>NC_136705.1:4490274-5690274 GCF_947650265.1 Symphodus melops
TTTCAGAGGGGGAGACTAATGTAAAGCAGTTTGTGAGAGAGATAAACACATCCACTCTATGTAAAAAAAACAAAACAATGAGAACAGTGTTATACTTTTTCCATCCAGCTGTATGCAATGTAGCTTTTGGGGATCTTTACCCACCAGAGCACGGAGGGGAAAACAATCAACCACCATCATGTTGCGATTTCACTCAGTTTGAATTATAGTAGGCTAATATGGGTTTGCTGATGCAGATGATCAAGTTTGGTATATTAGATGGATGAATTTCCAAAAAGAAATGAATGTGGGAAAGCTTGAATACAAGCACACCATCACTCTTTGAAGAAAACCAGACGTGAAGGTTCGTCTCATAATGTTTAGTCAAAGAATATAGAAAAACATAGAAGAATATTGTGCTGTCCCCATGGTGAAGAAAAGAGCATAGTTATTATGCATATCTCAATACATTTCATGGGATGAATAGATGTCAGAGTTTTGCAATGCCTTTTTCAAACAAGGGGGGGCTGCAAAGATGAATTCAGTATAAAGGCATTTTTTTTCAAAACTTTAGGAATAATAAGTCTGTTATAAACATTTGATGGAATAAATCCATCTTCTCAAACCTAAGGGTTGGTAAATAATGATGCACGGTGACTTTTAGGAGAGGCAGACAAGTCCTTGCAGACCCTACTTACTGACCCTTTTTTAATCCTTCCACAGATTCATCTCTTGTTTTAAAGCCCTGTTAGCTATTTCACATGAACACAAGATGATCTCGTCATAATTTTTATTAATATAGCATCATTTAAACAAACCGTCTACATCCTGTATGTCAGAGTGTCTGACCTGATGTGAACAGATGGCCGCTGAGGTTGCTGAATGTTTGCACTTGGGTGAAAGATGTGCATCTCAGGACTGTAGAAATCTTACTCCTAAACAAATACAGACACACATGGAATGATGACACTGTGTAATTATGCCAGAATTTACTAGTCTTAGTTTAATTACTGCAGATAAAAGCAAACAATTAAGGTCACTGCCTGCAAGCGATCTGTCTTAAATTACAGCTATCATCTGAACAGTAACAGTCCTAATCCCCAGATTGGCCAGTGATCAAAGTTCTCTAATTGCATAAGGTTAAAGAAAGAAGGACTTTCAGGTATGCTGCTCCTGAAACCTGGAATATCTTGCAGAAGGACTTTGGCATGGGGGAGATGGTCTCTTTAAAGCTTTTTTTTTTTTAAAGTAGGCTTAAAAGTAGTGGAAGTGGATTGTCATATTAAAAGATACTAACATGTCAGTTATTCAATTTTTGGTCAGTACATTAACTTTACAGTTGTCCAAAAGCATCCCATTAAATATGAAATGGGGTACAGTATGTGTGTGTTAGCAGTAGTTGATGTTATAAAGCAACAATATGGAGGAATTCAGTTTAGCTACTTTGGCACCCCCTGAAGGACCCTGAGTATAACTGTTCTGTCATAAAAATGTATTTACGAAGGCAGCTCTGCATGAGACTTTTTAAACTTTCAGCTTACTTCTTTGCTAAGCACTTGCCAATCCTCCATCACTCATTATATGCAAAAAAAAAAAAAAAAAAAAAAACTCTTGTCCAGCTTTTTGCTCCTTCACCCTGTTTTTCTCTTCTGAGCTTCCTAGCGTCATCCATTTTATCAAACGGTGCCAAGATGCTCAACCGGTTGCTTTTAAGCTGTGTGAACTAGTGCAGTAAAGCTGTACAAACCTCGTGTGAGAGAACCACAGCCTGTTACCTAAGTTATAGGTAGTGCTGAAAGCAAGTGACTATGGTACTCTATGGAAATATGATAGATGCCATTCTGCCTGTTGAAGAAGAAGTAAAAGAAGAAGACGATATACTTTTGATTCATTCCTTGTTTATGTCCAAACATGGTCACTTTTGGCATCAAAAATAGATGACGGGGGACAGATTAAATTCCAGCTCAGTCTGCAAACAAGTCAAGTCCAAGACGCAGAACATTCCTTCATGTAAAAGTAAACTATATATTTTTGATCTTAATCAAAAAACCCTTGATTCTGTCCAAATTGATATCAGGTTAAGTGAGCAGTTGCAGTCCACAAATACGTCTGCTGACAAGCTCATCTTCTCTCTAACACTGAATTGACTCAGTTAAAGGGTTTGTCATTCTCTTGTGAATTTTAAGTATCAATGAAATGTTAAATTAAGTCATGCCCTTTAGTCATTAAAGCATGAAAAGCTCCAGTACCAGTACCCAATCCTGCAGGTGGCCATTTCATTAGGTTATACGCTAACAACAATTACATACAAGGCTCTGCAGGCAGCAGAAACAACGTCAAGTTTTTTTGTTTTATATTGCTCATATCAAGAGAAAAATATGGTAACAGAATTTGTCAGACAGTTGCTGAATTAATGCAGCTCTGCCTGAAAGTGATGACGCATATGGACTTGTTCCAAAGTACAGAAGAGAACATCGGCACACTCACATCTGTTCAGAAGAAACTCCATGCACGTAGCTGTCTGACAAGTGCATTAAGGCCAGGTGTATGTCTGAATTGCACAATTTTGGTATGGAGTCATCTGTTCACTTGCAACAACCCTGTATGCAGTCCACTCTTGGTTAACAGTTAGCCACACTGTGCCACAAACATAGCTGTTAGGCTTAAAGTACAATAAAACATAATCAATGAAATAAAATCTTACACTGTAAAGAGCTGTTACAAGGCTAACCGGATCACGTCGAGTTGTTTAATTTTCCAGCATCACATGCCTCTGGGTCGTCATTACATTGAATACATGATGGCCTGACAGTGAACTTATTCCACATATTCATCCAAAACAATTGACCGGTGATGTAGTGTGTTAAATTTGGTTGCATGAGAAAGTTTTGCTTCACCAAAATCTTTCTCACACAGGATCTGAATGCAAAGCTGATGTTTGTGTTTGTTTGATGATCACAGACGTGTACGACAGATCCAGGGTGACGGTAAGCAGAGGCTGACTGTGTTAAAGCTATCTTGGGAAAAGAGGGTAGAGGCTGGGAGCTTTTTGCCAAACTAGTGGGGAAAGACATGACACAGCTCTGATGAGGGCTGCATGATGTGTCATTGTAGATGATGCAATGTTTTAAAATGCAGGCAGAGAGTTCATTCATTCAGTCAGCCTGTGTCTGGATCATCTGCACTGCAGACAGACACAGTTGAAGAATATATGGGGAGCCTATTGGAGCACCGGGAAGCTTAAAAGCTAGATATTTTTACAGAGTGAACACTGGGGCTTGTTATTGCTACTGATAGACTCAGACAGATATATTTGTCTGGCAGAGAGAAATACTGGCTTTTTTTGTCAAACTGAGATGCTTTTTCAGTCAGAAACAGTTATAACCCTCCTCTCATCAAAGCCCCCGGTCTCTGTTAAAGAACAAGCAATCACAGTATATCGGAACCAACATGGGATTTGTCGGGTCGAGCAGCCTTGTCAGTCTATTTCTGCTGACTATAAAACCTGTTGGAGGAAATTACACATTTCTATCCCCACAAGCTATTATGTTTTATATGTATATGTATATGTATATGTGTGTGTGTGTGTGTGTGTGTGTGTGTGTGTGTGTGTGTGTGTGTGTGTGTGTGTGTGTGTGTGTGTGTGTGTGTGTGTGTGTGTGTGTGTGTGTGTGTGTGTGTGTATATATATATATATATATATATATATATATATATACATATACATATACACACACACACATACATATTCTGGTTGTATATATATTTCATCCATCCATCCTCCAGGCAGGAGCCAATCCCAGCTGTCATTGGGCAAGAGGTGTATCCCCAACCCTGGACTGTTTGCCAGTCAATCACAGAGCTGAAATACACAGTAGAGACAGATAACCAGCCACACTCAGATTCACACCTATTAGCAATGTCGAGTCACCGGTTATCCAAACGAGCATGTCTTTGGATTGTTGGAGGGAGTCGGAGTACCGGGAGAGAGCCCACGCATGTGAGGCAACAGTGTTAACCAACATGCAGCCGATACATTTCAATGGACTACAATTTACTGAATGGTAAATTGTGAAAGGACTTGAGCTTGTTTTATACTTAATGCGCTTTTACACCTACACATACACACCCATTCACTGCAGAAGTTGCTTGGTAGGGGGACCATTAGAAGTAACTAATCCCATTCGTACACCACAGATGAAGCTGTAGGTAGAATTTTGAGATTAAGTGTCTTGCCCAAGGACATGTTGATGCAGGAGCTGGGGATGGAACCTTCAACCTTCCAGTTGAGAGAAGACGACGATTCTACCAACTGAGCCACAGCAGACACTATGAAATGAAAATTACTCTTTATGGGTTAAGACCTGGAACTATAAATAGAGTTCAGAAGCTTATTAGGAAAATGTTTAGTGAGTGAAAATCAAGTGAAAAGTAGGAACCTTTTTGGTCGAATGACATACAATCTGATTTGTTTTTCCATCCAGTCAAACTTTATGGGGCTTATGTTGCCTATCGAGTTCAACAATGAAAGAACAACAGTTAGGAAAGAACATCCATTGAGACATAACATAACAATGTCTTTAGATGCTACTGTGTTCATGTAAAGGAAGAAAACACTGAAAGTAAAAAAATAGGAAGAAAAAATTCCTCCAAGTAATCCATGTAAGTGTGTAAGAAAAACTTGACTTTATTTTAACAAAACCATAGGCCTTTATCCTCTCACCAATATCCTGAGGGAATTCACGTGACTCAGAACAAAGATTATTTTCTATGGAAACCTGTTCCTATCAAGCATCAATAAAAAAAAAAAGAAATAAAAAATCCTAAGTCATGAATCAATCCTTATATGAGAATCCGTCCAAACTAAAATAGCCTCTCTCCCCTGATGACTCAATGTGACGTGAGGGGAGTTTTCTGAGTGGTGACATCAGCCCACTGAGACATACTTGGAATTGTGGGAGAGTGAGTGTGAGTCAGAATAAGCAAGCATGTATTAAAGCTGTCCTCTGGGTGACGACAGAAGAGCAGGAAATCACTTTTATATGGTTTATCTAGAAATGTGGGAAATCTACAGTTCCATGCTTTCATAAGATTAGTCACTACTGCTGACTGATTCTGTGTCTGTGTGGGTGTAATATAATGTGGTGGTGATGAATGAATGATAGAGTCAGGAATACAACATTATTTCTTTCCATTTCTATACTGTGACTGGTGAGTGAGGCTGGAATTAAATGCCCTTTAGCATGAGTATTAGTCCAGTAAAGATACCAACAATCATCATGCAGTACCTTTACCCATCACATTGTTGTAGCATTCCTATCCCTCACATGATAACAGCCATATCATCCATGCATAGTGGCTTTCATGAATAGCATCAATGTATCCCTATCTCAAACACATCCTTATCCGCCAGCAACAATACCATTTCCCTTGAAATCAGAGGCTCCGTGTGCTCTGATAAAAATGTCCCCTGCAAAACAAAACACCAGCTCCATTATGGTTTAAAAAAACAAGTGAGATAAAACCCTGAGCAAAATCTCGATCATTTTCCTGCTGGGTGAGGAAACAAATTGGAGGGAAGATTGTGGGATGTCCCTGCAGGGCAGCAGGATGAGCTGGACTCTGACTATTAGCGCGTGTGTGTGCATGTGCGCGTGTGTGTGTATGTGTGTGTGTGTGTGCGTGTTTACTCAGCATCTCTGGCTGAATTGTGAAATGAACTGAGAGCATCAGAGCATAAGGCGGGGTGGTGTTAAAATATTCAGAGGACTAAACTTTAGAAGGATAAAGTCGAAAGCTAAAAGAAGAAGTTGTGGGATTCAGCTGCTTTTCAAATCATAATGTTCGGTTGAATAAGTGCAGCCACGCAGTTAAAAAAAAACATCCCTCATGTCAGCATGTGAATTTCAATTCAGGATTTGGGGAAAAACAACAAATCAATGATTCTTAATAGCAAACAAAAAATAACTGTTGAGCAACTTCAACCTTCAAAAGATTTTAGATTTCTGCATCGAGGTGAGTAAGGCGTTTGTAAGGGATCCCCCGTCTTGTGGGTATGATCACTTTCATCAATAAAGAAGAAATGTCAGTCTTGAGCTGTTTGTTGAGAGGAAAGGTTCAATTAAAGAGAGTGCATAGGCCTTTACTCTTCTTGCAACAGGAGGGCTCTTGTCATTAAAAAACCCTGGAGTATTATTACTTTGTTAGATTAAAAAGTCATCTCTCTTCGACCAATGGTCTCTATCTTTTCCTAACCATAACCATGCATCTGTGAAGCCTAAACTAAAAGCCCATTCTTCTGCCACAACCTCATGGGTGGGCTTGATGGACATGCACCCACCAATTTGTAAAACTGGCCATCCGAGAATGAGTAAGAGAAAATGGAGTTTCCTTTGTCGTACTTTGAGTCGGGGAAACTGTGGTCAGTTGGTAGTTGGTTGTCACTCAACCGGAAGGTCGGGTTTGATCCCCAGCCACATGTACGATGCGTCCTTGGGCTAGATACTTAACCTCAAGGTGCTCCTTCTGTTTTGTCAGTGGCTTATGGATGTGTATGAAAAGTATTTACTTCTGATGATCACTTTCAAAGTTTCACCAGTGTGACTTGATGGGAGTGACCAAAAGTATAAAAGCACTTTGAGTAATCAGAAGACTAGAAAAGAGCTATACAAGCTCAAGCCCACATACCATTTAATTCTTTTTAATCAGAATGGACAAATTGACATCTAAAATACTGTCTGCCTTTGTAACAAAATGTAAACATATTCTAAGTACGCTGCTATCTTGTGTGAAGGCTTGACCAATCAAATACAGCCATTCTAAACTGCCAAGGCTTGTAAAAGCAGCTTGGGTGTGCTTGCCAACACTCGATGCTACACTGTTCCAGATGGATCCATGCAGATCAGAGATGGCTACATGTGAAGGTAAAAGAAGGATGAATACCCGCCTTTCCCTTATTAATATTACATCTGTCTCCCTCCCAACTATCAAAACTAACGGGTCAATGATTCATCCAGGTCATCGAAAAATAATTAGAAGTTAAACAAAATAATATTTCATGATTGGTATTCACCATCCACAGCAAAATAAAAGAACAGGATTGTTTTTGCATAGGGCAATAAGGTCAGCAGGCTTTACTCTCATATGTCAGAATAGAATAAAGGAAGGAAGCATAGTTTTAACACCTGCATTTAGCAGGCCAAGCAGAAAGTACTTGGGCCAATCCAAAACTGTCCTTGACCCACGTCTAGTTTGCTGGCTGCACAGTGAGCAGCACAGCTGAACATTTAGAGGACAGCACTTTGATAATAAAATGTAAAAAATAAAAACACTGTACTCCATATACACACCGTTAACACCGGAGGTCTCAGTCATCTGAAATGAAAAACCTCTCAGCAGTATAAATAAGGCTGAAGACATTTTATGACTTTACATTTTAAAATCTTATTTAAGACTTTATAAGGACCTTCAGGAAACCTGAACTCTCCTTCTTTAACCCGTTATAATGGTACTGATCACAAATACATTTATATTTGGTTATTGGCAAATGCAGGAAAATGTCCTTTAATAAAATCCTGATATAATCCAACACTCAGCTCCAGCATAAGAAAAGGCAAGCATTGAAAATCAAAAATATTTTACTGTTTGGTGTTTGACAGTCATTGTTTGAATTACAGTGAGGATATAGACAAAACTATGACTCTATTCTTCCATTTCCAATCAGAGCTACCATTACTCTCTATCGTCACGTGTAAAGCTGGATTTGAACAATGCATACGGCTAAAGTCTGCAGCGATACAGTCTGTTTTTTCTGTCTCTGATTCTTTGAGTTTCCTTCAGATGCACAGCTTCTGATCTTTCTCAGGAGGTTGGTCACTGTGATTGGTCACGCAGCATCCCGCTCAGCTCCTGCAGCTCTGTGATGACTTGTTCCAGAGCAGCGACACCCTCCTGCAGCTCAGCGTGAACCTGACCCGTGGCCACATCAGTGTGCATTTGCTGGAACAGAGCAACACAGAGAAAAAAAGACATGAAAGGTTGATATCATTAGCATGATTTAAAACCTTTCACAACTGCTCTGCATGTGTAAATGTCCTTATATACTGTATGTTTTAGCAATATAACAGCAGGGCTGCAATATTCTGACATTTTCTCAGAAATGTCTTCATATCTTTCATATTTTTTTTTATGTGTAGAAGACAGAAGATTAAACATCTCAATTAACATAAATCTTTTGGAAAAGTGAAAGAAGGCTACAAATGCCTTATGGAAGTTAAGATAAAAGGTTTGTATAAAAGTGTGTTTGATTGGATTAAAAAAAGAGGACCATAAATCAATTCGGAGTCCTGAAGCAAATCTATCCTTGCTTCTTGCATCATCAGTGGAAAATGACAACATGAACTACAGACTGACTCAGAGACAGCCTCCAGTTTGAGTTTCATTGTATTACATTAGAAGTTCTCTTTCATCGGCTGATATATGGATAAGAACAAGCATCATCACTCTGACTCTGTCGAGCGGTGATGTACATACACGTGCAGTTACTTTCCAGTTAAGTGACCATCTTGTCTCTATTTTAAGTGTTTGATGGCTGAATTCAACCCAATAAACATGTACATCTAAATCTATTGATCTCTAAAGATCAAACATCAATTTAAGAAAGATATCGGCCGACAAATCGCTATCAGATTTCTTTTCCCATTTTCTTGTTTTTAAAGATTTCAAGAACTCTTTGAAGAACTCCAGAGCTACTTTTGTTTTCATGGCACTAAAACAGCAACAAAAATAAACTTCCCCATCTGTCGTCTAGGACGTCGGTTTTAAAGATAATCCTCTGGAAGGAGATTCTGTGACACGTGGACGATTTTATTTTGACGATTTTTTTGTTCTTTCTTGCTTGACATTTTAACTTGAACCCTCCTCCTTGGAACTGATGCTCCTGCAGGTTGCTTTGTCGCATATTGAAGCTTCAGTGTTTAGCCAGTTTTGCATTAGTCTTAAAACCTTTCTGCGTTTCTTCCTCTCTCAATTTTTCAAAAGCATCTCAGATTTCTGACTTACAAACAGTTTATTTTTTTTTAGAATAAATGCAGAGGCGTTTTAGGTCAGTTATCCTATAAAGGTCATGTTATGCTTTTACTCAGCAGATATCTTACATATATTGGTCCTTCAACTTCAACTGAGGAAACAGCTGACATCTGGAGCTTGTATGTCTGTTCTGTAACCAACAGCTACCTTTAATATGTACTGTTCAGTTTAGGTTTACAGGACTCATCAAATCTGAGCTCAACATTTTCTGTCAATTATGTGGTCAGCATTTCCTCACAGACACTGAAGCAGCTCTGTTCACACTCAAGAAGCACGAAAAGAGCAATAAAACATTGCAACGTATTGACGCCCTCCACTCCCCACACAAGCCATGAGTCATGGAAAGCAGTGACGTCATGGAGAGGGGGCGTGGTCTGAAGGTGGTCTGTGGACTATACCTTAGCTTTGGTGGATAGACTCCTGAGGCTGAGGCGGGTGGAGGAGAGCATCTGCAGAGCTTCTTTGGAGTTACTCTTCTTCTTACTGCAACTGATGGTCACTGAGACAGACAGACAGACAGACAGACAGACAGACAGACAGACAGACAGACAGACAGACAGACAGACAGACAGACAGACAGACAGACAGACAGACAGACAGACAGACAGACAGAGTTAATTACATGGTAAATGGTATTGAGTGCTCTTCTAGTCTTGTAACTGCTCAAAGTGACTCATTCACAGCTCCCACAGATTTCAAATTTATCACGATATGAGCATAAACCATAAAAACACCACAGAAGTCGGAATAATGCTTTCTAACTGAGCATTCATATCTTTTAAGTGCTTAATCTTCATATTTTCACACCACGTTGATGCTCTCCGATTGAGCTTTAGCTAGCTTTTAGCACACAGCCCCAGGCTGTTTGTTTAGCATGTCCCAATAACAGCGTAATTTCCTGTAAAGTATTTTCTCCTGGGATTAATAAAGTATATCTTGTGTCAGTCCGACACACTCGGCTGTTCAGTTATCAGGTTTGTGAGGATACATGAGTGTACAGCTCTGTAAGCTGCTGATAATCAGGCCTTAAGACTACAATCACAAAATGAATTTTGGATTTGCAAAGAACTCTGGGTATTACGATTAGTTCAGTCTGGGGAAACTTGCACTAAAAGTGGGTTATCTGGAAGTCTGTACAGAGAACACTCGGGGCCCCTGGTGGACTGGTTGAATTGTGGATTTGGACATCCTTCAGCACTGGCAGACTTCCATGGAACGCACCAGCGTAGTCCCCGAGTCTGTACAACCAGTGAAGTGGGGACATTTGGAATCCGCCTTCCTCACCCACATGGCAGGAAAACGGCCTGTTTCCTGTCTCCTGGTTCCCGCTTGGCCTCTTTTGGCAGTGCAGCCCGTCTCTGGCTTCGTTGTGACTGTAAAAGGTCAAACTGTCGTGATTTATGAAGACACGTCCCTCCTGCTCTGCTTTATCTGTCCTCTGCTTTCTATTTCTTTGGGGTCCTGTGACAGACGGTAGGTGTGTTTCAATGGAGCTGACTGTAATGAGTATAACAGGGCTGAGACACTGACATGTATCTCTGTATTCTTTACAGGTAATCCCTTTTGTCCCGTTTGTTTTAACTCGACACCTTTGAAAACGTATTTTTCTCTCCATGACTGATGACAACACAACACTTTGGGACTTGCTTCATTTGACTGATTGCGCTGGCAGCTGTGAGACAGATGTAAGGACTGCAGAAAAATCCTGAAGGCAGAACATACGTGATCAAAGTCAATCTTTGACAGTTCTTATTTTAGTCGCTGCCTGTTTAACACATGTTCATAAAGCCCAAAATAACCATCGACAAACCAAAGTTTAAAACATCACAAACAAACTAAGCAGCCGTAGGCAACACTGTTGTGTTCTGCATCATAAAACTACTCATTCTGTTGAATAATGTCCGGTGGCTTTGAAGTGAGTGATGTTTGAGCTGTTTCTATTAAAAAAAACAACTTGTAGGAATCAATTCAAAAAGACTTCAAACACGTACAAATAACATTTGAGTAGGTCAGCTGCAAACACGAGCACATGGAGGGACTAACTTTGATCGGGTTCATTCGCCCTGACAGAATATAATCCAGAAATCACACAGTGTTCTGGAGAAGGAATCTTCAAATAGTGGTTAAAAGTTTGTTTTTTTTGGTCTTGAAGTGTCAGTCTTCAGTCTTGTTATTTTCTTCGTCAGAGAGATGCCACAAAAAAATCATTGAGCCTCACTGCACTGTAAAAACTGCAACAGTTGCTTAAAGTTTGAGACAAAATAAAAGTTAGTG
Source organism: Symphodus melops (assembly GCF_947650265.1). NCBI lineage: Eukaryota > Metazoa > Chordata > Actinopteri > Labriformes > Labridae > Symphodus > Symphodus melops. The sequence continues at coordinate 4,501,615 of NC_136705.1, forward strand.
TCTGGGCTGCCTTTCAATTTTAAAACGACTGAATGTGAGATAAAGATTTGCGTTCAATTAAAAACATCCCAAGTCAAACTAACTAACCTGGACTCGTTATCCTTTAGTTAAACTAACTTGTATTTTCCAACACTGTTTCCTTCACACTCACAGCTCAACCAGAGAACTGAAAGCAAACGGTGCTGCTTGTGCTTAACGCTTAATCATTGGAGGTGTGCCGCAGGAGGAGAGCGGAGGATTCAGTGTGGCAGAGATGTCGTTTGTTACCGGATCACAACGTCTCACAGCCTTCTTTTAAAAGCATTTTTTGGGGCACCGATAAGCTTAGCGCTGAGTTTGCATGCCCCATGTACACAGGCTCATGTCCTCATCACAGCAAGTTGTGGGTTTGAATCTGATCTCGGTCCTCCCACTCTCTCCTCCAAATGTTTCCTGTCTCTCTTCAGCTGAACTATCTATTAACGGCACACAAAAAACAACAACATAAAAATAACCAAGTCGTTTAACGATTATTATAAATACAAATGCTTGGAGTCGTAGAAAAAAATATCAGAGTTGAACTGAACCTTCTGTTTGAGAGATTTATGGTCCAATTTTACTCAGACATCTGCAGCATCCTTTTTTCATTGATTTCACATCTTGTATCAACCTTTCTATTCTTTAACTTGCATGAAACCACGTCTTCGGTTTATTGGAGCTACAAATAGAATAAAGAAAAAAAGCTTTGGTTCCTTTGTTGATGTAATTGATTTATAATCTGTGTCATTGTATTGCATTCATTTATAACAGCTGAGGACTGGGTGTGTGGGTCCGAGAGAGCGAGAGAGCGAGAGAGAGAGAGAGAGAGAGAGCGAGAGAGAGAGAGAGAGAGAGAGAGAGAGAGAGAGAGAGAGAGAGAGAGCGAGAGAGAGAGAGAGAGAGATTAGCTGTTTATTTATTCGTACTGAGTGTTTGTTATTTAAGGCTTTTTGTCTGAGCTTGGTTTTGTCTCTGTCCTTCTTGGCCCTCTCCTAAAAAACGAGATGTTTCATTTTAAAAGTCTTTCATTTCCATTTATTAAATCCAATGTCCTGCTTTCAAGGTGTGAACAGCAGATTAATACTACGTTTATAAAAAGGAAAGCTTACCCAGGATTGAATGAGCCAGTGCAGCGTGTTACAAAGTCAAATAGGTTTGTTTGATGCATTTTTTTTACCAAACAAAGACAACATGAGTCGCAGCTTGAATTACCTTTATTTTCTAACAACTAAAAGGTGTGCTAAGTTTCCCTTCACAGCCGGATGCTGAAAACAACTCCATTGATCTTACAATGCATTAGTTAAACAATGCCAGACTTTACACAGTGCACAGTTTCATTTTGAAAAGACCCAACATACACACAGTGTCTTTTTCTTCTTTACTACGTGACTGAAATACAACTCTTCCTGTGAAGAGTGATGTGTATGTTAGTGATTGAAAAATAACCTATCCAGTTTTAAATGAAAGTCATTGATTAAATAATCTTTTAGTTTCAATAAAAAATAAACGACGCAGGAAACAGATAAATATTTAAAGAGATAGGTCGGTGTTTTTAAATCAGTGCACTGCAGGTGGAGGAACACTGTGGTGTGCTGAAATAGAGCTGATGCAAAATGGCTTGCTAGCAGACGAGTAAGAATCAAAGAGAGAGTTGTTTTCATTACGGTGTACTTATAATCTGTCCCTGATGGGTTTTTTCCTTGTTTTTTATTTTAATTAGCAAAATGATGCGGCGTGCAAACGTGCCCGTGTGCAGTCGTTCAGCCTCGCTTCCGTGTCTGCATTCGCTCTTGCCAAGCTGACAAACTTAGCTGGTATACTTCACTCACTATTGACCTGACCCAAGCCCACGTCAAAACGACCAAACTACACTTTCATGTCTATGAAGAGGCACAATTACTCAATTATTCTCTTAAAATGTTTTTAAAGATGGAAGACATTTTTGCCACGTCCCTTTCATTGAGTAACGATTATACATCCAGTATCACTTTTCTTTTTTTTGATGATGATGATGATGATACAAGATTACTATATAAGTACTAAATTCATTCAACCCTTCTTACTGTAGTTACTGCTCAGTCCTTTGCAGAAGAGCACGTTCTCTGTTTAACATGTGAGCAACACTGTTGTTCACATGAAACCTTGATGTTTGAGTCAGCACGATGCTGCAAACCAGGACTCACTATCTGTGTGTGTGAATACATGCACCATGAGAGCTCAATGATAATGAGCACCTCATACCTTACACAGAGCATGAGAGGAAGAGGATGGAGGTAAAAGACCATCACCAGCCCTCACTGCCAGACTCTCATGCCAGCTCCTTCTGATCGTGTGTCTCCCAGTAATGAAAACATCTGGGGAGTGTGACGATTAACAACTAAACTGGAATCAGAAACACATCTCTCCTATTTTCCCTCCCACCCTTTCATCACCTCTGTCCCTCTGGGAAACCTCGGCTGATTGGTTTGCTTAGTGGAAGGTCACACAGCCAAGGGTAGAAAAGAAAGTGGGCTTATCGCCTTGATTTCACAGAGACGTTTCCGTCTCTCATCTATCATGGGTGCTGGATGAACAGCTGAAAGACACCGCTAGGTGACACAACCCGAAGCCTAATCAAGAGTGACTACCATCTAAGAGCAATCCCGCTTTCTTTTATATATACACAGCTTCACTGCTGTATACAATCCATTCATATTATATTACTTTTATTAAGGTTTGATTTTTGTTTAGAGAGATGATGGAGGATAGAGTCAGAGGAGCCACATGTCGAACCCATCCTCTGTAAATGAGGCAGATGCACAAACCACCTCACTATAGGAATATTCATATACTAGACATATATTATTCATATATGATTATGTATCACTTTTATTTATGGTCCAATTTTACTCAGACATCTGCAGCATCCTTTTTTCATTGATTTCACATCTTGTATCAACCTTTCTATTCTTTAACTTGCATGAAACCACGTCTTCGGTTTATTGGAGCTACAAATAGAATAAAGAAAAAAAGCTTTGGTTCCTTTGTTGATGTAATTGATTTATAATCTGTGTCATTGTATTGCATTCATTTATAACAGCTGAGGACTGGGTGTGTGGGTCCGAGAGAGCGAGAGAGCGAGAGAGAGAGAGAGAGAGAGAGCGAGAGAGAGAGAGAGAGAGAGAGAGAGAGAGAGAGAGAGAGAGAGAGAGCGAGAGAGAGAGAGAGAGAGATTAGCTGTTTATTTATTCGTACTGAGTGTTTGTTATTTAAGGCTTTTTGTCTGAGCTTGGTTTTGTCTCTGTCCTTCTTGGCCCTCTCCTAAAAAACGAGATGTTTCATTTTAAAAGTCTTTCATTTCCATTTATTAAATCCAATGTCCTGCTTTCAAGGTGTGAACAGCAGATTAATACTACGTTTATAAAAAGGAAAGCTTACCCAGGATTGAATGAGCCAGTGCAGCGTGTTACAAAGTCAAATAGGTTTGTTTGATGCATTTTTTTTACCAAACAAAGACAACATGAGTCGCAGCTTGAATTACCTTTATTTTCTAACAACTAAAAGGTGTGCTAAGTTTCCCTTCACAGCCGGATGCTGAAAACAACTCCATTGATCTTACAATGCATTAGTTAAACAATGCCAGACTTTACACAGTGCACAGTTTCATTTTGAAAAGACCCAACATACACACAGTGTCTTTTTCTTCTTTACTACGTGACTGAAATACAACTCTTCCTGTGAAGAGTGATGTGTATGTTAGTGATTGAAAAATAACCTATCCAGTTTTAAATGAAAGTCATTGATTAAATAATCTTTTAGTTTCAATAAAAAATAAACGACGCAGGAAACAGATAAATATTTAAAGAGATAGGTCGGTGTTTTTAAATCAGTGCACTGCAGGTGGAGGAACACTGTGGTGTGCTGAAATAGAGCTGATGCAAAATGGCTTGCTAGCAGACGAGTAAGAATCAAAGAGAGAGTTGTTTTCATTACGGTGTACTTATAATCTGTCCCTGATGGGTTTTTTCCTTGTTTTTTATTTTAATTAGCAAAATGATGCGGCGTGCAAACGTGCCCGTGTGCAGTCGTTCAGCCTCGCTTCCGTGTCTGCATTCGCTCTTGCCAAGCTGACAAACTTAGCTGGTATACTTCACTCACTATTGACCTGACCCAAGCCCACGTCAAAACGACCAAACTACACTTTCATGTCTATGAAGAGGCACAATTACTCAATTATTCTCTTAAAATGTTTTTAAAGATGGAAGACATTTTTGCCACGTCCCTTTCATTGAGTAACGATTATACATCCAGTATCACTTTTCTTTTTTTTGATGATGATGATGATGATACAAGATTACTATATAAGTACTAAATTCATTCAACCCTTCTTACTGTAGTTACTGCTCAGTCCTTTGCAGAAGAGCACGTTCTCTGTTTAACATGTGAGCAACACTGTTGTTCACATGAAACCTTGATGTTTGAGTCAGCACGATGCTGCAAACCAGGACTCACTATCTGTGTGTGTGAATACATGCACCATGAGAGCTCAATGATAATGAGCACCTCATACCTTACACAGAGCATGAGAGGAAGAGGATGGAGGTAAAAGACCATCACCAGCCCTCACTGCCAGACTCTCATGCCAGCTCCTTCTGATCGTGTGTCTCCCAGTAATGAAAACATCTGGGGAGTGTGACGATTAACAACTAAACTGGAATCAGAAACACATCTCTCCTATTTTCCCTCCCACCCTTTCATCACCTCTGTCCCTCTGGGAAACCTCGGCTGATTGGTTTGCTTAGTGGAAGGTCACACAGCCAAGGGTAGAAAAGAAAGTGGGCTTATCGCCTTGATTTCACAGAGACGTTTCGTCTCTCATCTATCATGGGTGCTGGATGAACAGCTGAAAGACACCGCTAGGTGACACAACCCGAAGCCTAATCAAGAGTGACTACCATCTAAGAGCAATCCCGCTTTCTTTTATATATACACAGCTTCACTGCTGTATACAATCCATTCATATTATATTACTTTTATTAAGGTTTGATTTTTGTTTAGAGAGATGATGGAGGATAGAGTCAGAGGAGCCACATGTCGAACCCATCCTCTGTAAATGAGGCAGATGCACAAACCACCTCACTATAGGAATATTCATATACTAGACATATATTATTCATATATGATTATGTATCACTTTTTCCAGACATGTCTTTTATCTGAATATAGCTATGTCCTGCATTAAGCTCAAACTAACCCTTGGGCATCATCAAAGAGTTACACGTCACTTCCCTAACGAGCCATACATAAGTGTTCTTGATTTCTTATTTTTTAAAGGTTGCTAGGTTTCTCTACGAAACAGGAGGAGTTGGGATGGTGCATGAAAAAAGATAGATTAAAAGAACAGTAACTTGATATTAATTAACAATTTATATCAATTTTCACAAGATGAGTCAAATGTTCCATGAATCGCTGTTGGGAACTGCAGGGTTCTGGTGCGGACCAAAATATGGGCGCTCTGGTGCGCTCTCCCTGCGTAGCAGCCCCACTCCGACATCTCTACGCAAAGCATGTCCACAGGTCCTGTTTGTTCATTGGGCCTTTGTGTGTGAGACGTCTCTCAATAACAGAGTGTAAACCAGAATTTCCCTCGGGGATAAACAATGAATGAAAAATTAAATCCAACTATTAAGTGTTTAGATATCAGCACTGTCAGGTGTACGCATGACTTCCTGTTTATATGACGAGATTCTTCCTGTTCTACGCTGTATTAAAAGGCTTCGCTAACATTAATTCAAAGGGAGGAGCGGGATTTCATGATTTTGTTTCAGTTTTTGTATTTCTCCGAGTCAATTGGATGTTTGACTCACCTCCACCCATAGCGACGGCACGTTGGATCACCTCCTTAAAGAGAACAGGGTCTGTCTCCCAGCCACCCTTCTGGACCTCGCAGCGATGGGCCTTAGATAGGAACTGTTGTGCCTAAAAACACAGGTCACAAAACCAGAAGTCAAACACACTCTCTGCTTTCCTCCGATTACAGCCGACTACATAACTCAAGCAGATTGGTCAAACAACATGGTGTTCACATTTTATCCAATCAAAGCTATTCAATTGTGGCAGGTCAAAATAATTTAAGTCAACATTTTAAATATTGAGCTTTATTTGCACCATCAAACCATAAAATACAGCTGAAAGTGGCAGTTTATTTTAATGCACTCTAAACAGCTGCTGCTTCTATCAATCACCAAGCGTCTCTTTGTTAGATTAAAACAACAACCTGTCTCAAGAACAGTACAAAACTGTCTGAGGTTAAACTTTCGATGTGACACAGTTGGGCTTAGTAAAGCTCATACTCGTCATTAAAGGAAGAATGTGAGAGATTTTACTTTATTAAACATTGCAGAAATCATTCCTGTGTAAATATCTCTCTGAGTCATGACTGTCTACAGTGAGGGAGAAGCTCGAGTCCTGCCAGCGGTACTGTTGTTGGAGCTGTGTTTACATCATGTTTACATGAACAGGACGCGGCCTTATGTATAAAGCTGTTTAAGTCAAGGACTCGAGAAAACAAGAAGAACATACTGCTTATTTGGATGTTACATGAGTGTCTTTAAATCACGGTCATTCTGTGTCAATGCATGTGCAACGTGAAGCGATGAGTTAAACCAAAGTGTGCTAACATTAGCCTGCTAACATAACAATGTGGGCCATATGCAATTGATGCTCAAGTAAAGGACGATTTTGTCCGCCGCTTGAGCTTAATGAAGTTTCCACAGTGAGCGAGATGGTACGTCTTCGTCTTGCCAAACGAAGGACTCGCTGTAAGTCTTTTCTGAAGAAAATGTAAAGATAGGCTCCTCCAGCAGCAGTTAAAAAGCTAGACTTGCACTGCGATATAAATACATTTTACTTGCCTGGTGTCATTTGACAAATTATTTGAATAAGAAAAAAAAATTCTTATCCTGAGCTTTGACATCTTAATTGCGATTGGCTTAGAATGAATTTGCATGTCCTGTCCTTGTATGGCTGGGAGAGGGTATGTGAAACATAGAAGAGCAAAGGGTTAGTGTTAATAGAGTGTTGCAGGAGTGCTAATGGCGACACTGACCTTTTCGTTATCCTCAGGGTCTGCGCTGTGGCCGTCACCGTACAGCAGGGCGTACTGCCTCCACACCTCAGAGTCGCTGCTGTGGCGCGAACTGACGCGCCCTAGGAGCTCCTTCAGTTTGGGCAGGAGGGTCCCTGCCTGCACGCCCTGAATGTCGGTCATGTTTCCAGCAACGGCTCTCACCAGGATCTGCAGGATCTGACATGAAAGGAAAAATAGGTCAAAACCTGTGATGTGATTCGAAGACGTTTGCGTCATGCAATCCTTCAATGAGTGTTCATAAAACAGCAGCATGGCTTAGTGCTGGCAAAGAAACAAACAAGAGAGCAGCAGGACAGAAAGTAAAAAAAGATTTTCCACTGATTTGCTGAAAATGTTCACTTGCACCTGCACTCAGCGTGGCACAAATATGAGACTAAAATGATCCCAATAATGGATTCACTGGTTTGAGGTAATTATGCCAATCTGCTAGCTTAAAAAAAAGTAGGCAAAAACATATAACCAAGTGCCAAAATGACACATTGATTACATTTAAGAAATAAAGACATATTAATGAATTGGTATCTATAGCCCTACTCAGACTGCCACTTCAAGATGTGAATGTCGTGGAAGCATAATGGGGAAAAAAGTGATCCCCCTCTGTACCGTCTACAGAGGCAGTAACAGAGGCGTTAGAGAGGTGAGAATATTTCAGCAGAGCCAGCAGGAGAGCGCAGCGCTGTGTGTGTGCATGTGCATGTGTGTGTGTGTGTACGTGGAGCTCCCACTCTGTCGTGCTTCTGCAATGCCGAAATGAAATATCGTGGAAACAATAGGAATGCAAAGATTTGATGACAGTTAAACTTTGCACAGAACCTTTGCGAAAAAAGCAGTCTGAAAAGGCCTTTTTTTGTTAATAGAGTTATGTTATTAAAAAAAAAGTCAGAGCTCAGGTGAAATGTCTGAGACGGTCAATCTTTTATCACCTTTAAAAACCATCCGTCTCACCCTTTTCTCCCTCCAACCGGCCCTCTTTTATCTTCGTAGGAAAAGCATTGGCCTCCTGAGTTGAGCTGAAGCTGAAATCTGCTTTCTATAAGTTCTCCACTTCCCACCACAAACTAATGAACCATCTGTCAGGCCTCTTAGTGAGCTACTGGGAGGCTAACTGTAACATCATGTCATCTGTTCACACTTCAACACAGGCTACTGGAATTTGGCTCCTGACCCATCGGGCCGTATTTTGTCTTTATTTTCGAAGCAGAAGGGGCCCGAGGTGCTGCTGGGTAATATCTGCCCGAGTGTCTCTCATGTCACTCCATTTGATGTGACGCTTCCAGGGAAGAGAGCGAGATTATATCCATTAAAGAAGGGACTTTTTTTAATGGATCCCCTTCTTCTGCCAATCACTGTGGTGAAAGTGACATATTGAGGTGAACAGTGAATGGATGACTTATTCAGATTCCTGCTGGATCCAGTTAGAGTGTAAAATTTAGTGGAAAAGTAATATCCTGTCTCTTGTAAGAAAGGAGAACAGCAAAATGGTATGCCAGAATCTTCAGTGAAGCTCCTGAAGCTCATCTTAAAGTTGACTTTATACCACAACAATGTAGAAAAGAGACTTTATTCTCAACGGATTTGGCTTTCGTCGGCCCCATTCGAATGACTGTGTGACTGTAAGGTTCCTGTGAATCTCATTTAACCCCGAGAGGCACAAAGCTGAGCCATGTGACCCTCGGCTCCTTTGAAATCTATCAGCCAGTCAAAGCACGTCTGTCACCGGCCCTCTATGCATTCCATAAGAGAGGTATTCATGGTGGTCCTTATACCACCTTCTCCCCTGCACCACCCCTGCTCCCCCCTCCCACACTCAGGGCCTGGACTAAAAACAACCACAAGGAAAGAAAATATGAAACAGAATAAGGCAAAAATATTGTTTCGAAAAATTGTGACTGATCTGATGGTGCAGTTGAATGAGGCGGAGTGACGCTGCTATTTATGCAGAAACCCATTTCAAAGTGGGAAACAGATGTGAGTAAAAATAGAAAGGTTAAATTGAACAGTCATTTGAAGTAAAAATGACTTTAATGTGAAGTTCTGATGTGAAGGTTTGACATGTTGGTTCGCTAAAAGGAAAGGGAGAGAACTGTATCTTCTTCTTACACACACACACACACACACACACACACACACACACACACACACACACACACACACACACACACACACACACACACACACACACACACACACACACACACACACACACACACACACACACACACACACACACACACACACACACACACACACACACACACACACACACACACACACACACACACACACACACACACACAGCTGCTGGTTTAAAAATAGCCATGCTTTTAGCTCATCTGTCCTTTGTTACAAAGTCTCAAACACTGGAGTGGTTGGTATAATTGAGTTGCACTATTTTCAGATACATTCATCCATTTATAAGCAGTCACCTCTGTTCAGGTCCAAATGTACTGTTTTCACACAAACACAAAACTCCTGAGATTTTAAAGTCAGGGTGAGACGATGTTCAAACACAGTAGGTAATATACAGGAACATTCACTGAGAGCAAGCATATGACACGTGGAGAACAACCACAGCGTCACCAGATTGAGTAACCTTAGAGCGGCCAAAGAGCCACTGAAGAGCCACCGGAGAGCGAAGAGAGAAATATCGAAGCGGTACCTGAATACCATCAGCTTCAGTCGTTCTCCACTTGCTCTAATTTGGCTCTATAGAGCCAAAGACATCAGACATTGGTAATGTATTTGTGCAATTTCAACATTATGCAGGATTTTGTCTGCATCTTCTAGTAACTGAATAAAGAAACAAATGGCCAGTTATTGGGTGTCTAGGACTTTATAATGTGATGTCCCAACATCTGTTCAATGTATCCGTTTAAATGTGACCTGTGACCCTTTTGTGTTGTTTTGTGACACACTTTGCAAAGGTATTGAACGATCACTCACTGTCATCACTTCCTTCACTGTGAATGCTTCCTTTAAGGGAATAAATTAGCATCTATCAGAGTGATGACACACCCACAGAGACGGATAAATAACATGCTTTTCTCCAAAGACACCGAGTCTTCACTTTGTAACGGACCTGCATGTTGTTCTGTGAATGCTCCTCTTAAACAAGATTAAAACCTTGTTTGGACCTTGAGCTGACTCAGATCTCCTTCCTCCAGTTCTAAATTATTTTAACAGGTATCATAAAAACCATCTCTAATCATGTGCTTAACATGTAAGAAAAACGATGTCGTCAGTTTTTACCTCGATGTCCTTGTAGTTCTCCCTGAGCTCCATCAGACGGTGGTAGGACTTGATGCTTTCGGCAAAGTCCCCGATGTCAATGCTCACAGTAATGAAGTTCTCCCAGATCTGCCAGTGTTCGTAGTTACACTTCAACGCTTCTTGCAGGGTGCGAAAAGCTTTCTCTCTGCAGATGAAGAGTGACAGACGGGAAAAGAAATACCAAAAAAGAACAAGTGAGCCGTCAGTGAACAAATGAGAACAGCTGAATAAAAGCAGTGTGCAATGTGCTAAAAGGTTCAAACGTGCATGTGCTGAATTGACAGTTGTGCTAACCAGGTATTAATTTAAGCTTTCCTGCTTTGCTTCCAATTTCAGGCCTGAAAGCACATGAGTCTGATGTGAGCGAGGAATACCTCTCTACTCTCACTGCTCGGACCAAACACACCACTAGAGGCCATGTCGGAGTGAACAGGAAATTTTCTTTGCCCAGAAAGAGACACGCACAACTATGCATTGAAGGGACGTCACCCAAACATACCTGTGATTCACATAGGTTACATATAATCCTCCTTTTCAACTCGTTCAGATAAGTCTCAGAGCGCCTCAAAACATGTCTGTGAAGTTTCCTTCTATTAATCCACTCTGATCTTTTATTTGACCCCCCTTTTTCAGTCTTACTCAGAACAGGCTGTTTCTGTGTCTGTAGCTTTAAATGTAAATGAGTTGTGTTTAACCACGCCCCTTTGAAGGGCTTGGGTAGCTTTAGCTTTCCTACATCATTGCTAACTGTTTTACAGTGGAAATGCGGACTCAGAGGGCAGAACAAACACCTAGCTGTGGGAGTGTCACCCACCTGGGGGCGGGGCTACCACCCTTTGTGATGTCACAAATGGAACATCTCTAAACGGCCTGCTTGATAATCACATCTTCTGAAAAGTGGAGCAGGTAAAAGACGGAGACGATGAATTCTCATGATTTGGGGGTTTGTAGACAGACTAAAGACGTTTTTGAAAAACATGAGTGTGTTTTGCGAAATATTTGACCATAAACCAGGTTCATCATTTTGACTTTAAATGCGTTGTTTGTGATGTGAGCTCATATTAGACCACTTGAGGTGGAAAGTTGCTCTTTCTGGGACACGAGACCCTTTAATCATGTAGTGTGGGAGGCATCATTAGCTTTATACTTCTTATTTTGTGCATGTTGAATATTAAAGAAAAAACATTTGTAAAGTTTCTACTTATGTAAGTACTGTTTTTTAAACTCCTGTAGTCTTTGCCTTCAAAGGATGAAAACTAACACTGTTGGTAACCCTTGACCTTTCCTTTTTCATGATCAGGCTTCAGTCACCAAACACCATGATCCACTTATCCTGCAGACGAGCTGTAAAAAGTTTACAGTGGAAAATAATGGTAACCTTTGCTTTGCTGCTGCATCCAAAAGCTCCATCAGGCTGAACTCTATGCACTGGATAAGCTGACACTCTCACTGCTGATGCAAACAAGTTAACACATGTCGCTCTACAATGTTTCCAAAACACAACACACACTCATACGCACTTCTTTCTCAGGCGAATGTAGGCTGTAGAGAGGTTGTTCCACGCTTCTGCGTTCTGAAAAGGAGACAAACAGAGACAAAAAGAGATGAGAACAGGAAGAAAAGAGGGGAGAAGGAAGAACAGGGGAACCTTATATAGAATGATTAGATTAGAACAATAATGGACAATTTCCATGTATCCACATATTTATGCAAAGAAGCTGTCAATGAGTTTAGGGGTGATGTGAAGAGCGACCACTAAAGACCTCATCATGAACAAAGGGGTACTGACGTGTGTGTGTGTGTGTGTGTGTGTGTGTGTTTGCACATGAGTACAAAGGAAAAGAGGGGGTTTAGAATAAGAGATTACCAGGGATGTTATTTTCTCCTGCTTGTACTGAAACACCTTATGACGCAGTCGATGTCATTTTCTTCTGCTTGTGTTTGTGTGTTTAAGGAGGACACTTACATCTGGCTCTAGTCCCACACATCTCTGGAAAGCCCTGGCAGCTCCCTCATAGCCCTCGATAGCAAAGTAAGCACAACCGAGAGAAAACCACACTCCTAGCTGTGAGAAAAGACAAATGCACAAACAAAACATAGAGGTTAACACAGATTTAGTCAGACATTGAAAAAAACGTTTTATTAAGGGTTGTAAAAAAACAAAAAAAAACAAAAAAACAAAAAGTTGTTTTAATTCAAACAAGATGATGCTGGTTCATGAAAAGTCAAAGGCTCAACACTGATACTTTATCTTGGATAGGACATTCATATATATGTGACCTGCTGCACCAGCTGAGTTTAGTTCTGTCTTAAGTTAAGTGATGAAAAAGTTAAATATGACAAAGCATTAACAGTAGATGATTACTTAGTGCTAAAGCATTTGTCTGCAGCAAACACAAGAATGACCATTAGTGACTTCAAATGGTGAAGTGGTCCACATCAACTTCAGGTAATCTAACTGTGGGGACAGAGTGCTCCCAGACCGAGAAAAGACCAAGACATATACTGTAGATAGGAGAAGACCGGAACATCGGGAAGGTTGCCATAGAAACTGTGGGATAAAATAATAAATAAATTGAAATTATTTGTCCTTTTAGAAAAGGGTATTTTCCGTCACAGAGCTCACAGTTATAACATGGAAAATAGCCGACCAGTCTTGATTATAGATCTGGACACTGAGCGAAGACAGAGTAAAAATGCTTTCAAGTCCGAGATAGGACCAAGACTTTCAATAAAAGTGGTCTGCAGATCGGCCTTGAGATCAAGACCAATTTTGAGAACGACAACGCTAATGTGACATTTTGCATAGAACGCACTGCAGACACCAAATAACCGGAAAATCCCTTTGCTCCTCATCCCTTCATGTTTTTCCACCTTTCAAACAATACATCATGACAACTGTGTTTTACAAAAAACTTAATACCTACTACAGGCTAGGTGTAAGATTTGTGTTGTTACTTATGCCCATCAGCTTGTGCAACATCTTAAATCATAAGGAAAAAACACAGAAAGTAGATATTAAACTCGGCTTCATTTGAACTCATGCACAGCTGGTGCAACAAAGTGCTTTATCTTTTTCCAAAGGATCAATCCAGCTCGAGACCCAACATTACAACCTAACAGTGGTGCTAATTTTAATTTAGCAGAACAAGTGGCAGGAGATGAACGGACAGCTAATGTCTGTGTGTGCTTCTACCTGCATGGCGTTGATTTTAACGGACTGCTCGAAGCAGTCGACGCACTGCTTGAACTCCTTGTTCTGGAGATGCAGCAGGGCTTTGGAGCGCATTGCTCTGGCACTTCGTCGCTTGGACAGCTCCCACGCCCGGTCGTAGTACTGATGGTCCCTCAATATGTCTCCCAGAAGACAATACAGACTGGGCGTCTCCTTCTTCTCCAGCTCCTGGCGAACAATCTCCTCGGCCTATAGCAAGATAAAGGAAGACAAAGGAGCAAGGTAAGTCAGGGTGAAGGTAGCGACATGTGAAGGAGGGGGACAGTCATAAAGCAATAGGAGGAAAATGAGCACTACAAACACAACAGAGGGGATTTGAGCACACAGTTTGACAGATAAACACCTGATAAAAATGAAAGTAGGGGTTGTGTTACAAGTAAAGTGACAGTCAAATCACATGTTGACGTTAGCACTCGTTTACACCTCACCATGCCTGTACATGCTTTGCTTAGGAAGAGCTGAGGCCCATGCTGTTGTGACGGAGGTAGGAATAATGAGCAGATTGTTTTCCTCCTTTCCGAATCCTCATATCTGCATTGTGATTGTGAAATGCATAATAACAAGCACTGAAAGGCGGAGACGCCGATGAGGGCACGACATTAGAATGAAAGTCTTCATAGTGATATATTTCCTTTGAGTGTTTGTATTAGCATAAGCTATTCATTTTAGAGCTGCATTAATGTTGGTTAAAGTTAAAGGTCTGTCATGTGTTTATGAGTTTATCATCCCGGCTAATACATCCGCCTGTTTGAAACCAGCGTTCAGCTTTTTTACCTACTTTAAATGAGAAAACTGGACTGTAATGTTTTGAGTTGTTGCTGACTAAATCTGAACTCAATCTCATCAGTGTAAAAATGACTGACTTACCTTACCTGTTAATTCTCATAAATGACAGTTAACTCCTATGGAAAGTTTCCAACTTTAAACATTCACAGAATTGTGGAACCCTGCATACAGCATGACTAAAACCAATCAATAGGCATTGTCATCATAACATGAAGAAAAAGAGAAAATGTTAAGTTTCCAAAAATTGAACACATGCCATAATCGTATCTCCATGGCAAAAATAGACTACATAAAAACACTACAAATAAAGATATACATAGCCTGTTAGATACTTTATTCATCCCCTGGGGGAAATTCAGGAGTATCCCCACAGGTCACAAGTGAAAGACATAGAACAAAGTGAATATGAATGTTTGTTGAAAACTGCACAGATACAATTAACAGGTAATAAAATACTAAGAACCTCTGCAATCATAAATAGTTCTTATTTTTGCACCAATTCCCATGGTGTCAAGGAGAGAAAGGAGAAAAGGCAGGATGTAGGTCAATGTCAATTTGGAACTTGTGAAAAGTCCTGCTCAGCTAACTCTACCAAAGTCAGGGTTCAACTTTTGTAAATATGGACGTGCCTCAAGAGACACTTTCATAGTGGAAACATGGACTCAGAACCGAGCACAAGTGCAGCAAGCAAAGATGAGCTCTCTCAGAACCAAATTATTACCAGACTTTCAGGTTTCTTCTTTGGAGTCCAAGGAACTCTAAAACCCTCTGCAGAAACTGGATCAGTTTTTAAGGAATGGTCAGGTGGACCGAGAACAGCTACACCATAAAAAAATGAGTACTTCCAAAATGAGTTCTCAGGGGGATAGAAAAGCAATCTCATGATAGTATTTGCTAAATAAAAAACACAAGAATCTGATCATCAAATCATCAAAACACAAGAATCTGATCATCAAATGATGTCAAAAAACATCTGTCATGGGTTGCGGGTAGCCTAGCAGTTAGTGCAGGCGTCCCATGTACAGAGGCTCGAGTCCTCAGGGCGAGCGGCACGGGTTCCAGAGGCTCGTTCCATGCTCTCTCTCTCTCCCTGGTTCCTGACTCTATCCACTGTCTTATCTCTTTAAAAAAGACATAAAAAGCCCCAAAAGAATCTTCAGGGGAAAAAAAAAAGAAAAGAAAAAAAATCTTTCATGATATGGTCTCAGAGGATGAGTACGAGTAAGTCTTTTCAGGTGAGTGAGACAAGGCAATACGCTGGAAGGGCTGTGAAACAGAAGCACTTCACAGGAAATGACTATAAAAGAAAGTATGATTTACTGATGTATACACATTTAAGAATACACTTTATAGTTCATTGTGTGGTAATTTACAACGCTGACAATATGAGGCAGACGTGATTTTATTATTCACGGATGCAAGTCATAAATGCCTTAGTTCTAACATTTATAAGGACCAACAAGAACTTATTTGAGAATGTACTTAACGTGGTCTGTGAAGCAGATGCAGGAACGCTATATCGTCCTTTTTTAAATAAACTACAAGGAAAACAGAGATGCAGTATGATAATGAATCACCCCAAATATAAAAGTCACAAAACGTCTGTTCTGCATGTGTTTTAAGCGTGCTCTTAAATAAAAGCTCAGGAAAAGTTCAACTTTTGAAAAGATTCCAGTGGATATTTTACTGCTTTGCAAGACATGTAGTACATACTGTACTGCCAATATGAGTCACTTTAACATGTAATGGATATGAGAGGAAAGCTCAAGGGGCAACACTCCAGCAGGGTATCTTTCCGTTCTTGCTCTGACCTGTTGACCTTTTAGGATACACAATGCAAAGAAAGCCGGCGATGCTGACTGACATCCTGCTATTCAAAGATATATAATACTCGATTTCATGGTGTCAGTTTGAGAAACGTACAGAGTAAAAAAACTCCATATTCATCTTATACTGGCAGCAGTTATAACTCGCATTTCAGCCCTAGCTGTCTCTTTAAGGCCCCCCTCCCCACGTGTCCACTTTCTTCTAATTGGCCAGCTTCCAGGGGGGCAGAATGCTGCAGGGCTGCCAGGGCTGGACTGAACTCCAGTGCATGGAGAGGAGAGTCTATGCGAGAGGTTTCCACGGCTTACATGGAGACATGAAGTCGTCTCGTGAAAATCTTGGTTACATATCGAGGATTATTACGTGATTTGAGGAACAAGCCGTCAAGTGCCCTCTGCAGACATATTCTGGGAAACATTTTCCACATTCAGCATGGGCATGAAGCATTGTAAAAATACATGCGAGTTATAAAATGGGGATCAGCCAATAAGGTCAGCTTTAAAAGCAATGTGAGGAAACATTTGACACCATGACTGGAAAAATTGGGAAGAAGGGAAACTGTACGTGTATGCAGTGTTAAACAATACATGCTAGTATGTTGGGTCAATGGACCCCTTGAATTTTAGGACATTTTACACTATTTTGTTAGCTCTTTATCCTTTTCATGTAAATGATAAATGGCTTGACTTTTGACTACTCAAAGTGTTTTTTCTTGTTAAGATTTATTTTTGGTGTTTTATGTTTTTTTATTGAAGAGAGTGGGGAATGACATGCAGGAAAGGACCACAGGTTGGATTTGAACCTGGGTCACCTGCTTGGAGGACTAAAGTCTCCTTGCGCACTAACCACTGTGCCACCAGCATGACCAAGTACTTTTACACTGTAGGTCACACGTCCCCCCATATACACACTGATGGCAGAGGTTGCTATGTCAAGTGTACAACAGTATGAACTAATCCATTCACACACATTAAACATTTGCAGACTAAGCAGCAGGAGCAACTTGGGGTTAAGTGTCTCAGGACACATCCGATACGTGGCTGCAAGAGCCGTTTAGATGTCAATGTGTAGATGTAGCAAAATATTGCAATGACTGTGCTTGATCTGTCCAATGGTTTGAGAGATGATTTGTCAGAAAGGTTCCTATTAAGAAGGATATTTCCAAAATATTACAATATTTCTTCATTTTTATGGGAAATAAGACAATAAGCTAAAAAAGCAACTGAAAGTTCTGAAAGTAAAAAAAAAAAAAAAAAAAAAAAAAAAAAGATTTTGAGATATGTTGACAGTATATTTTTAAAAAAAGAAGCTTTCTACACATTTTCCACTGTACCACTGTGCATGATATTCACAGATTATATATGCACAAGCTCACCATGCCACTCTGACAGTGAAGAAAAGAGAAGCAGCCCAGAACAGAACTCAGACCTCTTCTGACAAATGGATCGCCTTGTTATTTAGAATCTCAGTGACTACATAACATGTACAATTGGCTGGGACTACCACAGCACATGATTTAAGACAAGAGGGGAGCAGGAGACTTAAATTATTAGCCAAAAGCACATGGGTAATCAAATTGGAAAGAGAGAGCAGGCTGAAATTGAATAACGGAGGTCTGTCAGCCCGCAGGAGTCCCGCTGAGGGTTCTGGGCGGGCAAAGGTAGACCTTCGGGTCAGTGATCAGTCTCCATATGCACTGGATTGTCTACACGTCTGCACTTGAGTGTGTTTGTATGCGCCATGTTTACTGGCCTTTATGAATACTTATGCATATTATATTCCCTGAGCTTGTGTGTGTGCATTCTAATGATGACATTATACATGCATTTCACTCTGAATGTATTCATACTGTGCATGTGAAGAGAAACACTATAAATTGTGAACTGTATGACTCCTGTCTGCACAATGGAGAGGCGTGTAATAAAGCATTGTGGAATTGATGGTTATGTAGCCAGTGACGAACACAAAATATGGATTAATATAGATATACGACTCATATAAACATAAATATATTCTGTGGTATATTCATGTGACAGCCTCATTTACATCACATTAGCAAAGAGCTTTAATTGTTTGAGCTGTATCTAATGTAATTATCATAAAGGGAACGTGATCAATTAACTGAAATAATGTCCCTGTAATAAAAACACCCCGTCCTGTTCTTAGTAACATCCCTCTCTACTTTCCGAACAGCCTGCCCTCTTCTTCGCCTGAATGGTTCTGGAAACATCCCTCAGAATTTCTGCTGCATGTTGACATGATCGCACGACGCACTCACTGCAGCAGTTCTGTGGGTCGATCTCCCTTTCCACGCAAAGGTCCAAAAAACGGCAACATTCCCACAGTCACCATTTTCTCTTGATGTTATATTCCTGGTGGTAACCTCAAACATCATTTTGGTGTTATATTCCTGTGTACAGGTTTTCCTAACCGTACATTTGTAAGGAATATGATGAATCTTAAAGGGATACTCTTCACCCGTTTGCATGAAGCTGTGTATCATTAGAAACATGGTAGTAGTGTTGAATGGTCGTGAATCCAGCCCTCATTTTGCCCTGAGACGAGAAAAATATGTTTTTCTTTGCCTGGAAGTTTTCTTCATGTGATGCAATATGACGCTTTTTGCATCACATGAAGAAAACAAAATGAGGGTTGGATTCACGACCATTCAACACTACTACCATGTTTCTAATGATACAAAGTTTCATGCAAATGGGTGAAGTATCCCTTTAATCATTTCAACACTTACTGGTTGGCAGTTGAGGGTGGCCCACTGACATGGGACCACACTCAAGAGCTCAAAAAGATGTTTGTTAAGGTTAGATAAGGTACCCTTTGCTAAAGTCGCAAAGGTTAATGTTAGCAATAAAGCAACTTAAATAAGCTAACATTAGCATTTACAATACAGTACAATTACTCCCCTCTTAACATGCAACACTATGAACCACTCGTGTTAGTTAGAAAGTGGTTAATCCTTGTTTCCTTCCTTTTCATAACAACTCTCACTATGAGCATGTCATTGGAGAAAGACGGCTGCCATGTGAATACTGTGGGTTGACATTTCGTGGCCTTGAAGGCCTTTGCAGTTCACTGAACTTACTGTCCTTACTGTTGGAACCAGCTTAAAATACCATTTGTTCTTTGTTACATGGTTGTGTTACTGTAAGAGCTTTTAAAAAGGTTTGACCTACAGTTTCACCCTGTGGGTTTAAATGGCCAGTGCAAGTGTCGGCATTGTAAGAAGTGATGAGTTTAAACAAAGAAGTGGCCACAAAGTGTTTATTTCACATAGAGACACTTCACCCTTATCGAATGCAATCATCCTGAGCACAGCACAGGAGCAGGTTCCAAGGGACCAAGTACTGCTACACCACATTAAGGTGCCACTGTTATGGAGTCTGTTGTTCCTGATGCAGACCTTTCAGAACTTATTCTACGCTTTATGTGATTTAGTTTCGTTTTTGCTTCGTCTCATATGTCTCACCTCATCTAATCATATTAAGGTCCTGTTTTCCTACTAATGCCTTACATTTCTCAATATAAGTAGAGGTTACTACTCTTGCACGTTTTGTCTTTCTATTTGTGAACACTGAGGTGAGAAGGAGAATGTTGCTGAGGCAGAACATAGCTAATGACTCCTGTGACTAAGCTCAGTTTTGTTCTGTTTCTGTCGTACTGTGTTTGTGTCCACACTTTTGGACCAAGGACTAAATACATTTTCTTAAATGCATTTTCTTCATGAATAACAAAGTTCATCTTGTAACCTTTTCTTAAACTTCCTTCCTTTCAGCCTTCATACCTCACAGCTCTCACATTGGTCTCAGGGCTGATGAGTTCAGTAACAGCAAACAGCCCTTCAAACACAACTGCCAAGGATTTAACCCTTAAATACCTGTTTTTTTCCAAACATTGAGACTTGCTTTGGTTCTTTAACTTCTGACACTTTATGTAGATAAATACATGTTTGATAATGATTTGAAATAGTAAGTGTAACCTGTTAAATTTCCACATTTTCCTAACTATATCCTATGATAAGCCCTATTTAACTTTGCAGTTTAGCTGAGTGAAAAGGGATAAGGGCACTGTGGGCAGTACAGTCACTATACATGTGTGAGTGAGTAATGTGTGCTTGGCACAGTTAAACACGTCGCCAGGTCTATCTTCTTAATGAATCTGTTTGTGATGTTCACTGCTTGAGGATAGAGGAGGACGGTTGGTTTGGGCATAAGATCAGAACTCTTCTTCTGTGGCTTCTGTTTATTATTTTTACTGACCCATCAGATTGGTTAGCCCTCATGTGGTAGACCAAGAACGACATAGATCAATTGCATTTCTAATCCAACTCAAGGACACCTCAGGTTCTCTGGGAGAACCTTTATATTGTTTCTGGGAGGAGACATCTTGACTTACTGCCACCGTAAGCAAGCCCCCAATAAGTGGAGGAAACTGGAAGGAAGGATGGATGAACAGTATAATCATCATGCATTCGATTATATATTTCTATTTGAGAGGTGCAGAGCTGTGCTGTAGATTATTTGAATTCTGTTTATCCTGTTGCTGCTCCATTTGGCTAGAGAAGTTAAATTGAAAGATAAATTGTGTGTGTAATGGCTTTACTATATCAGCAGAAATGTGCACATGTAGCAGTAACCAGCAGAAAGAGAGATGGATGGATGATAAAGGCAGAGTATACAGAAACAGACAGGAGCTGGCTCAGCCATGTCAGGCATCACATAAATGTGTGTGTGTGTGTGTGTGTGTGTGTGTGTGTGTGTGTGTGTTAGTTACATCATTACTGTAACACTGAGGTCACTCTTCACACGTAGCAAGTTTTTAAGCTAGTTTTTCAGTTTAAGGTCGATAAAATACCTTCAATCATTTATTTAAAATATCAGCTCTGTTGAACTCAAAACTAAACTGCAAAAATTTATTTAACTATGAAACATATGAACCTACACTGACATGTTGCAAAATGAGGGTTGGCTACATGACCATTTCAAAATACGACCAGGTTTCTAATGATAGAGAAGCTTAATGCAAATGGATGAAGTATCCCTTTAAGGCAGAAGCGGCGGCCTCAGTTTTAATGTGCCACAACACTTATGTCAAGTTCTAGAGATCACAGTAAATCCTTTGCAATCAAAGATGTTCTCGTAGCTCGCTGGGAAAGGTGTCTTTCTGCGGGTGTGTTGTTGTGTACATACCTTTCCATGTTGGCCCAGCCTCTCATAGCAGATGACTACATCCTCCCAGAGCTCCAGCTTTTCATACGTGAGCAGAGCTGAACTGATGCAGCCGAGGTCTGTCAGCAGGGAGGCAAGCTGTTTCTGTAAGGGGAGAAGGACGAACAAGACTATGAGGCTGAGAGCAGCTTGGCAAAGGCCAGCATGCTAACATGCTCGCAATTATAAAGGCCAGCGTGGTGAATTTCCGCAGGTATGTTAACACACCCACATTAAAATACAAACAAAAAAACTCAAATATGTCTGGAAAAATCCTGTAAGGTATCTGTTAATGAAACCCTGTTGACGATTCTGTAATTGGAAACAACACAGCACCATCAGGGCATGCTTTTAGGTTTTCAAAAATCCAATTAAGAAAGTAAAGCACAAATAAAATCTGTGCAGATCCAGGGTGCTGCTAGCCTAGAGATTAGAGAGCACGTCCTACGTACACAGGTTAAAGTGAATCTGACTCTACACACTGTTCTTCTCATAAATAAAAGGCATAAAAAGCCCAACAAATAACCTTTTAAAGAAATCTGTGCAGCTCTGTTCATCGGTCTTTCAAAGGCCTTGGGTACCACATAGACTCGAGGGTTGTTGAGCGTGCTGGGAATGCTTTTAAAGTGAGCTCTTTAAAGCCAGATGTTGAAAATATGAGATACTCAACACATGATTTGAAACTGTTTTATTCCTGTAGTTTGCAGAGATGAACAATATGACCAGAAAACAGATCTCATCCAAGATCAACAAAGGGCCCGGAGAAGTGGTGATGCTTTATAGACGACTTGTTAGAAACTTTGGAAGAAGTTGTGGAGATGTAACAGCCCAGGCTGGAGCTGAATACATCAAACGAGTCAGCTCGTGTCCTTATTGGCTATCATTTCACAAACGTTACAATGCAGTCTGAGCATGCTCAGAGTTCCCCCCACACAACAGGAGATCGTATCTTAATTACATAACATCTTTCTTGGTAGCAATTTGAACTGAGAAGCAGATCTGGGGGATATGGACGCCGAGTATTTTGTAGTGTGTACCCCGCTTAGTTCAATTTATTGCTCATCCTCCGCTGCACAACACATTGCATCAGGAGTATCTCAAGGATCTGTTTGGGATGTTTTTATTTTAGAGATGCAGAAAAGGGTTTAGTGCTAATTCAATTACAAACTGACATTGTTGGGCACAGATGGCATAGGTGTTAGTGAGCGTGCACCACGTACGGAATCATTGTTCCTTTAAGTGGGCAGCCCGGGTTTGAATCCAGGTTTTTCCTGCATGTCATTCACCTCCACTATCTTGCCCCCATTTTTAACTCTATTCACTGTCCTATCTAAAAAAACATATTAAATATAATAAATATTAAATATAAATATATTACAGCCTTTAAAAGTTTATGCTTGTAGGGACTCGTTTGCCGTTTGAAAATGTTACACTTCTGCTGATTTGATCAGGACCTTTTCAGAAAAAAGAAAGAAGCTGTGAACAAAAACTGTTATCAGGGACGGCTGTGGCTCAGCTGGTAGAGTCTCTCAACTGGAAGGTCGAGAGTTCGATCCCCAGCTGCCACATGTCCAAGGTGTCCTTGGGCAAGACACTTAACCCTGAATAGCTCCTGCTGCTTCGTTGGCGGCTTATGAATGTGTATGAATGGGATCAGTGTGTGAATGGGTCGGTGTGACATGCAGAGTAAAAGTACCAAGTTTATTATAAGTCATCATGAGGGACACTTTCATGTTTAAGACCCAGTGTTATAGCAATCCATCCAATAGTTACTATAAACCTGGACCCAGGTGCTAAAACAAACCTTCTTACCTGCCATGAAGCCACAACATCATAGTCTAAAAATAATGTATTTTATTAGGATAATGATCCACTGTATTCTGTGTGTGGAAGTGTTTTCACAGCGATGTGAGATGAATGAAAGCCAATGGCTGCCTGAAAGGTGGGAAATTAGTTGTAAAATTTACGGCATGCTTTAAAAAATGGACGGCTGTAATGTAAAATGTAATGTATATGCTGTGTACTTACAGGCCTGAAATGTGCAAAAAACTGAGAGTATATGAGGCACAACACACTCACAGTAACATAAACCCTCCCCAGCCATAAAAAGGCCTTGAGTGCTTTGTTACATGTCCACCATGGATCTCTAGTGTGGAGAAAATGCATCGCAGCGCCTGCTGCAATCCTCCGCCTCAACCCACTTTCAAGTCCTCAGGCAGCAATAGGGACTCTTCAATTCCAGCTTTATTGCTGTTATCAGTTATTACACGCCGCCTGGGTGATGTCTCCTCCCCAACATCTCTCTCCCTCTCTCTCTCTTTTCAGCACTCCCCCCGCCTTCAATCTCCTCGACAGGTCTAAATCTTTTTATTACTGCTTATTCTACTTACAGCTCTTTCCATTTTTATTCGGTTGCCTGTCCCGGGCTCTGCTATGGTGGCTAATGTTTGCCTTCATAGATTCCTGTGATGCTTTGTGGTTCAGCAAATGTGTCATGAAAGCTCATTAATGCATTTTTTTTACAATCCCCGTGGGACCTTTAGACATTTCATTATTCTCCTGTCGCTTCACTGCTGTCACCCTCAGCAAAAAAAAAAGCTATTTTAAGGATTATAATAAAACAGAGAGTGCGCATTTTCTTCAACAAAATCAAGTCAGACTGAGACTGTAATTAATCGCCCAATCAATTTTTACAAACTGACATTTTTAGAAATGATTAGGAGCAGGTCTGTATAGCTCTAATAGCTGTTTATTTGCCCTAAAATAAACCATATACATTAGCATTGTTATTTACGTACACCTTAAAGACCAAGATGTTAAAGTTTTATTTATTTTGATGGGTCAGAGCAGGACACATTGCTAAAGGCCCCTTTTTGGTAAGTAAGGATTCTACTGCATCCAAGTCTTGAGTTATGTCAGCGACTGCTTCTGTATGTTGTAATTATATTCTCTGGTGGCGTTGCCCTGCCTGCAATCAGTATGAATAATGTGCAATATATGTATATACGTTTTCTTTTCATTGGTATGCGCCTTTCTGTTTACATGTGGATGTGTTTTTCTATTGTTTTTATTTATTTATTCGAGTGGAAGCAGCTGAATGTTTGGCAGCACAAAAAGTCCCCAAGCGCTCAATAAGCGGTGTGTCCTCTGGTGACATGTGAGCAGCCAACCTCTCATTCTCTCTCATCCACCGTCAGCGTCACATTGTCACCACAGCTCCTCGTTCACACCATGCTTTGTTGTAATCTGCTTTTTGTTCGTTTAGATTTACACAACACACAACACACCGTCCACACCACACGACGCAACACAGTCAAGTAACAAACACACCTCATCCTCGAGTTTTGTAAAAAAGCGGTTTAGTTCAAACCGTATGTGTTCAATGCTGATATTGGGTCCATGTATTGACATGTTCTTTGTAGAGATGCAGTATTATAGCAACAAATCTCTACAAAACGTATCATATTAAACTCTTGGTATTGGAATATGTTCTTGAAAATGAAGTGGACGCTACCTGGACAACCCATCTGGTCGGGGCTTGGCAGCAGTAGAAGAGTTTGAGCCGCTCGGTCACTGGACAGTTCTTGTCTTCGAAGTGGTCAACGATCGCCTGGCAAAGAGATACAATTAATCATTTAAGCTCACGTAACCTTCTGGAGATTAAACATTCACCACACTGTGATTTAGTTATCATATGTCACAAGTGAGATGTGATGACAGCAGATACCAAACCAGTCAGCTTTCTCACTTCTCAGGATTTAAAAGGTAACAGGATGGACAGGTGGTGTTTGAGACTTGATGGCAGATGATATGGAACAAGAAAATAAAGCACACGTTCAACACACCAGACTCGTCAGGTTTTCTTCACAGTTAAGTGGATGTTCTGATTCTCATCCTTAATAGTCTTTCAATTTCACAGAAATTATTCTGTAAAAAATGAGGGGGAAAAAAAGAAAGACATCTTTTGCATTTTTATCTGAAATGATTGTTTTTTTACACGCTGAGCTGCAGAAGAGTTAGACCAGCAGGGAATATAAGGGAGAGTAGGATTGATTAAAAACAGACAGATACCAATGAGAGAAAGAAAAATGATCCATCACAATGTTAGTTTTTATTTTGCTGATTATGAAGTAAACAACAGATAGTGTTCATGATACGAGGTCATTTATCAGGAATGTGCATCTTCTTGTGTTTCATTATGAAACGTAGCATGATGTCGCAAATTGTACGTTGTTTTCTTATTATTGTAAAAAAAACGAATCCATCTTTTTTTCCCCCATCAGATAAACGACTGACTTTTTGTCTCTGTAGTCAACCTTCAGTCGGCCTTGATGCAGCTAATACTGAGAGAGAAGACAATGACCATCACGTTAGGTGAAGCGATCGTTACTGAAGTCACTTTATGAAAACAATCATGTGTGAAAACAGAACGGAGACTTTAAATGGTCCAAACTGAAATAACTTGACCATGGTTGAAAACGAGTTTGTTTCTAAATAAAGAAATGCCTCGATAATCACTGTGGCGTGTCTTTGTGAACCATACAGTGAGGTGAGTGGTCTCAACACATTTAAATATTGATCTTTGAGGTCGTATTCTGATCAGTGAAGAACAGGCAGTGTGATCAAATCAAAAGCTGTTTACAGACCAACAACAGCCCTCCCAAACTTCTCCTCTGCAGTGAGCCGTTTTCAAATATGAACTTGTGAAAAAGTTTCAGGAGGAGTGCCCTTAAAATCCTCCTGACCTCATACATGGGACTTACAACTGGAGACAACCAAGGTCAGACCAGAGTAGGGGCGGAGAGTCTCCTGAGGGAGGACATGATGTAAAAAGAACAACATGGAAATGGCGGATGAAGCAGCAGACTCCACTATGAGACACCATGATGACAGTCGTTGCCTTTATATCAACGCTGCATGCAGTTCAGTGATCATCAGAAAATGTCCAATCTCCAAACATCAAGATTAACCTACTCAAACCCTTTCATCATATGTTCTGTTTTCGGAGAGAGAAGAGGATCAAGTGTGCGTCATTTGTTTTATGAACCGTATCCATTTCAACTACAAGCACGTCTTCGAAGATTTCATTTAGTTCTTATAATGGTACACCGCAGATACTCCGCCGCAGGCCTGAAATGTTCCAACCAAAAAAAGAGAAACAAAGTCACTGTTGTCTCCCAGCAGGTGTTCGAGCATTATTACTCACTGTACGGCTCTTTTATTAATCTCATAAAGCCGTCTGTATTCAGCCTTTCAGGGGTGTTATTGATAAACATCCGGGGTAAGATTTGGAGCTACGGTGGAATAATGGTTCTGTTTGTGCTCAGGGACGTTTTCAAAGAGAACAAGGTGACTCAATAACACACAAGCAGCTCTGCAGCTCCGTTAACTTTAGACTCAATGGGAGTCTATTTCTGTAAAGTGAAGACTCAAACATGTACACATGTGGGGATAGAATTATTCATGGAGGGAAATTTACATAGAACAGCATATGTATCCATTAATAACGCTGAGCGTGAAGTGACAAACTGCATTCTGTGATTTATTAACTGTTCTGCATTTGGAAAAAAAGTAAATATTAATCCAATCTTATAAATATATATACGACTTTGCTGACAAGATGGATTCTTGAATAGTAAAAAGATTCTTCATTGAGAGAGTCGAAGGCAGGATGTGAACGCTCCCGCGTCAAAAACTAATAGTTTAAGGGTTTGCAGCACTGCTGTTGTTAATGAGTGTTAATGAATATTTAAACACAATCCCCCACAAATCTCCTTACCTGAGTTTGCATCATTGCTCTCTCCACACGTCGGGTCTTTCCTTTTTCTAGTTTGGTCCGGAGGCAGAGTGCGGAGACTTCTACAGCCCAGAACTTAGGCTGAGACAGGATGCACTGAAGGAAAGCAAAGGAACAAGGAGTAAGACCATGTATAGTCTATGTCATGTGCTTCAACATGCGTTAAACATGTCAAACAGCAAATTAAAGTTCCTTTAGAGTCCACTTGGGGATACCTCCAAAAACTCAAAAAAGTCCAAAATAAATCCATCTTCGCGTTTGGATAGCAGAAATAAAGATGTTAACAGTGTGGTCCATTTAAAAGGTTTCTGTTTAGGCCAAGGGTGTCCAAAGTGTGGCCCCGGGGCCATTTGCGACCCTTGAGGGGATTTTTTTGAGTCCCCGACTTCAATGAAAGAATCAGAAGATTTTGGTCCGAAGCCTCATTCATATGGGATATTTTGTTATTTTTCTTTTTCATTTTAGCGAGGGCTCAAAGATCTTCCTAAAATAGAAAATGTTAAGTACAATGTTTTTTCTCTCTTTTTTTAACAGCTTTGACTATTTTCCACATTTCTTGTGAACTATGAAAATGAACCATAGCATATTTTTTGCTAACAAGCAGCTTAATTACATGAGCTAAATTTTGATAAAAACAAATAAAAAAAATATAAAGTACGAAAAAAAACATATACATATATATATATACATATACACATACACACACAATTTTGACCTGCAAGAAAAATTACAGGACTAAAGGAAAAAAGATGGAACAGAAAATGCACAACGTAGAAAAAAACAAACTACAAGCTTGTCGTCTGTAAAGTGCATCACTTCAAGCGTTTTCATTTTCAGCTGATAGACAGGCAGATATTCTGTACGGGGTAAAGATAATCATGCTTTTAATGCCAGCTGAGGTTTTGGCTCATCTTTAATCACAGCAGTGATTTTCTAGCTACAGTATATTAATGAAAGTCTGAATGAAAGTGATACATGGTTTTAGGTGAGCTGAACGCACGCTAATGATGTTTGTGGCTGCTCAGCGAGACTTGCTGGAGTCTTTACTGGAACAGTAAATTATCATAATTACTCGCTTGTTTCTGAAGCAACATCAATCACTGAGCAGTTAAAGCCAAATGATAAGACATGCGTACCATTTTTCACGAGACTGCTCCCACACACAAGCTAAAAGTGCTGATCAACGAAAGCAGAGATGAAGTTTTTCTTTCTTACCCAGGAAAAAAAGAATCAAGTATACCTTTTTTAGAAATGCCAGACACTGTATATGTTTTTACTATTAGGTGATGCCCACAGTTAACATTTATAAAGATCTCAATATTCAAAGGAAAGAAGGGATTTAAAGAGTTTAAAGGATCAAGAGAGGAGGAAACATGAGTAAATATTAGGTCTGATGAGCTCCAGGTAGTCTGTAAGAAAATAATTTGTCCTTTTGCGTTCACACATGCTTCTCATTCCCAACATTTCAGGAAATTATCAGAAGTTTGTGTGCATGTGTCGATGGTAGAAACACCCACAGACCAGGGTGCAATAACAAACCTTAGGTTTTGGTTTATCACTGACTAAAGAATATTTGCACAAACACTCGTTGAATCTGGTCTAACGGAGTTAGGAGAAGAATTGTGTTCTGCTTTGGTCAGGCTCAAATTCTTTGGTACATCGATTCCCAAAGCTAGCATTAGCTCAAGTTGGAAAAAAAGGTTGGATTTAAATTTTATCTGCCCTCGTTTCAAAATGTAGACACTGATCTACAATGAAATGAGTGTCATACATTCACTTAAACACATTTCATCACATGAGCCAATGCAGCAGGATAGAAGCTAAGATGCTCCTTTTTTTAACACAATTTAATTTACTTTATTGTGATTGAAAAAAAAGACAAACTGGAACCTATTGTAAATAAGTGAATAAAAACAATGTAATTGTATTTTTGTTCACCATAAATAACCTGGATAGTTTGTCTCTGATTGTTGCCGTTTCTTGTGACGAGGCTATCATATCTTTTGATCTTAATTGATACAGTTTAATGCTGTGCCTCTAAAAAGCTAAATGTGCCAGTTCAATGAAAGATAAAACAAAAACAGCCTTTAATAGCACAGTACTCTTCAATATAAATCAACACGTACATACTGCAGAGACAGAAAACAGCTGAGAGGCTGACTGACTGTCGACTTGTAAAAGAGGAGCAACTAAAGCTCTTCGGCAATAGATGAGGCCTCATAGCTTTCTGTACTTTCTGACCAGGGATTTCTAAAATCAATATCTTTCTTATGAAGCAGTCATGTTCCTGTAGCTCAATCCTTGTTAATGAACAAGCTCTGCTTTAGAGAGACATGCCACAGTCTATCAGTCAGATAAGACTGTTAGGCTAGCAGGCTGCGTCTAACTGTCTTTAAGGTGGGATCTGGACATAAGGGAGGCGGGATCACTTCATCCCCTTGGTTTGACTTCTGGCTGAATGAGGCCTGAGGACCAGCGGTAAATCAACCATCTGTCTTTTCCAACTGGACTCTCTGCAAACTGCCAAACTCTATTGATCTCATCTTTTTAACATGTCTGCAGAGGAACTAGAACAGCCTGACAGCCGAGGTTTTCTCTTGCAGGATAACAAACTGTGGGTAAACGGACTGCACTTACACCTCTGCTTTTAGTCAAGTCGGTAAGTCATTTATTTACATTTATTTGATATCGTCATTTAGGGGTTCAGTGTCGGCCCAAAGACATTTTGACATGTGGACATCAGGAGAATCAACACATAAACCTTTCCTATCGAGAGACGACTGACTCTACCACTGAGCCACAGTCGCCCACAACAAATACCTTGTGACGTATCTTCAGAGATAATACTTCAAGCAAATGAAATCAATGAAAACTGGGGGTGAAAAGGCTTAGAAGAAAATCTACCTCCATTTTGTGCAACACACATGAAAACATTCGTCTTCGGTGCCAGCTAGGAGTTAAACCTGAAAAGAGACACCCACACAAAGGATGTATGTTGTCAGTGAGTACATAAGGAAATACGCTCAGTGAAGGACGTGAATATGAAAAGCGAGAGTCCTGTCATTCTGGTGATGATGGAAACATAAGACAAGAATGCAGAGATCGATAAAAAAAAAAAAAACACACTGCGTTTCTGCAAAAGCGCTGTAACTAAGCTCAGTCATCGATACGTTTTTGTACATTTATAATGTTCCTGTGACAGCGTGATATTCTTGTCACAGTCTGTGAATGCATTTTGTACTTCCGTGTTGAAGCACAGCACAGCATGAGCTCCACATACACACACAAAGCACAGCGTAACTGTCCCGCCCCTGTAGTGCCTCCGTTTCTACCTAATTCTAAATTCTACACGCAATTTTTTTGGTGACTGCAGAAGCATTTTAAGGCCCATTTGATCCCCATTGTGCTTATATTGCTTTTTTTCTGCAGTCTGTGGTTAACAGCAGGACAGGATTTCACTTCAGAGATAGGTCAGTTTAAGAAACATCACCAAAAAAAAAAAAAAAAAAAAATCTAATTTGAGAGTTTTTGAAAAAGATAAATCATCACTCACATCAACGAAACAAATAACAGAAACACGAGCATGTATATCAGGAAGATCATTCAGAACTGATCCGCTCTAGGTGAGTCTTGAGTTAAGCAGCTTAAGTTGATTCCGAGGTTTGTACTGACAGACTTGGCTGCAACTCTAGACCTTTTATTTCAGGAGTCACTAACGGCAGTGCGACCTGGTGGAGGGCAGTCGCACTGAATGAACCCATAATACCAGCAGCAGACGTTTAAGGATGCAGACAGATGCCTGGAAGGGGAATCGACACGGCGCACTGATGAAGACAGCCAGACATGTGACAACCATCTAACCAGCCTGCAGATTCCTGGATCTACATGTAGGCTGGGAAGATGCCTGCTCACAGAGCCAGCAGCTGCCTGCAGCTTTCTCATCCCACATAGTGACAGCATATGCTGCCAGCTCATTGTTCAAACTGAGCTCACAGCTGGGTGGATAACCGCAATCCAACTTCTTAGAAAGTGAATACCATTCCTGTCCACAAACATGTTGTTTTCATTCAGATAGAGCCATTAACAAAAATATGGATGATTAGACAAGTATGTCGGGCCTTGCTGACCAAAAAAATCGAGGACACAAGAATTAGCCTTTGGCAACGTTTCATGAGGACAAATGCATAAACAATAGGGCCACAGTTCCTCTGAGGTGAGCTGATGCATCATGAATGATTAAAAGATGTCATTTCACTTTGACTATTTTTGGGCTGTATTTCTGGTACGGCAGAAAGTAGGCGTGACTGTGGATTTCCCATCAACACCTGTGTGTTAAAGCTGTTTGTTTGCACTTACTGACGTTGTAGTACTGTCTCCTTTCTAGATTGTCCTTACTCTCTGATCACTTTGGATAAAAGCGTCTGCTGAATCAATTGTAGACTAAGGGCACACTCACACAAGGCAATCTGTACCGCGACCCAAGCATGCTTCACCTCGAAAGTCCAATTCATTTGACAAGTGTCAGAGCTCTGAGCACATTACACTTCCTCGGCCCTGGCACAGACGAGAAACTCTGGACTTCTTCAAAATAAAGGCTGCATGAAGTATACTGCGCCCAAGCACACCTCTCCGAAGTGTGTCAAAGCCAAGGAAGTGTACCGTGTCTGAGCACACGGAACGGAGCGGTCACACCGGCCAAACGAACTGGACGCTCGGGTCGAAGCGTGCTCGGCCACAGTACGGCTTGCCAGTGTGACTGACACCTAAGATTTTTCCAAAGAATTCACGATATCACGAAAGCCCAAAACCTTTTATCAGTCAAAAGCTTTCTATCAATCTATTCAAAAGTGATCACGTTTTCTCTCTTTCATAATGCAACGCTAAAAGTCACTCTAAGACATAAATCTCTGTTCTTAAATGTATAGAAATCTACCCAATCTAAAGTTGTTTGGTAAGAGGGGAACCAACAGGTTCATCAATAAGACAAAAGCAAGCGTAATCGAGGACAGACATTTGTTGACATTAATCATTTACGTGGACGCGTCGTCCCAAACAACTACACTGTCGCACACTCCAGTCCAGCGGTGGCAGTAATGCAGCAGAAAGCGAGTCGTCAAAGACGCTATAGTTTAAAACGGAAGAAGAAGAACAATGGCGCAGGCATGCGATAACAGCAGCCAGAGCACAGAGGAGGAAAAAGTAGCATACGTTCTTCAGAAGTGTGTGGGAGTTTGCAGACTATGCAAAATTCATCTGGCGTAACACAGAGTGCGAAAGTAATGAAGGAATATTTGAGGAGAAAACATCCAGGAGCTGTGTGTCAGGACGGCAGCAAAACATATTGTTTGAATAATCACATTGATTGATGAGTAAATGTGAAATAATCAATGACTGAAAAAATTAATCGTTAGATTAGTCAATTGAAAAGTAATCGTTTGGGACAGCTCTAAGACAAATACATCAGTTGTTAATGATTTCCATATGAACAAGAAGTGATCAAAAGTACATTGTCTTACTTTTTAGTGATACATATCAAGTATTATATTTGTGCTATATTATACTTGTCCATAATAAAACATGGATGGGATTTATATAACTGCCGTGTCTTGGGATAACAGTTTCAAATGGTGACCATGCTTTCTCCATCGCAGGACAAAACTTATGGAACTTTCTACCTCCAGTCATCCATCGCTCACTTCCTGTTGATCTTTTCAAAACCCGCCTCAAAGCATAAAGGCTTTTTAATTTTTAAAATCCACGGCTGTTTGTCCTGTGTTACACCGGACTCAAATAGTTGTTTGTTAGTTTCTAATGCTTTGTTTTTGGATCAACTGTATTGTGTATAAAGTGTTATATAAATAAAGTTGAGTCAAGTTAAAAGGCTGGGAAAAAAAATCCAAGCTAATACTGTACCAACCACCTGGAAGCCTGCATGCCTGCAACCCAGACACCATTAAAGTAGAAAGAAGGGCATGAAAACCACAGACAACAATGTTGTTTTACCTTTGCATCGCAACGTGTTGCGTCTTGTTGTATATGCCACCAACATGATGTTATTCAAGGACCCTATAGCACCTAGATATTATCTCCTGGTGTTTATTTCAAACCCACAGATATGAGCTACACCATTTCCCCATCATGAAAACAAGAATGAGTTGAAGGATTGTCTCAACCAATTAGGTTTGTTCTTTGCTTTTTACAACGTAAATGATAACTTCTGAGATAAATATGATACTATGTAAGTCATGAAGTTAGAATTGGTTACAACATTTTTTCCAGCAGGCAACTAAACGTTTCGGCACAAGACAATACCAGCCGCTCGGTAAGCCTCAAGAGGATCTCTCTTTTTTTTTTTTTTCTTTTAATTTCCTGTCCTGTAAAATTCCTGCTTGCCAAGCTCTTTCATTAGAATGGACCGTCACAGCTCTTTCAGAGGAGTGTCACTGAATCAGCCAAGTGAGCTATCCCATTACTGCTCTCTTACGTCTCTGGAGCAGGGGAGCGTCTCCAAACAAGCTCAGAGCTGTAGAAAAGAAGGAGCTCGGCTTTTCTTACAATGTTTAGCAATTTGTGATGAGGTTTCCAAGTTCGAGTGACGGGAAAAGAACAGCTGTTACAAAAAAAGGTGCCCCGCCCCGCTCTCTCATGTGGTACATGTGATAATAACAGTGAGGATCAGGAAAGCAATGAGGCAACCTTGCTTTCACCTTAGCCTGAGGGTAACAGGTTCACCCACTGGATGCTGCATCCTCCAGGCATCTAACAGATGCTGCAACAACACTGTCATGCAGGCTGTTAATACAGGGATTGATGCACAGTGCTCTAGCTTTAAAAAAAAGGAAAAATAAAAAAATGAAAAAATGAAAATGAAAATGCACTTTTACAATACCCCATTTTGCAGGTCTAATACAGAACAGATTTATTACTTCTTTTTTTTTTTCCACAAAGTGAAAATGCTGGCTTTGTATTTTGACCATTGACTGTATGAAGAATAAAACAGCATAAGAGCTTTGAGAAGTGAAGCCAAAAGCTTCAAAAAGAGTTCCTCCTGCTGACCGCCTCAGGGTGCACTCACACTAAGCAAAGTCGTCCTGTACTGTCTTCAAGCATAATAATAAAGCATTCTGAAGCTGTAGCTCAAGGGTATAAAATACTTCCATAATAAACCAAAGTTTGAGAAAAGCAGTGACCAAAGGAAGCAGGTCGGTGTGTTCATGATAACTCATGTTCCTCTGGCTCTGAAAAAAGTACCTGACGAGCAGTTTTCAGCTCATAAGGAAGTTCTGACTGCTTTCATAAAAACCGTGAGGTAGCATGTGGGGTTGTCAACATGGATTTATGGTTCTGTTTTCCTCCACTCAGCTTTCCTGCAGTTCTCTTTAAATGTGAGTCATTTTATCATTTTTGCTCGGGGCTTTTATTTGGACGTTATTTTGTTCAGCATGCTGCATCAACAATCTAATCTTTTCTGCTTTGAACTAATGTTTAAATGTCAAGGCAGTAGAGGGGAAAGTATTGATGATAAATGGATAGAGAAATAAGAGGATATGGCATCTACCTTGAAAAAAAATAATAATAATAATAAAATATATATATCACTTACAGATGTGAAGGCCAGGAGTTCCTCTGAAGTCAGTTTATGCACCGGGTTATTCTTCTGGAAGTCAGTGCTGTAAGACAAACAAAAATGTGTATAAACAAATCAAGACTAAGGACACAAACACGATGCAAAGCAGTATTTCTGGGCTTATCTTTATTGAACACAAGCACAAGATGCAGCTTTCAAGATGCATGAAGGCGAAACACAGCATAACACTACAAGAGAGAGTTCATTTCTGGTTGCCTCTATGTGGCTTCCTTGCCATTTTGTAAAAGTATTTCAAGATGAAATACTAAAAGCTTTGGTGGAATCACTGTTGAAGAAAATCCTGTTAAGTTTAAGTGCAGCTGCTGTCAGAGAGTCAGCCTTTGGCTCCAGGAGGTTGACTCCTTTCCAGACTAAAGGATTAGAATTTCAGGGAGATTTCCATTTCTTGGAAAGGCACACTATGCTAAAATGCAGACAGGTTGATATAATATAAGAAGTTAACTAAGTCATTTATACTTTCACCCCTTAACACCCAATCCTCCAGGTAGCCCTCACTGATGAATAAATAAGCATACAGAGAGACCTGACAGTGTGCAGGTCAGCAATGGAAAGTCCAATATGGAGATTAGAAATATATATAACAGACGGAAGTATAGGAGAAAAAAAATGACTTTTCTGACTGTTGTTCTTTTTTACAGGGCTGTAAATCTCAGAGTGCGTTTATGAGTGTGGTAGACCCACACATGCTTGGAGGTATGCAGAGCATCCTTTGTACGGCTAGCCTTTCTCAGCAATGCACATTATTGCAAGAGACTCTTACGCATCAGAAACTGCAAGTCTTGATGAACCAAACACTTAATTTCACTCAGAAGATTTATAGTGAATATTTTCTTTTTACTGAAAACAGATGACAACCAAGGGACAGTTTGGTCTACTTCTTCCAAGTTGTGAATTTGGGATTGAGTTACTGGATTCAGTAATCACATAATCTGTCAAGACTAAAATCAGGTTATTTGATTGTTTTTTTTGCTTCCACCTTTAAGGCCAGTGTTGAGCAAGAACCTAAGAAAAGGTATCTATAGAAATCTACAGAAAAGGTCATAGTAGACTATTTACATTGAGGGATTCCTCGACGGCCTCTCTTCAAATTCAATTATCAAAATGTAGTATAAAAAAAGTATAATAATTTATACAAAGGGACAACAAGGTAAGACTTACAAGGGAGGCAAGGAAAAATAAATGTCTTTATTTGTTAAACTGGTTGTAATTGATGATTGTCGTTGGGTTGCAGTGCACGTCGTGGCGGTTGTAGAGGTTTGGCGTTTGAGTTGTGGGTTGGTGTGGTTGTGTCTGGTGATGGTTGCTACGGTGCTGGTTGTGGTTTTAGTTGTTTGTGGATGTGGATGTGGAGGTGTACGTATAAACAGTGTATGTTGTCATGGTTCGCTATTTGGTGTTTGCAGAAGTGACGGATGTGGTCGTTGGGTGGGATGCTATGGTAGTAGTTGCTATGGTAATAGTGGTGGTGTTGATGTTGGTGGTGCTAGCTCAGTTTTCTTGGTGTAGTGCTGATTATGTTTTCTTGTACTTTTTGAGAATCATGTCTTTGGAAAATGAAACTTTTTGATGATTTAATCGGAGATCTAAATATATATATATATATATATATTTTATGGGGGAAAAAACTGCCCTTTTTTTCCCACCTTTATTTTAAGCTTCAGAACAAACAAGTCACTGTTGAGACTGGACAACCTGTGGATGATTTGTCGGTTTTACACAATTTCATGAAAAGAATAGCAGGTAGTCCTGAGCTTTTGAAATTAACTTAACATAAAGGCTTGACTTTACAGGCAGAAAAAAAGAATCCAGCCAAGGTCACATTCCCAGAGTTAAAAGGACCGTGGAGAACTCGATTGTCTGATCTCTCTGACCAGGGACTCTTCAACTTTTTAAGCCCTTGGCTAAAAATTTAATAAAAGGTAATCACATCCTCGGATGTTCTCTCGTTAATACAAAGCGCACTGACAATGAAGAGGCAATTAAAATTCTTGAAAGCACTGTGTGTCTGCTAAATTGACCACTTACTCCAAACACTGAAACGGTTGCTGAACCTCAAAGTCACCTCATTACGCTAAACCCCTGTCTACACCTTGAACATTCTTGTCACATTTTTCAATCATCCATCTGATGGACTTATTAAGATCCTTTGTTAGCCACTGCACACGATAACACAGGCATCATTGTTACTCTGTGTTTAATCATCTCGTGTGCTCGTATCCTCTCATTTATGAACACGTAGTAAAAACATATGTAAATTGTTTACACCACAATAAAATAAAAAAGAATAAACCTGTGTTATATTTTTTTCTGTTGAGTACTTCCATTAGCTTTAATGTTTCCAACAAGGAAACTGTAACTGCCACTGTTGCACTGCTGTGATTAAAGCGTCCCGTAAATTATACTTGGACACATCGTCGGTAAACATCGTTGTTTTCACCCAGTCATCCTGACAACGGTCAACTGTCAAGTTTATTTTCATCGTGTGTGGTGAGAATCACTCCCATGATTCCCGGTCAGCCTCGACTTCATCTTTTTTTGGTTATTGTTTTGATTAAGAGCCCCCTGCAGGTGGGTTTAAGATTTAAAACAATGTTTTAATAAGTGAGCTTTCTTTCACCTGTTTTACCAAATGAAAACATTGTTTGGAATCAAAGTTGAACAAAATTTTAAACAGACTTCACACGGTTTATTTTTCTGACAGTATATAAGGGTCCGATATAAGTTAAGTTTCTTACTTGAACATAATACATAGTATACTATTGTGACCCCAAATTTTGTAGTCACATATATAGACATGTAATTGTAAAGATTCAAGATGTAATAAACAGCAGTGGATTACCATTCTCCTTTTCTTTTTATATACTGACATAGTTATTAAAATTACACATTTAAAAGTACTCTTTTGCTCTACCAATAGAATTTAGGTTATCAATAAATGAACATATTTCTCCGAATTCATCCGGTGAGTTTCTGCATCATTTTATTCATAAATCAAAGTATTAAGATTTAAAATTGTTGGTTGTAACAAGTGGATGTTTTCCATCATGACATTTTAATCGCCATGTATGAAGATAAGAAAGTAATTTGTGATGCTGTATTAAAGCTGTGTGCAGATCTAAAGTTAATTCAGACAGACCTGCTGCTCATCAATCATCTCCTCGCAATCTCACTAACTGCTCCATTGACCTTCACCTGACCCCTCCACTCCCAGCAGCAGCATGGGAATTCATCACTGACTTGCCATGAAGCTAAATGGGTTTTATATCGTGTTGAATGTCTTCTATTCACCCTTTTTCAGGAGCAGAGCGCCACGACAAACAAGTTCACAATTTACCAGAGGTGAACCGTGAATCCAGAGGGAAACAAAAGGTCACAAAGTGAGAAATGAGGTCTGCAGAAAAACAACAGGCGGGTGGAAAAAGTGCTGACACCTTTCTCTAGACTTTATTTACTGATAGAATTTTAAAAGGCTTCAATATAAGGCTATAAGAAATAACTTATGTGTAAATTATTGCTAAATATGCGTAATTCTTAACTTGCTTTTGAAAAACACAACTGGCCAATTATAAGCCCTTTACTCTCGCAATCACTCTACCGTCTGTTCGGCTTACTTAATGCATTACGTCATCGACTCCTGAAGTCCTACAACATATAATACAAAAGCAAACAGTAGAATCAAATGACTGCTACACAAAGGCTAATGTTGTAGAACAGTAAAGAGTGCTAGTTGGTTAGGAAGATTTATCCTTGAGACAAGTTTTACTGTTTCACACAGCTTTCTAACTAATGTACCTTTGAAGGTCCTCGTGTTTGAACCACTGAGATCTGTCTCGAAACGAAGTTCAGAGCACAAAATTACCGCCCTGAAATAGTCACTGTTTCCCTTTTAAAAGTGCACAGTCTTCTGGGGATAAGACTCGCTACGCTGACTGTTTGTTATGGCTCGAGTTTTCAAAGCCCGTCATTTCAACCAACCTTTTTTAATTCAGTTATGATGTTTTTTCTGAAGTACGTGGCACAGCGGTTTTCAACCTTTCAGCTACTGGAAATAAATACTTTTTATTTTTTATTATACCGCTGAAAATGTTTTTTGAACTCATCAGATAACTTTATAGCCATCCATCCCTCCATCTATTTTCTTCTTCTTGTTCGACTGCAAAGCTGGCTAAGCAAATCAACCCAAACATCCTTTTCAAGCATCTCCTGGGGGATTGTTAGGAGTTTCCAGACCAGATAGGATATATGATTCCTCCACCAATCTCTGTGTTTAGCCTGTGTTATCCTCCCAGTTGAACAATCCTGAAAAGTCCAAAAGGCAGCATCCACTAGGCATACTAGTTGTCTGAATCACCTCCAGTTCTGGAGGATTTCTACTGAAAAGGAAAATAAATGTCTAATCCTCAAAATTTTCTAAGGCAATCCTAACTAACTTCTCAAGTTTGAATAGAAGTATTAGTAGATACACTTGGTATTGTGCTCTCAGCTTAAGTTACACAAATAACCCTTCTGATTTTCAAGCTTGGATGAACTGATTTAACAGACCTTGGCTTTGAGTTAGAGGACTTACCAGAGACCAAGGATGACAGCCTGCTCCTCGCCGTTGAGGTCAGGGAGCTCATACTGATCTGGCTCCTCTAAATTGATTTTATCCAGCACAGTGTCATCACCCAAACTGCAGTCCTGAAAGGGAGAAAACACAAATGGAGTCAGCACACAGCAGTCGCAGATGGTTACAGCTACTCCTCACAAGAGCTGTGCAAACATAGTTTGAAAATATTTGTAATGTGCAGATGGTATATCTTTGAAAGAACTAAAAATCCTTCTGAACTATAGGAGTGGCATCACCTGGATATGATACTTAAAGACTATTATTATTATGCTACGTTATAGATATGTTGAAGTGGACATGAAAAATCCACTTTTGAACATTAATTTGGATAACCTGACCCACAAAATGTGAAATAAATCCACCCAGCCCTTGTTTGTGGTCTGCTGAAATCTTACCACAACGAGAGAAGTGCTCCGTTTCAAATATTCTCAGATTGTGACATCACAAGTGGGATTCTGGTAAGAAAATCCCCTCCCCTGGTATCTCCACCCATAGACCCCACTCCGAGGGGGGGGGGGTCTTTAAATTTAAAGAAACACCAAAACAGAGCGTTCTAAGAGAGCTGGTTTCTACAGGGTTATAAACCTCCTCTGTGCTGGATTCATGTTATATTTTGACCAAAGCAGAGCACAGATGTTTCATTTAGAGCACATGGGACTATTTGAAAAGGTTAAAAAGGGTAAAATATTTCCCCTTTAAAAGGTCTGTCCCGGGTTAGCATACTCTTATCTCTCTATTGACTGCATCATGACTGGAGGGCTGTAGGTGTCAAGATGGTCAACACAAAGTGACTGTGTTAAAAAGAGAAAAAGGGCGAGTTCTGCAGGAGGCGAACCAAACTGAAATAGGCTATCAGAGAATCAAGACATCAAAAACAAAACAGAGAGCCTGTTTCGACTGAAGACAGATCTGGAGGGCGTTACCTTTAACCCCAAAAGTGTTCAATATAGCCTCTTATATGATCTCAACTAGCCGATAACCAAACTGTCAGATCAGAAATCAGAAATCCCTGCTCTGCTGCGCTCACATCCACCACTCCCTCTCTCTCAGTTGCTCGACCACTTGCACATCGCTCTGACTTACAACAGCCTACAGAGCGCCTAAATACAAAAAGTTGCTCTAGCTGTGCGATTTGTCGCATGTGATGTGGTAAAATATTTATATGAACGCTAATTCAAATTAAATATTAGTAATGTGAATGGGCTTTGACAGACTACATGAATTAACTATAAGGTTTAAATGTATTTCTGCGGCTGCAGATGGATATTGTAAATTTCATAGGCAGCTTGGGGTTCAGGATAACTTTGACAGGAGGATCCTTGGATCAAACAAATGTGCACTTTAAGCCAGTCGAAAACAGTCAAGTGCATTCCTCTGGTCTACTTTTGGCAAAAATACAGTGCATTCATGCAGACGGAGAAAACTCCATCCAAACCCTACTCTGTGACAATTTGGTTTGGCAGCAACAACAAGACCTCGAGATCGAACTTGCTTTCATTACAATAACTGCAGAGTGCCAAATCCAGCCAGACCTGCGGCGACAGAAAGGCCCCAATATCCCTGCTGGCAGTGATTCTGATTGTCCAGTGATGAAGAGTTCCTTCTTTCCTTCTATCCATCCTAGATAGGATGCAGTGCGCCTGGTTAATGACAGTCTTGATTGAGCTCATTTACTCCCTGTCCTCCAGTAATGAGGGTATTAGTGGTCTGAGCACAGCACAAAGAACTGGAGCTGGGCCACGGCCACAACACTGAGAGCACCACGGACACTCTTCAGCAGAATTCTGAGAGTATACTTGAGCGAGGACAAATACCTCCTGACTTCTTCAGCACAACACACAGTTTATACATAAACTCTACGCTGTCGCCTGAGGTGAATAGTTCCTGAAATGGAACTGCATTATGCTGCAAAGTGGACTGCAACTACCGCGATTAATTGGTTGGGTAATGTTGCAGCAAAAGTTCACAAGACGTTCTACTCGATGCAGTTACAAGCCGGTGGCTTTCAAAATAAACCACAAAATCAGACGATGTTTGTAAGTCTCATGTTGTGCATGCATGTTTTTCCTCTACAGTTGTATTTTTATTACAGTTTAAAGCGCCGCCTCATCATTATATGCTGCATTTCAATGGCCATTGTTAAACATAAAAAGGCCGTCTGAAAATAAACCACATTTAAATCAGAGGTACCAGCTAAAAAAGTAAGAACACTTACAACCACCACATGCATACGCTACCACATAGACTCTGCATTGATTTGGTGCATAAAAGAGAATTCAGGGTGTAAACTTCCTGTCGGAGAACAACCATTGTTTTTAATTGAAAGGACAAGTCATTTGTAAGCTATGATGACTGTTTTTGGTCTATGACTCATTTTTTCCTGTGAATAAAGTTACGTCAATTTGCCGATGTTTTTAATTTGGGGGGGGTATATTTAGGGACGTGAGCTATGAGCCAACTCCCTCGATAGTCAGTAGCTGAATTATGAATCAGTAAAAGGTAATCATAACAATTGTATGAATTCAGAGCCGCAACGCTGGTCAGATGTTGATTGCAAACTGTACCCCAGCTGCCCACCCTTCGCCGGGGTGACAGCCCTGGTTAATGGCCACTGGCATGCAGCTATAATGCTCAACTACCAGGATGTCAACCAGTACAGCCCAGTCGAGCACAGAGGATGAATATCATCTTGTTGTGTTTTTCATTTAAAGAGAAAGTTGTATGCAAGCTGTGCCATGTTAACGAGGTTTATAACCACATTCAGCATGGCATGTGGACATCAACCTGCAAGGAAGAGAAAAGGCTGCTGGTGAAAGTGACTGCTCACATTAGCCACAATTGTTTTGACCATTTTTGACTTTGGACTAGTTCAGCATCTGAATTCAAATTTGTGTTTATTCAACAGGAAAATCAGTGGCTGGGAATATTCCCTGTTTTCTCGATTTTCACATTGACAATGGGTTTACTGATAATGGGTTTACTGATAATGGGTTTACTGATAATGGCTGCTGTGAGAGGAACTTCAGACTTCACCCAGAGATGTTTGAGCCTTAATTTGCACGTTTAATATAATACATTTTTCACAGTGAAACAATAAAAAGGTACATTGGATAATAGCATACACTGCAAGGAGGACTAAAGGAGTCTGCAGGAGAGTTATTGACCATACAGGTACCCAAAATAGAACTTGTGTAGAGAGAGAAAATGCACAGAAGGGATGAATGAGAGACTTATGAGGCATGACGGGAGGGAAATTAGACTATCACAGTGATGTGAGGGTGTGTGGGATTGTTCAAAGGTGTACGGGTTTAAAGAAACTAAAAGCACATCTATTCCTCTGAGCGCACTCTGAAACACTGACAATGACCATTCTTCTCTTTTCTGCTGCTTGATGCTAGATGGGCAGCGTACGTGTCAGCACACTGTGGTGGGTGTTGGACGAGCACTTCATCATGAAGTGGTTGACATTGTCTGTGTACGCCGCTTGAAAGCAGCTGTGCGAAACGACAAGAAGTAATTCCGAGCAACAAAATGATTTGTTTTTTCATCAGTACACTATGACAGAGAAAAGAAAGAACATTCTGTCACTGAATTTGTCCATGCATTATTTTAACCTCCGTTTATTGAGAATCACATGATCTGCATGTTTTCCCTGAGGTCATCAACATGGCCACAGCCACACGTCTCTGAGTTTAGTTTCATTATTTCAGTAGGTGATCAGTTGAATTGTTAACACGGTTCCACATTACAGAAACGACAACAAACTGGGGAATTATCCAACATGAATAAACGGATGAAAAAAAAAATATATATGACTCAAACAAGAGCAAAACCAAGTTGCTTGTTAAGGACAATGTCAACAGCAGAGGCACTTTGGTTTTCTAAATGTGTCCAAAGCAGCAAGAAAACTGAAGATTTGCCGATTTATTTTAACTCAGTTTGTTAGGATTCCTCCCTCGCTGTCGTCCTGCCCTCATAGCATGAATACCGCTGTGTCCTAGAGGCAGATTTAGGGCAAGGTAGGCAACTGATTTGGGGCCCCAGGCCAGTCGGGGCCCCACTAAAGCTGAGAAACTTAAAAACCGCAGCAGTAATTTAAAAACGTGCAAATTTCACAATGACTGGGAACCACCCTAATGGGCCTCATTTGACAGCACTACTTGGCTTCTCGTGTATTCTTCCTGCGATGCAATAAACTAAAAGGGGAAAAAAGTATGATCTATTTGGGAGTGAAAATAACACAGGAAGTACAATGTAAATAATGATTGATCAATATATTATTTTACATGCACTCAGAAGGGACCAACATCCTATTCTGTTGAAGTACTCAAAATCGGTCTTGAAATCTAAAGTACTTTTACTCTTCTTGTCTCGGTTTCAGATTGGACAGAGTCTGGATTTTAACTCACTGACATGCTGTGTGTCTTTACTGTGATTAGAAGGAAAACAGCCCTTTATAAAACAACGAATGCCGTCAATAAATCACGGTGAGGGCCAAAACCTTCTCGATGTTACGGTCTAAGTGAGAGACACGCAAAGATTTTTCAGCGATATTGGTCTTGGTGTTGACTCAGTCTCAATCCTTAAATGTCTTGGTCTTCCCTCGGTCTCAGAGTGTTCGGCTCTCTGGTGTGTCTTGGTTAGTGTGGTCTTGACTATGACTGTATCTATAACAAACATTACCCACCCAGCTATCTTCCTTTGGCTGATAACATGTTTTTGATCCAGGGATTAAAAGACAAATTAATATCTTTTTGGGTTTGTTGGTAATAGATTAGTAGTGATTGTAATTATTACATTTGATGACTGTGGGTTGAACGCAGGCTTCATTTATTCCCTCTTTGATTCCTTCCTACAGTCCCTTCATCACACAGACTTTTTTTAACTTAAGAACAGATGATGACCTTGCATTTAGTGAATTCATTCCTGGATGTTATTGATCTTTATTGATACATGGTGTGTTCACTTTTAGTGGGATGCTAACTGAACCTGACATGCTTAGGCTGAACCTGATCTATGGTTTGAAACAACGATAAATGGTAGAGAGTAACACATGATGAAGTGGGTCAACAGTAGCAACAGACTCCAGGTGGTATTAAGGGTCCAGAGGTGGACATCTCCCCCTGCTGATGATGCCGGGGATTACAAATGATTTGCCCCAAGCTGAACATTCTGGGCAGCTGATCTCACAACACCTGGATCTGAGCTTTACCATTAACATGGGTAACAATGTTGAACAACAGGGAGCAACAAGGAAAGGGTCAATTCAGTGAGGTGTCAGTTACTTTGTCTATATAGCTACCAAATTCTGATCAGTTCCTTCGACAGTCCAAATGGATGCTGGGGCCAAAATAAAAAAAAAAATAAACATTTTCTTCCAAGTGTAGATTCTTCTAAAGTAATTCAACAAGATCACATATTCAGATAAAATCAGGTAATCCATTC
This sequence comes from Symphodus melops, assembly GCF_947650265.1. NCBI lineage: Eukaryota > Metazoa > Chordata > Actinopteri > Labriformes > Labridae > Symphodus > Symphodus melops. Next base: position 4,546,601 of record NC_136705.1, read on the forward strand.
CTGTTTCTAATCTGGATAAAGTCTTCAGCTTGTGTTGTTCAAAAACTTTAGAGGAGGATTACGATTTCTTTGATCAAAAAGTCGGAATAAAGCTGAACTCAGTAGAGGGCTGAATTCAGACTGTTACAGGGAAAATGTAAAAAAAAAAAAAAAATTATTGGAGAGATAACAAATCATAAGAAAGTAGTTGATATCATTAAGCTATTACTTATAAATATATTTTGCATATTTACAATTCTCCAATTCAGATAGATGCAGCTTGGTGAAACTACTGCGGGCGCCCTTGCAGACGAGGAAAACTCATTTTACTCTGATTACAGCAAAGTGCAGCCTCCACATTGGAAAAATAACATGAGTTAGCCTGAGACGATACAGAAACAAAAGGGGATAACAGAAAGGGATACCTTGGGCAGCCTGGACAGAGGCGTGGGTGTGGGAGTGGCTTCATCCTCCGTCTGCTGGGGTTGGTCCTGCTTTCTCTTCACCTCCAAGATGAGCTGAGCCAAGTACTTTTGCTGGAAATGGGTCCGTTTGCCAAGAGCACCTTGTTTGATCAGAAACAAAATCAGTTTATGCATTCAGTCCAGGAACCTCAGGAAGAACATGATAAGGCATGACAGCCTCTTTTTTTGTCCGAGTGCAATCTCAGTGACTCAATTCATCCCATACACCGATGCAGCTCTACATACCAGTCATGTTTATGTCCAGCCCTGAGAGCTCCTCGGCCTTCTTCATGTGTTCCTTTGCAGGCTTGTACTCATAGTACGTCAGGTTGGTGTAGACACACTCCAGGTGGAACTGGATTGCCAGGTTTTTATGCTCCGACAACAAAGACTGGCATTTGAGCACTGTAAAACAGGACAAAGATTTTTTTTTTTTTTTATCACTACACACCATCCATAAGAACTGAGTACAGCTGCTACAGCTTGAAGAGACACGTTCAAAAGGCAAACATGGAGGTGACAGTGAGGCACAATGAAAGCCTGTTCTCTTATCTGCCTCTTGGAGCTGCACGTCTCCTCCCTTTCTCTTTCCTTCTGATCTGATTATTACTTCGGCCTCAATGAAGGCACCGTCACACAGGCTGAGAGAGATTATCCAGCAGGAGGAAGAGGCAGGGAGCTGGTTTATTATACATGATGAGAAATCACACACTTTCATTCCTATTCAAGATTAATGAAGATAACCACCGGGAGTGGATATAGAGAGAGACATTTACATGCAACACGTCTGTGCAACCTTTAGCAGGATGTTTCATACTGCAGGCAGAGGAACAGGGCCAGACTCATCATTTAACACCTTAAAGAAGAAGCTTTGATTTATTGTAGAATTTCAACTTCTGTCCAGCAAATGTTGAGAAGCTGTTTTTTCTCTGTGTTGCAGTTACACATTGGGAGCATCAATTTTTTTATACATATTTATTGATACCATATTAAGACTCCTTAAGAATCAACACCTTCAACCACACCTCCACTTTTCTTTTATTTGGTGGGAAGATTTGTTTGATTTGATTTGTAATAGCTCGGAAAACAATCACATTTCTCCAACAAACATTCTATTTATTCAAGTCTCTCAACAAAAACTACATTTTCGTTTTTCTTGACATTACATCTGAACACATCTCAGTGCATTTTATTAACCGTAACCTAATAGCCATTTTACTGACCCTACCCTGAACACATATACTGTGAGGAAGTATTTGAACACCCTGCAATTTAGCAAATTATATATTATATAAATTATTATTATATCAAACAATTTAATTATTAATATTATTATGCTGCAAAAATGTTGTTTTGTCCCTTTCCTAGTGAAATTAGACTTCCAGCCAGGGAGCACTGAAAACACTGATTAGGTTGATCTAGACTAAGGTTGCTTTTTAAAGTCAGAAATCTTCTATTGGGAATAACGGAAATTTATGGAAATTAAGGGGAATTTATGGGAATAAACCGTGAATTTGGGTTGGGGAGTAAGGGAAAATGTATTTTTGAATAATCTTGATAACTTAACTAAATTCTTCCTTTCTTATCAACGAACAATGAGAATACTGACATGTGTTAAATCAGAACCTTCAGAAGTATCTCAGCCCATTCATGCTCATTCACACACACCCAACCTTCTGTTTGAGAGACGACTAACTCTACATACTGAGCCGCCCCACACACAGCACAGAGTTGGGTGTCATGGCATGTCCTTTTATTCATTCAGCCACTGACTTTCGACCAAGGACACAACTGTAAAGTTGTGGACTGCAGAGAAGTTAAACAGAAAATCATTAGTCATAAATTTAACAATGTTAAGAAAAAAAAGATTCCTAAAAGGTAAAATTACTGCAGAACTACAAGTAAAGTTTTAGATTTCCTATCAACTACAATGGTCAGATTTTGCGAAACAATAATATTTTGGCTTTTGGCTAAATAAAAAATATATTTTTTTTCTATTCAATCAGCACAACATCAAGTAACTAAACTGTAATGTAGAGCTTCTTATCTTTGGAAAACATTTAGACAGAATCAAACTAAGCTAGGGAAGTCTCAGCAGAGAAACAGTTGCCTTTATAGTTTTCAAACAGAATGAGGACATATACAAGAGACATTCACAAGTTTGTCTCACTGTGGGTAATTAAACAGTTCCTTGAATGCTGCAGAGGATTAGATGTGAAACAAAGAAACGCTCAGTCAGTCAGCGTTCTTCTCACAACACGTACTTAATTAAAACTGTCAGGCTCTTAATGAGCAGTATGAGGAAAAAGACAGCAACACTTTCCCTACTGAGTGAAATCTCACACCCAAAGCAAACATGATTGCAGCACCCACCCAAAGAAGCTTCGGGTAAAACAGATCTGCATGCTTCCCCCCCTCACTTCTCTCCCCGCGTCACTCGTAAAAGGATTGTGTGGCTAACTGCTCCTCTGGAATATGGATGGGCCAGTTTTTGTAGCCTGCACGTACTGCTCACCCTTCACACTCTGTTAACCATCACACAACAGACTGCACTCCGACAAACACTCCCACTCCCTCCAAACAAGAAAACAATAAACCTACAGCCAGCAGCTTTCCAAAAAGGACAGAAGACAAAACTCAAATGAAACAAACATCTTAAATGCCCTTTAATAAAAACCCTGCTGGTGGATCCAAACGCTAAAAAAAGAAATTCCTGAAGAGGGGATTAAATCAGCACAGTGAGATATGAAATGTTCTCTCAACCACACACTGTTATTGTCATGAAAATAAACAATCGCCTCAGAGCTAATTTCATTTTTTAGCGCATTGTGGCTCGATGCCACAGTTTAAGAAAGCATCACAGGGAGACTGAGGCCAGGCCTGACAGAGTGAATTTACGCTGTGTGAGACTAATGCCTGATGAACAAGTGTGTGTGTGTGTGTGTGTGTGTGTGTGTGTGTGTGTGTGTGTGTGTGTGTGTGTGTGTCATTAATATTTCAGGTTTAACACTTTTGTTTGGGAACAACAAAAAGAAACGCATCCTACTGCCAGTCATCATATTCACAATCGTCACAAAGCAGCAGTCAGGAGATAAACATCTCATTGACAGACACTGGCCGGGTGCAGAGCGAAGAACACAATCACAAACTGCAGCAAAAGTTTAGAGATGCCGAGAACATGATCAGGATTTTAAAGTCGCTTGAATGAGTCTTACAGACAGAATGTTTTTGAACAAATTGTTTTACACACTGCTGACGCTTATTCAAAGAAAACAAGTCAGTGTTTTTCCATAGTATCTCATGTCAGTGACAGAGTCGATGAATTGCTGCATGTCTTCCATTGTTGGTTTTGTTTGTGTAGCGTTTTTCTCCTTTGTTGAGTTTATTAGTTAGCGGTTAGCGGTTAGCTGTTAGCTGCTAACATCTGACGCTATTTACATAGCGGCTATCGTCATTCGGCTTACACACCGCCTACCAAATAGGGCATGAGTGGCTGTGGAAACGCAAACAGGATCAGGCTTAATCGAACCAAACCGTACCGGACTGTACAGATCCGTACCGGACTGCTGTGTGGAAACGGGGCTTAACGGATCCCACTCAGCTGTGGAATTCTGATATCGTCTCTCTCCGCTTTAGCGCCGTTAAACAAAGGTTAACACGTTTTCTTGACTGAAAACCAACTGCAGTATCAAATCACTTAATTAGTACATCATCAGTACCAAGAAAACAAGAATACAACAGTGTATATCACGTACAGCGCTGGCCAGATATTGAAAACATATCCTCAAAAGTCTCATCTTTTCCATGGAAAATGGTTTTAAATAAAAGTTTGGCAGCATTTAGAAACATGAGAGACTAAATGTGCATGATGTGATCTCATCAGAAAATTCAGACTACAAATGGATTCTAGTTAATGGTTGCGTGAAGGGAGGAGAGTTGTCATTCTTATTATGGTATTCATATGGACAAAAAATCAGTGGTGGTCTTTACTGATCATGATTTAAAATCTTAAACGTTTTAAACGTTTTGAGATCAAGACAGATCACATATCAACAGTAACCCCTCGTCACTCCTTCTCCCAGAATATACCAAGAAGTACTTCAGGTTTTACACAGGAGGTGACATGTAGCAAATCTGTATAAATGGTTTTCATCAAATACAACCACTAAGTCCATTTGTCAGGCTGAAGGGTTTTTACACTTTGTGTTGAACATGAACATCACACTCATAAAACGTCGGCAGGTCTAAACATTATTTAGCACTAAAAAGGATTCTGTCTGCTCTAAATGGCAGTGATGAAACATGATGTGCCGCTGCAGAAAGGACAAGTTGAAAACAAAGATTTAAGACTCCTTTTAAAATCTTGTAGGAAACACAAACAAAGCTGTAAGTAGGTGAGCAGTAATCTCGACCTCAGCTCTGCTAAGGCACCATAAACTAATATAGAAGAAGCAGATAACAGACAACAGTGACTCCATTTGAAATAACGTAGCAAACTAACCAGGTTCAAACTACACACCTTTGTCCATGCTGCTTTTGGCCAATTCAAGGAGTTGTGGAGAACAGGCCTCGAGGATTTGCTGATGCAGGTTGATGTAATGTAGAGTCCACCAGGGCAGCAGCTGGAGAAAAAAACATGAGGAAAAGAACTGAAGAAGAATATATGGAACTATAGTTCACTCAAGCTTTCAAACTATTTGGCCTGTAAGTGTGTGACGCTATGGTAATGTTAGCTTAAAGGTCACGTATTACATATTTAATTCATTGAAAGTTAATTTAATTTAAATTCATTTAAATTTTTTTATCATTGCAGCTCAAGGTTTTCATACTATTTCAACATTTTGTTCTAATTTTGATCTAATTTCACTTCGTGGTCAAATGGGTAAAAGCGATATTGAAGTGTTGCATATCAAGACGTGTGTTTGGTGGTCTTTCTTTATTTGACAAAATGTGGAGTTATGCAGCATCTTAGCTCAGATGGAACATGCTTAGGTTAATGCATAAACACAAAATGTTGCTCCTGAGGCTCCTTAAGCACAAATAAAACACAAACAACCCAAGTGGTGCATGTGGGAACAAAGTGCTGACCGCACTCTAAAAAACAGCTAACTCCTTTGCTTTTTTTTTGCGTCTGACCAGAACACAAAGCGGCAGGGTGAAAAAAATAAGATGGCTTGGAGCCATGTAAGCGCTGCACTTCCTTTTAACACCCAAACAGCCTCACTCCTTGTCCCGTCCCGTTCAGCACTGGGAGAGTGGAAGTGAACCATGTAAAAGAGCTTATTTGTGTGTCGGGGAGGATATCTCCCGCCTCCTTTTCAATGCAAGATGACCCCATCCTCTGGTGCGTGCTTACATGGAAGTTTAATTGTCTGTCTCAGCGAATCAATATCCTCCAGCCCGCACACACACGCTCTAACAGAGCATGTTCACATGTATATTCATCATGTCAGCATACACGTGTTCACCTGTCTCCTAACCTGCCTCCATATTTACTGTTGTGCAATGGGCCGTGAGCAGCTGCCGGAGGGGAGTGGAATATGTTTTTTGGATACAGATGGGGAGAGTGAAAAACATCAGGAGTGCTGCTTCAGTGATGCACTTTAAGCCAACACTAAACGCTGGACCACCCCAACTCCCCGCCGCTCAAAAGGAGAATGGTGTTGGTAATTAAATCCCTTATCTCTCGTTAGCATTTAAAGAGGAAAGTAGCACTTAATCACCTGTAGCTGGAGAGCGTTGTTGCGCTTGTGTCCACACGTCAACAGCTGATATGTGATGCAAAGCACGTCCTCTGATATCAGGAGAACAATGATTTCCTGCCCTATGCGACTTCACGTTAATTTGCTCTTATGAGGATTTGACTTATAGAGAGCTGAGGCCAAGTGTTCAGCATCTACTTAAATTACTTTTCTGCATTTAGTCGTTTACATGGAGCTCAGACTGAACAAAGAGAGAGCCACTAAACTGAAAAATCTATTTTGCTAAACCTACCATTTATAATTAAGTCTCACGATTTTGCCCCCAAAAAAATAGCATGATTATTCATGACCTGAGGGGAATCTACCAAATGAACAGGGCACAGCATGGTTAGCACGCACGCCTCACAAACAAAGGCTGGAGTCCTTGCAGCACGTGGACCAGGTCAAATCAAACCTGCTCCTTTCCCACATGATATTCCCTGATCAATCAGCCCCGGATTTTCGACTCCATCCTCTGTCCTATCCCTAGATTTTCAATGACTACTTCATCACTAAATTCACTTTTGGACGTTTCCGAGGAAAGAAATTGATTCTGGTGATTGTGCATCTTTAGAGTAAAAGTAAAATTGTATGGAAAAATGTTTACAGATTGATCCATGTTGACGAGCGGCACAAGCTCAAGCAGGAGCAGCGGGATGGGCAGGAACGTCTCCTTCCCCGTCGTGACGCAGACCACAGCAGCTGATAATCACTCAGGTTATTCATGTAAAGGGTTCATTGAGTATTTTACAGAAAGGTCTTCCACATTTCACCACAACATTTAAGTATAGGTCCAGCTACAGGGACCTATGCTACTATAAAACGAGATTCTAAAATAGGCCTGATCGTGGCAGCCTTACCTGGAGGTTGTCCATCTTGGAAGAGCACTTGGTGAGAATAACTCTGGCCAGCAGGAGGAGGAAGGGATTGGCCACCAGGCTGTAAACAGACTCTCCATCCAGGAGCAGGCTGGAGTGGATGGTCTCAGCCAGCGTCTGTTTCTGTCAGTAAAGAAAGGTTGATGCGAGTTAAGTCATCTCTGTTCAAAAGGAACGATTTTCTTTCAAGGATAGTTTTCTGAGAGGAGCATCACTTTGGCTCGATATTGGGATTTTATTGAGGAGCTGCAGAAGAACCAAAAGGTTCACTGTGTTCCTCTCTCAGGTGTCCAGCACATGGAGCCGTCTCTAAGTCACCTGATGTCAAACTGTAAGGCCAAACATGGAAGGAGGAAATCTAATTTCAGCGCACACTGACAAAGATTTAGTCATGCCTCTTCTCCACAACAATCCAGTAATCCACATCTCTTTCACAAAAGTCACTTTGACCTGTGATAACGGGAACGCACGTTCCCAATGAAAACCACTGAAAGACGGAGCAACGCTCGACTCCGGTATCTCAGTAAGCCTTCAGAGAGCAACGATGACCCCCCCCCTCCCACCACATGCACCTTCTACAGGGGCCCCAGTGTCCTGACCAGCTGCATCACTGTACAGGAACTGCACCACCCACAACCGCAAGACGCGTTTCGTTTTTGTCCACCAGACGCACATAAAAGGTCACCATTTCCTCCTTCTGGCTTCGTGTCGGTGAACAACAACTACTGGGAGAAATATCTGTCACTTCAGCAGCTAAATGCTCATGATGGTTCACCGCCGCCGTGTTTATGAACAGCTTCATAACCGGACATATGCTGAGAGCTCTGCAGAGTGAACCAGGAATATGAAAGTGCTAGTCAACGTTTAAACAGCGAGTATCTCCTGGTTTACATTCTGAATAAAGAACTTTTTATTTCTGTATCCATATTATCCACATTTGTCTGTGAAGGTCGGTCATCCAGGTGGCCATAATTCAAAGCTTGCTCTGAGAGGAAACTGGACTGACACATTTCTCCATGGTGATTATTAAAACGGAGCCGGACCAGCATGCTCTCTGTTCTGTGAAGTATATTCTTTGTCTTTCTCTCCTTGATGAATCAAATCCACACACAAAAAAGCTTTGCCATGTTTGTCCTCCTTCACCTGTGCTGTCATGCATATACAGACTTCCTGCTTTACAACACAAGCTCCTCGATGTGACAGCACAGATAAATTATTGATGCCAAAGGGATTACTTTGATAAAAGAAATGGCCCTCTCTTCTGGTGTAATGGGAGTGTGAAAGCAATATTCTGCTCTCCGTGCGGCACTGCCTCCTCTACCTGATGTAATGAGGACCCCAGAGATGCTTCATTACTGGGCAGTGGGCACTTCTCTCTTTCGGGCGTGGCTCTGGCCTGGCTCACTTTACACACAGACATAAATTGTTGGGTTTTTTTTTTTACAAGGCTCAGCAAAGACACAAGTCGTCCGTAGGGAAAATTACTGGCTAGAATTGATACCCTCAGCACACAGATGAAACATATATCACTTTTTTTTATTATTATTATATTCAGGTGAAATAAGTATCTGTGGAGCAGCTTTAAAATTCACTGTGTTTTGTTCACATGGATTAGCAGCCGACTAATCTGTCTGAAGGGTGAAACAAAAACGTGACGCTAACAGCTGGTAACTTAGTTACGACTTCGATCCTCCTCGCAGGTTAAATGTGGTTCTACATTACTTCAGATGACTGGTTATGTACATGCCAGTTTAAACTGTAACAGCTCCGTTACCTGCAGCTAAGCCCTCAAGAGAGATAAACAGCATTTGACCGACATAGTGAGCTCGGATTGTAAAAAATAATAATTAGTTTAAATGACCATAATTCTGGTGTCGACTAGCAAGGGTACCATGAGCATCAACTTTAAAAACAATAATAATAATAAACCTAGAAGTTTGATTGTTGTGATTTCAATTAATACTACATTGTAAAACAGTGTTACACAAACAGTAAAATATGCATTACTATGAACGTTTAACGAGCTAATACGATGTCAGCAGACGTAATTGATGTGAGAACTGAAGTGAGGAGAGATTGGCGAGATGGTGTCCTACCTGAGGGGAGAGCAGGGCTGAAGGCAGCAGGTCAGAGAGATGGATGGAGGCCGGAGGACCAGTCCAGTTACTCTGTGCAAACAGGTGGAGGCAGGAGACAGCCAGAGCCATCACCAGCAGCTCCCTGCAACAGGACAAACCAGACACAGCGGAGTTAGAGGAGAGAAGCACAGGTCAATATAGATGAGCTCGAAATGAGACTTAAAGAACAGAAACACACTTAAATAATAATAATGTTTTTATTCTTCTGTAAAGTGACCTTAAGGCGCCCATAGATTAAATGTATTATTAAAAACACTTTATGGTGCTGAATATGTTTAGCATAATCCTCATAAATAACATTTTTCAACAAAATAAAACAACCAGATTCCAGGCAAATACACTTGAATATCTATGCTATTCCTCCATCACAGGCACACTGCACACTTACCTTACTGTAGGGCTATTGAGGCCACGCCCCCTACATGCACTGTGCACTCCTACGTCACATGCACAGGTGATTTCTAGAACCCTGGACCTGACTTTGAGCCCAGAGAGAAACACATCTTAGCTACATAAAGAGAAGTAATCTTTGGTGATATTATGGGGTAACATATTTTCAAAATGTGAATCTGTTGAATGTTTGCCGTTTAATTGAATTATTTATGAATGTCTGCTAAGATCAAAACATGTTTATATGTATTCTTGGATATGATATCGTTCAATTAAATTACCTTCAATTTCCAGTTAATTCCCATAACTTCCCATGTAAATGTTCCAATTTTGATTATTTCCAAACTTCCCACGCTCCCAAGTTTCCGGTAAATGTCTGCAAACTTTCCGAGCTCTATACAACCCCTAGTACTGAATGATGCTCATAGAAGTTTCTCGAAAGGAAGAGTGAAAAGTCTTTTCCTGCTGCCTTCCCCTGCACATAATTAGTGTTTTAAAAAAAAGAGAAATACAGCAGACATGCTTTGCTGCTTTTCTATTAGGCTGAGAGAGTGATGGAAGGTGATGGAAGAGAGGGAAAGGATCCAATCATGAAGAGGAGGAGGAGAAATGTGTGCTGCATTCAACACAGAGAGAGAGAGAGAGAGAGAGAGAGAGAGAGAGAGAGAGAGAGAGAGAGGAGAGAGAGAGAGAGAGAGAGAGAGAGAGGGGAGAGAGAGAGAGAGAGAGGAGAGAGAGAGAGAGAGAGAGGAGAGAGAGAGAGAGAGGAGAGAGAGGAGAGAGAGAGAGGAGAGAGAGAGGAGACAGAGAGAGAGGAGAGAGAGAGAGAGAGAGGGGAGAGAGAGATGTTAAGCTGTCCTTATTAAAAATTAATAATTCATGACAATAGGAATAAAGGCGGTGAAATAAGAATGAATCACACAACTGGGAAAAGCTTTGTGCCACGCTCAACTACTCCCACCAACAGAACCCACCTCATCAGGTAATAGTGGAGATTTAATTAACGCGCTGGCTTCAATAGCTAACTGTTGCTATCAGCTGGCTAGTGCTAGCCCCGCTGACACAGCAAGGCAGGAATCTGGGGCTCATATTGATCCATACGTTGGCATGGAGACTGTTGTGCTGCTGGGCATGCAGAGGTGGAAACCAAGCAGAACTGAAGAGGGTAAACTGGGGAGCCAGCAGGACCGGACGTGCGTGTGCGGTACCGTTTCGTGTTTGATCTAAGACGATTGTCACGACTCCGTTTGGCAACACTACCTTGTTGCCAACCATAAACTATAAAACATGGTTGTAGTATCAGTGGCACCATTTTGGAAATATTGTGTGTATCCAAATATAGGAGAACATTTAAAGAAGCACTACGTCACAGTACAAGGAGGCACAGCTGCAGACTATCTAACTTTCTGTTGTTCTGGAAACAGACAAAGAGATGGAGTCTCTTGGAAAACTGCTCCAACCACCTGTTGATAAACTCGACCACACCCTAATTATGTAAATGAATTCATGACGATTAGCCTTAATATAATAAAACTGATAAGTTAAAAAACATCTCTTAAAGTACTTAAGAGTGGGTTAGAGGCCTCAAACTCAATATGACGCTAATACACTGTTCTGATTGGATCTAGTTGAACACTTCACAACTGGTCCAAATGATGTCATTATTGGTCGAAAACCTATGAAACATTGCAATGTGCTAACCATCTAACAATCCATCCGCAGGGCATCATTTGTCATTTTCCATAAAGATTCAAACACTGATCGAGTCCTACCACCTTGCTGTCTGGGTGGATTGTTATTATAAAAAGGAAGTGTGTTCAACCCCTTTTCAAATTGAAGCATCTATCCAGAGGACAATAAACTCGTTACTCACTCAGCCTTACATTTCAAAGACTTCATACATGGTGAAATAAAAATCACAGGGACTAAACTTAAAGAGAAGGAGCGTCGTCATGGAAACATAGATGTGGTTAAATGTTCATCCCTAAGAGAGTGCCATAAAGACATAGCAGGCAGCTACACTGACTGATGTACTCACTTCTGTTACTTCACCATCAGAACTGTAGTGACACAGAAGTGAACTCCACCAGGGACAAAAAAAAAAAAAAGAAGCAGCTTTTGTTGCTTTTTAAAGCCTTTAATTCCTCACACTGATGTTTTTAAAATAACATGACAATCAAACTGAAGAGATAAGAATACAGCTTCAGCTCCATTTCATGGAAAGATCGTCGCGATGACTAAACGTTACAAACTCTGCAGCTCCGCTCAGAAAGGACTCGATCACAAGCATGGCTCACATTGTGAAGGATTACTGTCAAACGGCTTCGTGCCACGATGCTGGCTGCAGTCTCACTAAAAGTTAGGACCAGTTTTGGGGACTCGCCCAGCTGCCTAAGCCAGTTAAGACGTGTTTATAAAATCCCGCAGCTGATGTGACAGCTTGTGTACTCCCCTGCTGTGTTTACCTGTTGGTCTGGTCGTCGCTGGCTCCACAGGTCAGGTACAACAGGACCCGTCTCTCCAGGTAGGCCTCGATGTCCTCGTTCTCGCTGCTGCTGCTGCCATCTCCAGTGAGCAGGTCTGAGACCTGGTGGCTCAGCAGAACCGCCTCAAAGTCCCCCTCCATCAAAGACTCCAGCAGGGAGCCGGCTTCTGAAAGCACACAGGTTGCAATGAGTTCACGTTAGCTTGCTGGTGCTCTAATGCGTGTGGTCACATGAAAACAAAGTCGTCTCACACGTTGGAAACATAAAACGGCTCAGAGCTGCTTGGACACGCGACTTTTCCAGTGACTTTCGAGCACTGCGTCAAAGTCAAACTCTGACGTCAAGCCCGATCAAATAGTTCCATCTTTTAACACTCCCCGACACAATGAACCACAACAGCTCACCTGCTGTTAAGAGCCGTTTTAATCCCAATACGAGCGCAGGAACGTCCTCAAATGCAGCCAAACATGCATTAGGAGTTTTATCAGAAATCAATCCAAAACATTACAAATTCCAGATTTATCAATAAATGATTAAACACAGCAGCGGTGCGGTGATGGCACTATTATGTTTTTAAATCTGTCTTTCTCCGATGCCACAGTGGTCTTAACGCGCCAGCTGCTATTATTGGCCCAGATTGTATTTGATCGTGAGCTTATATTAAAGTTGGGAGTCATTTCGTTGACAAAGTTATATCGTGCATATCTGCCGACTTCTCTTCCTCCTAAAAGCAAAAGGACGGAGAGTTCAAAACCGTCATCTGACAGGCCCCATCACAGCGGGCGCTATACTGGGCGCTATCTTAGGTCTGTAGTGCGTTCTCTCCTCGGTCCTCACTCCTCAGCTGAACCAGCAGGAGCTCCAGACCCGCCATGTTAAGGATCGTTCCCAAAGCTCCTATGAGTGAAACGAGGAGAGAGGAGGGAGATCCGCGAGGATACAGGAGAGGAGTCTTTTCACTGACAGACACGCCCCCTTCTCGTACATCACTCATTGATTGGACGCTGCAGCGGATCGGACTTCAGTGAAACTTCTCAACATGAGGCAGAGTTTCATACCGGAGAAAAGACGGACATCAAAAAGACGCTAACGGGACAGTCGGACATTTAAACAGACCATAAGAATCTGTTTTTAACGAGTCGGTCTGACATGAGCTGGGACGAAAAAGTGTCTGAAGCATCAGTTCTATAAAATCAATACTTTAGAGTGTAGGACGATTTCTCAGCACATTTGATTTTTGATTCACTGTCAAACAGTCTGTTAATATGAAGCGTTCAAATGAAAAGATCATAAATTATTCCTTCATTATCGTTTTCCGTTCATGATCCCTCAGACAGTTCGTTGGAATTCGTGATGAGAAACTTTAAAAGCGATGAATTAAAACCTGAAACGTCATGAATCAAATGAATAAAGTGTTTGACGAAAGGTCGTGTCGTGTGCACTCGTCATCTTAGCTTACCTTCCAAACATGAAGGTCCTGCCTCTGTCTGACAACCGCCACACTTCTCTATTTGTTACCGTGTCACGTGATGCCTGTCTGAGTAATTACGCATCATGTGACACCTCAGCGTATTATTGATCATTCAAATCTCCGGACATACCAATTAGTTATGATCTGAAGTTGATGTTCTGGATTCTTCATTTTTCAACAGCAGAGGCTGCAGCTTGCTTAAAAAACGGCATTAATAAAACATTTACATTGATTAACAACTCAAGTCAGGTTTGACACCCTCTCCATTATATACCAAATCTAATATGAAATAAAGCTGACAATTAATCTGACTGGGGGAAAGAAAGGCTGTGTGTTAAAGCAACATCAGTGATCTTTGTTTCTAAATCGAGGGGATTGAGAAAACTGCTCTTCATGTCTTTATTCTAATTTCCAACGCAGCCCTACAAAAGCTGGCTGGAGAGGTTGAGGAAAAATAAAGCGCCGCACTCCACCCCAAAGTTCAGGCCAAACTCGACGAATCCATCGCCCCTCATTTGTCACGTATTATTGTGCCGTGATTCTTAATCTAACGCCATATTCTCATTAAGCCAACGAGCATGCTGGAACTATTCCCCACAGATGAGGCGTACAATGTGTGAGCGTTTGTTGGTGAGCTGACACTCCCACAGCATTGCACGCTCTGTTGCTGAGGAGGACCAGCTGAGGAGGGCCAATGGTGTGTTGCTGGAAAATGTTGATTTATGAAAGGACGGAGGAAAAGGCTGCCGGGCCGCTGCTTCCACACCAGAAAATAATTGTGTTGCTCGTGTGCTCGGTTCAACATCTCCCCTCCTTTCATTAGCTTTTTATTTGAGGAGGGAGACTGGCTTGGCTCATTAGCATTGATTGCTTTCTGTTCCCTTGGTGGAGAGAACTGAGGGAACGGGGAGGCTGCTGGTGTTCTGAGCTGCATGTCAAAGTCTCTATGATAGTCTTTAGAAAGGAAAAGGTGAGAACAGAAAATAATCCTTCATCCAGAACAGCGAGGGGGAAAAGCTCCCAAACTCATTCTTGATGATCTTTTCTTTTCCGAAAACGCCTCTTTTAAGAAACAAGGACAATGTTCAGCCAATTTCAAATGCTCAAAAATAATAAGCAATCCCTTTTGGCTGCTTCGGGATTTTAAACACATTCCACCTGACTGGCTGAGCTTCATAAACAACGTTTACTACACTTATTACAAACAACATCACGAGCCCCAAAATCTTCCCAGCTTTATTTCCTGTTGCCGAGGACGATGGGTTTTTAATCAAAGGAGTGAAACCGCCTACCCTTCTGTTTTCTGTTATGTAATAAATCACAGTATCTCTGGAATGGTTGAGAGGTTGCAGATTGTAATGTCTCCTGAGCCGTGAACAAGAAGGGTGCTTCTGGACTTCAGAGAACAAACTGCATCAGCTCTTTGGTTGTTGTTTTTTTTTTCCCCCATTCGGAAATGTGCAGTCAAAAAATAAATAAATAAAATCTTTATAATCCTGCAAAAAATGTAAAAAAAAATAAATAAAAATGGTCGTGGTTTACTAGAGAATTTTGAGTGAAAAAACAGCCACCTGCCAGGTCAATAACAGCACTTTGAGAACAGTGTGAGCCCCGACTGATAGACTGAACAAAACTCTTCAGAGCTAAAGCGTTCCAAGCACTCGATGTTACACCATAGACTGCTTGACTGAAGCAGGAAGCTTCACAGCCAGTTTGTTATGAAGTCCATCTGCATCAAGCTGAAAAAACTAAACTGGTTGTCTGACATATCGCACAGACATTTCAGACAAGATTAAGATTTGGGGTTGTCGTGTTCTTCTGTTGTTCCTTCTATCCGAGCGCTCACACTGACCATCTGTACTGTGCCGTACTCGATCACTATTCCCCCACTGTCCAGCACGGCCCGCGGTCACACTGCATCAGGACTAACCGAGCCAGAGTACAATTACCTCTTGGACATGATGTTGTAACACAAGACATGCATGCTTTATGTCATTATGAAGCGTGCTCGCTTTACAAACAGAAAAAACAAAAAGGGATGCACGAGTCAGCTTCTTATTTAGAGTCACTTTAAATCAGCTAAACAGCCTTACATTAATTCAACAAATAAAAGAGACACCCGGTCGAGTCCGAGTCTGCACATCGGAGAACAACACACAGAACATCAAAAGCTACTTTGTGACTTCTTTTGAGTGATTTCAGTGGATGCAGCCATAAAACTCGGGGTTTCTGCGTAATGAAGGCTGCCAGCGCGTGCTTGTCCTCGTGCTTCATGGTGTACCGTATAAGCACACGTCTCTGAAGCGTGCCAGAGCCAAGCAAGTGTACCGTGTCTGAGCACACGGAACGGAGCGCTCACACCGGCCAAACGAACTGGACGTTCGGGGCGAAGCGTGCTCGGGCCACAGGACAGATGGTGACCTCACCTCAGAACCAGCATTAACGTTTTAAGAGCGCTGAGCTCCAGTAGCTCGGAGCTGCGTGCAAACCGATGAACCTTGGCTTCCTGATCCGGTCACAGGCTCAACAGTTTTCCTTATATGGAACACCGCGGAGTTTCGAAGACGCTCTGACCAACTTGTCCAGCCATCAAAATCAGGCCCCGCCCATTTTTCCTGCATCCAACACCTCAACTTCTCGGACAACTTCTTCAACGTTATGCGTTACAATGAATATTTCCTTTTTGGCCGCTACACCGGCCTAACGTCTTCAGGTGTCGATCTTACTTTATAAATGCTGCTCACTCCCAACTTTGGATTCTGTCAGGGTGAGAAACTCAGAGAGCCACATCCTCACATTTCTAGCCCACTTAAGGCAGTCACGTGATCCCTTAACTGCACCCTTGGCTTCATTAAGCAATTGTGGGGTGACTGACTGGTGTTGTAAAGAAGATGTGGAGATTTTCATCTCCCTGCTGGTCTAATGAAACCCGGGGGCTGCCATAATAGCAGAGTGAGACGGGAGGGAGAGGATGAGGCTCAGGAAGGGCTCCGGCTTTATGAGGGAGAAAATGAAAGCCTGAGGCATGGCCACATGTTTAATGACATTTCAGCTACTCTTCAGGTCTACCGATGAAATGGCAGCAATTATGGAAAACAAGGCAGAGGCCCTCAAATTAGTCCATAATTCATAAAGGTTCAGTCAATGAGCTGCAGTTAATAAGGCAATGGTGAATAGATTTTGCAAACGCGTAAAGCAATGACCAATACGCAACCAGGATGAAGGATCCGGAATGTCTCATATACGTAGATACTGCAGCCTGGAAGCTGAGAGTGGAAGCCAGTTCTCACTTGGAAAGAGCTCAGAGTCACGGTCTGCTGGTTTCTCCTTCCGCTCTATAGCTGGTCGGGTTGACTGAGCCTTAATGAGTTTCATTAAACTTCAATCAGTTTCATTAGTCTGGGTTTAATCTGGATTTTTTTTTTTTTTTTATTGTTCCTCATCAGCTGCATGCTGCCTAAGAGGCTTTTCACACCAGAAATAAAACAGGACCAAAATGGAAAACAATAACTACAGATCTCGTGGTTTAAAGTGGAGACAATATCACTATTCAACTTCACTTTCAGACCGGAAATTGTAAATTAAAGAGAAACAAATGTATAAAAAACCTAAACCTATACTGTGTATGTTACACATAACATAACACGTAGCACGTAACACGTAACATGTATACAATAGGCAAAAAGATTGTTTTCAATAAATACTTTACAGTTACATCAACCTTAAGTCCATTTTTATTGAGAAAGTATTTTTAAAAATCAGAGTCATATGAGAAGCTGCATCATTTCAATAAGAGCATTTATTTGTGACTTTATTGGTCCGTTTACTCATCATCATCATCATCATCATCGTCAATAGTTTCACCTGCTGAGCCGTCTCCTCTCCTGCACTTTAATATACGTATCACTGATCTTTGCTCTATATCAATACTGCTCACTTACAACTGTTCATCTACTCCAGCAAAGTTACATTTAGTTAAACATGACTTACAAATAGTTCATTTCTTTTTGACTAGTTGGAATATTTAAGTTAAATCATGGAGTCCATATTGTTCTTTTTTTTTTTATATATATATATATATATATTTTTTGTGCTTTTCTACTTTGTATTCCTATGATATTGTTTTGTGACTAACATTGTGTGTTTGATTGTCCTGTTGCTTTAACACCTCAATCTCCCAGCTTGGAATCAATAAAGAGCATCCATCCATCTATAAGTTACCAAACTATGAGCGAGGAACGTTGGAGGGCGACGCATTGACTCATAGATCCAGAGTTACATCCAGTAACCAAACACGGCGCTCTGTGTAAGTGTGCAGCCACAGACTACAGCAGGCTGCTACCTTACTGACCATTAGAGCTCAAACTGTTCTTCAATTCTTCTATCAAATCGAGTAACTTGGTTTCAACTTGCCAGGAGGCTTCTTTTAAATCCACACCACACTGTGGAAACCCACGTAGTACTTTCTGTGTGGAAGTTATGGAGGCTGATTTATGTGCATCTTCTGCGTTTCTCTGTACCTGATCACGTGTTCCCACCGAGGGCGAGTTTTCGTCTTTGACACAATCACACTGACTGGCACTCATCTCTTTTATGGTTCGTCTCAGACGCAGTGCCAGCATATGAATTCCGTCTGAGCCTGAGGAAATGACAACCGTTTCCTTTTCATATATTGTATTTTATTACGTTCCTTTCAAAGACACTGCTCTGAGACTTTGACCATAGGCAGGTGCTTTTTAATTCCCCCACCGCCTTTAATATTTGATTAGACTAAAGCACGCTGCTCTATTATTACAAAAACTCTATGGATGCACACAGATGAAGAAAAAACACTGTTTTGGTGCAGCAGCATTTTGCACTGCCACACCGGCTTCATTATTCAACACCATATGGTCGCCGCTTTAGAAATACAAAAATGACTTTTATAATTCACTACATCATGACTAGAACACAAATAATGCAATCTTTACACTTCTAATGTGGACAAGACACCGATGGTTTTATTTTACCGATCTTTAATTGCGTTCACTTTAACCTTTCTTTTTTTCTTTTAATCTCATGGTACAGTAACTTTACAGTGCAGTTAATAAAGCCAGCAGCTTTCCTTGTCTGATACCTGGAACAGACAAATTGTGAGGAAAACAAAGATCTTGTCCAGCTCTGAGCTTCCTCTCCTGGTCAGAGGTTCAGGCTGCAGGGCCGAGAGCAACACATCCAAACTTTCATTTGTTCCTTGTGCAGTGAATCTTTAATCCTTGACCACACTTTTAACAAACAACATGTGCTGTTAATCAAATGTCCCTTCAAAAGGGGCAATAGAGAGAGAGAGAGAGAGAGAGAGAGAACTAGTGGGCATACTGAGTAATGTCAGCTATTTAAGAAAGTCCTGGTCCCTCTGACAGATGTGAGGGCGAAGCTGCTCGACGCTCTGCAGCTGCACGCAGAGAAGACGTCATCGTGCCAGACTTCAAATCGCAAAAACCAGTAAAAAAAACAACAACAACAACAAAAACAGCTTTAGTTGACTTGCATGACAACACTTTGGTTTGCATCAGCAGAAAGAAGACTTCGCGAAGCCAGCCATGTCTGTACGTCAAATGGATGATTAAATCAGTCGCGGGTCATGTTTGGCTTACAGACTGGGGAAACTTCAGCTAATGGGTGGATAATGGAAAAGTCTAAAGTTTATATAATATTCAAATTAACTAAAAAAAACAAGGGTGCTGCGTATGCCGAAGAGTGACAACATGCATCATTCACACTCGTTATCAAGCACAACACCATTTGATATTGCTCTGATCAAAACGGGACAATAATTCAAAATTGAATCAAACTTGCATGGGCTCTGGTCCACACGAGAGAGAGGACGGCACGTATCATCCCGCTCTCTATAAGCACATATTACACGCATGGGATTTATTGCCACTGTATCACCTTCAGGTAAATGTCCCTTTGCGCTAACATTAAACCGCTGTCATTAAAAGCAGAAAAGGTGAACACGGTTACCGTGAGTTTCATCAGCGGGTAAAAGCCTCGGTTTCCCCCCCGCTCCGCCGAAGTGGCACTTTGCATAAGCGACCTGAGACTGTCACAGTGCCGGGGATCCTAATGCTATCGTCGGGTAAGATGACGAGCAGGTGACGGTCTTAAAAAGCTCCGCATAGACTCACCTGCAGCCCCGGAGATGTTCTGCTTCCATCCCGCTGCCTCGCTCGGTGTGAGGAAGCCTCGGAGGACGGGGATCTCCACGTCCAGCGGCATCACTCAAAGTGAAGAAGGAGCTTTCCGTCTTCGGTCCCGACTGTCCCGACTGTCCCGGATCAAACCCGAAGAGTAATCGCTTTAATAATGATCCGAGTCGTTGTGTCTCTATCACATATAAAACGTTTATTCCCACCCATGTGGTTCAAGTGGCATCAGTGAGCAGCCATGACAGATGCGCATGGCATTGTGGGAAATGTGATGAAGGCGTGCACAGAGCATGTGGCCAGTGATTCACTGTTTCATTTAAAGGCATGTAGTCAACATGCACTTTATATGGGCTCTGTTTAATACTGTTACATTAAGATTTGCACTCGCTGCTAAAGTGTTACTACACTGCAAAACCTAAAATAAATCAAATAAAGATAATTATTTCTCAACACTTTTTATTATCCACGTTTACCTGACAAGTGCTGAAAAAACACATTATATTGAGATATTTTGTTGCCAATGGCAGATTAAAAAAAAGCACATTTTACTTACGTTTAGTGAAAAGAAATTAGACTAATTATGTCATTTGAAGAAACTGAAGTCAAACGTGCCTAAGTGGGCATTGCAAAAGAAACCTTTATTTTCCCTGATGATTCCGATCAGCTTGTACCAACTAAACACTAAACGTGATTCAGGATACATATTAAAACATATTAACCCTTTGTAATCACACAAAAAGAAAGAACAAGTTGAGTCAAATAATATTTTATATATTTTTTTGTTTGTTTTTTACACTAAAAGTTTGTAAAATACCTTCCTTGAATAGTCTTGGCACGTTCACTCAATGTGATACAAACTCTAAATGTTTCCTTTATGATACTTATTGGAGGCTATGCTTAGAATATGATCTTTTGTATGTTATTTATCATTTTTCAAAGACTTATTTATGTGCATGTCCAATATGTGCAGAGAATATATGAATAATATTTACATGTCGATTACAAGTCAAAGTGAAGCCGTTTCAAGCTTGTAGTCATGTGTGATGTCTTTTATTTAACTTTCTCCTATGATGGTTTGTTTCCTGTATTGTTCTGTCTTTTATTCTTCTTCTTCTTTGGTACTGTTTTATGTATTTTAAAGGCACATCTGGGACAGACATTGCAGATGAGCTTATGGTCTAAAAATGCTGTGGCAACATTTTACTGTCTCCATACGTGTCCCTTGCACAAAAATCAAATAAAACAAGTAAAATTAAGTAACAATAAAGGAATGTTTTTACTGTGACCTGTATGAAGGTGAAGGAAGAGAAGTCTGTCACAGTCATCTGAGTCATTCATGCTTTAAAACCTTGTTTTAGGAGACAGTGACACTTTTACAAATGTGTGATAATAATGATCCCCAACACAAAGTTCTTTTTGTGGGAAGATGATATATTGTACGCTGAGTTAAAAATAGCTTGTCATCATTCTTATGTTAATAATAAATACGATAGCAAGATTAAGTTCCTTTTTAACCTACATTGTTTCAGACCTCTGTCAACAGCAAAGCGGAACAACTCCATGAAAGTACTGCAATGACATGGCATTAATTGTTTTCTTAAAATGTGAAGCGATACAATAGGTATGAAAATAAGTGGGTCATGAGGATAAAAATATTCTGACAGCCTCATTATGTCAAATCAATGAAGAAAAAGAATCCTTTCTGATGTGGACTTGTTGTGAAATCACAGTTTTCTTCTTTGTGTTTCTCCATCTCGGGCAGACAACGGGAAGATTGGAACAAAGAAACTCTGCAAATAAAGTTTTCTATTAAAATACGAATAAAAATAATCCATCTAAACCACTTAAGTTGAATTGCTCATGAATGTAGTGATCGAGATGGAATAATAAAGTATGGAAACAGAACTATGATTCTCATTTTTTACCTGAGTTTATAAAATATGTTTTTGATCATCTATTCGTGAATTCTTCAACAAGTTTAATTCCTGTCTCCTCGTAAGAACAGTTGTGTTAATACAGCAGATTAATTATGCACCAATGTGCAGGCTCACAAGTTAAAGATACAAAACCAGTAAAAAAAAATGGTGCAGAAGCCCCGAGGAGGACATACATCGATGTAACAAGAACATTCAGTTTATTTTTCTAGAGATCGAGAAATGTTCATGGTGTTATCACAACAATGCTTTCCGTTAAAGACACAATGTGACATATTTGACACATACATTAAATACAGCAAACATCCAGTAGATTCTCTCTAAATGTCTCTCTGAGTCATGACTGTCTAGAAGTGTGAGTCCCACCAGCTGTATTGTTGTCGGGCTGTGTTTACATCATGTTTACAGGGACGGCCTTGCATGTAAAGCTGTTTCAGTCAAGGACTAGAGAATAGAAGAAGAACATGCTCACTGCTTATTTTGATGTGACTTTATTATCTTTAGATGGGTCAAAAGAAAGAGGAGAAAACAATCTGTAGACCTTTGAAAGTTGTGTCTTTATTACTTTTCGCACTAGCCTTCCAATTATTTGTTTCAAATAGTGCTGATTAAGAAAAGTCGAGCAGGATTTGCCAAAACGCCTGGAAATGTCTGAGTGTAACTTTTAGGTTGTTGTGATGATTTTATATCGGGATGAAAGCAGACTGGCCAGTCATCACATTGTTTTAAGCTTTATTCCCATGCTTGAAGCTCTTTTTATCTGTTCACATGCACGGCAAGTTGTTTCATGCAACTGTTCGTGAAGTGACAACCATGCAAATGTAAAGAGAGAGCTCACTCCTGCAGGGGTGGAATCTCTTCTCTGGTCACTGAATCATGCTTTAAACAAGTGAAACCAACATGCAAGATTTGCTGCTCACTGTGTCATCTCTGCTTCTGAGGGCGAAGGAGCTGCTGGTGGAGAAACATGTTAGAACAGGAGTGAGTGCTATTTCTTTGACTCAAAGGTGTTTTATTGATGAGCAGGTTGTATTTCACGTTTGGAGATGGAAGCTCATTAATTAATTAATTATGAGTTTTAAATTAATTGTATAAAAAAGAAAGAGAAAGCACTGGGAAAAGACAATCAGAGAGCAGTCTAAGAACCTTCTCATTCTATTTCAGTAGGACTATTAACCTAATCAAATTTGTCCCAGTGCTGTTCGATTAGTTAGATTGCAGTCATCGTGTCGTGCAGCAGTATAACCTCAGAAGCCCAGAGAGTCTGATATAATGTGTGATATCAGACACTCGGTGCTCTGCCAGTCTGTGATGCAGACCTGGAGAACGCACCTGGAAAGTTAAAAGTCAAGCCAATAGAGAAGCCAAGGAAAAATTCCTGCTGTGATAGCAGAGGTTCAGTGTCAATCACACAGGCTTCCTTGTCATGTAAAAGGACTCTTGGACATGTAATCTTTCAGAGCCTGGGATCAAAAGACCAACCTTCTGATTGATACACAAGCCGCTCTCACTCCGCATCAAGTGGAGCTGCATATCCTGTGAAATTTAAAAACACTTTTCCACTTTCTTCATTGTGCCTTATCTTGTCTGTTTATATCAAGTCACAAGATAGACAATCTACCACCTGTACGCGGACTTATCCCCACCATCGATTAGCCTGATTTGGGTGGTTTCGTCTAAGAATTCAGAAGCTCGACAGATTGATGGCCCGAGGTGCAACTGTTCAGGCAGAGGAGCAGATGGAAAATGACGGAGTCTTGAGGGGAACCAATGCTGACGCTTCCAGGAAGACGTATTTTCTCTTCCTCACACATGCTGCCTTCTGTCAGAAAGAACATTCTGCAACTCTTTCAGACAGAAAGAAGTCGGATCATTTCAACTTTTGAAGCTCTCCCTCTTAGATGGCACGTTGACGTTCACATTCAGGATTCTTGCATTAAGCTTCTTTGAGTCAAGGTGGGAGGCAAAGAGTGGAGGTTACAGATTATTTAAGTTATTAAAACGAGTATCCAACTTTATTATTTCAAATAATCTAACTCACATTTTCTTACTTGGTTGCTGATGTTTGTTTGTTTCAGTAACCGTCTCTAAACTAATGAATTATTTGACCTTAACCTGAGAGAATGTTTCTTTATTTATTTACCTGTAGCAGCCATACAAATAAACAAAACACATTCAGTCTTAAACAACACCTGAAAATCTGAACAATTAGAAAAAGACTTTCCAATGAACAGTTCAGCCTTTAAAAAAGAAACAACAACAACATTACATCACTGCCACCAGAATCTTTATGATACTCTTAAACAGTGACTTTTATTTGATCTATTTTTGAAGATCATTCCCAGATCATGGTGAATGGACTTTAGCTTGTATAGCTCTTTCCATTTCGTCTGACCACTCAAGGCGCTTTAACACAGCGTGTCACACCTGCACATTCAGACACTGATGACAGAGACTACTATGTAAAGTGTCCATCAGAAGTACCTAGTACAATTCATATACCTTCCAATTGGGAGACGACAATAAAGATGATAATGTTGCATTATAGGAAAGGATAGTTTACTCCAGACCTGTTATCAGTCTGGGCACAGTGAAAAAGAATAAATGAGAAGATCATTGCTGATAACTAGTAGAGTTGAAATATATACTAGTGCTGAGAATTAAACTGTGGTGTCACAAAGAAGCTCATCTTTCTCTATAAACTCAACTGTATGGGGTTTTATTTGTCTCAATAAATGAACTGATTCCTTTCATGACAAGTTCCCCATTCCCTATGATGTTTTAGTCTGAACATAAAACTTATAGTATAGTGCTGGATGTCATCTGCATATAGGAACAACATGGCTTCTCTTCCACTCGCCCTAACCCAACAAATCTTGGGCCAATTCTAACAGTAACAGTAACAGTTACAGTAAGTGGTTCTAGATCAATTGTGCTCAGATTGACTCATTTGAGCACCATCACAGATTCAAGAATGGTGAAATCAGATCATTTGTGGTTCTGCATACATTTCTCTGATCGTACTTAAGAACTTGTTTCTACATCAATAAGACAACAATAAATAAATCTCAACACAATTCCAAAGCAAACAGCAATAAGAGTGTTGTCCCGCATCCTGAGAATAGAAATAAAGTAAACTCGTCTTCTGATGTTTTTAGAGTTCACCTTCAACTCATAAATCCAACGGCTCTATGATGTCAGAACACCGAGCTCACAGCCAATATCTCCGTTCATGTGAGCTAATCATAAGATTTGGTTTTAACCTCAGTGATGGGGTTCCTAAATTCTTCTATGGAGCTCACTGTGATCCTGAATACTTCAATCAATCAGCTTCATCAGAATCCCTTCACTGGCATGATGTCTCATTACTATTCTCTTCCACTCTGAGATCCATATAGTCCTTAAGGTTCTTTTATATTCATGCAATGCGTCTTGCTCTGACATGCAATTTGACCTTTAAGATCCTGCACTGAGCTCTCTGAATTAGTTAGGCTCAGTCAAGATTCCACTCTGGAGAATCAAGTAGAAGGACAGGAGGTACATCAACATGGTACAGTATGGAAACTATACAGGGAACAACAGTACAGAACAATCCACAGGCCATGAATAAAGGGCTTTCTTTGTGAAGTATCATTTTTCACTTTGATCATTTGTGTGAAAGGCCAAAAAAAGCTGAACCCCTGACCATGCACAGGCAGCTTTTTTTAACTTATCCAGTGTCACAAGAGTGGCGAGGTTCTGTTATTTCAGTCTTATCAAACACACAGCTGCTACATGATTCCATTTGTACAAACACTTTGAATCGAATTAAAAGGAAAATGGAGTCTCTGTATCTGACACTTTAACTTGCATCCGATTTGTTTCATCATTGGATGATTTGCTCGGTTGTCATGGAGATGGATGTCCTGGATCATTCTGCCATTCTTTATCGATAATGAAGTGTGTTGCCATGAAAACAGTCGGGACAGGCGTCAAACTTATCAGCAGGAGTACACAGTTTGGGCAGATGGCTGCTCAACATGAGTCTGGTTCTGCTCGAGTGTCTGCCTCTTAACGGAAGTCTTTCCTTGCCACTGTAAAATTGCTTCATGCAGCTTAGTTCTCATGATGTATTATTGGGTCTATGTCGATAATATAGTTACGAGTATAAGTCTTTGTACCTGCTCTTTTGTAAAGTGTCATGTCTTGAATGTTTCATCAGTCTGTCATCACTTCAGTGAAATATTTTTGAATCATTTCTATGAATTACGTAAAACTTAAATTGTTCTTTGATCAGGATAAATCTTAAAACCTATAGTGACCGGTTAACACGTTATTCAGAGCCACAGGCACTTCAGCATCTTCATCTGTATACTATCACATTCAATGAGCAAATACCTGCAAGAGACAAACAACTGTCCCATCAGACTCCACTGTATTCTGTCCTTGTAAACAAAGCTGGCTTAAAAAATGCCAAACAGCGAAGGTGAGCAGTTGATTGACAGGAAACAGTCTCACAGAGATGTTGGCGTGACTGGGAGCTTAAGTTTAATTTGAATCCTTTCACACACTATGTCAATGTTTTGTTTTCACTTATTGTAAAAT
The DNA here is from genome assembly GCF_947650265.1 of Symphodus melops. Classification (NCBI taxonomy): domain Eukaryota; kingdom Metazoa; phylum Chordata; class Actinopteri; order Labriformes; family Labridae; genus Symphodus; species Symphodus melops. The sequence continues at coordinate 4,572,857 of NC_136705.1, forward strand.
CATTTATACATATTTCCCCCCGATCAGTGGACAGCTTGAATTAACACTATACTGTTCCTTATAAACATAGACTCTAGACTACAGGCTTGTTATGCCTTCATGAGAGAACAGGTTCAGTGGATAGAGTTGTGAAGTGGAGACATGCAGCAAACGAGCGACAGGTTGGATATAAACCCACTTTGAAGACTGCAGCTTCTGTACATGAAGCGCACAAACTGACCACTAGGCCACCAGCGCCCCAGGATTAAAATAAATCTAAAGAGTAATTCAGATTTATTCTACTTAAAACTTCTTTGTCAGAACTTAAAAACACAAAGTTCACAAAACACAAAGAATGAATCAGTAGCAGTCCACTCGGGTTGAAAATAAGATGTGTCGCGGAGTTTCATTTTAATGTAGAAAATGAATATTATAAACCCAACTTGAGTATTGAATACATCTTTTCACAAAAAAAAAAAAAAAAAAAAAATTTGTTTGCGGATATATTAAACAAACAAAAAAAAACAAGACTTAAAAGGTTTCCCCCTGGGGTCATCATTACATTTCTTTATATTTTTGAATTCTGGATGTTAGTTCTCAAATGGATGAAATGATACTGGTATTTCATTTCAACCTTTTTTCTTCTTCTTGTCACAGTATGTAGGGGATTACGTTGCATGCATGAAACGGGGCTTTTTATTCATACCATTGAGATCTTGACTTTGATCCCTTTCACATCCATCACACATCTGTCTGAGGTCTCTCGCAGGTTTAGTCGATGTGTTTTGTTCATGTAAAACTTGAGGACTGGCAAATACGAGTACATTCTGGACCTGGCTGTTCAGAAGAAATGCAACAGGAATCACGCTGTGGGATCGGATCAAATCTTATGATCAGGTTATTCAACAGAGAAAGATAAAGTAGATAGGTCCACATCAGGGCTGTAATAAAAATGTCTCAACAATGGCATCAGCGTAAGAACATTTAGTATTTTAAAGCAGCTGTCAGGATCGTTCAGTTTGTGGCCCCCTGTGGACATAAAATGTAGGAGTTAAAGCACTTATTTATCCAGATGTGATAAAATCATCCAATGAAAGCATATCCAGTAATTATCGGTATTGGCTAATTTTATGATGCAATTGCACCAATATGACTCCATTTATTCACCAAACATCCCTTTTTTTGAGTTATATTTGATTAAAATGGCAGTTCTTTTTAACCAGCAGAGGGCGCTATATTAATTACTCCAGGCACGATCACTGTCCAGAGTGTATGAGGATGCAGAACAAGCAGTTACTTTCCAGATGGGTGACCAGCTTGTCTTAGATAACTGCATAACTTACAAGCGATAAACACAATAAGTAGATTGAAGATGCAAACTTATTTATCTGCATCGGATTTTCGTCTCTTATCGATATCGGTATAAAATCCTGTATCAACCGGGCGCTAGTTGTTTAGTCACAGAAAGAGTGTGATAGAAAAGTACTTGAAAGATGAAAGAAAGTAGATGAATCCACCAAAAGATTAAATCCCGATACTTTGAAAGCCGTGCGTGTATTTCTTCTCGTGATTTAGCTCAGGTATTCGATGCCTTTCTTCCCCTGTGAGCAGAGCAGAGCAGAGCGTTGTTTGATGTGTTTTTAAATGCAGAAAAGAAGCATTCGCACAATCAATCCATACTTTCAAGCTCCATTTAATGTCCTAGCAAAAGGAGAATGTGACTGTTCTAAGGAGTGAGTAAAATAGAAAGTGCATTTTTTTTTGTTCACTTGAGTTCAACATAATAAAAAAAAAAGATCAAAGCAGTTTTAACGTCAGACGGAGCAGAATTAATAATTTTGTAGAAATAGCAAAGTAAATCAGTAAAGGTACTCTGTTGGAGTATTTGGTGGTGTGGTGTAGATCAAAGGCACATCACAGCTTTGTATCTCACTTGGGATTGTTGCACACGCACAGAAACACACGTACACATGCACAAGCCTTCAAAATACATTTCCCATGAGGCTCTGACACACAGTCTTACGATCTACGATCATGTCAATGGAAACAATCATGGAGAAGTTCTGAGAGGCGACAAAATGTTAATCCAGAGCATAATGATTTTTAATTTGGAGCCTTTAAAAAGGGATAACATAGCATTTAAGAACGTCCGACTCAGCTTTTATTCAAGTGGATATGATCCGAGAAGAAAATCAAATGAAGCAACGGATGATCAGAGGGGCTGTTCATGTCAGATTCTGTTTCCTGTGTGTTTTCTGTTGTTGTTGTTTTTTTTTTAAATAGCATCCTTAAAGAATAACCAAAACATCCTTGGTTACAACTGTTCTCTCTCTAACAGTCCAAACGACAAAAAAGAAAAAAAAAAGAACATTCAGTAAACATTCTTTCTAAAGGTAGTTTCCCTTATATAATCTGTAATTTTCCTCTGCCATTATGTATACATAAACAAGTTTAATAACATACCAATCAGTGGTTATATCACAATTGGAAAAAAGCACAAAATGTTTACACTCCTTTACAGGTAAATAAAAGTTTTTGTCGACTGTTGTCATTAAGGGTGAAGCATAGTTCAGAGTTCGTCTCCTCACCTTCTGCTTCCCCGCGTCCCCTCGTCTTCTTATTCTGCTATTAGATCTTTACATACAAATATTGACAAAGTGGAGGCTTGTGCTCTGAAGCCATCGAGTCTTTACAGCGTAACAATCTGAAGGAGTAAAGGGGGGGGGTGTTTGGGAGGCGGTGGATCGGGGTAGGACTCATAGCTGGCCCTCGCTGCAGTGGCTGTCCTGACTGCCGCCCGGCTTCTCTGCGTCCTGATTGGGCAGCTCTTTGAGGATGAGGGAGGCGCTCCTCTCTGAGAACTCGTCACCGTCGGGCTCCAGACCGTCGGGGCAGGGGAGCTTCAGGAGCTCCTCTCTGAGCTGAGCTGTGTGTCTCTGCAGAAACAACACACGCACACACACACAGTCAGGTCTCAGTTTCACCATCACTTTAAATGTATTTAGCTGTTAGAGGCTAAGTCTGGTGTTAGCACACACAATGTAGAGGACAAAGACGAAACACTCCCAGCCCACTGGTTAGCTCTATTTGGAAATGTTTCCTTCTCTCTTCATCCTTTTTCTATTAACTTTGTCGCAAAGACTGAAAACAAGACGCACAGCCACGCTGACGACGCCAAACTATTTCAACACTCTCATTTTGTAGCACGGAGTTGGAGCTTCGAGAGACTGAATACACGCTGGTGCATTTCCATCCTGATGAAGAATGGAGTGGTGACGAGTGAACCTCAGGCGTCCACGACGTTTTATGGGGCGTCACTCAGTAGTCTAGTGGTTATGTCAAACGCCCGTGTGACGGCCGTGGGTTTGATTCCCACCTCAGCCCTTGGGCTGCACGTTAACCCCCGACTCTCTCCTCCCGACATTTCCTCTGTCCTTCCTAATGACAGCTTTAGAGCTATGATAGGAATAACCTGCCCTCGAGCACATCCTGCTTTCCCCTCCATTCGAAGTCTATCACTTGTCCCTTCATGTTCTCATTGAAGCTGTGATATCTCCTCCCATCCCAGCTCGAAGACACTAAAGCAGCGAGCTCATGTTATAAACCTGGAGGCTTGTTGGACTCTTCCACACGGTCCTTCTGTATGTACCCTGTATTGTTTTCATTTGGACAGACTCCCTGACGTACAGTCAGATAAGGATGGCGAAGGATAGGGCTGATAATAAGAACACCAGCACACTTACTTCAATGCAACACAAAGGGTTTTTTTTTTTTAACATGTGGCATTTGAGAGTGTGCAGGCATATCTTCTCCTCTCCGTATTATTAATGAACAAAGCTGAGAAGCCCGCGAGCAGCACTCACAAACTTCCTGAGGTCACACCGAGCAGCGTCGGATGTAACGGGAAGACGTTAAGGAAGTGGCTCAGTGGTTCAGATGTTCACACAATCTTTACAGAGGTGAGCAGGCGGAGATCATTTACCTTAAGAGCAGCGGCGTGATGAGACATGGTCCTGCCGACCCTCTTGTCGCTGCTGTACTGCTGGATGTCTGCGATCCACTCCTCGCACTGAGACATGATCTCTGTCCGCTTCAGGTAGAAGTGCTTGTGGATCACCTGCCAAGCAAACACACCACAGTGTTAAAGCAAAGGGAAACTTCAATCCTGGAAATACAAAATGATAATCTTTATGATGTGTTTGGATGCTGCCTTCTCCCTCAGCAGGAGCCCTCCATCTTTGAAACGATCATTCAGATCATCTCAGACACATTGAGAAGTCCTTTTTCCCCGAGCTGACGATCAGTCCTGACCGAGCAGGTGGTCTCATGTCTCTTTGAAGGGTCTACAATGTATCTAATGACAGGCAGGACACGCGCAGCATACACATTAGCTCCGAGGCTGTTTATTATCGTCGAGGGTGCTTCTGTCACTCTCTGACATCATGTAAACGACGCCGCGCCACTGCTGATGTCGATCATCTCCACCCATGTACCCTGCTTTCAGAGCCCCTCCGGTCGGCTTCCTAGCAACAGTCGCCAGGGCCGAGCCATCAGTATGCAGCGAGCGCTGCTGCTGTGCTGGTGGAGGGAGTGGATTAGTTATTAGGGGAGCTGCTGATTTGCTGTTTACCAGGAGAGGAGAGGCAAAGAGGCAGCAGAAAGGGTTTGGGGACCACTTTAATCCCCCTCTTCCTTCTCCATCTCCCTCGGCTCTCTTCATCTTCATTCCATCTACCACCGCTACTTCTAATCTCTTCCTCTGTCTTTTGATCCGCCCAACCAACCCCCCCTCCCCCTCCCCTGCTCGCCTGCTTAAGTTACATCCATCGAGATGGGAGAAGATCCCCAGCAAAGAGACACTGGCTCAAGGTCAGAGGCGTGCCGTAAACAGTGCGCAGGAATCAAGAGACGAGAGCGCACGCATGCTATGATAAGACACGTCAAGACAGATGCACACGTCTGACATTACGTGTGGATGTGTCCAGATATGTGGCGGTTTAAAGGGTCGATTTCCCAAAGGGCTTCATGTAGCGAGGGCCGGCAGCCGTTCTACTTTTGGCATTTGGACGTGGCTATCGATCAGAGCGCATGAGGAAGCTCTTCATGCAAACCAGCTGTGATCATGATGCAAACGTTGGATTAGAGCGGCCTGACAAATGACCTTTCAGGAAATACATATACTTTATGTTAAGACTCAGACATGTACGCACAGAGAGCATGGAGCTGGTATATGTGCAGTCAGAGATCAGGTCCTCTGATGGAGAGCCCCAGCTGCCAGATAAACTCAGTGACCTTTGAAGTAATGCCGTGCACTCATTATTCCACGGGGGACAGGCGGGGAATGGCTGTGCGTAAACGCCTGACACTTGAAGGGTCAAGGACAAATGTGAATCATGCAGCCATTAGAAAGTTCCTTATTCTTGGTGTTCTCTCAGTGATACGCTGAGGCCTCAGCTTCCTGCCCTGCTAACCCTGACCCACTCCCACAGTGGGAGAACTCCAGCTCCAGGAAGCTCCTGTATCGGTAAGACAAAGTTCCAACAGAATAAGATAGACAGACAGATGGATAGATAAAAGAGATGTTTCTACCAACAAACAAAAAAAAAAAGTCATCTCAAAGACTTCATCAAAACGGAATATCAAGGCCGGAGCCGAACGATTTTCCATGTGTTCGGTTGTGATCAGTAACCCGCTGGGGCTCTCTTTTATATCCGAGCAGTGTGGATGTGAGGTGCTCATCAGCAGAGGCAACAAAAAGGCTGGACCGACTTGAGGAGTGTTTCCTGCACATCTCCCGGTGGTAAAAACTGGTTTGCAGAGGTGAATGGAGTTGAGCTCGTACAGGAGTTTTCTATTCTTCTGACTGATCAAGGCGCTTTTACACCGCATGTCACACCTACACATTCACACACTGATGGCAGAGGGTGCTTCAGAAAGCAGGACGTTTTAGCAGCAAGATCACTTTGAATTACAACGGATTGACATTTATTTATTTATTTGTGTATTTTGTTGTTGTTCATTCTTAATTTCATTTTGCTTTTCATTTAATTTGTTTGTTTCATCTCAAACTCATCCATTCATTTAACTTACTGACTGTTTGTTTTTAGTTATTTCCATTGTCTTCTCTGGCCTGTACACTGGTTTTGTTCTTTGCTTCTAATGAAAAATATTTGAAACAAAGAAAACAGGACGTTTTATGTGACTTCAACTATTCAAACCGGTTCGTCACGTATGAGCAGAGAAATCTGCTCAGGTCACTTTTTGCCTGCAGTGTGAACAAAGCACGACGAAAACATTTCCTCCAAGCATCACTGTAGATGTAGTCCAGGTTTTGATAAAGCAGTGAGGGGCTGGTGGGGAGTTTTCTTGAGGGCGAGGAGAGCGACGACTTCACACACGCAGTCTGGCAGCTCGGTGACCGACAGAGGATGACCTAACTACTGACTCTCCCTCTGCCTGTTGAAGCAGCGTCCCACCACTCAGTGGTGTGTGTGTGTGTGTGTGTGTGTGTGTGTGTGAGAGAGAGTGCAGTGTCTATGGCATACTGAAGGCAGTGAATGGGAAGTATTTGGTGTGAGAGTCACACGTGTTTCCGCACACATTCACTCGAGATATAAATGTTCAGACTGATTCAGTGGCAGTATCCTCTTCGCAGCCGAGAAAGGTTCCCGGAGTGCAGCTCTCAATCCGCACGAGCGCGGCCTCCAGACGTCAGCTGACTGCTCGCTCGCTTGCACGCCATAATCTGTTCTGTGACCCCCCCCCCCCCCTTTCCTTCCAGCTATGAATCAGATGGTGTGTACTGTGGCGCTGACCCTCACCCTACGAGGCAGAACCTCAAGAGGGGGACAGTGTTGGCCCGAGATGATGTGGCGCTAGTTAAAGGGTGTCATCTGTCAGAGGCTCCAACATTTGAACTCTCGTCCACTTCCTCTCACACACACAATTACAGGCACACATACAATGATCCATATTTTAACACGCAACCAATTGTCCTTAATTCCACCTGACAATCTCCTGCTGCATTATTCAAGCCTGTACTCTATTCTCCAGCTCGCCCTCTATAAATAGCTTCTGGTTGCACTGTATTTTGCACACACATTCCAAAAATAAAACTGTGTCCATGCAATTGGATCCCACTAATCTGATGCTCTCGTTAGTAAAAAAAAAAAAAAAAAAAAAGGCTGCTGCACATCATCAGAAGAGACCTGAGTCTTGATTCTAGCAGGTACAATAACAACATGACGTTGTTTTCTCCATCTGCGCACACACAAGCAGGGCCACAAGGTAAGAAGAAATCTGTTAAGACTTCAAACAACTGAAGTTAATGGATTTTGGTTTTGTCACAGGGGAGAGAATCTCAGCCCACACCCCCCCCCCCCCAAAAAAAATCCAAGCCTTGTTAGAGAACGCTTGAGGCTAAATTTTTCATGACCCCCTTAACATTTCTAAGTCAGACACAACAAACTCAACCCGAGATCCTCTTCCAACCTTGCGAGCTATATTTGAGCAGATGTGCTCAGAAAAACATCCACAGCTCAAAATGCAAAACTCGAACTCTAATAGAGAGCGTGTGAAACTGCTGAAAGCTCTTTATCCAAGTAAGCATTCAGTAACAACCTCCAGTGTCGACTCGAGGCAGGTTACAAAAGTTACTGAACTCCCTTTAACACCCGTTTTAGACAGCAGATATAAACATGTTCACAGCCCGGTGCAACAAACAACGAGCTCTTTTCTTTACTGGGACATGAAGTAGGAGAAAACTTGAAACCTTGGCCACCGCCATGGTTTGGTTTCAAAAGGACAGGTATTCAGTGATCCTTCAGGCTGGCATTCTAGGCCATTCTGGGACGTGTGCTAAAAAAAAGCATCATGTTTATGGAGCATTATTGTCTTCATGAATGCAGACTAACACTCTCTGTTACAGATCAGTACGTTTCTATTCAGGAGATTTTAGGAGAAAAAAAAAAAATATATATATATTTTGGGCATGCTGCCTTCATTTGGATAGGACAGAGGATAGAGAAGGAAATAGGGAAGAGAGGGAATGAAATGCAGACTTGATACATTACTGTTATACATCGGGAAAGAGCTAGGCCATGCTATGGGCAAAACTAAAAATTGTAAACTTATAAAAAGTGACCATGATTAGAAAACCTATAAAGTGGAACTTCACGCTCAGCTTAAAGACAACGACGATATGTGGAGCTGATAGAGGATTTTAAGAAGCTGTTAAAAATGGAAAGAAATACAAGACAACAGACGGCACCTAGTTCATTTGGAGGGCATCTTCTAAGACAGGCTGAGAGCTACTCTATTGATGTTCAGCTGTTCTGGAAGCTACTTTGAAAGATCTGGAGAGACAGTTGCAGGGAACCATACATGTAACCTGCACTCCACCATCAAGAGGGGGTCAGTGAGAGGATGTCTCTCATCACCACTCATGAAACGGCCACATTTCTGTGTCAACTCTTAAAGTGCTAAAGACGCTGCTTCAGAAAGAGTGACAGGATGCGCTAAGGCAAGTGAGAGAGCTGACAGCGTCAGTCTCAGGACGTATCAGCCGGATCTAAACGACGTCAGCAGCCACTGCTGCATCTGCAGCATCCAGGAAAGCAGATGTAAGCCAAAATACTTTGTGTTAAACATGCCATATGCAATGTTTTCAGGAAGTGTCTACCATCAGACTGTATACTGTCATTTTACAGTTTCACAGGTTATCGATGTGTTCTCTCTGGTCTTATTATTCACTCATCGCTGCAGGGAAAACGTGAAAGCAGTCTATGAGCAAAAGAGCTCGGATTCAAACGGTTTGCTTAAACTGCATCAGATAAAATATGTTTTTTACAGAATGTGGTCAATCTTAAAATACAAAATATCTCTAAATATGCTTCATGCTTGTTGAGTTAAACGAGCACTCATTGCATACTTCCTCTGCACTTTCTACACAACTCTGGATGCATGTTCCACTTACAAGCTGTCAGATATAAAATGTATGTTAATGTGCCGAGTTTAACCTGTTAAATCCATTTTCATGATTATTTCTAATTAAATACATATAATCCACTTCTTAGGCCATAATATACTGTTAGAACTATGTAATGGTTTATACACACCTAACATGAGATGATTCATATCTTTACAACAAGACAATCGATCTGAGAAATGATGAGATGAAATTACAGTTCTACATGTCGAAAAGGGAATAAGCAATGGCTGCTTTTGTTTTTCAGCTAATAGTTGCTGCAGCTAAGGTCTAAAAGTGCTAAAAGACCCGTGTCTTCACATGAGAGTGTCTTGCCAGGGTTAATTGAATTTCTGTGTGCGTATGTGTGAGATTGCTCAACCATGTGGCATTGCCAAGTCCTACTATATTCCTGCAATATCTCTCGGTCCAGCGGTCCATTTCACCGGCTGACTGGTGATGTCATGAACCCAGTTTTTTTTTTTTTCTTTTCCTCTCCTTAATCCCAGCGTCGCATGCTGTGCAAAGGCGAGATAGAATTACAATATTTCACCTTGGAAGCTCACAGAAATACAAGCAGCACTGGCTGAGAATACCCAGAGGCAAATAAAGAAGCTCAAAAACAAAGCAGGGTGAAATTCAACTGGAGCTGCACGATAATGGAAAAAACACAAAAAATGGGATTTATTTTCTGTCTGTGATATTCATAGTATTTATTTTTATGGAAAAAAAAAAAAAAAAAATCAAACCAGATGTAAAAATATATAAATGTTCAAGCTCTTAATAACAAAATGAAGTGCTGTAAATAAACAATATAGAAGTGTGCATATGGGCTATAATTCAGTTTGTGCAGAAACTTTGGAGCAGTGTTGTACACACACTACTTGTGTTTGTCACCCAAGAAACCAAAGACATCCAAGCAACATATTCTCTTCCTCAGGCCTGTTTCGCTGATGGTCTTGAAGACGGTCGGAGATCATTTTCATCGGGGTGGGGGTGAAAGAGGAGAGAGAATCACTCCCATGATTCCTTGCTAGCTTCCACGTCATCTTTTGTTGTCGTTTTGATTGAAACCGCCTGACAGCATACATGGACGTACTGTGCGGTTAAATTTCATAATTCCTCTTTTTTATTGGGATTATTTCAGATTTCTTTGTGAATGCTCATATTGTGATTGTGATTTATTGTGCAGCCCTAACTTCAACTGATCAAGATGGAAAATATAACCCATTTAGAAGTGCAGAAACCGAGAGATGCATCCAATGTACGGGCTCACAAAGCCACCTCTCATCACAGTGGCCTCGCACACCTGTCCTTCGCACGCCAAGTTGCAACGCCAGTCACCAGATGAGCATGAAGACAGCCGTTGTGCACTTCGCCTAAAAACTGGACAAGTAAGCTGCTTGGGCAGCTGTGGCTGAGACGTAGAGAGGGATGTCTTCCAACAAAGAGCGGAGGTTTGTTCCACATCACCAGCAGTCTACATGTCAGAGTGTCCTTGAAAGGACGGGCTTCAGAGTTCAACTGTTAAGCTCCTCCTCGTGTTGTCAATAACTGTCAACACTATTACATCTGCAATCTATCCCATTTACAGTATAAGGAACACTTGTGACTTCTCTCCGACTGACTGTTGTGAAGAAAAGCATCCTGGGAGGACTAAAATGATAAGAGATTCATTATATCAGACATTTGGGGTTATAGTAGGTAAGAGATAAATGATACTAGAAACAAATTAGACCAGTAAAACAGGTCTAAAGATGAATTCATGGTCTGTAATTTAAATTGTAATATTGAGTGGATGAAATAAAAATGCATGTTTTTCATTAATAACAAGAAGGCAATAATAACTCAATAGGCATTGAGCTGAAATCTTTGGTTACCATGACACCGCAGCATTTTCATTCCCCCCCTATAACCTATGTTTTTCTCATGTGTTCCTGTCAAAGAGATTGGATCACTTTTCTTATTCTCCCTCTGTCCGCCCCCCCCCCCCCCCCTCCCTCCCCCCCTCTCATTTTCCTCTCCAAAGCGCTCCTCTTCCTCCGTTCCTCTTTCTTGACATTTCTGAATGAGCCTGCCGTGGATGAGCAGGTTGAAAGATTGTTATCTTCCCCAGCACGATCCGTCTCGGCATGGACCGTTTAAAGGATCACAGGAAATCAAAAAACGGTGAGGGATAGAGAGAGGGGGGGAGGGGGGGAGGAGGGACGAACCAACCTCCAGACGAAGTCATCTACCGAGGATTTAATAAGAGGAGAATTTATGATCAGACGGCCATCCCAAACAACACTGGTGGACACGTGGCTTTCCTTCTCCTGCCTGCTTTCTGGACTGACGAAGCTCGAGGAGAGACGAGGAGGGAAAGAGACCAGTTTTACATCTAACTTACCTTCCATGACATCACACTTCACACTCATTCTTAGTTTTTATAGTTAGGCTACCCTTTTCCAACAATTACATACAGACAATAACACCTCGAGTTGATTTGTCTTCAGTCACTTAAATCTGCACCTTGTTTTTGTTTGTCATCATACAGATAACAGTATCAACAGCAGTGCAGGTTCCATATAAGGAGTCTAAGTACCCTTCAGTGTGTGAGAGTCCACTCCTCTCCTTAACAAATGTACACTACTATCAAAACCACAAACGTCTCTTTCTCTCTCTCTCTCTCTCATCTTCTTTTTCTGAACTGTGGACATCAGGAGGCGTTTGTTGTTGCTCAGCATATCTTCAGGACAGGATATGTTTGGTGTTTATCATTCTCTCAGGTTTTACTGGGAGACAAACTATCCACAGAGGTCTCCTACCCTCAAACATAAAGTGGTAAGTTACAAATGGACTCTTTTCCTCCAGTCTCCTGACCGCTCAGAGCGTTTTTACACTACTCATCCCATTCATCCATTTACACACACACACACACACACTGATGGCAGACAATGCGATGCCATCTGGAGCTTTTTAGGGTTCACTTTCTTTGCCCAGGGACATTTCTGCTTGTGGACTGGAGAACCCGCCTTCCAATGCAAAGACGAGCGATCCGACAGAGAGAAATGCCAAATGGACTTTGTAATTCAAACCGAGAAAAACCCCACTGATTAAGTGGTTTATGTTAGAAAACAATGTTTCTCAGAGGCACGCGCACTAACCACTGAGCCACCAGCACCCCCAATGACAACTCCAATAACTACAGGCTGAGGTTTCCTCTTACAACTGATAGCTATTTAAACTGAGGTGTTTTGTAAAGCTCTTTTAAAAGATCAATGATCAGATCAATGATTGGGCACTTCTTTTAACCTTCAGGACAAGACCAATACTTTGGAATGATATAAAATATTTAGATTGACTTATTAAAGGCTTGAGACAGCCAATGATACCGTCTTTCATTCTTTTTATTTATTAACTGTCATCAAGTTCTTCAATTAACTAAAAACATCGAACCAAAAGGTCTTCACATTGTTTGCCTACCTGGCTTCAGTCATACAAAACATGATAATTAGTTCCTGGCATGAAATACCTAAAGAATCCTGTTGCCTCTGCACTGAAGGGTCACGTTTGTTTTTCCTCTGCCATCGTTGATGACAAAGTCAAGATCAGATCTTGATTGGTTGGTAAGAGGCAACGACGAGTGCTGCAGTGTTCCCCAATGAGAACCGTTTTCGACTGAGAGAGCAGCCACAACAAGCAGCTGACATGGAGAGTGATGTCAGGCAGGACACTCAGCACTGTTCATGCTCGTGGCTGCAGATGCAAAGAAAGCGCTGATGGAGATAGGCCCTGTAGATCCTTCATGAGAGGGCAGCACTTCCCCCCCAACACAAACAGAGTCTTCAGAAAGCAGCGGGTATGAGAGCATCTTTATATTCACTAGGACACACTCGACTGTTCAAAAGGGACTCCTACCTCTTTGAAGCATGGAGAAGGGTTGCGCATCTGCTCCAGCATGGCCCATTTGACCGAGGCCTGTCGGATGTTGCCGTCATATTCCCGTGAGCTCTGGGTGCCACTGGGGGTCCCGCGGGAGCGTTCGTACCCTGGCTCATTGAAGTAGGGCTCAGCCACCAGAATGAGGGACTGCACTGACACTAGCACCTACGGAACAAAGACAGATTCAAAACTGGGCACAGAGTGACAAAGAATATTCAGGATTCTCAATTTCATCCAACAGAATATAAGTTCTTCCTTTCTTGATGCCAGGAGGGCTGACACAGTCAAAGGTGTCCTAATGATGAGGTTCAATCCTGATCTATTTGTAAATGACCTCACGTTCCCTCGCTGTCCTCAACATCCAAAGCCTCTTAAATAATCTTGGCAGTCGTGGACACTTGGAAGAAGACTAAGACAAAAGCAAGGAATGTTTTGGCTCCATAAAGATTTATCCTGCAGTATATCTTTATTAACAGTCCGATTAATGCTGCTGCCTGTCTCTGTCTCAAGGAGACCAAGAACGTCCTCCTGCATCCTCCCGTCCATTCTAAGACACTACTTTACCAACAATGACGATGTGGGGCTTGGAGCCCTGCCTGCTGGCCCCAAACACTCCGGAGCTGGATGATGTGCACTTGAAAGCGCTCCATCAAGAGGAGACCAATGACCTTCAACTGGTATGATCTGTCCGTCTTAAACTGGGTTGCCAGTTTTCAGAGCAGATATCCCCCCCGCCCCCCTCCGCGTGCTTGATTCCAGCCCCTCCCGCCTTGTGTTCAGCAACCCCGCGTATTTTTCATTATTGATCCGCAGCACACTAACTGGAATGATAATCAATGGAGACATCTCTATGCACTCTCTAACCCAGCAAACGAGGAAATTATTAGAAAAAAAAAAAAAAAAAAAGGAAAGAAAAAATCCATTTCCAGGGGCTCTGGCTTGCTTGTTGTTGGATCAATATGTATGGAAAATGAATGCTAGTGCGTATGCGCTGTGCTCAAGATTTTGTGTGCTTATCCATAAGGCTTTGCACCGGTTTCAATGACAAGGAGTCCCTCAATGCTAAACGCCACGTATTGAATACATTTTAAGCCTCAGGCTTCAGATAATAAAAACTCAGATAAAGGATTGTGTTTTCAAAACAAAGAACTTTTCTCACCCCTGACTTCTTATTTAAAAACACTCAGCTTATATAACAGGAATAAAATTATGCTTCAGGTTTTGTTTTGCTTTTTTAAGATTTTTTTTTTTAACCATACTAGCCCCCCATGAAGGATGCGACTCCTTAAATAGGTTTTAAGGTAACAATGAGACAAATGTGAGGCTCTTCTTTGACATGCACTACTGGAAGAAATGTAATAAAAACGGAGCTTGCGTAAACCTTATCAGGGACAAGACTACAAATTGAGGATTTTCAGCATAAAAAGTGATGTCAGTCTTCAGAATCCAGGCTACAAACAGATGGCGTCTGGTCTCAACAAACAATTGAAGCCAACTGATTGTGACTCCAGCATGAGTGATGTGTGTGAGCAGGCGTAACCTGGAGGTTCAAATGATACCAGTTTGTGTTTGCTTTGATTAACACCCACACACTGTCACCCGAGCAAAGTAATAACTTGACTTTAAAAAGGATCTGTCATGTCAGCTGTCAAAACACCAAGCCCATTAATACAGAGCCCCCGGGCGGGGTAATGACAGGCCAGTGATAAACTACAGCCTGTGACACAAAGGCTCAGACGACAGCCCCGCTGATCCACGCAGACAGGTGACTGTCCTGATGGATCGTCAGCTCACCTGTAAAAAGCTTGAGGTCTGTGGGTTCCATTTCTCCTCTGGTCTCCCGTGCCACGTGTTGAGGATACTTAAACATACCTGAACAAACACAATACACACAGAATCAGTTTGTGGGTTATGCCACGCACATACTGTAGTCACATATAAGCCTTACACAGAGGCGTTGAAGAGTGTCCGGGCCATTTCTGTCAAACACATTTCTCTTCAGATGTGTTCAACATAATCTGCTTTTCTAAATCCATAAAGCCCTCTTGTGTTACTAAAGTGAAACATACAATATGTAGGTATTACAGAGGTCACAGTGACCTTCAATGTGGACTTCTTTGGTAATGTTTTCACTAAAACACTAAGGCCTGCAGACTGAGACATGAAAGCACTCCAGATAAACTGCAGGTCTGGATCACTTTTCTTAACCCTCACTGATTGAAGAGTGACATTAAATAGTTTCCACTTGCTACCAAAAGCTAACGATAGGGTTTTTTTTCTTTTTGTTTTTGTGACACGCAGGGACATTAATAGGGATGAGAGAGAAACTGTTAAGTTACTGTAAGTCAGCCATTTTAGTCCAGCTTTCAGTCAACCATTACTCATCGAGCCAGCACCCGATGAGCCCTTTTCCAAACGGCAGTGTGTGCAGGGAGCAGTTCATCTCCTAACGTGTCTCACATGGAGAAATGTTTCAGTCCACCTCCAACTGTTGCATTTGAAATGATGTCTGCCATGTGGCAGAGACTCTGGGTCAGTTTGACACTACAGCCAGATTATGTGCGTTTGGATGGACCATCAGTCAAGGTTTTCCTTTAATTACCTCAAAATACAGAGAGGTTAAGAAATGTCAAACAGAAATGCCATGAACTAAATACTGAATACAATTGTTATGATCCAAGCACAACTCAAATATGTCATACAGAGTGGAGAGGGTCGAGTCTGATATTTAGGAACAATGTTGGAAACTTTTACTGATCAAAAGTTCAAAGGAATTTAAAAATAAAATAATTGAATTTATTAAAATTCAATTCAGCATACCGTTTCCTATTTTACGTGTAGTAAATAGTTTTAAATATCATTACTATATATCCACTTCCAAATCGAAAAATCTGAATGCATTAATACATAATTCAGATGCACCCAAATAAAACACTAATCAACCGTCAGCGTCTGAACGTTTTGCTGATTGTGTTCTTATTTCCATCATCTCATCACAATTTAATGAAACCTTTCTGTATTTTTCAACAAATCACATCCTAAGTTAAACTGTCGTCTACGTTTTGTAGATTATTGTGGCTTTAAAAACCGTGATACCCTGATTTTCCACCCTTCCATTTCCTCTCCTCATAACAGAAGAGTCATGGAGAACGTACAGTGGAGGAGCCAGCAATAACAAATCTACCTAACAACACTATGCAAACACAGATCTACAGTACATCGTTTAAAAAAAAAAAAGGATCTGTGTTAATACAAACTAAGAGCAACAATGTGGCCAAAGTATAGTTAGTAAAAATAGAGAGAAAGTGCATTTGCATGTAATGTATGGATGCTCTTGTCGATGACTAAATGGACAAAAATGGCCTCTCATTATTCACAGTGTGATTACCACACACAGAGGAACTTGGGGGGATTTCTATCTCCCCAAGTTCGAGATATCTCTTCTTTTCTATCTCGAGTCTCATAAAACTGAGACAACATTCACATGTCCTTAATGAAAAGGTTAGCCTTCTTTTGAACTTACCTTGCCATCATTGTAGAGGTTAGGGTTAAAGCGCACGCTGTGTCCACCGGTTGTCTCCAGGTTGACCAGTGGAGGCGAGTTGGGATAGTCTTGAGGAAAGTACACATCGAACTCGAAGCAGCCGTTGGCGTACGGTGTGTCGGCCGGGCCTGTGATTAGAACCTGAAAAACACAGAGAGGGGGAGGGAGGCTTTAATACAGCCAGCCTGAGAAAGACTCCTTATTAATCACTCACTGAACGAGGGTTAATTAAAGAAAGGTGTACGCGCTGATAACTGTAAATATGGATTAAACAAAGGCCAGAAGGCAAAATATTAATGGAGAACTGGTACAGAGTCTATTTCAGTATTTTCCACTGGAACAACAATGTAATTAACAACGAGGCTAAAGGGTGAAATGAGCTGAGAGAAAAAGACCAGTTCTATCCACAGTGCTCATGGTGTTTGTAGAATAAACTGTTTATTATCTCCCTAAATGAAATTAGCTAATTCATCAAATACACACAAGCACTTAGAACTATAATACAGATCGGGATTTCAATGTGAATAAATCTTGACAGTTAAATACTGTGAAGAATAAAATATCTTGAATAAAAAACATTGAGAAGCTTATTAGCAGGAAGGTTTGTAGTTTTTCAGAATGAGCTGCTGAAAAAGGCATTTTATTCTTAAAGCTGTGTAAGTGAAGATGAAACAGTAAACAGCACTAGAGCGCACAAGTGTTGTCAACATACTCGAGTGTCAAACAAAATTATTTCTAGGCCCGTTTCAATATCACGGGAACAAAAACAAAAAAGGGGCCTAAGGACACAACATTGGGTATTTTTCGGTTTTTAAATTCACAGAAATTGCGAGAGCTCCTGAACGTACTGTACATCCTGCTTTCACGAGACATCAAGAAATGCACGGTAAATAACCAATCATGCTCACATTAGTTATTGTTTTCCTCTTAGTGTTCAGTATTTTAACTCTGATGATGCAAACATTCTTTCGTGTATGTGTGGAGTCTTAGCACATGTTTATTTACTGTGATATGATCTGAATGTACATTTTTCTGTATTCTTCATGTATATTCAGTGTTGACCCGCCTGCAGGTGGACATTAGCAAACTGCTATAATCTGGTACAAAGCATCTTTAATGTTATTTTTACACGTGGTCGCTGACAAATAAACTAACAAGCTAAACTAAACAATGTCTGAATTCGTTTTCTCATGTCGTTGTGCAATTTAAACAATATCACCTCCTCTTCTCTCCGTCGGTTCTGAAGAGACACAAAAGTCACTCGTGTATCTTTGCGAGAAGGCAAAAAGACCCGTGAAGCATCTGTCTTTTTTTTTGTGTTCATAGTAGCATTTGTATGAAATATGTCTGAAGTTTTTTTGTTGAAAAAAATAAAATAAAAATAATAAAACGCACACACACACACACAGCTTTGATACTTTTAGACTATTGACCATCCAAATAACAGAGATTGTGTCATCTTAACACATGTATCAAAAAGAATTAAATTATGGACATTTTCATAACTTCAATGGAGTCCTTAAGATTCTCACTTTGGGAACGACCCCACATTGTTTAAAAATCTTGGACTCCACATCAGTCCATCAACTCTCAGGACTCTCTTTGGAGGGTGGTTGAAGCTGAATGATACACAGCTGACAGCTTGCAGAGCCTGCTGGGGGACTATAGGACACTATATGTGGCCATGCAGTGTGGATGTGTTGTTCGTTCAGGGAGATACAAACATCGTGACACTTGTCTAAACCACTACATGGGTCTTGAGTAGTGCTGTCAGGGTTTGTAACACTGAGATGACTTGGCAATAACACTTGGAATATTTCTTAAGGGCGCTGAGGACCATTCATGCATCAAGTTTATTTTGACATGAACAGTCAGACCCAACACTTTAATCGCACTTCCAACCAAAGTCGGTCAAATCTGGTGGGGAAGCATTACATGTCTATAACCAGCGTGCAGCAGTCACAGGGCTGAGGATTCGCACAAGGCTCATTGGGTGCTAATGGAAGGAAGCAGGGGCGACGCACGAGGAAGTACTGACCCCTCAAAAGATCATAAAATTTCCACCTCAGCAACCACTGTCCCTTTCTGCTGATGCTGCCCCTGAGGCTACGCTTTTCTTGGGAAGGTTAATTTTGGTTGGTTTGTATGAACATGTTTACGTAACAAAACGGTGCCTTGCTGTGACAGGACTGCTGGCTGAGGGCAAAGATCTTTTCTTTTAAACCTGACTTTGGTGCCACGTCCTAAAAAACGATGACATGTGTTCAGCTAAAAAAAAGAAGAAGTTTCTTTTGCTTCGAGGTCTGTGCTCAAACTTAAAAAAAAATGCAGTATTTGGCATCCTGCTTTAAAAAAATTGCTAGCACGTAGTAAATTCTCACATTAACACGTTAAGAGTGTACACGGAGTAAGACGGTTTGAATTTGATGGTTGTGAGCAGATTTGTATACTATTTTGTATCCAACTTCACTTCAGTTAATGGTATGCTGCTGCACAGCTTTAAAGAGTTCGTTTGAACACAGAAGAACGAGGATTTTGACATTTAGTGAAGGAGACGTCGCCTTTAATTAACTTGTGGGGTGAGATCCATTCCTAAAATGTCACGAGGGGAATGAGTAAGAGCCGTCGATGACAAGTCCTAGAAACACACACGTGTTCCAGCAGTCTGACTCACTTCTCCAAAACAGTGCTTTCTATTTATACTGTACCAGAGTTCAGCACCTTACAAATGAACATTACTATATTTGAATGATGTCACAACACCTTACTCTACAACGTGTACAATGGCCATTCAACAGGAAGTTTAACTGCATGTCATGAGCTCAGCATGTTGGCTTGTAACAGAGCTGAAGTAGAACTCTACCTTCATGATGTCAAGTCTCTCTTCATCGCAGCGGACGAACACGCTGGAAAAGGAGGACAGGGGCAAAGAGGTGGACAGGGTCACGGCTTCCTGGGCCAGGCGACGAGATCGGGCTGCGCTGTTTGTATCGCTGGCGTTCTTCACCTGAGACATGTAGTGGTAGTTGACCTTGAACATCACTTTCCCGTCCTCGTCCTCCGAGACCATTTCAAAGGTGTCTGCAAAGATGAAGAGATCAGATTGAGTTACCAGTTAACCCCAGGCGGGATTAATCACGAACTCTTAGTAGGAATATCATACGTCACTCTCAAGTTTTATTCACGTAAAGGCAGCACTATTACGATCACACTTACATCGGGAGCTTTGAGACCATCAGAGAATGTAATTAGCACGTTTAAATGTCTTGACTGCTCTATAAAATAATTGGCCAGTTATGATAAAAACAATGAAAACATTAGGGCCTGTAGCCTGGTGTTTAGGAGGCTACGGTCTTTTAAGATCACAGCCCGGGTTCGAATCCAACCTGTGTCTGCTTTCCCGCATGTCGTCGATTTTGCGAGAAAATAAACGTCCAGTGGGATATGCGTCACATTTTAGGGAGCACTTAAACTACACGGGTCCACTTACATTTCTTTTTAAGTCTCTTACAGAAAAGAGAAATTTTCTCTGGTCGTGTAATCCAGATACAACACTTAGATTAGATAAAGTAGGTTATAGTGCCGCCCATAACGTCCTCTGACTTTTCTGTCTGCACTGAAACAACACGGTTGACAGCCGAGTCACTTGCGATGACTTCAAACATCAAGCCGCATACCAAATCAATTACAAGACAGCAGAAGTAGTGTAATTAATCATGACATGGTCTAATGGAGAGTGATGGACAAGACAAAAGAGATGGGCAGGATTAGACTGTAGCTCTGGCAGTGAATCTGCATTATGGATCATATCAGACAGGAAAAGGAGACAGAGGACTGTGTGTTCTTAAGAAGAGGAGAAAGTACAGTATATAGAAGAGTGAGGACTTTCGTCAAGGTCTTTGCTTTACAAATGTGTATAAAGTTGAAGAGACTACGGTTGGGGTTGAACGATATTATGTCTAACTATTGCAATTGCAACTAGACAATTGCTGCAGAAATTGTGAGGGTGGTTGCCGTGTGTGTGTCTGTGTATGCGTTTGTGTGTGAGACTGCAGTAAGAGTGTTTAACTGTAGTCAGCTAACAGCTAAAGGCCGGAAACACCACACATGATGAGAGATCGGGCCAAAACAATCCAACATGTTGAATATCCTCGATTTGAGATCGGAGCAGTCCCGACATTCTTCCGACCAGACGAGAGCAGTCTGAACACACCACACACGGCAGGATGATCTTATAAGATTATCTTATGATGATCAGGGCGTCCTTAAGATTATCGGGAGGGGAGAATCCCCTGGGAGACTGAAACATTACATTTCTTTATTTTTTGCTTTATGAGTGCGAGAACACTCAGAGCTTTTCTGAAAAACGAAAACGTTTACATCTCTTCAGCTTGTGTTAACCACAGACCTTACTTCAGGCGTCTAAACAAAAACCCAGTCAAAATCCCCATTGAGTTTTAGAGTTAGGAACCCATGGCGCTAAAGTGCTAACTCACTACCTGGTTTTAGGACTCAAAACTACACCAATCTATATGCGAGCAACAATGACTTCAGGATCGCGATTTACAAATATATTTCCAAAACTGAAGTTTTGGAAATATATTTTTCAGAGAAGATATTCAGCAAAGAAGCATAAAATGTGACATTAGGCTCCTACAATCTGTGTGCTGCCCTTTGAATCCCACAAATCCATTATTTTTCATCAGAGAGCTTTTTTGTTTTTTCTTGATTTGGTCAGAAACAAAAGAAAAGAGGAGTTTCTTACTGAAGCGCCACTGATATCTTTATCGCCTTCCTCTGAATTGACAGAAGTGACACGGATAACAGCTCCAAATAGAAGTCATGCATGCAGTGACAAATCATTGGCTTTTTCATTAGGGCCTGCAATGTTGGCAAGACAGTTTTAGAAGTGATGCAAATGTTGGACAGTCGATGGTTTCTCAGCTTGGAAAAAGACTGAAAACAGACAAAACAAGGTTCAGATGTTAGGGCTCCTTAGACATCTAACAATTGAAGTTTTTGAAGTTGAGCCTCTGAGATGGCTGTGTACTAATAATAACAGGGGCATGATGTGGACTGAATTATGAGACTGTTACATTTCTGATATATGCTATTTTGAATATTCATGGTCTTTGTTGTTTTTGCCTTTACAGGAATAGGCAAAGTGCTGTAAAAGTATGGCGCACCAAAAGTTCATTCATTTACAACTGAGATTGCTGTGACAGCAAAAAGAAAATCATTAAAAAAAATACATTTTTATTATTATTGAAAATGGGCAACTGCCATTATTTATTTCCTGTACAAGTATAAAATTATATTTAGCAGAAAATTATATTTAATAATTGAAGTTCACAAACAATTTCAAATAATAATAATAAAAGAAAACGTGTTTTCTTTGTGTTGACAGATTCATTCACTACAGGCTGTCAGAGGACTGCTGGGGTTGCTTGGCAACTAAGTTTGACACTTGTAGTCTTTGGAATCTTTTGTAATTTTTTTCATCTTAACATTTCTGTTTACATTTGAATATCTAGAATGTGACATCATCTGGAATATGACATCATCAGTTATGCAAGAGATCAAAGACAAAAAGTAACTATCAAATGTCTTTGGTAAATTGTTCTTGAACTCAACAGCAACCAGTGAGCTGACGGTATACTCAACAGGATCTGATTTTCAACTTTTAGCTGCTGACTTTAAAAGCCATGGCTAAATCTAGGAATGTCACAACTGATTTACCAGACTTTGAGATGGAAGCTCTAGAGTCAGAATTAGCTCAGCTCCAAAAACAGCTTATATTTAAACAAAGACAAATGAAGGAAAACTTAAGGAGGGAGAAGAAAACCGACTTCAAAGACAACCGTGATCTTACAATTCTGCGAAGGGAGAATGAAGAGTTCAGCACAGAGGCGGGTCCATGTTACAGCATGACGCTCGAGGAGCGTGATACAGAGGACGAGGAAAGACTTAGAGATGCGTTAAAGCTGTACGGCAAACTTTCTCGAAAGTTGGAGGAGAACCAAGATAAATGGCGTCGCGAAAAGTTAAGAGAAAAGAGGCAGACGATAAAGCATCTAAGGGCACGGGACCACGATTATAGAATACTCGCAAACCTTGACAGAAGGGAAGAGCTTATAGAGAGGTATGAAAGGAGGAAGGTATTTGCCCTTTCTTGCGTCAGTCAAGGTAATGTAGACATCACTCATTTGAAGAAGGAGGAGGGGTTATTAGAAAAAGAACATGAGTCTTTTCTAAATGACAAAAAACGGTTCGAAAAGAAACATAAGGCGGACGAGACGTTGAATACTAAACTTCAGCACGAGGCTAATGCTGTTCATGATGGACTTAGAAAAAAACAAAAGGTACTGAAAACGAAGAAGGCTGAGGCAGAAGAGAAACTTCAATGGTATAATGACGACGTGGGCCAACTGACCGCTACTCTGGAACATGAGCGCAGACGGCAACAACTCTTCGTTGAACAATCTAAGCAAAAGTTAAGTCATAAGACGGGACGTAAAGAGTTGTCTCTCAAGAGGATTTACGAGCTAAAGAGGATATGTGCAGGAGAGAAGTCTGTGGACGAGCTGAAGGAAATGTTTGAGATGATGCAGAGTATGACAGGGGAGGAAGACTTAGACCTGGCGGTCACACGATTAATCAAGGCGGATTACAACTCCTCTGTTCTAGAAAAACTCATCCATGACCAAAACACAAACACTGAGGCTCTCAGAGATGAAAACAGTCATTTGATATCTGAGCTGGAGCAGCTAACAGAAGCAGATTTACAACACGATCAAGACATTTCCCTGCAGCTCAGAAGTTTACAGAAGCAAGGAAGTGAAATGGAGGAACGGGCTGAGAAATATGAAAACCAAAACGCCATCAAAACAAAATTCATAGACCAGGCCAAGAGTAGATTACAAAACATTTGCTATCAGATAGAGTATGACTCTACAGTAATTCAGGATGATGTGAGCAGCTTTTCTCAGGACGTCCAATCCTCCTTGAGTTTTGTGGAGGAGAAGATCAATGAGATGATTGTCATTGAAGCTTTTCTTGATGCAGAAAATCAAGGGGACTCAGATGACAACATTGACATTGACAGTATGCAACCTCAAAAATCTTTCAAGAAGAGGACCGAAAAATCTGTTCAACCAACACAGTCGAGAAATGTCTTTAATGCAGGGGAGCACACCCGTAAGGGTACACTTCAGACTCCTCCCCATCACAATGTCCCTGCGGCAAGTCATCAAAAACCCCTAAATGCCAAGAAGGATGATCTGACTAAGCTGAAGCCAAGTCTGCCACAGACTGCACAATCCAAAACCTCAGTGAAACCAGAACAACTTTGTTCATCTAAGCAGCGCTCTCAAACAACTGCCACGACAGTTGGGTCACCACCTATGCAGAACGAAGATAGTCAGCCACACATTTCACAAAAGCAGCATCAACCAGTGACGCCACAATCCAAAGGCCAGGGTGTTTCTTTCATCAGCCCTAGGAGTGTGCAGGAATCTTTGCATGCATCCAATCAGAAGTCAGGACTAAGAAGGAGAGAATGGCAGCCATTCGCAACTTACCAAAGTAGTCTACCGCGTCGTAAGACCCCGCTGAGGCCACGTGAGCCACAATCCAAAGAGCTGGGTGAATCTTTCATCAGCGCAAGGAAGCTTTACCCATCTCCTTATAGTGAGAAGCCCAGTAGTAAAGAAATATTGGGGCTGCCACATATACCCAACAAAGGTACTGTAAGAGAAAGTGACAGCCCGATGAAGCCATGTCCACCACAGACAACACGGTCCAAAGGCCAGGGTGTTTCTTTCATCAGCCCTAGGAGTGTGCAGGAATCTTTGCATGCATCCAATCAGAAGTCAGGACAAAGTAGGAGAGAGTGGCAGCCATTCGCAACTTACCAAAGTACTCTACCGCATCCCATGACCCCGCTGAGGCCACATGAGCCACAAACCACAGAGCTGGGTGAACCTTTCATTAGCGCAAGGAAGCGTTACCCATCTCCTTATAGTGAGGAGCCCAGTAGTAAAGAAATATTGAGGCTGCCATATACACCCATCACAGGTACTGTAAGAGAAAGTGACAGCCCGATGAAGCCATGTCCACCACAGACAACACGGTCCAAAAGCCAGAGTCACTTTCACAACAGCGCAAGGAAGCTTTACCAATCTTCTTATAGACAGTAGCCAAGATCCCACTGATATCTGATATCAGTTATGTCACATAATCAGACCCGCCATATCAACATCAGACTTTACTATCCAAAGGGCCGCGCTGATGTGAACTACGGTGCGGTGTGGGTTTACTCCGGGGAGCTCCGGTTTCTTCCCACGATTAAAAAATAAATCCAGTTCTAATTGAACAATAAATTTAAAAATCACTCTACGATACTTTTTATTTGAGTTTGTTTTACCTTCAGAAAGTAGACTACATGCACTAAATCTTTCAACTTTGAAACACAAATGTATTCTTTGTCTTCCCTTACTCTTTACTTCAACAGTTTCCACCATAACATGACAATAAATAATAAATTAAAAAAAGGAAAAAAATTATCTATAACCAAACCAATGTATTAATATGAATAATCAGAATGACAAGATTTCATATGAGCTTCCTGTTCCCTTCCAAAGCAAAACACCGCCACTATAATGTTTAATAACAAGTTCTTTACAAAGAACAATTCACATGACAAAGTAAGAACTCGGGAAGGCACAATATGGAAACTTCTTTTTTTTTGTGCTCACAGAAACTACTAAAAAGAGGACTCCCTTCACAGCGTTCATATACTCCCTAAATAATGCTGGGTCATTTACATGACCCAATTGCTGGGTCCTCATCTTCTGGGTCATTTCACTGGGTTGATTTAAGCCACGGCGGGAATATTGACACAATATTAGGTCATTGAGATTGACTGAAGTGATCCAACGGCTGAGCTGAGCCCATCGAGAGGGGCGTGGTCAGACACAGTGCATTTGCATTTAAAGCTACAGACACAGAAACAAGCTGTTCTGATCAGGGCTGAAATAAGGATTTTAAAATTGTCGGCCGATTTTCCAAACTTTAGAGACTACACATATTGATAAATAATCTGAGGTTTTACAGTTTTGGTGGTAGACACCAGGTAGATGAAAAATACAGGCCAAACATGTTTTAATGGCTGAAATAGCAAATACTGCTTTGTGTAGCCGACACATCTGTTACAGTACATTTAATTGAGAAAGCATTATGTTCTGTTGAATCAATCACAGAATCAATCATTATGTCAGATAAGGAAATTGAGAAACTTTAAATATATATTTGCTAAATTATTATTCCACAAACAAGTTCTGTCTTGATTTAGCTTTGAAGACATTAGACATTTCATATAATCAGCCTGTATATCAGGGCTCGAGACTAACGGCGTCCTGTCGTCCCGGGGACGATAAAAAAACGTGTTTGGGACGAACTGAAATCTCCCCCGGGACACCGTCGGGACGGGTATTTGTCAAAACCTCCGCTAAGTAAAGGAGATACTACACCACCAGCTGACTACAAGTCAGCGCATCTCCTCGCGCTACAATATGTATATTTTGGTTACTGTGCGTGAGACCCAATATAAACATTCTAAAGTTTTCCCGCCGCTTGCCGGTCCATATATCCCCTCATTAAAAAACGGCTTGCTGACAGGACCAGCACAAGTATGTTACGTTGGTTAAAGATTACGCCGATCGAGCCTCGAGAGGGCACTTCCGCTGCCGCATCATTTTCTAATGTTATGTAGTGTATTTTACATGCGACATAATGTAATATAAATAAGTGTAAATGTGCTGCTGAAACATGTGAGCTGTTGGTGGGACAAATGGTGTTCTTAAAGTTAGAGATTGGTTTAACATCAAAGACAATGTAGGGGTTTATTTATGGGGGCATTCCTTAAGATTGTAAAAGAGAAACAATGTAGTATTGAAATGAGAACAGACACTTAGGCTACATTGGGGGAGATAAGAAGTCACCTCATGGTGACCTGTGTAACCTTTGAAGTCAGATGTCCTGAGGAACCACAGGGGGTGCAGGACTGTAGGAGAGGCACACCTGAATGATCAAAGCCTAAATGAAGTCGTAAATGTACTGCTGTTGTTGGCCAATACTGTATAAATAAGAGGGTCTTGCCTTTGTTCAGGAGGATCACATTTGGCTGGTGACTCTCCCAGGGAACATGACTAACCTGGACTGATGCTGTTTCTTGACTTTGTAAATAGATGTCTTACATTACAAGCAAGTCAGTGTCAGCGGATTTTTCTTCATCTACACATCATCGTCTAAGGAGGAGAACTTAAGAAACTACATTAATGGCGCTGCGAGCAGGGTCAGTTTGGAGCATTTTTCAGCCACAATTGAAGCTTCTTCAATTCTGCAGCATTTTGGGTGAGTGCACACATGTCAGAGTGCTGATTTTTGTTGAGGTAGTTGTGCTGGCTCCACTGTCAAAGAACTTGGAGTGAAAAGAGATGATGTGTTAATGTTTGAAGTAATTTCTGTCTAAATTGGGGATTTATGGGGTTTAAAATTAAAAATTAAAAGGGGTTCAGAATAAAGGGTTGAAACATGGGGTTTTTGGGATTTAAAATATGCTTTGAGGCTGTTTTTGGGGTTCAAAAAGGGATTTAAAACAGGCTCTAGTGCTGAAAAAGAAGAAGAAGAAGAAAGGAAGAAAAAAGAGTTAGAGTTAGAATAGCAGAATTAGTAATAAGGAAGTTAAAAAAAAACACCATGCAAGAGTATGAATCAGGGCCCAGATCATAACAGTAAGACATGTGTATTTTAGCTTTCGAGTGAAAGTTGGCTTTAATGGGATGTAGTCTGATTTGTGAACTGAATTATGAGGGTGATAACTAAAAGATAAAATAAACGTATAGTCAAGGGGTAACATACAAAAAAGAGTTAAAAGACTAAAATGTGGCAACAAAGAATTTTTGTTGATGCATCAGAGAAAAATCTTAGAATTAAAAAAAAACTTTAAAGTAACATAGAATGGTGGAGTTCTTTGGAGGTGTGTGTGCTAATGGATCCTGGGTGTGTGACAATGTGGGCTGCAGGACAGTCTTGTTGTCTGTGTTGAGTTCTGTGTAATGTCTGTGTGTTTGTGTGTATTTGAAAAAATAGAATATATGTATGTGTATGTAGTAGATTGATGAAAGGAGAGTTGGTAAAGTCATGAGGAGAGACATGTTTGTTTCTTCAGTGTTTAAATACCTATGAGCCCCTTATAGGACTTTGTTTAACCAGATAAAAATATGAGCCTAAAAGGGGACATTTGTATCTGTTGTAAAGTATATGAGCCTTTGTTTCAAAGGACATTTATGCATTAGATAAAAATATGAGCTTTGTTGAGTCTGAGGAGAAGTGGAGAGACCAACAAGGACAGTTTGTTTAATATGTATATATTTAGGTAGAATAAAAGAAAATATTTTCTGTTGAGGTGCGTTTGGGTTGATATGTTGGTGTGTGGTTTTTTTTTGTCTGTTTGTGTATGTGTGATTTTTGTGGTGTTGGTTTGATCTGACTTTAAGAGGATTTTTAGATAGGATGCTTACTCTGTGATGGTCAGCTCATACTGGAAGTGGTTGTTAAATTTAAGAGGTGGAGCAAGAGGAGGTGCTTTAAATGTGTTAAACAGTTTATTGCTTCTGAGAGAGGAGAGAGAGCCTCCTCCCTTCTTTTTCTCTTTGTTAGATAAGAGAGATATAATAAAGTTAAGGAGATATCAGAGGGAATGATATGTTCTTTAGGGGTTTAAATACAATATAAGATTAAGAAATGATCAATTAAACCCTAGATTAAACTTCAAGAATCTACACAGTTATCCCACATTCTGAAAATGATCCACTAAATCTTTAGAGAAAAAAAGTTTAGTTTTTATTTTTGGGAAATAAATAATCATTGAACTATTCAAACATCGTTTACTTTTATCTTATTGGTAAGATAATTCAATTAAAAGTACACTAACATTAATGATAAACATAAAATAAACTATAAAATAAAATAAAAAATAAATAAAGATTGTGCCACACTTGTTGAAATAAAAAACAATTGTAATAGTTCTTCTTAGTTTTGAGTCCATTTTCATTTTTTCAACATTGAATTATCTGTTGTTTTATATCTGAAGTTTACCGTAAATTCCGTACTATTGAGCGCACCTGGATATAAGCCGCACCGGCTAAAAATAAGTAAATAAATGTATTTGTACATATATAAGCCGCACTTGATTATAAGCTGCAGGTGTCCACGCTATAACAAGAGCTATTTACACAGACGTAGGCTACCGGTAACATCCGCAAATACTGTAGCGTCCATACGGACGTTAAAGGACGACGAGAGCGTTCAAATAATAACTTTTAATAATCTCGCTGGTGCATTCACTGACTCTCCAGATAATCGGAATTATGAACACATTATCAACTACTGACTTTACAACATGAACCGTTACAATACGAAGCCTAGCCGACGGTGTCTGTAACACGGCTGATGAAAAAGATGACCGTAATATATTTCACAAGAAAAAGTCCATCCATTCACTGCCTCAGAATGACTTCATTACTCACTTCCTCAGTCTGAAGTGAAGCAGTCCAAAAGGCAGATGAGCGGACACCATGCAGTGATTCATGGACACTGAAGCTTTGCAGATGACAACTCATAGGAATCCTTAAGCTTGATCAAGGCCAGTACGATTTTATTCATAAACTCTTTCAACAGACACCTGCATTTATCTATGAGCACATACATTTGTAAACTAGTAGTTTATGATATGTTTGGTTTGTTTTTGCATATAGGATTATGGTAAATTAAAGGGTAATTTTTAGGAGGAATCTTGGCAACAGACTGATGCATTTGGTTGATTAATGAAGCAGTGTTGGTTGGGTTGCTTATTGTGTTGGAAAGTTGATTTGATTCAAAAGTGTTGAGTGCTATGAATGAGGGTTTCATCATCTAAGGAAGGTTTAGTTTGGTGTGAGTTGTCTTGAGATGGAACGTTGATTCTATTTCCATAGTGAGATAATTGGATGTGATTAGATGCATTAGGTGATACATACGCAATTGTACTTTCATAGTAGGAAGTTTTTTGTCTCTTTTTGGAGTGGTTTTAAGTGTGGTAGCAGAGTGCTATATTTGGTGTTTTACGTCTGGTATATTGATACTGGATGTTTTCAATTTTGCTTAGGATCAATAATTTGTCTATCTATCTAGATTTGATTAACGTTGTTCAATTTATATTTCAATGAAATAAGAGGATCATTTTAATGTCAATGATGAGTACTAAAATTACGCAAGCAGTCACTTCTGTTGCTGTTGTGCAGAAGATTAATCCACTGGTTAAAAATGTTGCAAAAATATCACAAAAATGGAGCAAACGTTGGTCTGACAGTGACCAACCCTGGCCAAAAGAAGGGACTTTGAACCTAGATGTGATTAAAACAATGCAGGTTCTTGTGTCCACGTATAAAGTTAATCAGAAGAAAGGAAGGAAAGGGAAAAGGCGTAAGGAGAAAAGACAAACTGAACTTGGCATTCTGCAGATGTTTGAAACTGAGGGACAGAAATTGTTAGAAGCCTCAAAAGAGAGAAGGAAAAAGGAGCATGATCAGAAAGAACAGGATGAGGATATCATCAGAAAACTTAATCAAATACAGCTGGTGGATAATAAGAATAAAGAGAAGAAAGAAGTTGTTGTTATGCAGAGTCAGCCTCAACCAAATCAAATATCACCTCAACCCCAGCAGGGACAGATACAGTTTCAGCCAGCCGTGCCGACACCTATGATTCCTAATGTTTCTTTTTCACAGTTAGATTTTGGCAGATCACAGATATGGAGAGGAAGAGGTCAGGGAAATTATGGCAGAGGTAGAGGAGGAAATTTCCAACAGCCTCCAGATGTATGCTATAATTGTGGACTGGTGGGCCACCTTGCTCATAATTGTTATAGGACAAAAGGAAGCTTCAGAGGAGGTTTCAGCTGATCTCTGTGAATCCTTACAGAAGCACAGAGAAGGTTTTTAGGGGTGCCCAGAAGACTCGAAAGGGGGGTGTCAGCAGGTAGTGTCAGGGTCAGAACAAGATTTAAAAAAAAAAAATAGAATTAAAAGTAAAGATCAACTATTAGAAGTAATGGCAGATTGTGAAACAGCTGATTAATCTCACACAACCAATTGAGCTGTGTTATAGACATTGCAAAAATAATAATACCTATATTGGTGTTAGAACATACATCAATTGCACTTCTAGGAAGAGATGCTTTATGGAAGATGAATTGCACAATAAGGTGTACACCAGAAGGCTGTCTGGTGGATGTGCTAAGTGCTGTTAGTCATCAACTATTTATGACACCAGTGTCCAAGATATCTCTAGTGTACTGGAGTCCAGAGCTACTAGTCAGCTAAGCTTTGGAAGAAGTTTATTGTAGCACAAATGCCTAATGCTAAGTTGAGTATTTGTACTACTGTGTGTTTAAATAGTTGAAGAAAATAGGTTAAGTAATCCAGAAGAGTGGTAGACCGAAGGTTCAGCTTAGCTCATCTTGAAGATAAGGTGTTCTGAACTTTGAGTATAAATTTAGGTATGAACATTGTGATCAGTAAAGATATTTGTTTGTTTGAAACTATCTCAGAAGTTTTGTTAACTTAAATGATGTAACCTACTCTAAATTTAAAAATTGCAAACATATAGATACATATCTATTCAAAAAGGGAACAGTTTGAAAACTAAAACTAGTGGAAAAGTTTGTGAGTGTTGTAAAAAAGTAGTTATGAGGGTAAAAAGTAAGTGTAAAAGGATGAAAGTTTCTTGTTCATTTGAATAGGAATGTGTAAAGGTAAAAGGTAAAAGAAAGTGATGTGGATGAAGATGTTGGTGGATGTGATGAAGTAGAAAGAAGGAGATAAGTAAGTGCTGAGAATGGATCTAGGAAGCAGAGATGTGGATATGATCAAAAGAAGGATTGAGTCCTACATATGCTAGGACATGGATGCGGGTGAGAGAGTATGCGACTGAGAGGAGATTTGATATTTTGTTTTGGTGAAAAGAGTAAAAAGGATGTTTGTAGGACACATTTTGCAAACATTTGTTTTCAATTAACAATAAATAAAAAGAGACATTGATAGGTTTCTTTTACTTAAAGTAGATTTGCAGTGAGTTGGTGTCTACTTTCATTTGAGTGCATTTTAAAAGGGACTTTAACATTGACTTCAGTGAGAATATTTTGGTTGTCTTTATGCCTCTGACTGAGGGTCACTTGAGGTCTGTGGAGATGATGTGAAAGGCTGATGGTAGTACTCTAAGATCTGCTAGTCTGATGATTCAGAGGGCACATGATTAGTTCATGTGCAAGGGGGGAAGTTATAAAGAAAGATTTGTTTGAAATAATTTTTTGGAGAATGTTGATGTTCAGTCTGTTGATAAGTTTTCTGTTGTTAAATGGTTAAGTTTTAGTTTCTGTTGATAAGTTTTTGTTTTAAGAAGTTACAAGCAGGTGAAATGGTGAAGAGTTTTTGAATAAAATTCAATAGAGCATAAAATAGTGAATAAAACAAGAGGATAAAAATAGAGAAAAAATAAAATAGAGTAATAATATCATCTGCAAAGCCAAGGTGTTGGTGAAATTGAATTGTTAAAATCTGCAATGCATGGGATTTAATTGAATAGTGACTGCATGGATAAAGGGGGGACATTGAAATATGTTAATCATACAATGAGATCATTTGAAAGTATGATATGAAATGACTATATCTTTGATGCTTTTGTTGTGCAAAGATACTGGTTTGTGATTTCTCTCCTAGGATAGTATTGGGGAGACCAATGTGAGCATGATGGACTGTCCAGAGATTCCTTCAGCCTAAAGGATGTGAAAGTTCAAATGTAGGCGAGTGGAGGATATCCTGATGGACAGTGGACTGAATGAGGAGATAATGATGGGAGTTCTTGAATGGACAATCTTTGCAGTCCAATGGAAGAAGCTGATACTCCTACAAAGCAACTTTTGTCTTTTTCCTACTCTCATTTATTCTTCTTTCCTTTTATTATTTTACATTAGATGTTTAGTGTGATATATTATTTAGATTTAATATTGATGTTTTTGGAAACCTGTGCAAGATGTATGTATTAAGACCTCAGGTGTTTTATTTCTTTTCTCGATCCTTAGGGAAAGTGGTAATAGGTAAGGACAAGTTCATTGAAAGGTGCGATGGGTTGACCAGCCTGACTTTGAACAATCTTTTATTTTGTTTCTGAGGTTCTTAATGTATGCATTTGTATATCATCCATCAAAGTTATTTGATTTTGTTAGTATTTTAATTGTTTTAAGAGTACTGAAAAGTGGTCGCCATGGGCAGTGGGGCCGTAGAGAGAATTTTCCTATCTAGATTGAATGATGGTATTTGAAAGATGTCTGCTTGATGGGTTTTTCGCTCTCACACTCTAAAAACATTTTTAATGTTAGTCATGCTCAGAGGGTTATGTCATAAGTATTTTGTGTGTTATTCTTTTTCGAGACTAAAGTCTCGAAGGGGGGAATATGTAGTGCATTTTACATGCGACATAATGTACCGTAAATTCCGGACTATTGAGCGCACCTGGATATAAGCCGCACCGGCTAAAAATAAGTACCGTAAATTCCGGACTATAAGCCGCTACTTTTTTCTCACACTTCGAGCACTGCGGCTTCTACTCCGGTGCGGCTAATGCATGGATTTTTTATGGGGGACAATGAGCTTCTGCCGCAAAAACATTTGACTTCGTCACGTCGGATCTTAATATCAGTCATTTTGCGCTTCATGCACGCACCCTCATCATGGAAAACACACGGAGAAATACATATGATGCAGCTTTCAAGTTAAAGGCGATCGACCTGGCTGTCAAAGAAGCTAACAGAGCTGCTGCACGTTAAGATGACACTGACAGCGACAACAGAGACTGAGGAAGTGAGTAATGAAGTCATTCTGAGGCAGTGAATGGATGGACTTTTTCTTGTGAAATATATTACGGTCATCTTTTTCATCAGCCGTGTTACAGACACCGTCGGCTAGGCTTCGTATTGTAACGGTTCATGTTGTAAAGTCAGTAGTTGATAATGTGTTCATAATTCCGATTATGTGGAGAGTCAGTGAATGCACCAGCGAGAACGTGTTGAGTGGCTGTATGAGAGAACGCTGGGGGAGAGAGTTGGATTGTTACGGCAAGTTATGTGTTGTTCTCTGCTGTAAACGGCGTGGTCACGGCCGACAGTGATCGGGTTATTAAAAGTTATTATTTGAACGCTCTCGTCGTCCTTTAACGTCCGTACGGACGCTACAGTATTTGCGGATGTTACCGGTAACCTACGTCTGTGTAAATAGCTCTTGTTATAGCGTGGACACCTGCGGCTTATAATCAAGTGCGGCTTATATATGTACAAATACTTTTATTTACTTATTTTTAGCCGGTGCGGCTTATATCCAGGTGCGCTCAATAGTACGGAATTTACGGTAAATAAATGTATTTGTACATATATAAGCCGCACTTGATTATAAGCCGCAGGTGTCCACGTTATAACAAGAGCTATTTACACAGAAAGACGTGACATAAAAACATTGTTTTAACTTTTGATTAAATACGTAGGCTACAGGTAACATCTGCAAAAACGAAGCCTACTAACTGGAAATCCTTTATCGAACAGTGTCTGTAATACGGCTGATGAAAAAGATTACTGTAATACACTAATACATTTCACAAGAAAAAGTCCATCCATTCACTGCCTCAGAATGACTTCATTACTCACTTCCTCAGTCTCTGTTGTCACTGTCAGTGTCATCTTAACGTGCAGCAGCTCTGTTAGCTTCTTTGACAGCCAGGTCGATCGCCTTTAACTTGAAAGCTGCATCATATGTATTTCTCCGTGTGTTTTCCATGATGAGGGTGTGTGCATGAAGCGCAAAATGACTGATATTAAGATCCGACGCGATGAGGTCAAATGTTTTTGCGGCAGAAGCTCATTGTCCCGCAAGAAAAATCCATAAATAAGCCGCATCCTTGTAAAAGCCGCAGTGTTCAAAACGTGACAAAAAAGTAGCGGCTTATAGTCCGGAATTTACGGTAATATAAATAAGTGTAAATGTGCTGCTGAAACATGTGAGCTGTTGGTGGGACAAATGGTGTTCTTAAAGTTAGAGATTGGTTTAACATCAAAGACAATGTAGGGGTTTATTTATGGGGGCATTCCTTAAGATTGTAAAAGAGAAACAATGTAGTATTGAAATGAGAACAGACACTTAGGCTACATTGGGGGAGATAAGAAGTCACCTCATGGTGACCTGTGTAACCTTTGAAGTCAGATGTCCTGAGGAACCA
Organism: Symphodus melops; assembly: GCF_947650265.1. Lineage (NCBI taxonomy): Eukaryota > Metazoa > Chordata > Actinopteri > Labriformes > Labridae > Symphodus > Symphodus melops. The sequence continues at coordinate 4,607,632 of NC_136705.1, forward strand.
CAGGGGGTGCAGGACTGTAGGAGAGGCACACCTGAATGATCAAAGCCTAAATGAAGTCGTAAATGTACTGCTGTTGTTGGCCAATACAGTATAAATAAGAGGGTCTTGCCTTTGTTCAGGAGGATCACATTTGGCTGGTGACTCTCCCAGGGAACATGACTAACCTGGACTGATGCTGTTTCTTGACTTTGTAAATAGATGTCTTACATTGCAAGCAAGTCAGTGTCAGCGGATTTTTCTTCATCATCTAAGGAGGAGAACTTAAGAAACTACAGTTACAAACCCCGACTCTGAGGTAAGGACACATTTCTTTTGTTTTTTTAATGTCATTCATTCATTCATTCAAGTTACGTTAGAGTAAGAAACTGATCATAACCTCGCTAAGTAACATTAACTTAAGGCAGCCAGGCACTGTTGGCTGTGATTAAAGTTGTATTAGATCAAGCATAATGTTATTAAGACGATTTCAATGTTACATTGTTGTGGTCTCTTTTAGTTATTGGTGTTATTTGGGGGTCTTAAACGTATAAGGCAATGTGACGAGAAGAAATGTAAAATAAACGGGCACTTTGAACTATTTCTCAGCAGGGAGAAAAGAGCGCATCTCTCTCTCTCTCTCTCTCTCTCTCTCAATTATCACATTTACCTGTATCCATATTATATCAGAAAATGTAAGGGTCTATTACAAAATAAAACTTAAAGCAGTTAAAATTGATTACTTTAAAATGATTCCTCATCTTTTAGTGTGAATTTGTATTTTCTATGAGGTTTATATATGTGAATAATAAAGATTGTTGTAAAATCTTTCCACGTATGCAACGTTTTGACCAAATATGTATTTTCCACTTCTCCTCAGAAACAAAGCAGCTCTGGCTATGAAGCCAAACGAAAAAGAAAATTTCTCCTTGACTGGAAAAAGAGCTATTCATTTATTGAATATGATGAAACTGCACAACTAATGTACTGCAAAACATGCAGGAGCTGTCCAGCTCAGGCCATGGGGAACAGCCTGTTCCACGGGGTGACAGGAGAGAAGGTCAGAATCAGGAGCATCAAAGAGCATGCAGACAACTTTACACAAGTCAGCTGAAGATGCCCTAAAAGTTAGACTAAACCCAGAAAGAGGAGCACTAGTGTCAGCTTTAGACAGAATGGATGTAGCAATAAAAGAAAAGATGATAAAACTCTTCAACATTGCCTACTTTGTTGCCAAAGAAGAAGCCGCCTTCACCATGTTTCCGAAGCTGGTGAATCTGCATCAAACAAACGGTCTAGATCTCGGCACAACTTATAGCAATGACCAGGCATGCCGCATGTTTATCGAAGCCTCTTCAGTTGACCGATCTGTGAAAGACCAGGAGCTAATCTATTGCACCTACCTCGAGAATGGCAAACCAGTGAACAAGCTCATCCAGTTAACTGCCCTGGACCACGCTCATAGCCAGGGCATTTTGGATGCCATTCTGGCAGGGCTGTTGAAGGTTGGGGTGGGAGAGGAGGACCTGAAAAAACGTCTGGTTGGCTTTGGGTGTGATGGTGCTGCTGTTATGCTGGGTGTCAATAACGGAGTGACTGCCAGACTCCAGTGTTTGTGCCCGTCCCTCGTCCCAATTTGGTGTGTAGCTCATCGCCTAGAGCTAGCCGCTCTAGACTGTGTTAAAGAAATTCCTCAGCTGAAAGAAATAAGACAAACGCTACGTGCCATCCACAAACACTATACCTGCTCTGCAAAGGTCTCACGGGAGCTTCAGGAGATTGCCAAAGCGATGGAGATATCGATTGTGAGGCCAGGCAACATTGAAGGTACTCGCTGGCTACCACACATGTCCCATGCATTGGAAACTGAAGTTTTGGAAATATATTTTTCAGAGAAGATATTCAGCAAAGAAGCATAAAATGTGACATTAGGCTCCTACAATCTGTGTGCTGCCCTTTGAATCCCACAAATCCATTATTTTTCATCAGAGAGCTTTTTTGTTTTTTCTTGATTTGGTCAGAAACAAAAGAAAAGAGGAGTTTCTTACTGAAGCGCCACTGATATCTTTATCGCCTTCCTCTGAATTGACAGAAGTGACACGGATAACAGCTCCAAATAGAAGTCATGCATGCAGTGACAAATCATTGGCTTTTTCATTAGGGCCTGCAATGTTGGCAAGACAGTTTAGAAGTGATGCAAATGTTGGACAGTCGATGGTTTCTCAGCTTGGAAAAAGACTGAAAACAGACAAAACAAGGTTCAGATGTTAGGGCTCCTTAGACATCTAACAATTGAAGTTTTTGAAGTTGAGCCTCTGAGATGGCTGTGTACTAATAATAACAGGGGCATGATGTGGACTGAATTATGAGACTGTTACATTTCTGATATATGCTATTTTGAATATTCATGGTCTTTGTTGTTTTTGCCTTTACAGGAATAGGCAAAGTGCTGTAAAAGTATGGCGCACCAAAAGTTCATTCATTTACAACTGAGATTGCTGTGACAGCAAAAAGAAAATCATTAAAAAAAATACATTTTTATTATTATTGAAAATGGGCAACTGCCATTATTTATTTCCTGTACAAGTATAAAACTATATTTAGCAGAAAATTATATTTAATAATTGAAGTTCACAAACAATTTCAAATAATAATAATAAAAGAAAACGTGTTTTCTTTGTGTTGACAGATTCATTCACTACAGGCTGTCAGAGGACTGCTGGGGTTGCTTGGCAACTAAATTTGACACCTGTAGTCTTTGGAATCTTTTGTAATTTTTTTCATCTTAACATTTCTGTTTACATTTGAATATCTAGAATGTGACATCATCTGGAATATGACATCATCAGTGATGCAAGAGATCAAAGACAAAAAGTAACTATCAAATGTCTTTGGTAAATTGTTCTTGAACTCAACAGCAACCAGTGAGCTGACGGTATACTCAACAGGATCTGATTTTCAACTTTTAGCTGCTGACTTTAAAAGCCATGGCTAAATCTAGGAATGTCACAACTGATTTACCAGACTTTGAGATGGAAGCTCTAGAGTCAGAGTTAGCTCAGCTCCAAAAACAGCTTATATTTAAACAAAGACAAATGAAGGAAAACTTAAGGAGGGAGAAGAACACCGACTTCACTGACAACCGTGATCTTACAATTCTGCGAAGGGAGAATGAAGAGTTCAGCACAGAGGCGGGTCCATGTTACAGCATGACGCTCGAGGAGCGTGATACAGAGGACGAGGAAAGACTTAGAGATGCGTTAAAGCTGTACGGCAAACTTTCTCGAAAGTTGGAGGAGAACCAAGATAAATGGCGTCGCGAAAAGTCAAAAGAAAAGAGGCAGACGATAAAGCATCTAAGGGCACGGGACCACGATTATAGAATACTCGCAAACCTTGACAGAAGGGAAGAGCTTATAGAGAGGTATGAAAGGAGGAAGGTATTTGCCCTTTCTTGCGTCAGTCAAGGTAATGTAGACATCACTCATTTGAAGAAGGAGGAGGGGTTTTTAGAAAAAGAACATGAGTCTTTTCTAAATGACAAAAAACGGTTCGAAAAGAAACATAAGGCGGACGAGACGTTGAATACTAAACTTCAGCACGAGGCTAATGCTGTTCATAATGCATGTAGAAAAAAAAAAAAGACACTGAAAACGAAGAAGGCTGAGGCAGAAGAGAAACTTCAACGGTATAATGACGACGTGGGCCAACTGACCGCTACTCTGGAAAAAGAGCGCAGACGGCAACAACTCTTCGTTAAAAAGTCTAAGCAAAAGTTAAGTCATAAGACGGGACGTAAAGAGTTGTCTCTCAAGAGGATTTACGAGCTAAAGAGGATATGTGCAGGAGAGAAGTCTCTGGACGAGCTGAAGGAAATGTTTGAGATGATGCAGAGTATGACAGGGGAGGAAGACTTAGACCTGGCGGTCACACGATTAATCCGGGCGGATTACAACTCCTCTGTTCTAGAAAAACTCATCCTTGACCAAAACACAAACACTGAGGCTCTCAGAGATGAAAACAGTCATTTGATATCTGAGATGGAGCAGCTAACAGAAGCAGATGTACAACACGATCAAGACATTTCCCTGCAGCTCAGAAGTTTACAGGAGCAAGGAAGTGAAATGGAGGAACGGGCTGAGAAATATGAAAACCAAAACGCCATCAAAACAAAATTCATAGACCAGGCCAAGAGTAGATTACAAAACATTTGCTATCAGATAGAGTATGACTCTACAGTAATTCAGGATGATGTGAGCAGCTTTTCTCAGGACGTCCTATCCTCCTTGAGTTTTGTGGAGGAGAAGATCAATGAGATGATTGTCATTGAAGCTTTTCTTGATGCAGAAAATCAAGGGGACTCAGATGACAACATTGACATTGACAGTATGCAACCTCAAAAATCTTTCAAGAAGAGGACCAAAAAATCTGTTCAACCAACACAGTCGAGAAATGTCTTTAATGCAGGGGAGCACACCCGTAAGGGTACACTTCAGACTCCTCCCCATCACAATGTCCCTGCGGCAAGTCATCAAAAACCCCTAAATGCCAAGAAGGATGATCTGACTAAGCTGAAGCCAAGTCTGCCACAGACTGCACAATCCAAAACCTCAGTGAAACCAGAACAACTTTGTTCATCTAAGCAGCGCTCTCAAACAACTGCCACGACAGTTGGGTCACCACCTATGCAGAACGAAGATAGTCAGCCACACATTTCACAAAAGCAGCATCAACCAGTGACGCCACAATCCAAAGGCCAGGGTGTTTCTTTCATCAGCCCTAGGAGTGTGCAGGAATCTTTGCATGCATCCAATCAGAAGTCAGGACTAAGAAGGAGAGAATGGCAGCCATTCGCAACTTACCAAAGTAGTCTACCGCGTCGTAAGACCCCGCTGAGGCCACGTGAGCCACAATCCAAAGAGCTGGGTGAATCTTTCATCAGCGCAAGGAAGCGTTACCCATCTCCTTATAGTGAGAAGCCCAGTAGTAAAGAAATATTGGGGCTGCCACATATACCCAACAAAGGTACTGTAAGAGAAAGTGACAGCCCGATGAAGCCATGTCCACCACAGACAACACGGTCCAAAGGCCAGGGTGTTTCTTTCATCAGCCCTAGGAGTGTGCAGGAATCTTTGCATGCATCCAATCAGAAGTCAGGACAAAGTAGGAGAGAGTGGCAGCCATTCGCAACTTACCAAAGTACTCTACCGCATCCCATGACCCCGCTGAGGCCACATGAGCCACAAACCACAGAGCTGGGTGAACCTTTCATTAGCGCAAGGAAGCGTTACCCATCTCCTTATAGTGAGGAGCCCAGTAGTAAAGAAATATTGAGGCTGCCATATACACCCATCACAGGTACTGTAAGAGAAAGTGACAGCCCGATGAAGCCACGTCCACCACAGACAACACGGTCCAAAAGCCAGAGTCACTTTCACAACAGCGCAAGGAAGCTTTACCAATCTTCTTATAGACAGTAGCCAAGATCCCACTGATATCTGATATCAGTTATGTCACATAATCAGACCCGCCATATCAACATCAGACTTTACTATCCAAAGGGCCGCGCTGATGTGAACTACAGTGCGGTGTGGGTTTACTCCGGGGAGCTCCGGTTTCTTCCCACAATTAAAAAATAAATCCAGTTCTAATTGAACAATAAATTTAAAAATCACTCTACGATACTTTTTATTTGAGTTTGTTTTACCTTCAGAAAGTAGACTACATGCACTAAATCTTTCAACTTTGAAACACAAATGTATTCTTTGTCTTCCCTTACTCTTTACTTCAACAGTTTCCACCATAACATGACAATAAATAATAAATTAAAAAAAGGAAAAAAATTATCTATAACCAAACCAATGTATTAATATGAATAATCAGAATGACAAGATTTCATATGAGCTTCCTGTTCCCTTCCAAAGCAAAGCACCGCCACTATAATGTTTAATAACAAGTTCTTTACAAAGAACAATTCACATGACAAAGTAAGAACTCGGGAAGGCACAATATGGAAACTTTTTTTTTTTTGTGCTCACAGAAACTACTAAAAAGAGGACTCCCTTCACAACGTTCATATACTCCCTAAATAATGCTGGGTCATTTACATGACCCAATTGCTGGGTCCTCATCTTCTGGGTCGTTTCACTGGGTTGATTTAAGCCACGGCGGGAATATTGACCCAATATTAGGTCATTGAGATTGACTGAAGTGATCCAACGGCTGAGCTGAGCCCATCGAGAGGGGCGTGGTCAGACACAGTGCATTTGCATTTAAAGCTACAGACACAGAAACAAGCTGTTCTGATCAGGGCTGAAATAAGGATTTTAAAATTGTCGGCCGATTTTCCAAACTTTAGAGACTACACATATTGATAAATAATCTGAGGTTTTACAGTTTTGGTGGTAGACACCAGGTAGATGAAAAATACAGGCCAAACATGTTTTAATGGCTGAAATAGCAAATACTGCTTTGTGTAGCCGACACATCTGTTACAGTACATTTAATTGAGAAAGCATTATGTTCTGTTGAATCAATCACAGAATCAATCATTATGTCAGATAAGGAAATTGAGAAACTTTAAATATATATTTGCTAAATTATTATTCCACAAACAAGTTCTGTCTTGATTTAGCTTTGAAGACATTAGACATTTCATATAATCAGCCTGTATATCAGGGCTCGAGACTAACGGCGTCCTGTCGTCCCGGGGACGATAAAAAAACGTGTTTGGGACGAACTGAAATCTCCCCCGGGACACCGTCGGGACGGGTATTTGTCAAAACCTCCGCTAAGTAAAGGAGATACTACACCACCAGCTGACTACAAGTCAGCGCATCTCCTCGCGCTACAATATGTATATTTTGGTTACTGTGCGTGAGACCCAATATAAACATTCTAAAGTTTTCCCGCCGCTTGCCGGTCCATATATCCCCTCATTAAAAAACGGCTTGCTGACAGGACCAGCACAAGTATGTTACGTTGGTTAAAGATTACGCCGATCGAGCCTCGAGAGGGCACTTCCGCTGCCGCATCATTTTCTAATGTTATGTAGTGTATTTTACATGCGACATAATGTAATATAAATAAGTGTAAATGTGCTGCTGAAACATGTGAGCTGTTGGTGGGACAAATGGTGTTCTTAAAGTTAGAGATTGGTTTAACATCAAAGACAATGTAGGGGTTTATTTATGGGGGCATTCCTTAAGATTGTAAAAGAGAAACAATGTAGTATTGAAATGAGAACAGACACTTAGGCTACATTGGGGGAGATAAGAAGTCACCTCATGGTGACCTGTGTAACCTTTGAAGTCAGATGTCCTGAGGAACCACAGGGGGTGCAGGACTGTAGGAGAGGCACACCTGAATGATCAAAGCCTAAATGAAGTCGTAAATGTACTGCTGTTGTTGGCCAATACTGTATAAATAAGAGGGTCTTGCCTTTGTTCAGGAGGATCACATTTGGCTGGTGACTCTCCCAGGGAACATGACTAACCTGGACTGATGCTGTTTCTTGACTTTGTAAATAGATGTCTTACATTACAAGCAAGTCAGTGTCAGCGGATTTTTCTTCATCATCTACACATCATCGTCTAAGGAGGAGAACTTAAGAAACTACATTAATGGCGCTGCGAGCAGGGTCAGTTTGGAGCATTTTTCAGCCACAATTGAAGCTTCTTCAATTCTGCAGCATTTTGGGTGAGTGCACACATGTCAGAGTGCTGATTTTTGTTGAGGTAGTTGTGCTGGCTCCACTGTCAAAGAACTTGGAGTGAAAAGAGATGATGTGTTAATGTTTGAAGTAATTTCTGTCTAAATTGGGGATTTATGGGGTTTAAAATTAAAAATTAAAAGGGGTTCAGAATAAAGGGTTGAAACATGGGGTTTTTGGGATTTAAAATATGCTTTGAGGCTGTTTTTGGGGTTCAAAAAGGGATTTAAAACAGGCTCTAGTGCTGAAAAAGAAGAAGAAGAAAGGAAGAAAAAAGAGTTAGAGTTAGTATAGCAGAATTAGTAATAAGGAAGTTAAAAAAAAACACCATGCAAGAGTATGAATCAGGGCCCAGATCATAACAGTAAGACATGTGTATTTTAGCTTTCGAGTGAAAGTTGGCTTTAATGGGATGTAGTCTGATTTGTGAACTGAATTATGAGGGTGATAACTAAAAGATAAAATAAACGTATAGTCAAGGGGTAACATACAAAAAAGAGTTAAAAGACTAAAATGTGGCAACAAAGAATTTTTGTTGATGCATCAGAGAAAAATCTTAGAATTAAAAAAAAACTTTAAAGTAACATAGAATGGTGGAGTTCTTTGGAGGTGTGTGTGCTAATGGATCCTGGGTGTGTGACAATGTGGGCTGCAGGACAGTCTTGTTGTCTGTGTTGAGTTCTGTGTAATGTCTGTGTGTTTGTGTGTATTTGAAAAAATAGAATATATGTATGTGTATGTAGTAGATTGATGAAAGGAGAGTTGGTAAAGTCATGAGGAGAGACATGTTTGTTTCTTCAGTGTTTAAATACCTATGAGCCCCTTATAGGACTTTGTTTAACCAGATAAAAATATGAGCCTAAAAGGGGACATTTGTATATGTTGTAAAGTATATGAGCCTTTGTTTCAAAGGACATTTATGCATTAGATAAAAATATGAGCTTTGTTGAGTCTGAGGAGAAGTGGAGAGACCAACAAGGACAGTTTGTTTAATATGTATATATTTAGGTAGAATAAAAGAAAATATTTTCTGTTGAGGTGCGTTTGGGTTGATATGTTGGTGTGTGTTTTTTTTTGTCTGTTTGTGTATGTGTGATTTTTGTGGTGTTGGTTTGATCTGACTTTAAGAGGATTTTTAGATAGGATGCTTACTCTGTGATGGTCAGCTCATACTGGAAGTGGTTTAATTTAAGAGGTGGAGCAAGAGGAGGTGCTTTAAATGTGTTAAACAGTTTATTGCTTCTGAGAGAGGAGAGAGAGCCTCCTCCCTTCTTTTTCTCTTTGTTAGATAAGAGAGATACAATAAAGTTAAGGAGATATCAGAGGGAATGATATGTTCTTTAGGGGTTTAAATACAATATAAGATTAAGAAATGATCAATTAAACCCTAGATTAAACTTCAAGAATCTACACAGTTATCCCACATTCTGAAAATGATCCACTAAATCTTTAGAGAAAAAAAGTTTAGTTTTTATTTTTGGGAAATAAATAATCATTGAACTATTCAAACATTGATTGTTTACTTTTATCTTATTGGTAAGATAATTCAATTAAAAGTACACTAACATTAATGATAAACATAAAATAAACTATAAAATAAAATAAAAAATAAATATTGTGCCACACTTGTTGAAATAAAAAACAATTGTAATAGTTGTTCTTAGTTTTGAGTCCATTTTCATTTTTTCAACATTGAATTATCTGTTGTTTTATATCTGAAGTTTACCGTAAATTCCGTACTATTGAGCGCACCTGGATATAAGCCGCACCGGCTAAAAATAAGTAAATAAATGTATTTGTACATATATAAGCCGCACTTGATTATAAGCCGCAGGTGTCCACGCTATAACAAGAGCTATTTACACAGACGTAGGCTACCGGTAACATCCGCAAATACTGTAGCGTCCGTACGGACGTTAAAGGACGACGAGAGCGTTCAAATAATAACTTTTAATAATCTCGCTGGTGCATTCACTGACTCTCCACATAATCGGAATTATGAACACATTATCAACTACTGACTTTACAACATGAACCGTTACAATACGAAGCCTAGCCGACGGTGTCTGTAACACGGCTGATGAAAAAGATGACCGTAATATATTTCACAAGAAAAAGTCCATCCATTCACTGCCTCAGAATGACTTCATTACTCACTTCCTCAGTCTGAAGTGAAGCAGTCCAAAAGGCAGATGAGCGGACACCATGCAGTGATTCATGGACACTGAAGCTTTGCAGATGACAACTCATAGGAATCCTTAAGCTTGATCAAGGCCAGTACGATTTTATTCATAAACTCTTTCAACAGACACCTGCATTTATCTATGAGCACATACATTTGTAAACTAGTAGTTTATGATATGTTTGGTTTGTTTTTGCATATAGGATTATGGTAAATTAAAGGGTAATTTTTAGGAGGAATCTTGGCAACAGACTGATGCATTTGGTTGATTAATGAAGCAGTGTTGGTTGGGTTGCTTATTGTGTTGGAAAGTTGATTTGATTCAAAAGTGTTGAGTGCTATGAATGAGGGTTTCATCATCTAAGGAAGGTTTAGTTTGGTGTGAGTTGTCTTGAGATGGAATGTTGATTCTATTTCCATAGTGAGATAATTGGATGTGATTAGATGCATTAGGTGATACATACGCAATTGTACTTTCATAGTAGGAAGTTTTTTGTCTCTTTTTGGAGTGGTTTTAAGTGTGGTAGCAGAGTGCTATATTTGGTGTTTTACGTCTGGTATATTGATACTGGATGTTTTCAATTTTGCTTAGGATCAATAATTTGTCTATCTATCTAGATTTGATTAACGTTGTTCAATTTATATTTCAATGAAATAAGAGGATCATTTTAATGTCAATGATGAGTACTAAAATTACGCAAGCAGTCACTTCTGTTGCTGTTGTGCAGAAGATTAATCCACTGGTTAAAAATGTTGCAAAAATATCACAAAAATGGAGCAAACGTTGGTCTGACAGTGACCAACCCTGGCCAAAAGAAGGGACTTTGAACCTAGATGTGATTAAAACAATGCAGGTTCTTGTGTCCACTTATAAAGTTAATCAGAAGAAAGGAAGGAAAGGGAAAAGGCGTAAGGAGAAAAGACAAACTGAACTTGGCATTCTGCAGATGTTTGAAACTGAGGGACAGAAATTGTTAGAAGCCTCAAAAGAGAGAAGGAAAAAGGAGCATGATCAGAAAGAACAGGATGAGGATATCATCAGAAAACTTAATCAAATACAGCTGGTGGATAATAAGAATAAAGAGAAGAAAGAAGTTGTTGTTATGCAGAGTCAGCCTCAACCAAATCAAATATCACCTCAACCCCAGCAGGGACAGATACAGTTTCAGCCAGCCGTGCCGACACCTATGATTCCTAATGTTTCTTTTTCACAGTTAGATTTTGGCAGATCACAGATATGGAGAGGAAGAGGTCAGGGAAATTATGGCAGAGGTAGAGGAGGAAATTTCCAACAGCCTCCAGATGTATGCTATAATTGTGGACTGGTGGGCCACCTTGCTCATAATTGTTATAGGACAAAAGGAAGCTTCAGAGGAGGTTTCAGCTGATCTCTGTGAATCCTTACAGAAGCACAGAGAAGGTTTTTAGGGGTGCCCAGAAGACTCGAAAGGGGGGTGTCAGCAGGTAGTGTCAGGGTCAGAACAAGATTTAAAAAAAAAAAATAGAATTAAAAGTAAAGATCAACTATTAGAAGTAATGGCAGATTGTGAAACAGCTGATTAATCTCACACAACCAATTGAGCTGTGTTATAGACATTGCAAAAATAATAATACCTATATTGGTGTTAGAACATACATCAATTGCACTTCTAGGAAGAGATGCTTTATGGAAGATGAATTGCACAATAAGGTGTACACCAGAAGGCTGTCTGGTGGATGTGCTAAGTGCTGTTAGTCATCAACTATTTATGACACCAGTGTCCAAGATATCTCTAGTGTACTGGAGTCCAGAGCTACTAGTCAGCTAAGCTTTGGAAGAAGTTTATTGTAGCACAAATGCCTAATGCTAAGTTGAGTATTTGTACTACTGTGTGTTTAAATAGTTGAAGAAAATAGGTTAGGTAATCCAGAAGAGTGGTAGACCGAAGGTTCAGCTTAGCTCATCTTGAAGATAAGGTGTTCTGAACTTTGAGTATAAATTTAGGTATGAACATTGTGATCAGTAAAGATATTTGTTTGTTTGAAACTATCTCAGAAGTTTTGTTAACTTAAATGATGTAACCTACTCTAAATTTAAAAATTGCAAACATATAGATACATATCTATTCAAAAAGGGAACAGTTTGAAAACTAAAACTAGTGGAAAAGTTTGTGAGTGTTGTAAAAAAGGAGTTATGAGGGTAAAAAGTAAGTGTAAAAGGATGAAAGTTTCTTGTTCATTTGAATAGGAATGTGTAAAGGTAAAAGGTAAAAGAAAGTGATGTGGATGAAGATGTTGGTGGATGTGATGAAGTAGAAAGAAGGAGATAAGTAAGTGCTGAGAATGGATCTAGTAAGCAGAGATGTGGATATGATCAAAAGAAGGATTGAGTCCTACATATGCTAGGACATGGATGAGGGTGAGAGAGTATGCGACTGAGAGGAGATTTGATATTTTGTTTTGGTGAAAAGAGTAAAAAGGATGTTTGTAGGACACATTTTGCAAACATTTGTTTTCAATTAACAATAAATAAAAAGAGACAGTGATAGGTTTCTTTTACTTAAAGTAGATTTGCAGTGAGTTGGTGTCTACTTTCATTTGAGTGCATTTTAAAAGGGACTTTAACATTGACTTCAGTGAGAATATTTTGGTTGTCTTTATGCCTCTGACTGAGGGTCACTTGAGGTCTGTGGAGATGATGTGAAAGGCTGATGGTAGTACTCTAAGATCTGCTAGTCTGATGATTCAGAGGGCACATGATTAGTTCATGTGCAAGGGGGGAAGTTATAAAGAAAGATTTGTTTGAAATAATTTTTTGGAGAATGTTGACGTTCAGTCTGTTGATAAGTTTTCTGTTGTTAAATGGTTAAGTTTTAGTTTCTGTTGATAAGTTTTTGTTTTAAGAAGTTACAAGCAGGTGAAATGGTGAAGAGTTTTTGAATAAAATTCAATAGAGCATAAAATAGTGAATAAAACAAGAGGATAAAAATAGAGAAAAAATAAAATAGAGTAATAATATCATCTGCAAAGCCAAGGTGTTGGTGAAAAATGTGTGTTAAAATTGAATTGTTAAAATCTGCAATGCATGGGATTTAATTGAATAGTGACTGCATGGATAAAGGGGGGACATTGAAATATGTTAATCATACAATGAGATCATTTGAAAGTATGATATGAAATGACTATATTTTTGATGCTTTTGTTGTGCAAAGATACTGGTTGTGATTTCTCTCCTAGGATAGTATTGGGGAGACCAATGTGAGCATGATGGACTGTCCAGAGATTCCTTCAGCCTAAAGGATGTGAAAGTTCAAATGTAGGCGAGTGGAGGATATCCTGATGGACAGTGGACTGAATGAGGAGATAATGATGGGAGTTCTTGAATGGACAATCTTTGCAGTCCAATGGAAGAAGCTGATACTCCTACAAAGCAACTTTTGTCTTTTTCCTACTCTCATTTATTCTTCTTTTCTTTTATTATTTTACATTAGATGTTTAGTGTGATATATTATTTAGATTTAATATTGATGTTTTTGGAAACCTGTGCAAGATGTATGTATTAAGACCTCAGGTGTTTTATTTCTTTTCTCGATCCTTAGGGAAAGTGGTAATAGGTAAGGACAAGTTCATTGAAAGGTGCGATGGGTTGACCAGCCTGACTTTGAACAATCTTTTATTTTGTTTCTGAGGTTCTTAATGTATGCATTTGTATATCATCCATCAAAGTTATTTGATTTTGTTAGTATTTTAATTGTTTTAAGAGTACTGAAAAGTGGTCGCCATGGGCAGTGGGGCCGTAGAGAGAATTTTCCTATCTAGATTGAATGATGGTATTTGAAAGATGTCTGCTTGATGGGTTTTTCGCTCTCACACTCTAAAAACATTTTTAATGTTAGTCATGCTCAGAGGGTTATGTCATAAGTATTTTGTGTGTTATTCTTTTTCGAGACTAAAGTCTCGAAGGGGGGAATATGTAGTGCATTTTACATGCGACATAATGTACCGTAAATTCCGGACTATTGAGCGCACCTGGATATAAGCCGCACCGGCTAAAAATAAGTACCGTAAATTCCGGACTATAAGCCGCTACTTTTTTCTCACACTTCGAGCACTGCGGCTTCTACTCCGGTGCGGCTAATGCATGGATTTTTTATGGGGGACAATGAGCTTCTGCCGCAAAAACATTTGACTTCGTCACGTCGGATCTTAATATCAGTCATTTTGCGCTTCATGCACGCACCCTCATGATGGAAAACACACGGAGAAATACATATGATGCAGCTTTCAAGTTAAAGGCGATCGACCTGGCTGTCAAAGAAGCTAACAGAGCTGCTGCACGTTAAGATGACACTGACAGCGACAACAGAGACTGAGGAAGTGAGTAAGGAAGTCATTCTGAGGCAGTGAATGGATGGACTTTTTCTTGTGAAATATATTACGGTCATCTTTTTCATCAGCCGTGTTACAGACACCGTCGGCTAGGCTTCGTATTGTAACGGTTCATGTTGTAAAGTCAGTAGTTGATAATGTGTTCATAATTCCGATTATGTGGAGAGTCAGTGAATGCACCAGCGAGAACGTGTTGAGTGGCTGTATGAGAGAACGCTGGGGGAGAGAGTTGGATTGTTACGGCAAGTTATGGTTTTGTTCTCTGCTGTAAACGGCGTGGTCACGGCCGACAGTGATCGGGTTATTAAAAGTTATTATTTGAACGCTCTCGTCGTCCTTTAACGTCCGTACGGACGGTACAGTATTTGCGGATGTTACCGGTAGCCTACGTCTGTGTAAATAGCTCTTATTATAGCGTGGACACCTGCGGCTTATAATCAAGTGCGGCTTATATATGTACAAATACTTTTATTTACTTATTTTTAGCCGGTGCGGCTTATATCCAGGTGCGCTCAATAGTACGGAATTTACGGTAAATAAATGTATTTGTACATATATAAGCCGCACTTGATTATAAGCCGCAGGTGTCCACGTTATAACAAGAGCTATTTACACAGAAAGACGTGACATAAAAACATTGTTTTAACTTTTGATTAAATACGTAGGCTACAGGTAACATCTGCAAAAACGAAGCCTACTAACTGGAAATCCTTTATCGAACAGTGTCTGTAATACGGCTGATGAAAAAGATTACTGTAATACACTAATACATTTCACAAGAAAAAGTCCATCCATTCACTGCCTCAGAATGACTTCATTACTCACTTCCTCAGTCTCTGTTGTCGCTGTCAGTGTCATCTTAACGTGCAGCAGCTCTGTTAGCTTCTTTGACAGCCAGCTCGATCGCCTTTAACTTGAAAGCTGCAGCATATGTATTTCTCCGTGTGTTTTCCATGATGAGGATGCGTGCATGAAGCGCAAAATGACTGATATTAAGATCCGACGCGACGAGGTCAAATGTTTTTGCGGCAGAAGCTCATTGTCCCGCAAGAAAAATCCATAAATAAGCCGCATCCTTGTAAAAGCCGCAGTGTTCAAAACGTGACAAAAAAGTAGCGGCTTATAGTCCGGAATTTACGGTAATATAAATAAGTGTAAATGTGCTGCTGAAACATGTGAGCTGTTGGTGGGACAAATGGTGTTCTTAAAGTTAGAGATTGGTTTAACATCAAAGACAATGTAGGGGTTTATTTATGGGGGCATTCCTTAAGATTGTAAAAGAGAAACAATGTAGTATTGAAATGAGAACAGACACTTAGGCTACATTGGGGGAGATAAGAAGTCACCTCATGGTGACCTGTGTAACCTTTGAAGTCAGATGTCCTGAGGAACCACAGGGGGTGCAGGACTGTAGGAGAGGCACACCTGAATGATCAAAGCCTAAATGAAGTCGTAAATGTACTGCTGTTGTTGGCCAATACAGTATAAATAAGAGGGTCTTGCCTTTGTTCAGGAGGATCACATTTGGCTGGTGACTCTCCCAGGGAACATGACTAACCTGGACTGATGCTGTTTCTTGACTTTGTAAATAGATGTCTTACATTGCAAGCAAGTCAGTGTCAGCGGATTTTTCTTCATCATCTAAGGAGGAGAACTTAAGAAACTACAGTTACAAACCCCGACTCTGAGGTAAGGACACATTTCTTTTGTTTTTTTAATGTCATTCATTCATTCATTCAAGTTACGTTAGAGTAAGAAACTGATCATAACCTCGCTAAGTAACATTAACTTAAGGCAGCCAGGCACTGTTGGCTGTGATTAAAGTTGTATTAGATCAAGCATAATGTTATTAAGACGATTTCAATGTTACATTGTTGTGGTCTCTTTTAGTTATTGGTGTTATTTGGGGGTCTTAAACGTAAAAGGCAATGTGACGAGAAGAAATGTAAAATAAACGGGCACTTTGAACTATTTCTCAGCAGGGAGAAAAGAGCGCATCTCTCTCTCTCTCTCTCTCTCAATTATCACATTTACCTGTATCCATATTATATCAGAAAATGTAAGGGTCTATTACAAAATAAAACTTAAAGCAGTTAAAATTGATTACTTTAAAATGATTCCTCATCTTTTAGTGTGAATTTGTATTTTCTATGAGGTTTATATATGTGAATAATAAAGATTGTTGTAAAATCTTTCCACGTATGCAACGTTTTGACCAAATATGTATTTTCCACTTCTCCTCAGAAACAAAGCAGCTCTGGCTATGAAGCCAAACGAAAAAGAAAACTTCTCCTTGACTGGAAAAAGAGCTATTCATTTATTGAATATGATGAAACTGCACAACTAATGTACTGCAAAACATGCAGGAGCTGTCCAGCTCAGGCCATGGGGAACAGCCTGTTCCACGGGGTGACAGGAGAGAAGGTCAGAATCAGGAGCATCAAAGAGCATGCAGACAACTTTACACAAGTCAGCTGAAGATGCCCTAAAAGTTAGACTAAACCCAGAAAGAGGAGCACTAGTGTCAGCTTTAGACAGAATGGATGTAGCAATAAAAGAAAAGATGATAAAACTCTTCAACATTGCCTACTTTGTTGCCAAAGAAGAAGCCGCCTTCACCATGTTTCCGAAGCTGGTGAATCTGCATCAAACAAACGGTCTAGATCTCGGCACAACTTATAGCAATGACCAGGCATGCCGCATGTTTATCGAAGCCTCTTCAGTTGACCGATCTGTGAAAGACCAGGAGCTAATCTATTGCACCTACCTCGAGAATGGCAAACCAGTGAACAAGCTCATCCAGTTAACTGCCCTGGACCACGCTCATAGCCAGGGCATTTTGGATGCCATTCTGGCAGGGCTGTTGAAGGTTGGGGTGGGAGAGGAGGACCTGAAAAAACGTCTGGTTGGCTTTGGGTGTGATGGTGCTGCTGTTATGCTGGGTGTCAATAACGGAGTGACTGCCAGACTCCAGCGTTTGTGCCCGTCCCTCGTCCCAATTTGGTGTGTAGCTCATCGCCTAGAGCTAGCCGCTCTAGACTGTGTTAAAGAAATTCCTCAGCTGAAAGAAATAAGACAAACGCTACGTGCCATCCACAAACACTATACCTGCTCTGCAAAGGTCTCACGGGAGCTTCAGGAGATTGCCAAGGCGATGGAGATATCGATTGTGAGGCCAGGCAACATTGAAGGTACTCGCTGGCTACCACACATGTCCCATGCATTGGAGGCCTTGATGAGGAACTACAGGCCCATTTTGGTACACTTTGAGAACCATGCAAGTGACCCTAATGACAGGGAAGCAAGTGCAGCCATGAAGGGGAGGGCAAAGCTTGTGCAGCAGTCCCTGAAGCAGTTCAGTATGCTGCTATTCATCCACCTCATGCTTGATGTCTTGCATGAGCTAAAACACCTCAGCCTGTTGTTCCAGCAAGAAGGCCTCACCTTGCAGATGGTCACAGATGGACTGCAGACAACATCTCTGGCTCTCGTGGCCATGCAGGTGAATTTTGTGTTTTTATGTTTTAGTTTGACATTAACTGCTTAATGTCTGATTTGCCATTGACACACATATTCATATGTTATAATTGCCCAATCTCATTAAATATCATCACAGCTCAACATAATTGAAGTTGTATGTTTTTTAGTGAGATTACAGTTACTATTAGTAACATGTTCTATACATTTCTTCTTTTTTAACTGCAGACTAACCCAGGTCCAAGGCTATACAAGTTCATGGAGGAGGTTGGAGCTGGAAGTACCTGGCAGGGTGTCCAGATTTGCAGAAGCAACACTGCACATGACACCTTCAACACCCTCAAGCTTAGCTTCACCAACAACTTCTGTGAGTTTGTGTCAGAGAGGTTCAAGAGTCTGGAGACTGGTGTTTTGAAGGCAACCTCCACCCTCTTTGACCTGTCCAACTGGCCAGAAAACACCACTGATCTGGCAACATTTGGCACTGCTGAGCTGAATGTTTTTATGGAACATTTCCATCCACTACTTGTGGCATGTGAGGACTTTAAATCAATGGAGGCAGCTCGGCGAGAGTGGCTTGACCTCAAGATTCTCGTTGCCCGTTGTTACAGGCACCTCAATTCCCAGGTGCTGTGGCAGCGTCTGATACAGGGTGCCATAGGAAAGGAAGGCCAGTTCCAACACATGCAGGTGGTGGCAGAGATAGGTCTTGTCCTCCCCATGAGCTCTTCTTGCTGTGAGCGTGGCTTTTCTAGTATGAAGAGGATCAAGTCAGACTGGAGGTCCTGCCTGTCAAATGAGATGCTCAACAGCCTATTGCAAATCTCTGTTCATGGTCCTCCTGCACAACACTATGACTCAGTGAAAGCTGTCACCAAGTGGTGGAGTAGTGGCTTCAGGGCATGAAGACCTACGTACAAAGACTGAGGGCATTTTGTGAAGTTCTGGGGCACATATTGTTCTGTTTTTAAATAACTGTAACAGTTATAGTTATATCAAATTACTGAAATTATATGTTCGATAAGCTGAAATGTGTGTTCATATTGTTACTAACTTTGCCCCTGTATTTCTCTGATACTTTCTTTGTCCTCAGTTTTATATCAAACATTTATTTATATATATATATATATATATATATATATATATATATATAAAATATAATAAATATTATTTTTATCTCCTTAACATTCTAATGTTGTTTTTATTGTGCTACTAACAATTACAGAAGATAAGCAAAATGTTTTTGGGACGGTTCAAATTCACTTCGGGACGGATCAAATAGTTTTTCGGGACGGTTCTGGGACGGTGGTGAGAAAAGTTAGTCTGGAGCCCTGCTGTATATTGTTAAAAGTGTATCTCTGTCTGCTCACAGAGACCATAGACGTGTCTATGACAGAGACTGTGAGAGGACGCTGCTATCGTTACGTTAGCTGAGACTACAGAGACCAGAGACGTGTCTATGACAGAGACTGTGAGAGGGCGTTGCTATCGTTATGTTAGCTGCAAGCACGGAGAGAGTGAACGGAGAAAAGCCGACCGTTTGACCGGATCACGTGTTCCTGACTGGGTCATATGGATCACGGATCAACTGTGTGCTGACTAAAAGTTAAAAGGGGCACAACACGCTCGCGTGTGCGCGCGTGTTGAAGTGTCTGTGTGTAAGAGAGAGGAGCAGGTAGGTGCAGCTACATTAAACGTGTTTTATACTTGTTAAGCATATCTAAAATGAGATGCAAAGCCACGTTCATTTACATACATGCTGTGATGTCACTGAATTTGTGTTTGCCGCATGTGCGCATGCGTGATAATAAAACTGGTCTCCGTCAAGAGCTCCGACAAAGAAGCAGGTGTGCTGTGTTTTCTTCCATAACTAAATAAGCTAGTGGTAGCTTGCCATCTCTGATGACTGTAACCACGCAAGACTGCTGCAAGGATGTCTAATGCTACAATGCTCATACCAAAGTTTTGATGACGCAAAAAAACCCCAAACTTAACGAAGCCTCGAGGTAGCGAAAATTCCTCGATGAATTTTTGTAATCGAATTATTCGAGTTATTCGAGGAATCGTTTCAGCTCTATAACTCCCTACCTGGTTTTAGGACTCAAAACTACACCAATCTATATGCGAGCAACAATGACTTCAGGATCGCGATTTACAAATATATTTCCAAAACTGAAGTTTTGGAAATATATTTTTCAGAGAAGATATTCAGCAAAGAAGCATAAAATGTGACATTAGGCTCCTACAATCTGTGTGCTGCCCTTTGAATCCCACAAATCCATTATTTTTCATCAGAGAGCTTTTTTGTTTTTTCTTGATTTGGTCAGAAACAAAAGAAAAGAGGAGTTTCTTACTGAAGCGCCACTGATATCTTTATCGCCTTCCTCTGAATTGACAGAAGTGACACGGATAACAGCTCCAAATAGAAGTCATGCATGCAGTGACAAATCATTGGCTTTTTCATTAGGGCCTGCAATGTTGGCAAGACAGTTTAGAAGTGATGCAAATGTTGGACAGTCGATGGTTTCTCAGCTTGGAAAAAGACTGAAAACAGACAAAACAAGGTTCAGATGTTAGGGCTCCTTAGACATCTAACAATTGAAGTTTTTGAAGTTGAGCCTCTGAGATGGCTGTGTACTAATAATAACAGGGGCATGATGTGGACTGAATTATGAGACTGTTACATTTCTGATATATGCTATTTTGAATATTCATGGTCTTTGTTGTTTTTGCCTTTACAGGAATAGGCAAAGTGCTGTAAAAGTATGGCGCACCAAAAGTTCATTCATTTACAACTGAGATTGCTGTGACAGCAAAAAGAAAATCATTAAAAAAAATACATTTTTATTATTATTGAAAATGGGCAACTGCCATTATTTATTTCCTGTACAAGTATAAAATTATATTTAGCAGAAAATTATATTTAATAATTGAAGTTCACAAACAATTTCAAATAATAATAATAAAAGAAAACGTGTTTTCTTTGTGTTGACAGATTCATTCACTACAGGCTGTCAGAGGACTGCTGGGGTTGCTTGGCAACTAAGTTTGACACTTGTAGTCTTTGGAATCTTTTGTAATTTTTTTCATCTTAACATTTCTGTTTACATTTGAATATCTAGAATGTGACATCATCTGGAATATGACATCATCAGTTATGCAAGAGATCAAAGACAAAAAGTAACTATCAAATGTCTTTGGTAAATTATTCTTGAACTCATCAGGACAACAGCAACCAGTGAGCTGACGGTATACTCAACAGGATCTGATTTTCAACTTTTAGCTGCTGACTTTAAAAGCCATGGCTAAATCTAGGAATGTCACAACTGATTTACCAGACTTTGAGATGGAAGCTCTAGAGTCAGAATTAGCTCAGCTCCAAAAACAGCTTATATTTAAACAAAGACAAATGAAGGAAAACTTAAGGAGGGAGAAGAACACCGACTTCAAAGACAACCGTGATCTTACAATTCTGCGAAGGGAGAATGAAGAGTTCAGCACACAGGCGGGTCCATGTTACAGCATGACGCTCGAGGAGCGTGATACAGAGGACGAGGAAAGACTTAGAGATGTGTTAAAGCTGTACGGCAAACTTTCTCGAAAGTTGGAGGAGAACCAAGATAAATGGCGTCGCGAAAAGTTAAGAGAAAAGAGGCAGACGATAAAGCATCTAAGGGCACGGGACCACGATAATAGAATACTCGCAAACCTTGACAGAAGGGAAAAGCTTATAGAGAGGTATAAAAGGAAGAAGATATTTACCATTTCTTGCATCAATCAAGGTAAAGCAGACATCACTCATTTGAAGAAGGAGGAGGGGTTATTAGAAAAAGAACATGAGTCTTTTCTAAATGACGAAAAAGTGTTTGAAAAGAAACATAAGGCGGACGAGACGTTGAATACTAAACTTCAGCACGAGGCTATTGCTGTTCATGATGCATGTAGAAAAAAAGAAAAGATACTGAAAACGAAGACCGCTGAGGCAGAAGAGAAACTTCAACGGTATAATGACGACGTGGGCCAACTGACCGCTACTCTGGAACATGAGCGCAGACGGCAACAACTCTTCGTTGAACAATCTAAGCAAAAGTTAAGTCATAAGGAGGGACGTAAAGAGTTGTCTCTCAAGAGGATTTACGAGCTAAAGAGGATATGTGCAGGAGAGAAGTCTGTGGACGAGCTGAAGGAAATGTTTGAGATGATGCAGAGTATGACAGGGGAGGAAGACTTAGACCTGGCGGTCACACGATTAATCAAGGCGGATTACAACTCCTCTGTTCTAGAAAAACTCATCCATGACCAAAACACAAACACTGAGGCTCTCAGAGATGAAAACAGTCATTTGATATCTGAGCTGGAGCAGCTAACAGAAGCAGATTTACAACACGATCAAGACATTTCCCTGCAGGTCAGAAGTTTACTGGAGCAAGGAAGTGAAATGGAGGAACGGGCTGAGAAATATGAAAACCAAAACGCCATCAAAACAAAATTCATAGACCAGGCCAAGAGTAGATTACAAAACATTTGCTATCAGATAGAGTATGACTCTACAGTAATTCAGGATGATGTGAGCAGCTTTTCTCAGGACGTCCTATCCTCTTTGAGTTTTGTGGAGGAGAAGATCAATGAGATGATTGTCATTGAAGCTTTTCTTGATGCAGAAAATCAAGGGGACTCAGATGACAACATTGACATTGACAGTATGCAACCTCAAAAATCTTTCAAGAAGAGGACCGAAAAATCTGTTCAACCAAGACAGTCGAGAAATGTCTTTAATGCAGGGGAGCACACCCGTAAGGGTACACTTCAGACTCCTCCCCATCACAATGTCCCTGCGGCAAGTCATCAAAAACCCCTAAATGCCAAGAAGGATGATTTGACTAAGCTGAAGCCAAGTCTGCCACAGACTGCACAATCCAAAACCTCAGTGAAACCAGAACAACTTTGTTCATCTAAGCAGCGCTCTCAAACAACTGCCACGAGAGTTGGGCCACCACCTATGCAGAACAAAAATAGTCAGCCACACATTTCACAAAAGCAGCATCAACCAGTGACGCCACAATCCAAAGAGCTGGGTGAATCTTTCATTAGCGCAAGGAAGCGTTACCCATCTCCTTATAGCGGGAAGCCCGGTAATAAAGAAATATTGATGCTTCCACATATACCCAACAAAGGTACTGTAAGAGAAAGTGACAGCCCGATGAAGCCATGTCCACCACAGACAACACGGTCCAAATGCCAGAGTGACTCTCACAACAGCGTAAGGAAGCTTTACCAATCTTCTTATAGACAGTAGCCAAGATCCCACTGATATCTGATAAAGTTAGGCTGTCACATAATCAGACCCACCATATCAACATCAGACTTTACTATCCAAAGGGCCGCGCTGATGTGAACTACAGTGCGGTGTGGGTTTACTCCGGGGAGCTCCGGTTTCTTCCCACAATTAAAAAATAAATCCAGTTCTAATTGAACAATAAATTTAAAAATCACTCTACGATACTTTTTATTTGAGTTTGTTTTACCTTCAGAAAGTAGACTACATGCACTAAATCTTTCAACTTTGAAACACAAATGTATTCTTTGTCTTTGGTACTCTTTACTTCAACAGTTTCCACCATAAAATGACAATAAATGATAATAAATTAAAAAAAGGAAAAAATGTATTTATAACCAATGTATAAACCAATGTATTAATATGAATAATCAGAATGACAAGATTTCATATGAGCTTCCTGTTCCCTTCCAAAGCAAAGCACCGCCACTATAATGTTTAATAACAAGTTCTTTACAAAGAACAATTCACATGACAAAGTAAGAACTCGGGAAGGCACAATATGGAAACTTTTTTTTTTTTGTGCTCACAGAAACTACTAAAAAGAGGACTCCCTTCACAACGTTCATATACTCCCTAAATAATGCTGGTCCTCATCTTCTGGGTCATTTCACTGGGTTGATTTAAGCCACGGCGGGAATATTGACCCAATATTAGACTGAAGTGATCCAACGGCTGAGCTGAGCCCATCGAGAGGGGCGTGGTCAGACACAGTGCATTTGCATTTAAAGCTACAGACACAGAAACAGGCTGTTCTGATCAGGGCTGAAATAAGAGGGGTTTATAGGCACAACCAAATATTTGCGAGTGTTGCGGAAAGAAAAAAATATTGCAATGTTAGTTTTTCCAATATGATACAGCTCTGGTATAGATGCTCTTGCTATGTCTGAGAAAATGTTGGAAATATCCAAATAATTGTATTACAACTCACCGAACTGCAGCTTCTTCATGGCGGCAACATATTTTTCCTCTAAAGAGCGGAGAATGGACAGCGGCTTGGGGCGAGTTGAAACCTTCTTTGAAGACTCCACCAACTTCCTCTCTGTTAAGGAGATGAGAGACATAAATCGTGAAGATAAGACAAAAAAATACAAAACAAAGAAGAAGCCATTCAGAGAGTAACCACTTCAGAGAAGAAGCGCCCACTATAGAAAGTCGTCCTTTGTGAAAATCCTCTCAGAACAACCTGCCACAGGGGTTATTTATCAGTGAAAAACTTATCTTTGTCAAAAACACACAGTCTTCACAGGCAATGTGGAGGTGAGATAAAAAGGTTTTCCCATTGAGCAGAGCACGTCTGTTTATGGCTTAGATGAAAAAAACCAAAGCACAAGCAATAAGACAAGCAGCCAGGCTGCAAATGAAGAAAGTAGAAAAGCCAAACGAATCTCAAAGTGAACACATCGAACTAGACCTTCACACTTTTTGCAGTTTTCTCGTGCAATGAGAAGTTACAACTGTTAGATGTTCTTAATATTACTGTTGACAAGTTGCATTTACTGTGGTAACGGCAATGTCAAAGTGTTGATCAATACATGTCAAAATAATGTAATAACCTCTGTACAAGAGCCCAACAAATACATCAGGAGATGTTATTGTCCCATGTTAGCATAAAATGAACCAGAGGGTCGCCGGTTCAAGTCCCAGTGCAGACCAAAATCATGATTATCGGTCAGGTAGCAAGGAGAAATGCCAGGTCACCTCCCGAGTACGGACAAACCAGGCCCCCAACACCCCCGGCCTGCTACCTGCGTAGTGGTGTGTAGCAGCCAGACAGAGTGTAATCCAGAATTTAACTCATGTACAACTTACCCAATAACATTTTAAAAAAGGAATCATGGTAAAGGTTTTTTTTTCTTTTTTCATGATACAAAACAAAATACTTGTGCCGGTTTAAAGGACGTTTGACTTTTCACACAGTACAATTTCCCAGCTTGGGATCAATAAAGTACAGCCATCCATCTATCTTTATCTCATACCACACAGGTTGCTGGTATCCATACTCATCCAGTCAGCCAATCAGAAGGATACTTTTTTAATGAATAGTCAAAGTAATATTTTTCCAAGGTTAAGGATAAAGTAAAATATTGACACTAAAATGATAAACTATAGAAATACAATCCAGAAGATGTGCACATGACAGTGTTTAGATCCTCATTTATTTGGCCAGTCAGTAAGCATGGCTACATCCACGCTCCAGATGAATACGTCCTCTCCTCACTCATCATCATGGTGCTCGGCTCTGACCAGGGCTTCTCTCAGAGATGTATTTCTTAAAGCCTCTGCACCAATTAAATGATTATACATCAGTCATGGCCCTCATGTTTCAAGCTCCACCCTGCACAACCCTATGTGATGTGTGATTCCAGAAACCTTTTATCATATGGATTTGTTCAGATGAAGTCATTACCCATAACCCCCTGCTAGCAGCAGATCTAGCAGTGGTGCCTCCGTCCTAAGTGATCAGTTAGGCTCTATTTATGTGGAGTGAGTGTAAAACTTCTCCGGAGGGAGATCGACATTTTATTGATGGTGCCGCTTTCTTTATGTGAATATTGGCAAGCGAGAAGAATCTGCTTCATGTCTTTATTTCTCCATCTACAATAAGAGTTAAAATGTGAAGTGTACTGAACAGATTCAACGAGGGGTCACAGTCGTCCATCAGGAAGGAGTGAGAAAATAGAGGCTGGTGAGACTATTTTAAAGGCAGGACGTACAGAGTCCATGGTCTACACCTCTCCCCGAACAGTTAGAGGGCATATCTGGACTACTGTTTACAGCTGGGACGTTGTGTACAGAAAAATAAATCAATAGAAAAAACGGAAACAAATTCAAACAAATAGGATGACTCGCAAAGTCTCGAAACCCCAAATTTAATCTAAATTCAATCAAAATTATTGTTTTGGAAAATGATACGCCCGTTTTGAATTTGATTCCAGCAACATGTTTTTAAAAAAAGTTGGTAAATGTTAATTTAACAGATGTTTAGCACATCCCTTTTTCTTCAACAACTGTTAACATTTTTTTTAAATAAATCTGTCATTTTAAAAGTGGAAAGTTTTACCATTCTTGCTTCATGTAGGATTTCAGCTGTTCAACAGCTCAGGACACTTTGTCTTAATTTACGCTTCATAATGCTTCAAACTTTTATCAAGGGTGACTGCTGGAAGGCCAGTTTATCACCCAGGATCTTGACTCCAGAGCCATGCTGGAGTCAAGCGTCCAGATTGGAGTTCTGTATTGTTTTGAGTTTAAAAATAAAATTCGATCTGTAGAGCAGCATAAATCAATCCAGAACTTTCTTTTAAAAGGTTTATCTTCAGCATTCATTGCCTGTTGTTAGTCAGGATTTTTGTTTCTTGTAAGTAAAAAAAATGTTGCCAGCATTGAATTCAAATTGTTTTAATTATTTTTTTAATAAATGAAGTTTCAGAGTTTTAAAAATCATCCCATTCTGTGGTGTATGTCCATCTTTTTAGGAATTGGGTCGTTATGATGTCCAACCATCGCCGACATCAGCACACATCTCACAGGTTAAAACATAGTTCTACGCTGATGTGGGAGGTGTGTATTGCACAGAACTGTAATGAAGAAAACAAAGAGTAGATCCTTCACTCAGTATAATCTGACGCTTCTGAGTACAGTCCAATAATGACATCTTACATGGGCTTACAGGGAGTGCCTAGTTCTAATCTTGAGACAGTTAAATCAAGTTAGACTTTCAAAAAATAGGCCAATAGCGTCCTAAGATTAAATATCAGGGCAGAATCAATCACAGTTGAGGGAATTCAGACGTTTTGTTCAGCTAAACTTAGAGGACCTATTTTCTTGTCCTTGCTCTATGAGGGCAGGAGACAGACAACAGAAGAGGCGAGAGGATGACTTGACTGAGAATTATGAAGCGCTGGAATTATTCAGATCAAGTTGAGAGAAGGGAAAGAGAAAACACTGGGTGCAAGCCAAGGTCAGGGGGGAAAGCAAGGACACCGACTGACGTCAGGACTTGATTCTATAAAAAAGCTTACAATTATGTCAACACATTTAATGAGACTGGGTTTGTATTTGAGTTCTAATGAACTGGTATAGTTGCTGGAAGCCAGGAGGCTATGATGAGTACGATTTGCACAGTATGCGTTGTATACGTACCCTGGTTGGCCTGCCGCAGGCTGGTGGTTGCAGCGTAGACTATCTCAGCTGTCCTCTGGATGTCAGGAACCAGGAGAGTCAAACCCTCGGGCTCTGGATCCGAGCTGTCTGTCTTCACCACACCTTTACTCTTATCTTTCTTTGACCTGGAGCACACAAATATACATCAGCCTGTAATACTGGGTTGTAGTTAGGAAGGATATATATATATATTTTTTTGTCAGAAATAATTTATTTTTCCAAACTGACACAGTTGGTGATTTTGCTTTAAAATAGTTGTAATACACAGTATGTTTTCCACATTGCCCACCACTATCTGGTTTGTCCTTTATTTACACAATCCTGTTTCTTTTTTTTACAGCAAAAATGTCAAAATATGCACCTGGACTTACATAATACTCCAGACTATATTTTTTCGTATGCATAATGTCAAAAGAACAGCAGCAAGTCATTTAGTATGACCGCTTAAGTCTCAAAGAAATAAGAGTAGCTATAAGGTTTTCTGCATGTGGTACCTTAAATGAACCATGCTGCCATGGGAAGGCTGCTGCAACATTTATGACATGCATTTTTTAAAAACACCATCAGGAACATCATACATTATCAGGCACTTTGCCATGTATGTATGCAGTGTGCATGGATGTAAACCTGAGAACAACATGTCGTGAGGAAATGTACCAGAGCTGTAAGGTAAGGAAGGAGGCTCACTCATCTGGAGATGGTGTGGGCCACGTGTGAAAATGTGTGTGTGTGTCTCTAATGCAAAGTAAAAGCATTGCTTTTTTTTTTGCTGAGGCTTAAGCCTTTTCCAGCCACAAAGAAGCACATCATATATTTATCGACATGTGTTCCTGACCAACTTCAAATAGCGGCTCAGTGATCAGTGACTGAATCTATTTGCGTCTCCATACCTCTCGGGGTACATTCAGGTCGCCCTGGATGCATTTTAATGCCACAAACACATCTGGCTATACATGCTGAGACTCCCAGTTCAGCCATTTGGCAGAAAAGGGAGAATAACAATGAGTGATAAATTCTTGATTTGATCAAAGTGGTAAATAACACAGTAACCCTTCAGTGTTATACATTGGGGTTACCCTAAATGCTACAATAATCTCGTATAGCTTTATTCAATTGGTCAACATTGAGATTTAAATTTTCCTCATGATTCTTAATTATTCCATGAATCACTGATGGCTTGAGTTTTTTTTTTTCCTATCTCACCTGAGGCGATTGGTGTACGTGTCCACACATGTCTTCATCTTGGCCAGCAGCATCCCAACAGAGGTCTGTCCCTCGGAGCGTTCCTCATCCTCTTCCTCCTCGTCCTCCCCGGGGTCTCCAGACAGAGGCAGCAGCAGAGGAACCAGCGCCGTGCAGGTAGAAATGGCCCTCAGCAGCTCCAGCAGCGCCCGATATAGAGGCACATGTCGTGCCATATCTAGAACTGCAGAGGGAAGAGAGGAGATGAAGAGGGAGATGTTCCACAGAAAGAGGAACAAAAGGTGTTTGTTTACTTTCTTTTTCTACAGGACATCTCTATGGCACTGCTCTGTTCATATTTAATAGCATATATTTATAGATACATGACCCAATCATTGAAGCCACAGCATGAATAAAAATACGATCAAAAATAATACTTTAAACAAACTGTCTGACACTGCAACAAAATCGTTTATGACCCACACAAAGTAACTGCGAACTGATTTACTCTGTGTGAGAAAAGCCTGCTGCTCCATTGTTTCAAAGCTTCTGGGCAGCAGACGTCACACACTTTACACCCACCTCACATTGTTTGCAGTAAATCATTGTATAACTAACATTTGGTCCTGTTCAAAAATCATGCATCATTTTAGGGGCTAACAAAGTTAGCTAGCTTCAAATAGGAAGCCTAACTAAAGCGTGGACGTATTGGACGATATTTTTTTGGGGGTATTTTCCTTCAAATGGTGAGAGTAGAGACGCAGGCCAGCGGAGGAATGTGGGGGGACACGGTAAGGGACAACTTCGAAACAGTGACACTAAACCAGGACGTCAACAAACTAACCTTGTATCATTGTTTTCATTGGTGGGTGACTTAAAGCTATTGGGTAGAACTCCAATAGTTGAAAAAAGTTCATGAAGAGTTCAAAAACGCTTTGTAGAAAAGTCTCAACATTCATCATGAGATTCAAGGTTCTTCACTGAAGTCTTCCACACTAAGCTTGATGCCACCAAGAAACTGACAGGGAGGAAATGGTTTTCAAAAAGTGTTTGGAATAGGTTAGCCTGTGTCAATGCTAAAACAATAAAGACAAACTGTTGGCCAGCCGCCGTTTATTTGGAGCCAACTGACGTTTCCTTTGTTGCATCAAATGCTCGACAAGAAGCCAATCAAAAACAAGAGTCTGTTCAGAGAGTGAAGCAATCATCAACAAGCTGACCATGTAAGCCATATCCTGTTTAGAGAGCGGCTCTTTGGTGTGCGTGTGTGTGTGTGTGTGTGTGTGTGTGCGTGCTTGCCTTGAAGTGTCAGCCTCAAAATAAATAGAACAGCTCTTGTTTGTGGCTCCTGGACTGTTTTACATTTATATTGAAATTCTCCACTCTGTACTGTCCTCCCGGTCTCTGCACAACACTGACCTCACCGCGCTTTAATCTGCTCGCAGACCCTTCAAGCATTGTCTCTGGGTGACACCACCAGTAGAATTCTAATCCAATTCTTGCTACACCTGTGTAAGTACTCTGTAATTACTCCGTCCCTGTGACAATGTCAGATTGTTCCTCTTTTCACTGTGCGGGAGATATGTCAGGTATAACACAAACAATCCTTCAATAAATAAATACAGCCAATCAAAAGATCCCTGCCGAGTGTATTAGGATACAAATATTATTGAATCTTGAAATGTAGCAGGACTGGTTTTCTCACAATAACCCCCCAAAAACCTTTTCCCTTCTCATGCACATGTGAGATTTTGTGATCTGTGAAAATGACATAAAGTCCAACAACTCCGCGGTAAACAATGTTGTGGCTCTACTGTAAATATACACTTTCATGATATTTCAGCTGTCTCGTAACAGTGAAGCAGAGCAAAGAGAAAAGCGAGGTTGCTCTCCTCAGCAGCCCAACGAGGCTGGACATCCATCACAGCTATGAATATCTTGGTGGTGCTGACCCGCAGTCATCGCAGTGCTACGAACAGCGTACCTCCATTCTGTGTGATTTAGGGCCTTCTGGGAGCTGTACGGAGATAGAAGACCGTGTGTCGCCATGTCAAATTCCCAGGCTGATGAATAGTTAACAGGGGGCCCCTGGACCTGAATGAGAGCACCTGTGATGAGTTAGTGTGGCGCATGTAAGAGCTGCCTGAAATAAAGGCAATACTGTCGGATTTTAATGTCTCCCTGTTCGACTCTGTAGAATCACCTATTGTCACATCATTTGCCTCGGCAAAATAGTGTGTCAGGAAGTTGCATTTCAAGTCAGGCTGTGAATCATCCAGAAACAAACAGCAGCAGGGAAAATTGCAGTAGGGAGTGTTCGATCACGCTTTAGACTGAGATTTCAAATGGTCTTCTCAAATCTCCGACAGCATGCTGAGTTGTGTGGGCATACAGATGTATGAATGAAAACAATGTGAGGACCCAGCTGGCTCAAAGCGGAGTACAAAAGCATACAAGTGCTTTTTGACATCACAAAAAATAAAAAAATAAAAAAAAAACCCAAACATGTCTGAGATGTCAGGTTGCTGGTTTTTGTTGCCGCTTGGTCTGCTGGACGTAAGACGCTGCCTTTGAGGGAGAGATTGCAACTGTTTTTAAAAGAACACAAGTCAATGTCTCATGTCATAATAAACTATACTGAAGCTCAGGAGAAACACTGCTGGTTGTAAATGGACTTGAGCATGTATAGCCGCAGGTCACACCTACATATTCACACACTGATGGCAGAGGCTGCTGTGGAGTGAGCTTGTTTCACACAGCCTCTCTTTCTTTATTCTATGTGGCTGTGTTTTCTTTCATTTATGCTTTTAAGATTAGAACCTGAACGATTCATTGGCAATATACACTGATCATGGTATCGGCTAATTTGATGTGCTGGTACTATGAGATTTAATCACCAGTCAAACACCATCTTATTTCAGTTTTATTGTCATACACGAGCGGTTCTCTTTCACCAGCAGAGGGCGCTATATGGATTACAACAAGCTTTATGCACGTACATGTTCTGTAACGTTCCAGTTGAGTGACCATCCTGTCTTCATTTTACATCTTTAGCAGAAGTGATGTGATGACGACATTTGAGGAATCAACGCAATAAAAGTCTGTGTAGATCTATATATCTATATCTATATCTATATAGCTGTACAGCTCAAACCTAGAACTAAGATATCGGCCGATAGATCTGTATTGAATGTTTTTCTCTCCCGTATCGCTCATATTGATCGCGCTATCTTTAAAATCCTACTTCCTGTTCAGTCAGCTGCTGGCGGTCGAGTACAGAGGCACATGCTTATTTCTGTGTAACGTTTCTCCAAACACATCAATGTTTTGAAGCCTTTCTCTTGCATGAAGTATGATGAGCAAAAGATCAGTCGTAGATTGAGATAACATAAGATAGATATGTGGAATGAGGATGCACAAATACCACCAGAAGCAGTGGGAACCCCCAGTATCGACATACTTATGTGCTTATACATCCGAACAGCTGGAAACGGGGGTGTTACATACAGTGGTAGAATCCCTGGTCCTTTAGTGCACAGTCAGGATGTTCAGTGCAAAGTATGACATCACATCCTGTCTGGCTGTGGGCTGAGTGATGGCAGTACTGAGTGGTGACTTCAGACCATCGCATCAATTAATGATGCTGGAACCAGTCAAACATGTGGCATCAATGGTGTTGTGTTGCATCCAATAAAGCAAAGTGACAGAAGTTTGTAAAAATAAATGTGCAAAAAATAATTCAGCTATTACATTAGTGTGCACATAAACGGTTAATAAATGTAGAGGGAGGCGTGGCTTTCCCTGCACACCTGTTAAATGTCAACAGCATCTGCTCAGATAACCTCATCGACCAAATAGATCCATCTAATGATAAGAAACCACAGAAATCCTGCCTGGGATCTTTTAATTAGCTCGATGTATGATTTTTTTTTAAGGATTGTTAGTGTTGTATCTGACACATTTCCACCACAGTGAAAAGAGTAACAATAAAATGCCAAACAAAGAGATCCTAATTAACCTCTACACCTCGTCGTCCACTCCTGACTTACTTTCGTCCAATTTTTATCCCTCTCTGTCCCACAGTCCCTTGTTAACAAGGAAGAGACTCGTAATTACAGCTGACAGACTGGCGTTTGGTATTTCACTGGGGATGAGACATTGGGGGAGCAGACGTTCACAACAGGAACACAGAGAGGTGTGAGGGAGGGACTTGTTTAGAGTTGGCCACCTCTGTGCATTTAATTACTGAAGAAAGCCCTGTGCACGGAGGACACTGCTGGTGTGCAAACATAAAGGATTCAGATCGGTGTTATGGAGGAAATGATAATTAGTTTTTAGAGGAAAATTGTGCCAGTTTCTGCTAAACTTTCTACTGAAAAATATCACTGCTCCGAACAAACAATTCCTTTAAGTGACTGGAATGGACCGGTCCAGATAACACGTTTTCTTTATCTCAGTGGAACAAAATGAATCATTGCAGAGCAGCAGATTATACAGCTCCTGGGACCACGGACAGTTTCTAATGAGTGTAACCAAGATTCATAGTATAAAAGAGAACACTTTATTATAGCCCTTAATTGCCTGGTACTGCAAGTGTGTGGGTGTGTCATAATACGAGAGAGAGAGGGGGCCTTTTCCTGTTGGAAATAGAGCATCTCAAAGCCACGCAGTGACACGTTTACAAAATCAATCAAAAGACTTGAATTCTGTTTCGTTTTCTGGGGTGAAGCTGCAACAAGAATGAAATAACATGATCACAGCAGTTACGGTGGATGTTAGTCATCTATTGCGCTCGCTTGTCAGTGGAGAAGTTTTGCTAAATCCTTCTTACCCGGATTGTGTTCGATACTTGATTCCGATCTGCAATGGTCTGCTGTCTCTTGATAGCAACTCTCATAGATCTTAATAAAGCCATCTATTCCACACACCCACCCGTTTACTGACATGGTCAATAAAAATAGGCAACACAATGTTACAGGTTACCACTGAGACTTTATTCATGGGTGAATGGGAGAGAGGAGGCGTGGGCTCGCTGCTGCTGCTGTTACAACGGATGAAAGAAGGCGTTGAGCATGTGGGTCACACCGAGTGGGTGGCTCAAGCTCTGACTCAAGCTCATAGCTGGACGGTGTCAGGTCCTCCTGGCTCCTCCAGGCCAGACCAGCTGAAATAGTTGGACGGTGACATGTCTCCGCAAACACAGTGTGCCTCAGTGGACACTAAAATGATAATGTGCATCAAAGCAAAACGATGTGGAACAACCACAAAAAAGGGCCCGAAGCTCTGTGCCATTTCAAAGGACAGGAGAGTTTTTTTGGTGAACAAAGAATGCTTTTATAAACCAAGATAGAGTGACTTTGTTTTGGGTTGACATTCTCTGTGTGGACATCTTAACGGGGTTATATGAAGTCTACGACCTGATTGCTGTGACCCAGAAAAGTTATTTTATACGTCTCTTTAAAAACATTAACTTGAATCTACGGTTTCTTGTAAAGAGTAAGACACGTATAGTAAAATGCAGAACTCAATGTCTACTTGTTACACTTTATACGTAAAGTCCTGTTTCTACCAAGCACTTCAGTTCAGTTCGTCTCGGCTAAAGCCGAGAAAGATCCCCAAATAACCAAACCGTACCGTCCTACTTTTTGGGACCCTTATGTTGGGGTGACAAGAATATCGATCCGACCCTAAAAGGAGGGTCTAAACACTGCAGTCCTTTGATTGGTCGAAAGAATCGTCACTTTCCGTGCAACAGCAGCAAACACAACCCCGCCGACTTTAAATACACAGTCGATTGTTTATTCGTCTGTATTTCTTCTCGCGGCGCACGGCCTTCTCTGAAACACAGCCGGATTGTGTTTTTGTAATACAGAGTCACATGTCAGTGACAAAGTAGATGAATTGCTGGATGTCTTCCATCATTGGTTTTGGCTACTGTCGGGTTTTTCTCTTTTGTTGAATTTATCAGTGGGTTAGCTGTTAGCGATTAGCTGCCATCATGTGACGCTATTACGCAGCTGACGCGGCTACGGCATCCGGCGTACCCTGACATACAGTTTTAAAGTTTCCTAAACTAGTCCACAACAAGGAAGGTCAAGGTTAAGGTCAACCAGAGGAAATTCCAAAGATGGAGGGCATAAGGATGGGAGCTTGGAGGAAATAAGTTTGTTGCTGTATCACTTCACTGACCTCCAATAATTCAGCTGCAGCTCTATAATCCCCTGAGGTCAAGAAAACTGCACCACTCAAACTATATATTATTGATCTGCCTGGTAATGTCGACAGTGGGCGTGATGCCGGCTTGATGGAGATATATGCTCGCACATTAAGGTGACACAATGAGGAACGAAAGCCGTCCAATAATCTTCCAGAATGTTGTTTTTATTTATTTATTTCCATTTGTCTGTCTCTGATCTATACACATGCAGACCATCATAGACATGAGCCCCGTTTCCACTGAGCGGTCCGGCTCGGTCCGGCGCGCATTTTGCAGTGTTTCCATACACTAATCCCAGGAAAGATTCCCAAATAACCGATCCATAACGTCCCACTTTTTGGGACCCTTCCGTTGAGGTGCCAAGAATGTGGAGCCGACCCGAAAAAAGGTGGAGCAAAACACTACAGTCCATTGATTGGTTGAAAGAATCGTCACTCCCTGCGTTACGTTCGGCAAACAAAACTCTGCCGTCTTTAAACCATACACAACTGATTGTTTATGTCTGTATTTCTCCTCGCGGCACACAGACTTATCTGAAACAAAGCTTGAATGAGTTCTTGTGATAAAGAGTAGATGAACTGCTGGATGTCTTCCAGCGTGGTTTTGTTTGTGTAGCGTTTTCTCCTTTGTTGAATTTATTAGTTAGCTGTTAGCTGCTATCATATGATGCTATTTACATAGCGGCCATCGTCATCCGGCTTACACACCGCCTACATAATAGGGCACGGGTGGCTGTGGAAATGCAAACGGGATCGGGCTTAATCGGACCAAACCGTACCAAACTGTACCGGACTGCTGTGTGGAAACGGGGCTATGAAGTCCACCATGAACACACTTGTTTTTATTTTTAAAGCCGCTCTCTGGGAAGTGAAGGAAAAAAAACAACCTTTAAGAGCAGAACCAAGCAATCAATTATAAAGTTATACTAACACAACCAGAACTAAAAAACGTGATGATGATGATAGGAGGACAACTGCTATGCTAGATAACCCCTCTTCTTTGTTGATGAGCCAGATCACAGTTCAATGAAGTTTCTGAAACAACACAGAGATGGTGTCAGGCTCGTTGGGTTTCAGCTGTAGATAACCACTTACCATCCCAACAAAGTTGATGCTACATGGCACCTTCATGTGAACATTACATGAGAGAGATGAAGGGTTCTGACGTTGATGGGAGCCTATTGGGCCATTAAAGAGGACACCTCTTTTTATGCTTATTTCTTGACGTTATAATTGTTTTTCACCTAATTTTATAAAAACTTCTTGCACTGATTTTCTTTTTTTTGTTTAAACGAAAAGTTCGACTCCATTCACTTCCTGTTGGATTGTATAAAAACACAAGTGTGCTCTGAACACACCAGCCAGACACAAAGGAGCACTTCTTTGAAATCGTGAGCTAAAATTTAACACCGAATGGTGCTCAGTTATCTGTGTAACCGGTTACCCTTCAATGTTTGCTTGATCCTGCAATGTTGTTTGTGAGCGGTCGATTTATAACATGAAAGCATTAACAATGAGTTCAGCCTGGCAGGGGTCTGTCTCTTCATTTTTAAAACAAAATGAACCTTTTACATGTGAAATTTTAAACTCTTCTTTTGGCTGGAGGAGCACATTTCCTGCCTACCTGAACCAAAATAAAACAATGAGCAAAGAGGAGAGGAGGAAGAGTGAGTCATAATGCTGGAAGAGATGAGCTGACTGAACCAGAAGCCTGTTCACATACATTAAGATGTGCAGTCCAACTGCACTGACCGATGGTCAAGTGCATAAGATGGAAGGAAATTAAATCGTCCTTATTTATTAACCTCAGAAACTTGCTTATTAACTGGATTAAACTTGGTGGTGACATGAGACAGTCGATGAGATGTCACAAAGCGAAGATTCAGAGGAATATATTTCTGAAATAAAAAAGGGGGATCATCATCTTCATTTCAGAAGCCATCTTTTTAGATAAAAATCTAAGTGCGTGCACAAACCCCCCCACATCCTCTTTGTCCCAGACTAAGCCTCAACCATCCTATATTTCCCCGCTGCCTTCTTATTGTTGCCTCCCCCTCCTCCCCTCTCTCCCCAGGTCTGCCAGAATAACAGCAGCTGATGATGGGCTCGACTACACTCAGAACAGAGTGTGGCACAATGAAGCTGAATTTAACTCCTTTTTCCTCTTTTGGCTTTTTGTGCCGTTTAACTGGTAGCTGTACGGGTGTGTGCATGCGTGTTCTCAACCAGCCCCCACAGCAGTGGGAGAGGAGGAGACAACAGTAAGCATGAGGAGTGCTGTTCCCCCCCCCCCCCCCCCCCCCCCCTCCCTCTCTCTCTCTCTCTCTCTCTCTCTCTCCCCCTCTCTCATTCTCATGATGCTACTCTTTCATTGCCACGGCCATCAGGATCCTAACCTCCCTCTCTCGCAATCATTCTGCTTGGTTATGCAATTCACAGACCCCCCCCCCGGTGACTAACTGGTGTTGGAGACGTACCATAACACTGCTGTCACTGGCGGTCGCGGCAGATCCATATTGCTATCGTGACTGTCTGGCACTCCGGCTGCCTCTGCCTCTCTATAGACGTCAGCTTCATGGGATTTTACAGCTTTTCCTTTTCTTCTGGAATATCACCTGCTAGACTTGACTGTATTAGGAATCAGTCTGTTCTTACCTAGCTCGGCGCAGCTGGGTGTCACTATCAGCTTTATCCTACAGACAATAAAGAGTTGACATGGTTGGGATTTTGGACTGCACCGACAGTTTGGCTGCTTTTTTGAAAAGGTGCTAATTGCACTGTTCCTCTGTGAAGTCCGGAGCATTCGAGAGCAACGATACAGTAAGAGGGAGGGGGGGGGGGGGTGTGTGGATTCACGGGTGAAGTGTGGAGGAGGGTGGAGGAGTTGTGTGGACGAGTTCAGTCAAAACAGTGACAAGAAAGCAGAAAGGAAAAGGATGAGGAGAGCAGTGGGGAGGCGGAGGGGGCAAGCGGGGAGAGGGTTCCTCCTCGCCCCCTAAACAGATGCTGCGAGTGATTCAGAAGCCCCCGCTTTAAAAAAAAAAACCTGCCTGCAAAGACTTGTGAAGGGACACTCAATCACAAGGATTTTTTTTTTTTTTTTTGACGACAGGTGACACTACAGACTGGAAGAGTGCAGAAATTGCTCAAGGAGTTTTTCCCACTGGAAGCGTTGCTGAGCACTACGCTGTGATTCCTCTCTCTCTCTCTCTGTCAGCGTGTTGCTTACAGGCACTGGTACTTTAGCTGCCGTTCTCTTCTCCGTCTCTCCCAGGTCGCCACATGTAGCATGCCCCCAAAGACATGGCTTTCCAGTGAGGATCCAAAAAGCATGCCGGATGATGCTGTCGTACACTTTAGACGCATCAGGGTAAGCCAAGTTTCCTTTGTGAAAT
Source organism: Symphodus melops (assembly GCF_947650265.1). NCBI lineage: Eukaryota > Metazoa > Chordata > Actinopteri > Labriformes > Labridae > Symphodus > Symphodus melops. Next base: position 4,645,641 of record NC_136705.1, read on the forward strand.
AAAGCTCTAACCTCTTGAATTCTAAAGATTTCCGTCATGATTACGTTAGAGTTAAAGGTTGATGAGGATGATTGCAGTCCCACTCGCAAACGAGCCTGAGCCAACAAAGATCCTATTTACCTTTCAGAGAGCACGTCTCTCTGAGTGATGACATCCTTCACCACTCCTTGTCCTTACGTTCCAATCTTCCTGTTTTTTTGTGACGGTGGGAATTATGCTCAGAATAACAACTGATAGGAAGCTGGTGCTGGTGGGTGGTTAATAATTTAAGGTTTGTGAGGGTGGGTGTAAAGCTCACAGTCGTAAACAAGGTTGTTCATAGATTCACATCACTCCTCTTTGCTTGCCCATTGTGTTGTTATAGTCCAGATTCATTTATGTGCTTCTTGGCTGGGCTGCCCAAAACACAAAGCAGTTCTGGTCTAGATTTGGCACACAAACTGGATCATGACCACGAGGAGGAGGGGGATACAAAAAAAGTTACGTGTGATGTTTAATCTTGTTTCTTTGTTTGTACCGCTGACTGAAGTATCCACAATATCCTTTTTATTCCAGATAAGAGTTCCCTTGCCAGGCTAGCTGAGCATCAGGATCATGGGCACCACAGTCGTCACCATCGAGGATGTGCAGGCACTGGAGGTCAAGGAGGAGCAGGAGGAGTCCATTTTGGCCATGTTAGGCATCATTGGCACATTCCTTAACCTTTTTGTAATCGTCTTTGTTTACATCTACACCACACTGTGAGGTTCCAAAAGCAGAAGATAAAAGGACCTCAAAAAAAAAAAAAAAAAAAAGTCTGTCTTGTGTGCAAGCAAGGAGGGAGGGACTTCTTCATTAAAAATTCACAGGTGCTGGGGAAAGAGGCTGGACATGAACGTCTTCCCCTCAGAGAGGAGGAGGAAACTGGAGAGGCTGGATAACGACGAAGACGAAGACGCCGTATTTTCAAGTCACAGCCATGAGCCAGGGAGATAACAAAGGGCTGGATGACATGGCAGGAACAGGGCTCTGCTCAAACCTCCGTGATCAGGGACAGACAGACACTGCGAGCTGCCAGCCAGGACTGACAGGAATTACAAACTTCACCTTGATCGAAATGTCTCGGACTGCTTTACTTTGGAAAGATAAGCCAAATAACCTTAGTCTTGTGGACATAACTGATGTGTTTTCATTCATTTTACTTGATGTTATTTTTCTTGTCTAAAAAAAGGATTTTAGGCAATGTGATTACAAAGTGAGAAGGGACCTTGAGTCGCACGAGGCTGTCCGTCTGGAGTTACTGTTGGCAAACAAAGTGCTGAAGGCTTCAGGACCAAAAGTCTCACAGCTTCAGAGCCCCTCTCAAAGAGTAGCCTTCTGTGGGGATGTGTAACTCCAGACAAGCTCTGTTGTGCTGTCATCTCTCAAGATACTTTTGTCTCTGAAACGCGTTTAATCAACAAAAAGAGAACCATCGAAAAATCACTGAGGGTGAATTTCCATAAATGCCACTTCAAGACACGTGTGAAAATCCAAAGGAAGGGAAGATGTTTATATTGAAAACGGGTCTCTCACATCTGCAGAAATGAGTTACATTAACCTGAACAATGTAACTGATTTATATACAAGATAAATATGAGTTAAAGGATTCTGTTCACTTATTTGTTCATGTTGTTTTCCTGTATTAAAAAGGCTTTTTTAATAAATATTTAAACAGAGTCTAGATGTGTTGTGGAATAGAAGATATTTGAACAATAAACATCAGAGCATATCAATAAGGATATTCTGAAGCCTTGTGTGTGACTGAAAGTAAAGCAGGCGGTGCAGAATGATATAGGCAGGTTAAAAGGTGCAGGTTTACTCGTGACTGAGATTGAACATTTGATTAGGACTCAAAAGGCACCTTCATGGTTAAGTATGCAATTACAAAGACAGTAATGAGGATCTTTGTATTTGATCGCACCATCATCATTACAACAAAGAAGTAGAAGGAATTTAGTTTATCAGTAGAGCCTGAGTGTTATTGGTGTTGAAAAACTGATACTGATTGGTGAAGAGAAAAACTGAAATGAGACAGAACGTGATTAGACCTTTTCAGATTATTTGTTTTTGTTTTGCCTTGTACATTTACACATACAAGGAATTTGTATTAGTGCAAAAAAAACAAAAAAACAAAGCTAACAAAGGAAATAAGGCTAAAATAGTAAGAAATTAAATAAAATACAATAATAATGATAATATATATATAATATAATATAATAATAAGCTATTTCTAACTTGACTGGTCACTGTTTTGCTGTGATATGACTTTGACTTTGCAACAGTACCCATCGGGCTGATTTCTTCAGAAAATAACTTCAAGAATCTCTTTAATTATTAAACACTGTCAAGTCATTCTCATGTGGCCTAATGGCAGCGCCACAGTGAGGAAATGGTTTGTAATGGAGTCATGGGAGCAGTGATTTAGGCAGAAATGGGAAAACAGGGGGTGCAAAAAAAAATACAGGGGGTGCAAATTTTTTTCAGTGTCACGCGGCGCGGCAGTTATGTGCCCCCTAACACACTAGTTTTGAAGAAAACTGAATAAGTCTCTAAATGGTGCATTCTGTTCAATAAGATGCATTGTTACACGTTTTAGTTTTCACATTTTAGTTTTCCCAAGCTTGATAATGTTGATTTACTGTACAGCCCCTGCCCTGACACACCCCTTCATCATTTGACTGCAACTCACTTGGTTCATGTTGTCTAAGCCCTTTGTTGGCCCACTGCTTCTATCTGCACTTTCTTTAAAAAACAAACAACAAACACATAAATTCATAATATTACATGTGTCATCCAGTAATAATAGATCCCTAGACCTTGATAAGTCAATCATCTGGAGCTAAACCCTGCAGTCCGTTGATTGGTTGAAAGAATCGTCACTTCCTGTGTTACGTTGGTAAACAAAACTCCGCCGTGTTTAAACCATTGACTGTAACACACAGCTGATTGTTTACGTGTGTATTTCTCCCCGCCGCACACATCCTTCTCTGAAACAAAGCTTGATTGAGTTCTTGTAATAAAGAGTCACATGCCAATGACAAAGTGGATGAACTGCTGGATGTTTCTCCTTTGTTGAATTTATTAGTTAGCGGTTAGCTGTCAGCTGCTATCATATGACGCTATTTACATAGCGGCTATCGTCATCTGGCTGACACGCCGTCTACCAAACAGGGCACAGGTGGCTGTAGAAACGTAAACAGGATCGGGTTTAAGCTCTTCAGTACCGGTATTCAGCAAACATATTCTTTGCCAGAATTAGAATGTAGCCTAATCAGATATTTAGCGCACCGTATAGAAACCTGTGTAGTAAGCACGTCTATTAAATGTAGATATTTGCACGGCCTAGGTCAAGCCGTGCTATCATTTCAAGGCCGTGTTTTTTTAAAATAGGCCGTGCAAAAAGCGGTTTCGCGGTAGGCTACCTAAATCTATGCATGGGAGTGAATGGGAGACCCCGTTTTTTTAATATCCCCCCCTGTAAAATATGTTGGCTCTGGCACATACTGGAAACACAAGCAGGGATACAGATATCATGGATTCGCCCTTATCGGCCTTTCTAAGAGATGGATTCTGGAAATCAGAGTGGCAAGCATCTTCAGTCCTATCCCACACAGTCAGGTTGTAAATCAAGGAGAAGCACAGCATGGCTCCTGTTATTGCAAAGATGATCACCTCCGGTGCCCCCCCCCACTCCTCATATCTGCCCCCAGCCCACTTATCTACCCTTTTCAAATGCTGGAAGAAAAGGCCTGTGGTAATAGAATCAACATTGTCACGGCTGAGCGGCGATAAATTGCAAATCCACAGGGTTGGAGTAGTAGGGGGTACTTGTACTGGGTCAAGCAATATGTCCATATGTCTGTGTTATATTCTCATGGTTTGAATGTAGAAGTTCCTCCCCTGTGCATGAGTTGAAATACTTCAAGGCCAAGGCTTTTTTTTTCTTTTCTTTATTTCACTGACAGCCCTACTTCAGTCAGGAAGACGATTGCTCAGGGGAAGGGAGTCTCCATTAACACTCCCTCACAAAGCTGTTCAGCAGTGCAGGGATTGCTGTCTGGTCTCTCTTGTCTTTGAAGAGATTGATCGTAACTAACTTTAATCTAACAGGCCAGTCATGTTCACATTACCATCCACTGTCGTGTACAAGTACACTCAACATGAATGATGGACACAAACAGACAATATAAAGAGGTGTTTCCTGCTGGTACCTCGGTTTATTTTCATTCTTGTGCGTCTCGGCAAGTCAAAAGAGGAATCGAATTTGTGAAGATCGCACATCAGATCAGGAAAATATTTCAATGTCAAAATAAAAATGCTGGAATTGCATTTTTCAATAAAGCTGAATTTGTGGTGTGGTGACATTCAAAGGTATTACCTCTAACTAATCGCTCAATTTCCTGTGATGGACGCCAGGCAATGGAGGGAAACTGTTGTGAATCCCAAAAGATTGGCCAAGAAACGGACGATTAGCGTGCAGCAACGTGCTAAGCTGACGGGACTGTGGAGCTGTGGGTACAAGGGAAAACAGCAGCTAGGATACGCGAGGTAAGACTATGAGGCAAATGAAAGGTTTCAGGGGAAGTTCTGAGATGAGAAGTTATTTTTTAGAGGGAATGTATCAGTATTTTAAATGATGTGGTTAATTTTATTTTATATGGAGATCACAAATGTAACTCTAAACTTCTTCCCGATGTTAACAACCCCAAGTGTTTGATGGAAGTCTCTTCGGTTTCTTGTGGTTAAATGTTGGTCAAAGGTTTTCAGCACCGAGAGCTAAGCTTCAATCAGTTCACCTACTCTGTTAGCTACGAGGAAGCTAAGTGGAAATATCTTACCCGAGTGATAGTTATTTTTGTAGAAAAATTGAAGACAGAAGCAACATCCCCAAAACATTAGAGAAGTAACACTTCCTTTGGGTAAGGGACCTAAAAAAAATCCTGTTCATGAAAGGAATACACATCTCACCTTGAACTGGAAATACAAAAGCAAACAACTGTCTGGTTTTACTTTAGTTTAGTGACACTGTTGCTGAGATAAGCCGGCAATACGCGCTCTTTAACCTCCAGCTCATTCACAAACAACTGCACACCTGTGTCACAAAGTTTATTTGCTTTTTCTTCCTTCCAGATGTCGCTGTGATTCATTTCGAGTAACCTCTGATCTGCCTGCTGATTTCTACGCCTTTTCATTCATGAGATTCTTTTGACCTTACGAGGTTGAGTGTGCGAGTGTAGAGGGAAGAGTCTGAGGCTGATCCACACGCGCACATTTCCAGGTGGATCATGACTTATAAAGAACGTTGCATCCAGGTTCTAAAATCTGAATGAAGTAAGTCACACACCATTTCCAGGTTTTGTGCATAAATCTGCACACTTTCTACTGTGCATGTTATTTTAAATTACAGCTGATATTTAGTAATATGATATAGTGATTTATCACGTCCTAACTATCATCATGAGGAAGGATCGTTCTCTTGGATTTAACCTTCGATCAGAAACAGGATTGATGCTCCCTCCTCTCTGGGGGATTCATACGTTCTTCAGCTCCACATTTCAAGGAGGCAATGATGATGTAGAAGAACAAGAACGAGGAGTGGAATCAGAAGAATGGGTGCGTCTCTAATGGTCCTTGTGTCTTAATGGACACAGTGGGATATGGTTAATGATGCTTGGTTTAAATATATTGGTTTAGTAATTCCCTCTAAAAGAGGTATGAGGCAATTAATCCTCAACAAATTGATTTTATATTTCATATTGTTAATGCTGTATGAAGTGATTAGTTGGTCAACAGGAGGGTCTGTGGGAGACCTAACAAGCGGACATGAAGTTGTTATGGCAACATATAACTAACGAGTTGTCCATTTAAAGAAGAGGAAAAACAGAGCTAACATGCTGTACACACTCTGGAAAATATCGAGATGGTTTCAGGAGGACTGCTCTGGAAACTCCCCGTTCACATATGCTCCTCACAGCGAGAGACAGGAGGGGATGAGACCTGACATTAAAAAAGATGTGGAAGTGCCACACAAAGCAACAGAGTCCGCTATAATGATAATATTATATATAAATGCCTTTATATAAATGCTATGTGTCGTTTGTCAATGAAAAGACAGTCATTAAAGGACACTAGCCTTCCAGCTCCATGGTAAGGTGGTCAGGAAACCCCATCTTTTATTTGACTCAGTGCACCATTGCTTTGATTAGCTGTCTGCTATGGCTAGTTAGCACAGCGTTATGTCATTTGGTATTTAACAGAGTGTTAAATGCAAAGATTTGAAAAGACAATGGGCGATCATTCAGGCTATGCATCAACAGAGCTTGTGGCAATAACTAATCAAACAAAGAGCTATAAACCACACATACACACACACACACACACACACACACAGGCATGTAAGCGTGTGTCAGAGGCGTTTGCCAGATAATGAGGAACAATTACAACATTCACAATGCTTTTTATCAGCGGTTATTTAATTATGAGACCAGCGGCACATTAGCACACATCAACACATGAACATGCACACAGAGAGGTCCTCCTGCCAGCAGCGTGAGGCACACAGAGGTGGCACACGCTCGGGTGAGACTGGCTCTGGGCTGATAAGCCACAGTGTACAATGGTAATAGGAGAGCAGAAACACTGATCCTTAATCCTCATGTCACTCTTCTCTCCTTCTCAAACTGGTTCTCTACTGATGAACACGAGACAACGTCTCCCCTGCATCACGTACAGGGTCAAAGCAAATTACCTCCAAGATGCGTCACATTTTCCAGCCGAAATAGACCTGCAGATTCATTATCAGCCAATCATCTCTTTAAAAAAGACATACCGGTATATGGTTCATTTAAAAAAATTAATCAAATGATATCAAAGAACGGATAAAGTTTTCTTAAAATAAATACATACAAATGTTGCTGATTTATACTAGGGCAGCTCCCAACATGAAGGTCAGAGGTTCGATCCCCAGCTCAAACAGTGTGTGAATGCATTAATACTAACAGTCACTAAACACGGCAGCCTCTGGTGTTAGAAGTGAATGAGATGTGTAAACGCAGCTTTAAGAAGTTTAGAAGACAAAAACAGTGCTATCCAAGTCCACCATGTATATATTATATAGTTATACCATTTATAGATTAGATATTTTTGCCATTTATAGATTATATATTTTTGCCATTTATAGATTATATATTTTGATCGTCTTACTTAAAAAAAAAAAACTAACTGGTTTGGACATGTTTCACAGCCTCCTGTGCATGGACCTAGAGTAGTGTTAGTGGATAGATGCTGAGCTTTCTCCATGGCTGAAGTGTGAAAAACATCTGCAGCTAGACAACAAAGAGTCAGCCCAGAACTAATAACCAGTGAGTCCCTAAGGCACTGGGGCAGGATATAAGCAATGGACTGACCTGACCTGAACAGTCCACTGTGTGCCGAGCGCTTTGATGGAAGCTTATTGTCTGCTAAAGGCAGACTGAAGGAACAAGGGATTACCAGAGGATGTGCAAACATCGAGCTGGTTAAAGCTGCACCACACCACTAACACCAAGACGATTACAGTGTCACATCTCACTGTTCAATATGCAACAGGATTTTAAAATATCCACAAAAGGACAACGCTCCTTTATGTCTCAGAAAAAAAACCCTTTTTTATCCAATTTACTGAACATTGAACAAGTACGCTATGACATCAGATGACATCTGGAATGTGATTAGAAGAAGTGATATGAAGTGAAGGACTGGTCTTTTCTTTTTTGAGTGTACATTTAAAACAAAGAACTGAAGGTGTACTTCACAAGCCTGAATGAATTCAATTTGTAAACAGGGACCTGGTACTATTCAACAATAAGACGCACGCACATCTCAGCTTCAGCCAAAGATGCTGCAGCGCCATCTGCTGTTTCATTTAGCAAAAATGCCTCATCCCCAGCACACGTCAGTACTTAAAACACCGAAGCAGCTTCCCTCGTAATTGCAGATGGAGGCTGAAAGGCAAAATCTCTTCCCCACAGTTAGCACTAAAAAAATAAATCAGTCATCCAAACCACCAACTGGCAGCAGAAGTCCACAGAAAGATTTCAACAATTTGCATCATATCAGATACGAATGGATCAAATCGAATTAATGACAATCTTGAAGAAAAAAAAGTGAAATGGAGCACAAACGTGGTTAAGTGCAGTTTGGTTCCATTGAAATGAACAAGGCCGATGACAGTTGGATGGATCACAGAGGATTGCTGTTATATTCAGTAAAGTGCTTCGGTCAGTAGCATTGAGTGAAGGACGCTGGGTATAAAGGGCAGTGGTCACTCGAGCTCTCAGGCTCACTCTGCCACCATGTCTGTCATTTGCAAGAAGAAGAGCACGCTTACCTGAGTCATTGCGTAGGTAGGACGACATGGCAGGGATGAGGCAGGACTGGCTCAGCAGCTCCTGCAGGACGGCTGGTAGAGCTGAACTGTTGTGAGCTCTGCTGTCTGCTGAAGAGGCATCAGCACTGTGGCAGCTGCTGGAGCCTGCTGGATTAATGTAGCTCGCCAGAACCTGGAGAACAACGCAGGGTAGACAACCTTTAAAATCTGTTCAGTGACTGAAAAGACTTCAACGAATTTGACAAGTTCAAGTATGAACTCTGCATGAGCCAGTCTGTGTAACTATAGTGTATACTGGGCTATGAACCACCTCCAGTGAGAAGGAAACCTTACATTTATCTTAATGAAAACACTGAAGGGTCTTTATGCAGGAAAATCAGCTCATGATTTTGGAAGAGGCACATCCTGATTGATTTTGTAAACTCATTAAGAAGTGCTAACCTCTTTCCACATCTGTCATGAGGTAAGGTGATTTTCATGCATAGAAAGCAGCTCAGGTTCAACTCCAACCACTAACACGTGATCATAGTTCAACATGGCCCGATATTTAGTTTTCTGACATTTTGGGACTCCAGAGGTTCACAAACTCTTCATCAATACAATTCTTTCTTTACTTGGATACACCAAAGCCAGAGTAAAAACACTGCCTAAGAGTCAGAATCTCTAGTATACGAAGACCATGGTGTGAAGACCCAGAATAATACAAACAGATACACTTAGAAGTGAGAATATAACTTCAGTCTGGACACTCGTCATCGATGGGTAGATTTACCTGCAGGAGACAGGTCACATGCTCCTCCTCCAGTCGCTGTTTGGTGAGCGCCTGCTCTACATCCCAGCCTGAAGCTGTGGATCCAGTACCAAAACCAGTTCCTTTGGCCCAGTATAACTGCTGCTCCTCGCTGGTCCCCGCACCGTGACAACTGGACATCTGAGGCTAGTAACGAGAGACAATGTACAAGGTTAGGAAGATGGACTTTTCAGTTCCTTTCTCAAACAGCCTGAAGTGTTATGAAATATGATGAAGGACCATTATGGTTTAGTAGTTTGGTTTTCATCCATCTATGTGTTATCTATGCTGCTTATCTTTGGAGAGCATTAGCTGGTACCCCACCTCTCATCATATGCTGACAGTGGACGTTAGGTGGGTTTCATTCTATTATCCCTGTAAAGTCCACCAATAATAAATCTTCCATCACCAGGACAAAAAAAGCAGACGTATGATAATAAACTTATTTATTATTTCAAGTCACGTAGACTCAGAGACAGCAAACAAGAGTCAGCAATCATTGTGTCAAGCTTTTAGTCATATGCAAAAGTATCTAGCACGACTCACTTCAGTCACTTGTAGTTACATTGATTATGATGTCAGTATTTGGTAGCTGTCATAAGCAGATTGAAAAATAAATAGAAAACTGTCCATCATAAAGTGAGGTTCTTATTGTTACTATAAATAATCTGTAATCTGCAAGAGCCAAGCATACATATATATATATACATATATATACATATATATATATATATATATACACGCATATATATATACACACATGTATATATACACACATATATATATACACACATGTATATATACACATATATATATATACACACACATATATACACACACACACACATATATATATATACATATATATATACATACACACACACACACACACACACATATACATATATATATATATATATATATATATGATCAACACAGTAAAAATAAATTAAATTAAAAAATAAATAAGTTGAAGTTTTGTTGGATGTGTGCTCCATTTCAAACAAAGCGTTTCCACGTCTTTTCTCCCATTTGTGCTCCGTTGGCAGCTCCTGTATCGGCGGGCTCAAGGACAGCCTCCACCACAGTGACAAGTCTTTGGCTCAGGTTCAACACGTCAGCCCCGTGATCAGTCCTCAGACTTGACAACTCCATAAATCCAGAGACAGGAAGGAGCATCAGACTGAATGTCACCATGACAACAAAAACAAGGCCGGTTTGATTCAGAGTGTGCCAACCCTCTTTTCATTCAAGTTCCAGAAAATGTTTTGTCCTCGACAACCGAGCCAGTAAAAGGTCAGGGCTGATTTAATGCATGAATTATTCATGCCCAACAACAAGAAAGGCTGTGTTTATTTTTTTTTTAATCCACAGATCAGGTTTGTTTCTCGTCTCTGTCAGTCTGACCAGTCTTCACAGAGTATATGTACCATCTGTGTTTCCACCATGTTGCCTATAATCAGGTCACACGAGTAGTGTTATGAACATCATCACTCTCGCACTGGGACTTTTACCTGCTGCATTCACTCACCCTGACCTCTCATAGAAAGTTGACTTGTGGGCATGCAGGAGGTGGAGGACGAGGATTATCAATCAGATCACTGTTTTTGAGTTGCTATGATTATCCTCATCTATTTGGGCGGTATCATCTAAACAGTGGGAAAGGGAGTGGGCAGCTCGATCTGCCACAGTGAGCCAGACTTGAACATTTAGGTTCTTTCCAGAGCGCCGTACAATTTAAATCGTCTTTAGTCAGGTGCTTTTGAGGCCCTGCAGACGGCTCAAATCTTCTCAGCCAGTTTACTGACAGGACAGTCGAGGAATGTTTAAGACTTGACGTCTATTCCGAACATCTCTGAGGTGTTTCTCCCTGAACTGGTCAGTATTACAAAGCTCAGTTGGCCTGAACAATTAACCTGTTTGTCAGGGACTCAATGTTAGAAATGCAAACGGGAGCTGGAGTAAAGGCCAATGAGGCCGAAGGCTTAACAACAGCAACCAGTCAGACAGAGTGGCAGTGCATTCTGATGCTGTTGAGCCAGATCAGGTTTTTGTGTTTTTTTCTGGTCTGAAAGTTTGACAGAACTCAGACAATGTTTTGTCTTTCTCTTCTTGGTTGGCAGGCAGAGTCAAAGGTTCGAGGTACAACAGATGATTGAAAACCAGCCAAAAAAAGGAAAAAAAACGGCCTTCATCTGTCTGTTCGGTGGGTCAGGAGCCGACGTAGTGAAAAGAGCTGCCAGTGTCAATCTTCTAAAGACAAGCCTTCAAAAGATTTTCTTTGTAGTGGAAAACAAGTTCAGTAAAGGAGAATATGTTAAAGATAGAATTTAAGAAGTCACAACTAATGGAACGTGGAAAAGGAATTTTATGAGGTTCAAACTAAACTTGCAGGACGAGAAAGCATCAAAAAGAATATCTTTAAAATGTACATAGAAGAACATTAAAGCAACAGTTTCCTTTGCTCCAACACGTAGAAACAGAACGAGTATGTAGTGAAACATCATTTGAAATGGGTGTTTGTTTGTGTGGGTGGGTGTTTGTGTGGGTGGCTGTTTCGGGCCTTACCTCAGACACACTGGTGTTGGCGTTGGGGTTGCGGGGCGCGTGATGACTGAGAGCTGACAGACAGGCCAGGATCAGGTGGATGGCGCCGATTTCCAGAGCCATGCGGCGCAGCAGGACGCCGTCGTCCGTGGTCAGGGGAGTGCTGCTGAACAAAGCACGCAGCACGTGGAAAGGCAGCGTGGGCAGCACATTGGCCGATGGAGACTGCAGGATGTGACCTAAGAGGAGAACATAGACGACTGTATCAGAACATTTGGTTTGGTTATACAACATTTGAATATACAAGAAACACAGTTTTACATGTTCATGTTTTAGACATATTTAGACTCTTCATATATACAACTTTTAAAAAGTGAAGCAGTAAAAGAGGGTTGGGCTTAGGGTCAAAGCCAAGTGGTGCTTTAGACTTACTGCCCTCTCCGTCATCTGTGACGCCCAGCACCAGACGCAGCAGGCACTGGGCATGCTTCCTCTCCTTCAGCAGCACCTCTGCATACCCAGGGAGACGCAGGAACAGGCCGAAAGCTGCCAGCGAGTGGGCCGGGATGGGGGACATGGTCTGAACAGAGGACGACGACGATGAAGACGACTGCGACTGCTGCTTGTTGATGGGCGGGGGCTCAGTGGCGATGGACTCGGGCGCCTCGTAGACAAGCTCGCCTGACTGCTCGATGGTCACCCACTCGAACTGGTCACTGTCCTTGGGCTTCTCCTGTGAGGCGGAGGCCACCACCGGGGCGCTGACCTGTGAACAACCATTCAGGAGAGCACAGGTTCAATTTAGCAAAGGTGAGAGGAGGCAACATGAGACAGTGCTGACAGGTGAATTAGGGACAACGGGGCAGAAAGTCTGCAGTGTCAGGATGGAGCAAACTCAGGCCCGAGGAAGAGGAGACACTGCTGATCCAATTGTTATCACACTCCTGAATGCAATTATTTTACGATCACGGATGATTTAGGAAAACAGAAAACATTCACAGTTCACAAGGACAGTTGTAATGAACAATCTCCATGGCAACTAAGCTTAAGAACCCCCCCCCCCCCCCCCAAAATACTTACAGTAATCAAGATTGTGTGTAAAGAAAAGGTGTTTACACCATCTCTGAACAATGTCAGAAATATGAACCAGAGGGAAATTAATTGTGAAAAAGCTGAACTATAAAAACAGTAACTTCTTCACAGCATGTGATATGACCTTCACAAACTTTGATCATCAAAGCAGATGCTCGTTTCCGTGGCGGACTTTGAGTCTCACCTGCTGAATGACATCGGGGTAGAGCATTGGCAGCCTCTCCGCGATGAGGGCGAGGCCCCCCATGCCTGCGAAGACCTGCAGAGGTGACTGGATGGGGTTGGTCTCCAGCAGGGACTCATCAGTGGCAGCATCCGAACAGTCTTCACCGGGCGTCATGGGTTCGTCCTCAGGACAGCTGTTCAGCATGTCACAGTGGTCGACTGCAAGGAGAGCAAAGAGAGGGCCTGTTGTATGTTCATGCACTGTGCGACAGCTGGGACACTTGTCAGCATAGTATTCAGGAACCAAGCCTGTCATGCGAAACAACGGGCGTCATCTTAGAATATTTAACACGTGGAGTAAGAGAAAACATGTTGCTGATTTGGTCACAAAGACGCTTCACATAACTGGAAAGCTGTGACGTTGGAACCACTCTGGCAGCCTCCCTACAAATAAACCTGGATATGAAAGGCATTAAAGCTCACTTCAGACGCTGGCTTTCTTCAGCAGCTGCATTTGGGACTTAATCTCATTTATTTTCCAAATCCAACCAGAGGGCAGAGGAAGAAGAAGTGAAAAACATTAAAAACAGCTTTCGGTCCCCACAGACCTTCTTCAAGCATCGCCCGTCACTGGCCACATCACGGCAACAAACACAGCTTTAAGTTTCCAGTTTAGGACGCATGACCCTCGAATAGGCTGATCGAACAAATCCTCATCCTGATGACCTTGATTCCACATTACCAACAGCACTGAAGACAAGGCCGAATGAAACACGAGGCTAAAGGAGCAGCTGCTAACCCACCACGACTTTATTGTGATGACATGGCCGGGCTAGATTCATGACGATTTTAAGTACTGGATGATTGATAAATAACCACTCATCTCTAGATACAGCTCACCCATCTTTTGTCTATGGTTTATGTATGTGTGTGTGTGTGTGTATATATACACACACACACCAAGTTTTATTTTTCAGGATTATTTTTGTAGTTTTCATTTTTGTCAGTTTTGTTTGTTTGTTGTTTTTGTAAGAGTATTCCAGTTGTTTATTTCTGTACACCTGTCTTTGATTTGTTTACTTACTTGGTGTATTTTGCAAATGACAATGAGAAAATAAAACAAATATTTAATGACAAAGAGCCATTCCTCTCCTCTTACAGAGGAGAAAAGTGGGTGGATGATTCACTGCTCGGGCATGGGATATGTTTTGGATCCTATGTTATGTATTGTAGACTACATGGGTTTCCTGCAGAGATTAAGTGGGTTGAACTTCTAAAACAGGATTAGAAAATGCTGCCTATCTGGAGAATAAAAAAAAGAGGCTCATTAGGCAGCTTGTATGAGAAATAGATCCGCATTACTAGAATGTAGTTTTACTCGAACTGAGTTAGTCTTACATATAAAGGGAGCGAAATACATGACGCTTCTGCTCCCTTCTTGTCAAAACTCTTTGAAAATAAATTCTTTAATGCAACGTCTGCATCAAGGAGAGTCTCAACTGGGCCAGTAATCTAAAGTTATTTGTTAGTCTCTCTATGCGGCTGGCTCTCTAATCTCTACAGCTACTGTAATGAGGCTATCTTCATTTCAGCAGCCACAGACAGGAAGGACATATTGCTGAAATAAAGATAATGGCTGACCTCATCATGTGGCTAGAGTCTGGGCTATGGGCACATTTAAGAATGGGGGCGTTTATTCGAGGTTCATTGGAGGGGAAGAGGCAAATCAGTGGCTGCTCATTTTTGGGAATGTTAGGGTGGAAGAATAACGGGCTGTTCCCTGTCCGCTTCCTGCTGCCTGTAAAAAGGGAGGCAATAGAAGTGAACCTTAACGTCATCAACTTTAATGGAAGGCTGTAAGCGCTGTGTGTGAAGTGTGCACACCCTCTGCACCATACTGGACAAATGGAAAAGGCATAGAAGAAACTTCTCGTGTGGATAAAAACATGTCTGTCACTCGAACCCCTCTAGCAAACAGACCCGCATTTTTAAAGATACGGTGCTGAATTTCAGCCCGTTATACGAAAGAGGCTAATTTCATACTAATGCCTTTTTACGAACTACAAAAGCAAATCAGACTATGATTAAAAAAAAGTTTTCTGTATAGTTATTATTAACGTCCAGCTTGGGATAGATTTAAACAAAGTGCTCTAACACACTTTATATACTTTTTTTTTTTTTTTTCCACAACCAATAATAAAAGTGAGTGATACCTTTCACTGTTAGCAGGGGGATTGTTTTAGTTAAAGAGCAGCAAGGAGATAAGGGGCAGCACTGCTTTGCCTACAGGAAGAACCAAAATTCCTCACAGGAGCTTTAACGCTAACGCCCAGCCACCACCACTGGACCGCATCATCCCCACAACCACCGCCGCCCTCGTCCAAGCCTGCTCCGACCTCTACCTCAGCAGCAAGGAAGTACACGAGGGTTTCACTAAGTACAAAAGTGACTGATACTATGCTTACTTACTGCAAGTCAAACTATGTTTAATATACAAGGTATGTTGATACACTCCAGGATTAAATCTAAATTATAAATATATCAGATATTTGACCACTGAAGAACAACATTAATAATGCTAAATCAATAGCTATACTGCCATAATTAAGTAATACAAAAAATGATACCATCACCTTTTGAAATGGAAACAACAGAACAGGTCAAATCCGATGGATAAAAGCTTTATGTGCAGTTCTGCCGATTCACCTGTGCTGACATCATCAATACAAGACTTCGACGTTAAAAACTAATCTGGTCAAGAGCTGACCTCCAAGCCTGCAGAGTCAGGTAGCCAGAAATAAGCAGCCAGGTCTGTAATGGACAGGTGGCGTTGTAGTGTTGCCCTCCTGCTAGAGAAAGGTCAGCGGGTTTGACGCCAGCAGCAACCTGTGCTGACCGAACGTCTTTAAACGACAATGTTCTTTTTATTATCCGTCACACTGCAATACCAGCTACAGAAGTACAGCATTAACATACAGGCACAGACTGTCTATACACCACTGAACATACATGCTACATGTACATGTAAGATGCTGTAAATGTTTAATGACACCACTTCTAAGGAGGACAGAGCTTTAACTCCCTGAGCGCAGGTAAGTAGGAGACTTAGTGTGATTGAAGCGTTTGTGCTCCAAAGCACTCCAGAAGCTTTTAGACTTCAAAGGAACCCAAGAAAGAGTCCAGGTGACACGAGCTCAGCCCTGACCAAAGTACAACTCTATCAAATCTTAACGTGGGAGCAGAAAAATGGCTGTGGACTACATTACTAAAGCAGTAATAAAAATGTAGCTGCATTATGACATTTTAAACCTTTTGTCTTTGTATTTTGAAGTTTGGTGAATTCACCAGCATTGGTACTGAGTTTTGAATCTAAATGGGGACAATTTAGAATTTGAATTTGTCAAGAAGCTTATTTGTTTTATATGCAAGTTTAATGATTCAATCCATTTTGCAATCTAACACTTAAAGAAGTCCAATGGAATGCATATCTGGGTGCATTTGTTATAAGTCTGTCAGACTTAATCTGATTTAATCCCTGCTGTCATCCTTCTGTTCTCTGTGTGTGAGTCCTTCCTTGCAGCACTTGTCGGTTTGTTCCTGAATTCTGGCCCATAGATGAAGACAAACTCAGGTCCATTTTCGAAGGCCCTGCTCAACACACGCTACCTTCTTTTTTAAAAATGTGACAAAGGGCCGTCGGTCGCAGAGTGGCGAGCTTCCACGCCGCCATTTACAGGAGAATCCGTCAAGAAGGCCACCCGGTTCTTCCCACCTCATTCCCCACTCTCTCTCTCCCTGATTTCCATCTCTATCCACTGGACTGTCTCTCCAATAAAGGCACAAGAAGATCAAAACAAAATCTTTAAAGAAAAAAAAATAATCTGGCAGAGATTTGGGAAGCTTGTTGGCAGAGCAGTTGGGTCGTATGCTTCGACTCTTGGCTCCTTCCTGCAAGTCATTTCTCACTCTCTTTCTCTACTTCATCCACCTTCTTATCTCTCAAATGAAGGCAAAGCAAGTCCAAAGTCAATCTAATAGGTCCATAAAGTAATTTTGTTGAATGCGAGTAACAACTGCAGCCTGTTGGATCTGGTACATGTGTATGTACTGGAAAAGATCCCAGGAAGAGACGAGCGGTAACGGAGTCTCAAAAATCACGACAACAATCGCAGGACCAGCAGCAACATAACTGTGAACTAAAGCACAGAGCTGAATGTTTTTTGGTACCTTTCTCAGTGCGCAGCCTCTTGAAGGAGTCCGTCTTGGAAAGGCCGGGGTCAGAGATGACCTTGGAACCCAGCTTGACTGTCAGGTTGATGGACTGGTACCCTTGTGGCAGCTTGCGGTCATAGAGTAGTGTCAGTAGTTGGGCCAGGGTCATCTCAGGTGGAAGGGGCTGACCTGGAGGGGAGAAAAGTGGGAAAAAGGAAAAATTAAGTTCACCGACACCTGAACTTTGGATGACACCTTGATGTCCTGCGGCCATATGTGAGTCAGCATATTAGAGCTGAAGTATGCAGCAGTCTGCAAAGGGCTAAAAAAGAAAAAACGTGAGAATCTGACAAAAAATATAACCCTAAAACTGCAGACCTCTGGCTTACAGACATGGTAAATCGATGAATACATCCAATACACAAAATGCAGCCTGATGCCAATGCAAACCCCTTTTCATCTTTGGAACACTTGGCTGATATTCATATTTTATTGCCTTGTTGTCACACTCTTTTTTAAGATCTTCATTTTTGGCCTGAACTTTTTGAGCCTGAAGTAAGGGGGAAAAAAAATAAATGTGAATACTTTTTTAACAATTTAATCCGTTTTTGTAGAAAACATTAAAAAGGTTAGCGCCTCTTTGTGAAAAGTTCTGGGATTAACTAAAGTCTCCAATCACATACTCGATTTCCTGAGTCCTGAAAGCTGAGCTAAGAGGCGGCGCAGAAGACCTCTTGAATATAAAAAATAAAATGACAATTTCATCTTGAACTTGTAAATGCAGTACCTGGAAGTAGCTTGTGGTAGAGGTGGAAGACAGGCACACTGATGGTTTTGGCTGAAGGGTCCACACCAGACGACGCAGTCAACTTGTCACTCATCACACGACCCCTCCTTGATGGAGGTCTGGGGGGAGTTGAGAGGGCTCGCTTGGACTGGGACTTTAAGCCTGGTGGCGGAGACAGACAAATAATTATTCCAGGCCTGTAAGTGGTTCTCCTAAAGACAAAAATAGAGCTTAAAATCTTTTCATTTTAACATATACACTCCACGGAGAAGTAATCTTTTAAAGTACAAGTAATAGATGATATTTCCAAAGTACCTGAGGTGCACACACAAGCTACACAATTGTCTTGATGATAAGCATTAAGGCTGTGGGACAGGATCCAGAAGCAGGCAGAGGTTGGCTTATTAGCTGATGCCTTTGCTGCAAATGGACAAAGACATGGATGGAACAGATCCAAATACCTGAGGCCACAACAACACTGTAGTTATCCTGGAAGCCGTTGTCTGCCTTCATCTTCTCCTTCTCCTCGTGATTTTTCTTCTCCTTGTCCTCCTTCTGCTCATTGATCAGTTTCGCAGTAATGCTTGGCGTGTCTGTTCAGATTGATAAAGAAAAGCCAGAAAAAAAAAAAAGCATGAGTCACACTTTGTTGTTACTTCATGGTTCATTCCTAAATTTTAAAAGAAAATAAAGGTTTTTGAGTTTATAAAGTAGACAAACAGATTTCCTCGTTCACGTCTCTGAAGAAGATCGAGTGGCGTCTCAACAAGTTTTAATCCAATTTATTTATCGTTCAGTTGAATTAAAATGAATTCTAAATCAAAGCTGTGGATAAAGCTGCCCACTTGACCTTTCACCTTTCAAACTTAACTGATCAACAACATATATACATATATCACGCTCAGTTTCATTTTATTGTATTTGACCTGTGTGTGTGTGTGTGTGTGTGTGTGTGTGTGTGTGTGTGTGTGTGTGTGTGTGTTCGTTTTTGTCCCAGGTTTCTTTTTCTGTAGCTTGAAATAAAAAAAAATATTAGAAGTTAGAAGTATATATATAAATAAAGATCTGTGCAGTGATAAAAGTACAAGCAGTAGATACTGTATGGCCCTGTCACACACACATTCATAACAGCAGTTGTGTATCAGGCCTTCTATCAGCTGTTCAAGGTCCCAGGGGGTGAGCCATTCATCATGCTGTACCGCTGACCTTTACAGCTAACCAACGTCCACAGAATGAATCCACAAGGGCGCATGGCCGAGCACAGAGTTCACGTCTGGGAAGCATTTTCATAATCATTGAGGCTGTAATTAAAACCTCAGCAGTAATGGGTTCAAAACTCCTTCCTAATCAGTCGCCTCTTTATGGGAGCGAGAGTGAGGGCTGATTTCAGGAGGGCAGCTACAGCAGGATCTTTTCTCAGGGTGGGAAGCACAATACTGCACATAGCAACCTTTTTTCTTATTTACACCTTTATCCTCTTAAGTGTCTTTTTAATGTAACATTTATTTGTCTATTTGTAATTCATTTGCAAACCACTGGAACAATCATGTACAATTTAAACAATGTTTTATGTATATACCGGTAACTCAAACCTGTGCCTTTTGACAGTACAGATAATATAGAGATGTGTGGACGGGGGCAGTAGCTCAGTCTGTAGGGACTTAAAAACCGGAGGGTCGCTGGTCACACATCTAAAAGAAACGATGATCTTATGTATGACAGTGTCTCTTTTTTCTGAGAGTACAAAGCCAATATCTGGTCATAAACTGGAGATGGTAAACAAAGGAACCTCCATTGTTTTCCCAGGAAGAGTCAGTTCTAAATAAGCAGCAGAAAGATATACTGTAAAGAGACTTCAAAGGACACAATAGTGAAAGTTGAACTCATTTCCAAAGTTTGTGTCTGAGTAATCAACCTGGGGAAGAGTTTGTTCTTCACACCACATGCGAACACTTTCAAAAAAGCTGATCTGATTACCGACGTCTAAGAACCGCGTTTTTAAACCTCACCACATCAGGGAAACAGTTTCCACTGGACGGCTGCAAGACGCTGCGGCTCCATGTTTGTTGTTGGAGAAGCTTGTCAAAAGACATTAAGCTCAAACCTTCTGAAACATTTAAAACACTACCAAAAGGGATCTGGAGCTCGAGTGGTAAGGCTGAACTCAAGCAGTGGGTGGAGCCTGTTTCACTGGGACCGTGTCCTGCTGTGTGCGGAGCCACACAAACAGCAGCTGTGGGGCTAAACAATATTGATGAAGACTCAAGTCAAGCGTCAAAAACCGTGTTTGATAATAATTGACAGTGAAGGCTGCTGCGAAATAATAAACTTGCAGAGGTTTGGACGTTTCTGGTCCACACAACAGGCAGTACAGATGTCAGTGTTGCCTCGTGTTTAGTGTGTGACTTTGAGTGATACGAATTCAAAAAGCAGAAAGAGAGGTATCTCGCCACATGAAAATATTGTTAACCCATGTCACCATTAGTTTAAATGATTTAAGAATAGTGCTCTGCCTCAAATCTGTTCATTTGCACTTCATGGCGTCGTTTCCTCCTTTCTAGATCTTTGCTTACTAACTCTCCCATCTTTGTCCATTTGGATGAAAGTGTCTGCTAAATGAATTGTAAGTCGACTAAATCGCTTTAGAAAATACCATGAGTCAATACCGGCTGGTGAGACTCAGAGACAACTGACTCAAGTCAAAGGTGTAAGGCTGTACATACCTGAAACCCGGTCCAGGACTTCAGCCAGCGTGGTGGAGATGGGCAGGTGGAGGGTGCGGTACTTGTGGCCTGCTCCGTACATGGGATGCTGGATCATATGGCTGGTGGCATTAATGCGCCCTTTGTATAACTAAGGAAGAAAAAAATGAATAAAACATCATTTAAAAAATTAAACTAAAAAGGAGGGAATTATCATTACATAATTTTCATATCTGTAAGAATACTTTGACAAGATACAGTGTCACCTGTGAGGAAAAGAAGAGCTTTGAGCTTCATTAGAAATGGTTCACAATAGTCATGTAAACAGTACGCATGGCTTCGTTTTACAGCATTGATTCATTGTTTGTCAATAAGAATGTTATTTTCTGAAGTTTTGGGGAAAAAAGAATGGATGAAAAGAAAGAAACAAACATCACATGTTACTGGGAGTTTGAGGCCGTTCAATGAATAGTATGGTTATCTAACATCATGATGTTCAATGGGAAGTAAATAAAGATTTTACCAGAAACTCCCTCGGATAACTTGCATTGTGATTCGTACGCCTAAGCCCCTCCCACAAAATGACTCACCAAACATGCACAACACGCAGAAGCCTCCGTGGTTAAAAACTCCCTGCCATGGTTATGAGCTCTTTTTGACAGCAGAAAGGAATGTTTACAGCCGAGTTAACAAAAAAAAAAAAAAAAAAAAAGGTTTTGGTCTGAGTTGCTCATGTCTTATTCATACACACTGTGCGGAGCGTGGAGGATCAGGGGGGTGCTACATAGGCTTTATGTCTCCCAGCATGCCCGAGGCGAGAACAGGAAGAGTAAAAAAAAAAACATCTTCATCTACAATGCAATAAGGCGTGTGCTCACAGACACACCTTGTTTTTAAGAAGGAACCTTTAAAATGTAAAGCTCTTTGTGACATGTGATGAACAAACTGTTATTGTAACAAAAGCTCTGGCTAAATAATATTTATGACTGGTCCAAGAATACCTTAAAGCTACAAAGAGAGGGGAGAACTTTTGGAACGAGACAACAAACCAGCAGCCGCCAAGTGTGACGCTCATTTTCAGAGCTGCACACCGATACTCGTGTCATTTCAAGGGTCACGTCTGGCTCTTCACTGGATCCTGCGTCAGCGTTCAGGAGGCTTATTTATGACACATGTGATGCGAGTTTGTCTGTCTCCTGTCTGTCCTAACAGTGGTGCTTAAAAAGGAGGAGCAGGGGATCTGCAAATAAAAGTCCTGAAAGTTTAACCTCCAACCACAATGGATGTGTCTCGAACATGTCAGGACAGTCTGGGCAGCGGTTGCTAAAATACCTCGTCTGGACCAAGCAGACGACCTTGCTGACCATAGTGCTCGCTGCTAACGGGCAGCAAGGAAAAATAGCCTATCATACAGAGAACAATGAGACAGCAAGAATATGAAAATGCTTTACTTTGGGTAATTAAAACTAATTTTTCAACACCTGCATCCCCCCCCCCACACACACACACACTTTCCCTAAAAGAGCTTTTCTGACAACCAATCAGTGAGCTTGTAAAATATAGTTCATTAACGTGTCAATGAGGACACTTTTCACAACGCACGCATCAGGCTAAAAGGATCATCGTGAAAAGGAGATGAGGTTTTCTTTTTTTCTGTCACATTGCTGCACTGCCCCCTGGTGGCCACCACTTGATACTGCATCAATCTATTGTCTTCTGTGCCACTCTCGGTTTAGACAATATCAGGATTTTATCATGTTGGCCATCTCTTCTGAATTAAACAGGCACAATGACTTTTTTTTTTTAATTCATGACTGAGAGTGGATGAACTGATTCTCTCTGATAAACATGGCTCAGTGTGACGATGTGGCCCGTCATTTCAGAGCAATCACAGCAATCCTACTGAAAAATAAAACTCCAACACAGAACATGTCAAACATTGAACTCCTTTACAATCACGGGTTCACTCGGGCACAAGTTATGGTTCTCTTAAGATACATACATAGAACCATTGTTACTGACACTGAGTTCATCTAAACCGCTGCCGGTGTCAAACTCGAGGCCCGAATCTGGCCCGCCAGCAGGTTTCATCTGGCCGCAAGACGTTTTAGGAAGAAGAGAAACATATCTTTATGAGATTTATTTTTGAAATTAAATGACTGCACACTGTATCATTAAAGCACTGAAACCAGGGCAGGCAGAATAACCACTGTTAAAGTTTATATCTTGCACAGCACTATATAGCCGAGAGTGATGGTCTTTTTCATGTGATGCAAGGATAGCATAACGATTCATGCCTGACCTGATTTATTACTATGAACTAAAGTTATCAGTACAAGTAGCTTATTTGGATTTGGCTCCAGTTAGACAGGTAAATATGTTCCGAGTAATAGTGATCTTTGCTAAATTGGTCCAGCCTACTGGAGGTCTCATTGGAATAAATCCAGCCCCGACCCAATATGAGTTTGACAGCCCTGATCTGCATAAGGAGGAAAGGGAATTGTTTATCAAAGGAAAGCAATCTAAAGACAGAAACTGGACAGCAGAGAAAGTTACTCACCGGACAGGGAGACTGTAGGAAGACTGTGACCTTCTCGTCCTCCAGCATGAGCTGCAGGAAAAGCCTTCGAATGAAGCCTGATATGTTTCCAGACATGGGGACATTTCCTCGCTGAGGTGCCGACTGGAAGAGCTCACACAGAACCTGCGGACAGAAAATACAGCCTTAAAGTCATGATGGAGACTGATGAATCGTTTGATACGAGTAAGGTTTCCAAGACTAACTACCAAAGCGTTCATGGAGAATTCTGGTCTTTTACATCTGGGCCCTTAAGAGCAATGGATACAGAAAGTTGTGGTACTGCCTTTGTTTGGGCCAGCACTCCAAGAGCAACTGTAAAGGCTGTGATGTCATCTTTAAGTGCGTCTAATAGCTTTAAAAGGAGTCCCTCACTTTCACTCAACTTCTGGAGTCTCAGAGAAGGTGTAAGCTCTAAACTTTGTCAACGGTGTGGAATGTAAAAGCAGACCTGTGCCATGAGCCGCTGGTTGTTTGGGTGACAGGAGATACACTGGAGAAAGAAGGCCACGGTGGCGTTCTCGAGCGCTGTCCTTTGCTGTGTGGTGAGTCCTCCTGGCTGCCCTGAAGAAGCCAGGGAGAAGCGTGACCCCGAAGGCTGAGGTTGGGGAAGAGAGGGACCAGCTGCAGATCCGGAGCCCAGAGGCTGACAGCTTGCATTGGCACTGGTACTAGCACTGGCGCTTGAATGGCACAGCAAGAAAAGCAGCGCCGTCCACAGTGGGTTCACCTCTGGTCCGCCTAGCCAGTCTTTCATGGCGTGACTGTTGCCTACGTCGGTCAGGAAGCGCAGCACCGGAGCAGCCAGCTCTGCAGCCAGAGGAGGCCGACTGTGAGAGGCGGAGGAGGAGGAGTAGTGGTGATGATGGTGTCTCCTCTCAGCCTGAGCAGCTGGCAGAGGAAGGTCCGCACTGGCCAGGAGGTTGACACAGAACTGGGCCAGGCTACGAACCAGCAGTGAGGGTAATCCGGAGTCGAGCAGCTGCTCTATGGCCCCTGGAGACTGAGAGGCAGCAGCCAGCGTGGCTAACTGGGACTCCGACAGGTTGATGGGTGGTCTTGCATGCTTGGAATCATCAGTGAGTCCTGCAGCGTTGGTGTTGGCGTCATGCTGCTTTTTCCCATCATCGGTCATGGCGAGACGTTGGTGCTGGGCTTGAGAGTGGCTGGCGCTGGGTGCTGAAACGATCCCCATCCAGGACATGAGCAGAGAGAAGTAACTGGGGTGTATGTGACACATGGAGCACAACAGGCTGTCCACGGCTTTCTTCAGCACTATGTCGCATGGCAACGACATAGACCAGTTATACAGCAGCCTGGAAGGGAGCAAAGGAATACAACGAGTTAACAATAATGACTTTACATATGTGACATTCACTGCGAGGGGAAGTAAATTAGAAGGATAATCTCGATTTAAGATAGGTTACCGTAATTTGTCTCACTGCTTAATGCTACGAGTCGAGACTGCCAAGAATGATCCTTATTTTATTTTTTTTTATTTCATTTCAGGACATTTTAGAAAAAAAACAATACCAACAGAAAGGAATCCTGTCCTGGGATCAGCATTATATCCTGACCTGGAAATTATACTCTCAAAAAAGTCTGGGTGCACAAGATATTCGGAGCAAAAGTTTTTCTTTTTAATGGGTCAGCAACAACAAAAGCTATCGCCAGTAGCATGTTTAAGTCAGCGATGCTAAGTATTAAAATGACACAGCCCCTTAATGTTAGGACAAACATGTTTAACAATGTTTGAAAATGAGAAATGACTTACTCAAAGAGCTCTCTGTTGAGCAGCGCAGGCAGGTCGTAATCGACAGGCAGCTCGTAACTGTGCCACAGTATGGCTGCCACACAGTGGAGATGGGAAGGCGAAGGCATGAGGAGGCCGTACTCCCTGGATGAAGCCGAGGAAGTGCTGGCTCCATATCCCATGGGGCCGCTGATCTTGTGGGCTGCTACGCGCGAGGAGTCATGAACCCACTGGAGCAGAGCTTGGATCCTGGAGGGGTTCAAATTCAGACAAACTTTGCTAAATGACTCATCACACAGCTTGGACAAGACAGCATGAGCTCCTCAGTCCCGTCGGTGTGAGGTGAATCACATTAGCGTTTATATGCAATAAGCGCTTCCATGGCTGTAAGAGCTGACAAGGAGAGTGCGAGGACGCTCTTTACGACCAGCACATGCATCTGTCTGGGAAATCACCTTGATTGGAAAACTGTTTCACATTGGTCGTCATTTTTTATTGAGGGGGACTTGAGGACAGTTACAGTCAAGGTGAGAGCAGGATGTTGATGTACCTGTCTTTGGTTCCAGGGTCCTGTGTTGTTCCCAGCTGATACAAAATATCGATGGTGGAGTCTGAGGAGAGGCCGTTCAGTCTTCCAAAGAGCAGAGGGCTATTCAAATCTTCAACGACAGAGATAGAGATAAAATAAGAACGGATACAACTTTCCCATCACTGTTCCATCACTTCCTAATACACTCTGAAGTGTTCATTCTCAGTACAATTTAATCAGTTGAAACATTCCTATTTAAATATTGTCTGTAATAATTACCAAATAATACCTCCAATATTTAATCATTAAAAGGATAATTAAAAGTACAGACTTGTAAAACTACAAACGTGCTTGCTGTAAAAGTCGTTGCACAAATATTGTGAGTAACTGTTGGCACAACAATCATCTAAAATGTGCCCTTGTGTAAGTCCTAAACTCTTTACAACCCAATTTAAGGACCTTTGAAGGGGAAAAAAATCTGGCAACCCAGTCATGTTTTTTAAGGTCATGGGGCTCTGCAGCCTGTGATTAACACTCCTCAGCGATGCAGCTCTGCGTGACTCACTTGCGGGGTCAGTGCCAGAGGCAGCACAGTTTCTCAGGAGAATGTCAATGAGTTTGAGCCCGATGCGAGTGGACTGCAGCCCGATCTTGACAAGCACGGCCTCGATGTTGGGGGAATGCATGCCACAGTAAGGTGACATGAGCAGCGCAGCGCAGGTCTGCAGCAGGTTAGCAGTGGGTGCGGCAGCGCTGGCCATCATGGCCTCCAGGTCGCTGACGTGGGTGAGACAATGGTGGAGAAGGCGCAGCCAACCGATGCTGTTTGTGGAGGAAGAAGAGTTGAAAAACAACACCTACATCGAAGACTTATTGAAAAACTCTCAATCCAGGGATGAGTTGTGTACCTGGTTTTAGAAACCTGGTCCTCAGAAGGCAGGAATGGGTTGTTGACTGTTGCAGAGGAGGTGTTACCAAATGCAGTTAGCCCCAAGAGTTTGATCTGGGATAGACCCAGAGTGCTGGCATCACGAGGCCTGTGCAGCCTCAGGCAAACAGCTGACGCCACCTCCGCCTTCACCAACTGGATCTTTATGTATGTTAGGCCGCTAGTGATGACCGGCGTAGAGAGCGGCAACATGTTGACCCCGTCAGCGCTAATCTCCACAGACACCGAGGACGGGCAGGCTGGTGGAATTGAAAGAAAAACAATAGCTTAGTTTTGATCCAAGTAAGAGGAACAGAAGGAAGTGGATACAAACAGAGTAAAGGACTTTCCTCAACTTTATTTTATTTGTGAAATACTGACAGAGAATCCTTATTTCAAATTCATCGATAAACTGGGTCCACTCACTGGCGAGAGAGGCGAGGTGAGGCTGGATGTGGAGCTCCTTGAGCAGCACAGCAGCAGGGAGGTGGATGGTGAGGTCACACCAGGCCTCCTCTGGCAGAAAGATGTAGGACCAGGCCGCCGAGCGTGCCCTGCGGTGTGGGGGCGTGGCTTGGAGGAGTACCTCTGCTGGCTGGGCTGTGGGGCTGCTGGATGTGATGGTGCCTTCGTGATAAAAACGGATCATTTATGATGAGTGGAGAGTTTGTGAAAGATTAGACGGTTTTAAAATGTGAGTCAAAAGAAACTGAAAGCACCTAAAGGAGCAAAGTTGTGGAGTCCCTCCGCATTGTCGGGCTCTGATGTCATCACTCTGGCCTTCAGGTTGCCATCGGCTGTCTTTCCTGGACCCGAGTCTAAGAACTTCATGATGGTGGATACCATGCTGCGTGCTGTGTTCACAATGGCCCGAGTGCTGGTTACCATGTTGTTACAGATTAATTGCACACCACCTGGAAAGTGAAAGAACTTATTTAATACTTAAAATGTGCACAGCGCTGTGAGAAAAGACCTACAAGGTGTAGAAGCAAACATCACTAAGTTTGAGAAACTGGGTTTGCTGATTTAAGTGGTTCTCATCAAGCCAACAAACCAAAGTAGCGCAGTACAACAACTAATATGTTTCGTACTGATGGGGGCTCCCGAAAATGTTGTTGGACCTCTTTTTTTTTTGTTCTAACCTTTTATTACATCGTGCAGCAGAGGCTGTAGCCCGATCATTCACACTGAATCCTGTGTTTACCCACCCATGTCATGGAAGGCCTTGAGAGCCTCGCTGGTGTCCAACACTCGGAGGATGAACCAGAGAAGAGGCTCAGACAGCTGACAGGTGGAGAGAGAGCCCTACAACAAGGACACGGTACATGTTCAGAGTTTGAAGAATTTCACAGTATTTGTTCAAACACTGAACAGTGCTGTGCTCACCTGTCTGCCCATATAACCACACGCCATGTACGTGAGGATGGGCTGTAGCATGACCTGGACTGATGTGGCCCTCTTGCTGAGAGTGGTAAGAATGGTGAACAGGCCATCACCGACGGAAATGGCGTCCAGACCACCGTGGAAGTTCTCATGTTTGGTCAGGTGGAGGCCACTGGCTCCTAAGGAACACAGAGAACATTGTATTTAACACAGACTCATGTAAGCATTGGATTATAGTTATTTTAAAGTCCTTACACGGTCACTTTGATGTTTCAATGACTCCTCAGTGCTGGTATAAAAGTTAAGCTGTTAATGTCACTAGTGGCCGCAGTGCTCAGTGTTTTCTTTGTTCAGCACAGATAAAGTGTTCTGCCTCTTTAACAGCAGGATCCAGGATGTCTGTGTGCAGTTTTGTTTTGAAGAGGCTGAAAGGTTATAACTTAAATGTTGAAAGCGGAGATGAAACCCGTGTCAGAGGAACTGCAGTGTTAGTGAATAACTATGTGGCGTGTTGGTCTCACCTATTATCATGGCCATGGCGCTGCTGTTGCACTGGCCCAGTGCTGACAGGATCTGGCTCATAATCTGCTGATTTGCCAGCACCAAGTCAGCCACGCCAGCGGGAGGACCCTGGCTGGAAGTGGATCCGCCGGCAATGCTTTCTTTGCTGCCGCAGACCTTCTCCTCGTCTGACACGCTGCTGTCCGCCGCTCCGCTACCCGCCGGCGGCAGCCTTCCACTGAACTCTCTGTCCCCGGACAGTGGCAGCTGAACCAGAACGTTGACCAGCTTAAGGAGGTCGAACATCAGCTGATCGCGTGTCGTCTCTCCGCACACAGCCTTTGCATCTCCTGGCCGGATGATGTTGGCAAAGAGACCACCAAAACAGGCGCGTGCACCCACGGCGCTGTCGGAGCCACTGCGGGAAACCAGCTTGTCAGAGCAGGTGATGTAGTGGTGAACCAGGAACGTTATGGACTCGATGACAGAGGAGATGGTGGCCACTGACACCACCTCGAAGTTTTGCTCTAGAGTAAACTCCAGCAGCTTCACTTGGGCATCTAATGGGCCCTGACCTGACTGGAACGGACCCCTAAAGCATGAGAATAAACACAAGTTGTCAAAACGATTTCTCGTTATTAGAAATCTGTAAGGTGAAAACATGATTGGCAAAAAACTCCTCGAGAATGTCATACCTCTCAGTAGAAAGGATGTGCATGAGTTTGAGCAGGAACTCGCTGAACATTTGGGGGCAGGTAGAGGACAAGTGAACCTGCAGGCGGCCCAGGAACTCATGCATGGCCTGGGTGGCAGTGGGTCCAACTTGAGAGCTGTGCTGGCTTGTACCGTTGGTGCTGCAGCCGGACAGGAAGCGCACCAGGACATGAACCAGGGTGGGATCGGACACCATCTGCTGGGCGGTGCTTTCCTGAGAGCCCATTCCATTGCTGGAGGCTGAAAGGCCAAACACAGGTTTTAGATAAATCATTGCACATGACACAACTAAACCTAAATATGAGGTACCCACGACAGAAGAATGAGAGCATTCTCCTGCACGTCTTTCCTCTGTCATGATGCTTTTGATGTCTTGTGTGAAGCACTTTGAGTTGCCTAGTTGTTGAAATGTGCTATATAAATAAACTTGCATTTCCTAAATAAAAAAATGCTGTTGAATTTTAAGTCATAAAGTCTCTGAAAAAAAACTACTAAGTAGCAGCTGTTCAGATTAAATTTCCTTTTCTAAACTTGCAGTGCTTTTCATGAGTTTACTTTCACAATGGCCCTCTTTACAAGTTGTATAAGAATCTGTCCTGGGTAATCTGAGAACAAGCAGATAGGCTTTATGCAAGATAGGATCGCACCCCAATGCACCGTATAGACTGAGATTCCACAGCTCAGACCACGTGCAGGGGTGGTCCTGCTGATCCAACCCGTCAACTCGGAGAACAATGCTGCCTCCCTCTGGTTGTAAACGACGAAACATTCAGTCACGGGAAAGTAGTGGATCAATCTTTCCCTACCTCGAACCATGAGCAAACATGAAATAAGTGTTCATGCTCAAACAGGCTCCTTATTGGGAACATTTTGGAATTATAGTCATAACTTTTAGTGAAACCTAAATAACTTTGTATTTTAGCTTCAGAAGTTTGATTCAAGTGGCCATGTTTTATAAAAAGAGTCAGAGACATATTGATCTTATCTTCTGCTCCTGTGGACCTTCATGAACCTTCATGAATATGATTTCATATTCACTGACAGAGACTTTTCCCAGACCTCATTACCTATTAACTGTGGATATAATGAGCACAGGTTGGGAGTTCTACTCTCCATGGTTTCATGTAAAGGAAGCCAATAAGAACGGGGTACTGACTGCAGGTGGGCATGTTGGTCATCAGGGTGAGAGAGTGCAACACCAGGCACCATGTTCTCAGGGAGGTGTTCGGGTACCAAGCCAGCACGGTCAGGAAACTGCTGATGGATGCTGAACACACACACACAAAGACACACACACACACAAAGACACAATACATTATAAAGCCAGAAAGAATACAAACAGTAAACTAAATGGTACAAGAAAAGGTGTCAGAGGGGACACAGTGTGATGGAGTCCTTACCTTGGTTGAGCGGGATGGTGGGCACTCGGCTTGCGTTGAACATGAAGATGTCCGAGCCGCTCTCCTCGTTGCCATTCGAGCAGGTATTAAGACTGAGCGTTAACCACAGCTGCAGCAGAGACTCCAGCTGAGGAGAGAATACATTCTTTTTATTATTACCATTTGTTGACTGTTCTTCTTTATTTGTACTGTTTTAAGGTTTATGAGGTATCCCTGAGTTTAAGTTTCATCACCTTGAACCTGAATAAAAGAAAAGTTATGATTCAGAATTTGGGAAGATATTAATGACCCATGCTAGATAAAATAATTATTTTAAATTATGTCAGCAAGACATTCATCCAAGAAAGACATGGAGAGACTGAAGATGGAGTGAGAGGATTTCATAGGGCAGCATGTTGTGCGTGACGCTTTCTCTTCCAAAGATGAGGATGAAAGAAGGCTTGATGTGCTTTCTTTATTTGCATGTGAAAAGAATGACTGGCTGCATTATAGAACTGATTTTTTTCATTGGGTTTATGAACTTTATTTTCCGGAGATATTCCAGGTGGTGCCCCTGAAAGAGTCGTCATGTGATATCCTGGGTCTGTGCGTGTTCGTGGTGGGACTGACCTGTACATGGTGGACCTGCAGCATGGAGAAGAGCTTATTGAAACAGGCGCTCAGTATTGGGATGGATGAGGACTGGATCAGGTTGCAAACAGGAGGAGAGCCTCCTCCATGGAGAGCTCTCAGCAGGGAGTCATCAGTCCCATTGGACGCCTGGCTCACTTAAAGACAAACAAGTAAAAGGTATACTTTAGTTCTTAAAGTTATATAAACTTGAACATGAACCGAGACACTAAAATGAAAATGAAAACATGCTGTGTTTGTGAGGCGGTCGTTACAGAGCTGGATGAGAATGAACATTTTTATATTTGTAACAAAAGCAAAGGCTACCAGTTTTCATTTCACTATATTGTTTGGGTTTGATGACATAATTACATTTGATGTTTTTTCCACCACACATTGTAAAATCATGAATAGGGGCAGCAAAAAAAATGAAATAAAAAACAGCCACAAACAGATCCTGGTGTTTGAATGACTGTTTGTTGAGACATCCTCATGTCCATGTTCTAACAGTCTAATGTACTGACCTGTGGATGAGCTTGAGGTGAGGGCCTGGAGAATGGAATCCGCCTGCAGAGTTGCCATCATTTTGAGCATGAGTTCAGCCTGCTGCTCTAGACCCACTTCTAACCGGGCATCCAGCGCTGTGAAGGCAAGACGGTCAACAGTGAGACAGAAAGACATGAGGAAGCAAACGGAGTGAGCCGTGAACCCGCCGCACCCGTACTCACCCTGTGACACTGACACTGACAGACTCTGAGATCCAGGCTTTTCTGCAGCAACAGGAGGTTTGGACACTGGGATACCAACTCCTCCGATGTATGGGTTGTACCCATATGTGCCGTAGTCAGCGCCCCAGTAATCATACCAGGTGCTGCTTATAGGCTGAGGATGGAAACGTGACAAAACACATCAACAAAACAAATCTTGTCTCATCTTGTTTTGAAAATTCAATTTCTTCTTTAGTTTTCTTTAAAGAAGCCTAGAAAGGCAGATAAACGTTACTTTGTTGACATATTTAACAGCTGCTCGTGTTTGGTGATTCTTCAGTTTCATGCAGTTTGGAAGTTTAAGAAAATGTTTCATCACTTTCACTGATCAGACTTAACATTGAACTGAGCAAAAAAGTGTTGAATCTACAGGAAGTGTGGGAAGCTGCACTGTAAGGAAGTTTTTAGGGGAAAATAAGTGTGTGAAAGTATTAGGGCTGTCAGTATTATTTCAAAATAAAAGCAAGTTTGTATTTAAACAGCTTAAAATGGTACAAAATAAAAGAGGAACTAAAACCTTTATGAAATGCAAAGTAAAGACATTTTAAACATGATATTAAAACGTTTGATTAAAATTAAACAACTAATCAGGATAAATAAATGTAGTTGTTTCACAGCCTTAGAAAACACTGACTGTTTATTTTGTATTGTTGATTTTTTCCCTCTTTGTTGGACCCATGATGTCGAGAGGACAGTGTTATGAGAACAGGCTAAGTGCCGAGGGTCGAGCCCAGGCGTCCCGCTTCGAGAACTGAAATAATTCTTTTAGAACTAAACAATAACATTTGAAATTAAATGGTATGTAATGTAGGTTGTGAACATAAATTTGCAAGAAATACCTAAAGTAAGAAATACAAAAAAGTATGAATAGAAGCATAATGATAACTGTTAAGAAGTGACATTCACAGACTGATTATTTACATCATAAAAGGTGCAAATAAAAAAGGAGAATAATATCACATAATCAACGTACCTTAAACACTTTGGCAGCAAGTGGATCTTTTTCCAAATCAATATCTAAAGGATCAATATCAACATCCATCAGGTCTTGTAGCAAGTCAAAGTCAATGTCTTTATCTTTTTCCATAGATGACAGAGGTGGAGCACCTTCAGATAATGAAAAGAGCTTTAATATTGCCAAGCAAGCACACTAGGGAAACATAGAAGCAAGAGAAACTCTTTCTTTAGCACGTTACTGGGCAATTTTAATGCTACACCGGCCTAAACTCCAGAACTAGAGCGGGAGTCCAGACACAAGACTCAAGAAGTGACAGTGATCATGGTGTCCATCTCCAGTGTAAGGCTCACTCATCTCTACAACGAGGCAAAAGCCATGACGACAATACGGCTTTAGATGACATGTTGTTAAAATGAATCTCGGTGTCTGAACTCTCGCTCTAACAAGCTTTAACAACACACTAACAGTTCATATCAAATAAAACTGTGGAGAGAAAACAGTAAGCATGCAGATATGTAAAAGAAGAAAACTCAAACTTGATATTGTGATGATAAAACGTGTGTGTGTGTGTGGTGTGTTATTGGAAGAGTTGAGAACGGATAGGGCTACCCACGCACTTTGGAAAACCGAGGAGTTCCCGGCAGTACCTGCGATGATATCGGGTACCAGGGCCTCGTCAATGCTCTCTACGAGGGGGATGGGTGCCGGCTGGGGCAAGGAGTCGTCTGAATCGGCTCCTGCTGAGGAGGACGATGCCCCAGCCTCCTCACCCACCGCCACGTCATCCATGACATCCAAGGAGCCCGGAGACAGAAGTTCACCTGGGAGGACGACCGAGTTTGAAATCAGGCACAAAACACGAGACATGTAACATAGAATAAGAAAATAACACTTCAGTCGCATGAAGCACATACAACACTGTCAGTCCGTATGTGTGGCTAAACTTTGGGATAAATGCTCAGCATGGTTTCCTATTTATCCCGAGAATTGGAAAGATCAGAAGATGACCAACTTCCAGAGAATCCCGGGAAACAGCGTTTCAGTTTTTTCAGCGAAGCACAAGTAGGCCTAATATTATGACATCATTTAAATAGGCCTATGTGTTCCCAAATACCAAACTGTCCATCAACACTTTGCAATAATCAGGTGTGCTGCGTGCGTGACACCTGCTGCACTGCTGAAGATGAAATGCCTGGTGGATTGTCTGTGTCTTCTGAAAAGCTCCAAGCAGTGCTTAATATGTGAACCCTGAGGTCCTGGAGCCGGGTCCCCCCGCCCCAGATGAGCGGACACACAGGGACATCAGTGTGCACTGATTGCAGTCTGTTAAAAGAGACGACAGTCTGCAATGTAGATCCCACTATTCTGTGCTAAACTGAGAAGAAGAGATAATAATTCAAGTTCCTGTTTCAAGTCTCTCCACCTCTGTGCGAGATTTCGTGAGTTTGTAAAAGATTGGTTGTATAAGGGTTGCTCAATGCTGAAATAGACAGAGAGATAGATACTTTATTGATGGAAATTCAATAAAGGCAACACTGCAATGGAGGCGCGATTTTTATTTTATGTCCCATTGTTTAACTTTCCCGGGAATCAGGAAATGGTCTTGATCTGATTTTCGGGGAATTCCGTCTCCAGGGATTAAACCCTAACGCTCATGTCACAACATGATTAACTCCCAGTGACAAAGCGGGGTCCCACTCCTTGTTGAAGTAGTTTACGTAGACATCCGAAGGCCTTCATGGTTTCAGAGTTAATTATCAAGTCACACACGCGTAAAACAAACTTAACACACCTGCCAGGATATCCTGCAGCATACATGTGAGGGAATACTGAGCCCAGGCGCCCCCCCAGGAAATGTCCCCTCGGTTGAAGTCGGTGCCCACGAGCAGGAGCAGCAGACGCTCCAGCTGATGCTCAGACACGACCTCACACAGGTGGATTGTGGGTCTTGTGGCGTTTGCTATCCTAGCAAGGACCTGCGTGGGTAAGCCGACAGTATTCACTGATATGACGCTTTAGAGGAGAGTATTTGAAAAGTCCATAAATACGAGGAGGATGAGTACCTTGCAGACAAAGAGCAGCAGGTCGGCGTGGCAGGTGAAGTCCATGGAGAGGAGGAACAGGGCCAGCTTCTGGACCACAGAGATGCAGCGCTCGTGGGACAGAGTGAAGGGCAGGGGCTCGACTTCTGGGGCTTCTTTGGCAGTTGTAGACTCCGTATCCAACGTGGAGCGGGGCCATTCAGCTGTCCGTCGGAGACGGATTAGATCTTTAAAGTGCTGCAATATGGAGGGAGGGTGAACAGGGGAATACGAGACATTTAAGAATGTCAGAACAAGGACATGTCTTTCAATGTCTCAGGCAAATCCATAAGGGAACAGAGGATGTGTCAAGATGGCAAACTAGCAACAGAGTCCAATGTTTAATGACAGTTTTTGAATTAAATCAGTGGTACATGTTTAGGATTAGTATAAACAAAAGAGAATAGAAGAACATATTGGTGGGGAGAAAACATACGGAAGCAGTTTCATGACATGCATGACGATGGCGTCGGTCGCATGATATAAACGTCACCTTCCTCTCCCAACCCCCGCAGGCTGAATTTTCCTGAATATTACCTGCTGAGTTCACACATCGGCTCACCACTGACCTATCAATACAATTTTAACTAGGGAGCTGGCAGGGGGAAATTCCAGTTCAAGTCTGGGTAAACACTTTGGCCTGTGCGATCACAAATGCAGCACATCATGAAAATATGGGACACTTTCAGGAGTTTAGTGCATTTGTGAACAGGGCTTTAGAAAGTGACAGGGCTTCCTATTACACACTGCAGTGAATGATTAACTTCTCACCTTGGATGTTGCTTGTTTGAGCTTGGCCTGTTCCACCAGGAGTTTGTAGGAGGAGCCTTTGTTACTCTGGATCTTCTCCTTCTCTATCTGCTCCACCAAAGCTTTCTGTTTAGCTTTCAATAGATTTAACTGCTACAATAAAAAGCGCATGATAAATAGAAGAACTGCAAAAGTGTTCACTCAAGACAACCAAATTTCATGCTGCAGCATCATGAGATGTGCAAACAAGTGAAAAAACAAAACAAGAAGGTCATAGTCCCGGGTTTATATCTGATAAGACTTGTGTCAGACTTAAGTGCACATTTTCAAATAACACTATCAGAGGGTTTCAGGAAAAAAAACATCAAAAAGTATCTATTTAAATGGAAGCTGGTGTTTGGTTGAGACACATTTACCTGCTTGTGGTGCACCAGCTGCTTGCGGATCTTGCGAGAGTAGAGTCGATCCAGGCTGCTGCTGCCTTTGGCTGACCTGCTGGAGCTCTGAGACTGAAGGCTGTTGTTGATGAAGCTCCACTGAATACCTGAAGAACAGATCGACGACAACAGTCGTCAGTGTTAGGGTGCAGTTTGGCAGTATTTTGTTAAACCAGCGTACGGAGTGGAGCAAAGCTCAGCCACTTTCAGCACAGGAATGTGGACTCAAACCTGCAAGGACAGAAATGCTCCCATTAAACACACTCCACAAACTAATTCAACAACGTTTGCCTGAAGAGGCTGTGATCCTGTGTTCGGCTATGTGAAGTGTTCCTTCCCATCACATTTTTTTTTAGTTTTCTAACCTTTAGACAAGTCGAGCAATTTAATTGAAATTTGCATTTGATCAAAATAAAAAGGTTGCTGATGTGTTTTGTGTGACTCTTGCAGGTTTTTGACATGCTTAACGTGCTGTTAGAAAAAAAGGTTACTCAATAATATATGACAAATTTACTTTTCATCTTTCAAAGCTAAGAAAAAATTAAAAAAATTAACATTTCAAACATCCACAGCCTTAATGAGCTGCAGCTTCATAGTTATAATAGAGTGATGAGTGATTGAGAAAATGAAAACGAGGTCTTTAATGAAACTTGTTTAGCTTCTTTAAAAAGTTCTGAAGTGGATTAAAAACAGTTCATTGAAAGTTTTACATTTAAAGGGGCTTTATGTTACTTTAAAAAACACTGCGCATGGCGGTCAGGTGAACTGCCTAACGGCCATGCTGTATCGCTACGCATGTGTATTCTCTTGACCTGCCTAGAGATGGAAATTTGCAAACTGCTAATAATCTGGTCCCAAGCATATTTTCTCAGTGAGGTTAATGTTATTTTGTAAATGGTCCCTGACAACTGAACTATAAACTAAACTACAAACGCATCTTTGAAAGTTACAAATAGCACCTTTAAAGTGACATCAGACACTTTATGTACCTGTATAACTTCTCTCACGCTCTTTTCCTCCAAGGTTCTTCTTCCCACCAGAGGCCTCGTCTTCTATGCTGGCCACGTAGTCCAACAGTCTAGAAACCAGCATCACTACCCAGCTGATCATGGGGATATCCAGGACTCCTGAAAACACACGTACAAATACACTGTCTTTGACCTCAAACTGCTTAACTATCTAACTCAAATATACACATGTTCTATTTGTTACACAGAAAAAGCTTTGCAATATAACTGTTAACGGTTCCACAGTGAAGCTTGCAATACCTTCAGTCCTGCGCTGTGCAGCTGCTTGAGGCTGCTGCAGTGGAGAGAGAAGGCTGTCTAAGAGGTTCAGGAGGCCCTCCAACACTCCACTGTTACTCAAGGATCTTTGGCCAATGCACGACAGGAGCATGAACACCCTGGGATGACGACCAAAAAGTTACAATCTCTAGTGATGTTTGATTGATTTGTACTAAGCAAACAACACCAAATCGTTAAACATCTCCCCGTCTCTACCTGTCCTGAGGGAAGATGAGCAGTTGCTCTGAGTTGTAGAGTTCCTGCAGTACGTTTGAGAGGAACTGGCCCCACCAGCGCTCCCCTCCGCAGAGCTGCACCAGCAGCAGTCCAGCATGAAGACGGATCTTAGGCGTCCCACTGATGCAAAGGTGTTTGAAGAGCTCCTCACAGGCCTGAGCATGGAAGGTACTCTGCAACACTGAAGGCACCGAGTGGCCTACAAGTGGACACACAAAGGAATGAATTGAGAATGAATACTGAGCAGGCAGCGGCCCATAAATGACCTGATTTTGAGACACAGCTGCGTCCAGTTCCTTGCTCACCGTTGTTGGAGTGCAGCAGGCCCAGCAGAGTGTCCAGCAGGTAGCGGATTATGGTCCTCAACTGCTCAGTAGAGGAGTTGTGGACAAGCTCCTGGGTCTCTGCAGCCCCGGCTGAGGGGAGTGACTTGCGGCCGGCGCCCAGTGACACTCGCAGCCGTTGGACGGCGTGGTGTGCCAGGTTGAGCTGCAACTGCAGTTGGATGCAGTCCTGATAGGCTGAGAAAACCCGCTGGTCCTCCTCCACCACCTTGTCCGGTTTTCGTAGGAAGTACTGAGCGTTGTTGGCGCTGTTGAGAGGCGGCAGGTCGATGTTCTGTAGGAGGGTCTCCAGGCGATGGCAAGCTAGATTATACCTGGTGAACAGGAAGCGAGGAACATGCGTGCTTTGAAAGTCACATCAGTGAATATGAAGGAATACATTCCTGAAGAGTTTGTCTAACAAATTACCACATGAGAAACACTGGCTCAGGAATACAGTGAAAAGGCCTTAGCATGCTTCATTTGTACTCTTGTGAGGAACTTTTGGTTTCCTTTGACTTTAGCGCCCACTTTGGACAAAGTGGAACTGTTCATCTCTTTATACATGAGTAGGTAGTGTTTCCTGGAGGAAATCGCTGCCTTCCTAATGTTGAGTTTTATAGTTTCTGCAATGTGCCGTTAATCACCTCATCCTATACCAACTACTCTGCAGAGGGGACAGAAATATAAAAATGAACCTTTGTGGTGATAGCCTCAAATAAAACGTACTTACAGAAGCATTATGTTTTCTGTTATCTATTTTAAAGCTTTATTTAGGTTGATTTTATAGCTATCAAACTATCAGCACATTTTAATAACTACATTTCAGTAGTTAATCCTGATTAACCAATTATTTTTTAAAATTGCATGTTTGAAATTAAATTATTTTGTACTTTCTGAAACTTTCTGAATTTATTTTTAGATTAAAGTTCATAAAGGACAAAGTGAGATAAACTCAAACTGAGAGTGCAGTTTTTGTATGTAGCGATGTCGGATTGTTTTCTACCTGCACTGGATGTCCTCCTGCAGCGCCACCATCATGCTCAGGTGCTGATCCACATCTGGCTGACTCGCTGCATCGCTCTCGCCCCTCAGAGGATCATGCATCAGCTTAAGCTCGCTCTCCCACGGAAGGATGTAGGTGTGGCCATAGTAGAAGCCCAGTGGGATTTTGGCCCGAGCATTGGTGCTGCCATAGCGCCCGATGACAGTGATCTAAAAAAAAAGAGAAAGACATTAATACAGAGGTTAAATTACTGTAGTAGACTGGCAAAAGCGCCCCACACTGATACATCAGGTCTCCCTGCAATTATTCAAAGACAACGAAGACAAAGAACCGACCTTCATGAATCTGCACACAGGTGGAGGCAGCAGGTCATGAAGAATGAGGGAGTGGGTGCTGATGTCGGTGGCCACCACCAGCCTGCGGCCATCCACCTCCTCCCCCAGCGTCCAGATGTCTATGGACAGCGAGGCCAGGTCACCACACGTCGGGATGAGCGCATCAGTTAGGAGCACGGGACGGCCAAAGTCTAGCGTGACGAAGCGTCGGGCTCCTGGGCAAGAGTACAGCAGAAACAGGAAGATCCCTTAGCCAAAAGGATGCACCGTCTTTTTCAAGCAGAAGTTGTTTAACTAGACATTTCCCAACAGACAACTTGCTACCAAATAATTTGGTAATAATTTCTAATTATTTAAATATCAACAAACCTAAACCTCAAACCTGTTTCAAACATGTATTGAAACTTTAAAAGTAAAAAAGCACTAGTTCAGTGATTAAAGTGGGACAATGCTACAGGACATACCAGAGTGCATCCTCTCTATGATGATGGACTGGTGAGGAGGAGGCTGCAGGAAGTGAGATGCCTGGGAAATGGCCAAAGCCAGACCGCTACCCATGGGGCTCTGAAGCAGAAACAAAGTACGAGATAATCACAATTAAAAACTTAAAAAATATATTTAAAAACAAAAAAAAGAAGGAAAAAAAAGAACAATTTGCATTAGCTACTGAAAGTCATTCTCCCAATAGCGTACACGTTGAAGTGGTGTCTGACAGCATATAGAGCTCATGACTACAATTACATTTTCAATAAATACATACAATAAATTGATTCCGTCACTAACCGGTTTGGCTTTCTGTGTGTTCTTGTGTGCAGCAAGGTTAACGGGCCCCGGGTCCATCATGGAGCCAGGGAACAGGTGAGCCAGCTCAGCGCTGAAGGCCGCCGACACTGCCTCGTTGGGCGGCGTGAGGGGAGGAGTCATGAAGAGGGGAGTGGTTTTCGGGGTTGGGGGGATAACATCGGATGGGTGGATGAAGAAGCCCGGAGCAGAGGACGGGTTGGAAGGCACAGAGTTGTGGATGGGCCCCACGCCTGAG
The DNA here is from genome assembly GCF_947650265.1 of Symphodus melops. Taxonomy (NCBI): domain Eukaryota; kingdom Metazoa; phylum Chordata; class Actinopteri; order Labriformes; family Labridae; genus Symphodus; species Symphodus melops. The sequence continues at coordinate 4,685,939 of NC_136705.1, forward strand.
GCAGCGGCCGCAGCGGAGGTGGTCTGATGCAGTTTGGCTTCAAGCTTGGCCTTCTGTTCAGATGGAGAGTTTTTACTAAGCACAACATAGAATCTCAAAACTGGTATAAAAACAGCTGGGAAATGGTAAAAGGTGTGTGTGGGTGGGAGGTGCAATAAGAGAACAGGATAGTTTTGTGAATCAATGACAGGTAATATACAATTATTTATAATAATTGTAGTTCAAGAACTTGGGCTTCCTGTGACGTCTGTTTGTTTGTGTCAAATGAAGGTTCTGAGCCAGATCGTTTGTTTTACTGGCTGTTTGTTTAATGTTGAGATTCTCTAATATTTATACTAAGGGGACTTTCTGGGCCAGTGACCTGTCAAACCCTTGTAGTTTAGTCATTTTCCTCAGTACATTTTTTTTCTCCCTGCGTGAGCTACTGAGTCTCTTTGTCAGTTTATACGAAATTTTTTCACATTGACATCTTAAGACTAAAGTTCTCTATGCTGTGTCTTGAGCGGTCTCAATAAACAGCCTAACCTCAAAGCAGCTACGACCTCTTGACAGTTACATTTAGTTTCAGGATCATTCCCAAGCCGGGACTGGGAATGTTTTGTTGGGTTTCTTGAATTCTTTCTGTCAAAAAGGGGGAAGAGGAGCACAAAGGAAATTTCGCGAGTCTACAGATTTTCAGCTTGGGTTTCACTTCCTAATTGCCCTCTTATACTGTTCAGGTAAAGGAAATCCTAAGTGTGGATTTGTGTGTGACTCTGGCTTTGACCTGCTGCTGTAGCTTCAGGAGCTGCTGTTGCTTCTCCTGCAAGACCTGCAGCTGCTGCTCTGCTGATACCATGGCGTGGGACAGCGACTGGAGCGCCACCTGGGCTGCAGAGCTGAGAGCCGTGGAAGCTTCGCCCACAGTCCCTGTTGACAGGCCGCCCACAGTCGGCGTCACGCCAAATGTACTCACTGGGGTTAAAAAGGAGAAGTTCAGGCACAGCGAACTTCGTGGGCTAAAGACACTCAAAACAAAAAAAAGGCTATTTCAAAAACTGTTTACCAGTGAACATGCTGGCGTCATCTCGTTCCACCCGTGTGCCATCGCTGGTGGAGATACAAGTAAAGTGCAAAGGCTCCACCTCCAGGAGTCCTGTTAAAGCTGTAAAGCTGCCCTCAGCGGCCGCACAGTTGCTCACTTTTCCATTCCCTGCAGGGCACACAGCATGAGTCACAAAAACACAGGAAAGAAAACAAATGAGCTTCGGCCGTCGACTCCCAAAACAGAAAAAGAAATATTTCCACTGACATACTACATGCATAAAAACGAAGCACTGATGTCGAACACAGTGTGACGTATCACTAAACTGCCACATTTTGGTCACCACTTTACTTTGACTCAATAATCTAACATTTCATTGATCATATTATCAAACTGTCATTGTAACTGCTTTGGTTTAAACAAGCGCACCGCTACTACCTGAGAGAATGTCAGAGAGGTCGATCTCATCTGACTGGACTCCGATGCTGCTGTTGAAGGCATTCTTACAGGAGGAACCACTGACCTCCAGGTCAAAGAGCACGGGGTCAAATGGAGAGCTGTACAGGCCGTACCTGTGGGAGAGTGGACAGAAGGTGGGAGAGCAGAGACTTAAACAGAAATACTGAAGAAGCTAAGACTCTTACAGTGAGGCAATGCCCAGCTGAGTAAACATGTATTACTTCAGCAGGAATTACGTATACCTCCTGAGTATTACTTGAAAACTAACATTTTAAAAACTAAATCCATAAGCTATCTTTGATTTGAAAAGCCGGGAACACACCTGGTCTGCAGAAGTGCCTCCAGTGGGGTGAGGCGGTCCTGCAGCTGCCGAGAGATTGCGGTGAGCAGGGAGGCACAGGCAGTGCTGCAGCCTGCCAGGTCCTCTTCCTTCACATAGTTCAGCAGCACAAAGTACCAGAACACCGAGCCTGAGAGCAGAAAGAGAAGTGAAATATGAGCACCACCGGGGAGTCAAGAAAGAGAAGCAACAGACACGTACTGTATGCTGTTCATTTCAGTCACTTACCACCCGTTGCTGCTGCAGGTAAGTAAGGCATATTGTCCAATAGAGCCTTCAGCAGACTCATGCCAAAACCCTGTTGACTGGGATCCCCTTTCCCATTGCTACAAAAAGTAAAGCACATTATTCATCAGTTACTTCAAAACACAAAATCCAAACATCTACCTGTAATGCTCACAACGGCCTTTTCAATGATTGTAGCATAACCATGGATACACATGGGGCGCACTCACACAAGGTAACCCATACTGTGCCTAAGTCCAGATCGTTTGACAAGTGCGAGTGCTACGATCCAATCATAAGCATGGCACACTTCCTTGGCCTTTGCCAGTTGGAAAAGGTGAGCCTCGTCACGGAACAGTTCATGCACGAGCAGAAGAAAACGGTAAATGCCGCTGACAGCCTTTATTATCGATGCATGTCAGAATGTTATGGCTGGATCTGACTAAAACGACTTCAAATAAGACAAAGTAAATGTCTTCTTCTCTGTGTCCCAAGGAGCACAGCCGCCCTGGTGAGAGCTGGTCTCTTACCTTGTTAACTTTTGTTTATTTATTCAAATTCTTTTATTGATAAGAAAAGATTCAAGAAAACTTTCGTCAAAGCTTCAGAACACATTTCGATAAACTATCTGAAATTTGAAACAAAACAAAAAACACATTTAACTCCCAGATCGGCTCTTCAGTTCATTTAATTCTAAAAAAAAAAAAAAAAAAGAACTGCTCTCACCAAAGTGACCTGTGAGGCTGAGGATACAAAAGCCAGGACATGGAGCCTCTTAAACAACAGTTCTTTCAGGGTCAGATTTTGAGAAGCTTTATGTTCGTGGGTTCTTACCTAATACAAAGTGCAAGAAAGCGAGCACACTTGTGAGCTATGCTCCGGCCGGCCTCAAAGAAACACATCCGCACAATATCCGTGAGTCGCGTCCGGGTTTTTGCAAGCAGGCCCTCTTTTCCTTCTCTCAAGCTAAAAAAGAAAAAGGAACACAATGTATTAGTGCCAGCTACATGAAGCCATGAGGATGTATAATGAGCCGATGCTGTGGTCATACCTGCAGGGACCGTTGGAGAAAACACCGGCCAGCCAGCACAAGATGTCAAGGATGAGGCTTTGGGCATGCTCAGTGGACGCGCTGCCTTCCATCCTTCGACACAACGCGTCCAGCAGCTTCTCGTGGAAGTCCATAAACTGCAGCATAGCACAGCGTTGGACCCTGAAAAGCATCACGAAATATTTAACTGACAAATCAGGCTTGTTATCAAACTTCAGCAATCATCATGACCAAAAAAAAAAACAAAACAAAAAAACGCACAATCCAAGGAAAGAGTTTTTTTGGATGAATCTGTCGCTAAAAACACTAAACCAGCGTTCTGACCTTTCTTTGGGTATCGACGTCTTCTTAAATCTTCTGATCGTGACAGAAACTTCCTGCAGCAGGTCGCATCCTCGCAAGTTCTCGACTTTCTTCGAGGGCGCCGAGCTCTCCGTTTTGACTGAAGAGACCTTGTCCTACATTCAAACACATACAGATGAACTCATGCAGACGATGACGCAAAATACAAATCAATCCATGTGACTGCGCGGTTTAACACTACATTCCTCCGGCGGGTGTAAAGAGTATTTTCTCAAACAGAAACCAGTCAAACAGAGTGAACATCTTTCCTAGTTACTTTGTGTTTAAGACATAAGGCCCCTTGTGTATGACAGTCATAATCCCATTCCCAGCAGCAATGATACACTGACCGGTGAAATACAAAGAGGAAACTATAAAGACTAAATAAATAGAAAGAAACTGTAAGTGGGCAAGCTACATACGTCTACATATTTAGTAAACACACCCTTTACTGTAGGGAGTTCAGACACATTGTTTACAATGCATGCGTCTTTTGAGCCAATTATCATGACATCGCTATTTACATCACCATAAATGTGTTATTTTTAGGGCCTTTTTCATTTATTAGATCGAACAACCAAGGAGAAAGGAAATGAAGGGAGATGACATGGAGCAAAGGGTTGAGGTCGTGACATCACTGCTCCTTATGTATATGTTTCTGCTTCATGTTTTTATACATCATCCCTCTTCAAAATAAGAAATTACATCTATGTGGTAATTGCCTTCAGGTAGACCTCCCCAAAACAAGACCCCGATAATTTAGAGTGGATTTGAACCTTGGAGGCCTGGGCCCGTTGCAGCAGTGTAGACAGCGAGTGGGCTTTGGTGCCCTGAGGTTTGGCACTGGGCATTCTTAACACCGGCCGGGGGCTCTCCTCCACGCTCCTGTCACTCACTGCTTTGATGTGAACCAGGAAGGAGCGATATTTCCCTCCTGCCATGCCTGCACCAGAGAAAGAATGGGACAGGTGAGACACACACTACCCTACACACACTACTACTAACAACCCCGTCACATCTAAATCACAGATCTGTTTACTGAGTGCAAGTGGCAGAAGAAGGGGTTGATGCGCCCGTTACCTTTGACCAGCTTGGGGCTGGTGAGGCTCAGCATGCCTGCATGACCAGAGAGGTCCAGCCCACTGGCCAGCCACACTGGACCACACAGAATGTCTTCCTTGTGGTCCTCGAGAAACGGACACAGCATGGAGCCTACAGCAAACAAAAGACTTAATATTTTACCCAGGGTAGCAAGCAGACATCACAGCGACTTCCTTCTCTAAAGCTTTGCTCATGTTCGAATTTTAACACATCAACTTTAATTATTGATCACACTATTTCAAAGGGAAGATGGAAACCTTGAATAATAGCTCAACTGCATTGGTTTATTTTTTAAGCATTTTGGTAGATTAAAGGCAGGGTTGGTAATTTCCTCCAGACACACTTTATAAGATTTTGGTTGAAATGGTCTATAGGTCTTGACAATAATTAATAAGTCATGTGCTCTGAAAAAGAAAATCTGTCATCATGCAAGTTTTCAAAAATGACCAACCCTGCCTTTAAGTACTCAGTGAGTTTCAACAATGTATTTCCCTACCGTTTAAAAAAACAGTCAAATGGTCAGCATGAAATCCGGCAATTAATCTACACAATGTGACCTTTTAACAAAAATGCCAGTTTCTCAGAATTGTGTTTTTGTTTTTTTACATGAGTCTAAAGCCAATGAATCAGTGCTGTAAGTGAACATCAGCTCCACTGAACTAAGTGTAGAGTCTAAGACTTATCTGGAGATTACAGAGTATTCTTTACCTGATGTGTCCTCTATGTCCATGAACTGGATGTCCTCTGAGAAGTCATGCAGCAGAGGCTGGCCGTTCCTCTCTCCGTTGGCATGGAGGACGCTGGAGAGGGGGAATGAGATCTGCCTGTCCACTGCAGTCTCTGTCAAAGACATAACAAGCAAATACTGAGACAGAGACAGGGCTCATATTAAGAAAGTCTCAAATCCTTTGCAGGAATATCAGAGAGATGAAGAGAAACATCATGAAAGCTCAACAAATATGATGTCCAGTATACAAAATATACAAAGTACTGAAATGAGAAGCTTTCATGAAAAGGCTCAAAGCAGGTTCCTCACCGCTGACTTTGCCCAGGCCGGGGGCTTTGTTCTTCAGCAGAGTGACCTGAATCTGAGGAATGTTGACGATGTTGGCATTCAGGACAAATTTGAAGTCGGCGTGGCCCACCATGCAGGACTTGGGCAGCACCAGCTCAAACACATGCTCGTCCCAGCTGGAGCTGCAGAAGGATCACAAGTCATCAACTTCTTAGACGTGTCACTCCAGCACTTTACTGTGCACGAGTCATTAAAGGAGGAGCCTTGACATGCAACTGCTGCTCTGCTAACATCTCAAGAGTTTGGTTTCGAGACTTTCAAAACGGTCGAAAACATCACACAGTGTATGCCCGCCTTTAGACAAAAGAATATGAAGAAGCACTTTCCTGAGGTCTATAGTAGCACAGATAGAACATCTGATATTTAAAGACCCGGTTCCTGTGTACAACCTGCTATTTGTTGCCCTGAAAATACAAAGAGTTACAAAGAAAGAAAGCTACCTATCGCTCTGAAGCTTCCACGTGCGGGTGTGCTGGGCTGCGTCTCCGTGGTGCTGCTGGTGAAGGTGCTGTGGGTGCCGTCGCTGCTGCTGCTCCTGCTGTACCTCCACCCAGCACGGCGGCACAGTGGCCGAGAAGCGAGGGGTCAGTGTCTCGAAGCGTGTCAGCTCCACCAGCGACATCAAGCTCTCTGTGGTCAGCGGCTGATCCACCAGGAGGTCCACTCCTAAACAAAGCAGGACAACGCGGAGGACATCAGACAGTGAGCCGTGCACAGAGGCCAAGGAAACGGAACGCTGGAATAAAAACGTCCTCATTGTGGAAGACGTTTAAAGACCAAGCTCTACCTGTGATCCCAGGACTCGACGGGTTGGAGGAGGGCTTGGCCCCCTCGAGCAGCAGTTCAGCCCCTTTAGAAAGGGGGCCATCAATAAACATGTCTCCGTCATCTATATCGTCACAAACTCCTCCAATTTGAAGGAAATGAAGCTCTCCACCTTTAGGGGAGAGGAGAAACAAAGTCAAGACCTACAAATTCATCATCATATTATCCTAACTTACCTAAGTGTATGTAAGACATATTTTCAAGCACCTGCAATAACTGAACCACAATGTGTGGGTGCAATATGCATTATGAGGAAAGCTTGTTTCACAGCAGGCTTAAATATTTAAAGTCCCTCTTAGAAGTCACACAAGTCTTTTTATAATGCTTTAAAGAATCAAGTGATGGCACATGGGACTGAAACAGTCTTATATGTAAATACACATTTAGTAAACTCTACTGGTGGACAGGCTATACATATATACACAGTCAGTAAACGTCTTTCAGAAATTTGTGTTTACCATCTGTGGTAAACACAAATTGAGAAACTCATTAGATCTACACCAGCTAAATTCATGTCTTGATACTTTGAAATAAGAACACTGGAGGTATACTCTACATATTTCTTATTGTCAACACAACACACAACACGAAAATATCATGTGTGTAACGTAGCCTGGCTTCTTGCACGGCTCATCTTCTCTGCACAGCTTTACAGATACATCATTAAAAAAATGACTTGGTACATATTTTGAACGCAGCAGACCAGGCGCAGCTGAACATGAGCTGAGGGCATCGACGTAAACTGAAAACCTGTTACAGTCCCTGCAACACTGGCTTTGTCACAGATAAACTCACCTTTGGTACAGGCACAAAGGCGGTCAGTCCCAGAGCAATATGTCACTGAGACAAAGGGGTCCATCTCATCTGAGCCCTCCTTTTTAGGCGGCTCCACTTTGGCCATGACCTCCAACGTGGACAGGTCCAGTATCATAATAAACCCAGCCCTTGTGGTCACAACCAGGTGTCCCAGACCAGTGACCTCTAATCGTTTGCTCTCTTTGTGTCCTGAGGCGGAGGTGGAGGGACTGGTGGCAGCAGCACCACTGCTGCTTGTGGCTGCATCACACACAGTCCCGCTTCCAGCAGAGCCTGCTGGGCCTATTCCAAACACAGAGGAGCTGTTCTTTGACACAGGGGGAAGAGTCTCCTCAGAAACCTCCTCGCCATCATCCTCCCTGCTATCAAGCACATCTGGAGGAAGCAAAATAAGGGAAGTAATTGCATCAGAGGGATCCCAGATCTGCAGCACTTTGATTGGTTCTTCATCCAAGGTGACGATACGAGTTGAGTAGTTGAGCTTGTAGAGCGCAAGAAAGCCTCCGCTCCCCCCACTTGGGGACCTCTGCTGCTGCTGCTGCTGCTGCTGCTGCTGCTGCTGCTGCTGCTGGTCTCCTGGGGGCAGGATGAGGGGCGTCTGCGGTGGTGATCCCCCTGGGTGGTGGCCTTCCACTCCATTTGCCACTGGATGGAGGGGGTCTCCTTTTCTCTGGCTACACAGGGCAGAGTGCAGGCGGTTGAGATTGTTGAGAGCTTCCACTTGGTTTGTGGCGCTGAGAGATTCAGCGCCGCAGGGCTGCAGGCCGACGAGAAGGTGCACGCCATCCGAGCACGGCGTGATGGAATCCACGTAAAGGTTCTCCTCTTCGAGCTGTTTTGGCAGCCTCAAGCACTGCACGAGCGCTCCGGGACGAGGCGGGGAAGAGACAGTAGAAGCAGCCAGCGTGCTCCATTTGTCCACATGTCCATCTAACCCCGCGAGATTAGTTGCTGCGTCAGCAAACTGCTGAATATAAGTGATTGGAGGATCCTGAAGTAGAAGCTGCTCATGCGTGTCAAACTCCATCTCTATAATCTGTGGTACAGTAAAGCCCTCCTCGTGCAGCCCCTTGCTCATGAGGTTATTCATTTGAGCAAACACTTGTCCAGAGGACTTGTCATCCACCTCTCTTATACTGTACAACAGAAGGACAGGTATAGTCCTGCGCACTGCTGGCAGAGAAGAGGGGCTTGGAGGATGGGACCCTGTTAGGTTAGAGAAGGCCTGCTCCGGGGCTGCAGTCTGGGAGTTACAGGTTTCTATCTCCATGGGACCTTGGTCATGCAGAGGACCGGGATGAAAGGGCTCAGGGCCCTGAGTTCTGAGGGGACCATCTGCAGTCCTGCGTGCTGTAGCAGGGGCTGCGGGATGGGGTCCAGCCATGGGGGTGCTGGAAGGTGAGCGGTAGCTCAGCAGGCCTCCGGCCAGTAAGCAGGGGAAGGGAATGTTGTGGTGGTCAGTGACCTTGTCCTTTGCTTTTGCCTGGCTGTGAGACTTTGCTTGGTTCATTGGGGGGTTGGCCCCCAGCTCCTCCAGGTCCTTGACTGTGTCCTCCAGCACGCTGGCCACCACCTCCCACTGGAGCTTCTCTGGCTGTTGAAGAACACTTAATGCCGTCACCCCGAGGTTCACATCCATGCTCTCCCACTGGGACTGCTGGCCTGGAACACAAGCAAAAGAAAAGGTCTGAGTTGTGTTTCTGTCCAATGATGAATAACGCTATCTTAATGAGCTGAGAAGCTCACACAGAGAAGAAGATATTGTCTCCATAACCTGCATATGGTGGTCCTACCTGTTACTGACTCTGATCGGGAATGCTCTTCACTGTCGGAATCCTCCAACTGGTCATCACTGGAGGGAAAGAAGAGGATAAAAACTGTGACTACCATCATACACTGAGCTGTGACTCACACAACGACACACACGAGGCCTGAGGAGTAACAGGGACGGAGTGTCTGTGTCACAGTGTGTGACCACCCACTCTTTCCACTCATCTAGAGTGTTTGTGTTTTTGTGGCGTTGACACCACGTGGTGTCATGATGTGATAGAAGAGTTATTCACCGTTTCAGAGAACAGGTTTCTTTAAGCGAGACAGATTATCAGCAATAAAAGCAACAACATTAAATGGAAATTTTGGATTTAACTCCGTCTTTTCTTCATTTCGTTATCCAAGAATTCATACATACAATTTTCCATGCAGGCCTAATATGTAGGGAAAATACACACTGAATTTATCAGGTATCATGTCATCACGTGCACAAACAGGCCAAACAATTTCATTCAGAGATGGCGGCAAAACATTGCTTGGTTCTCAGTTCATCTCTAATAGTGTTTCAGTTCCAGCTGCAGGTTACCTGAGCATGACGTATTTATGGATTTATGTATGAGCAGAGGAAGAGAAAATCTCTTCCCCTGTGTCCACCTAGCGGTTTTCTGGGCAGAGGGAGTGCTCTTACTCCGCCCCCTGCTGGTTTCTGCAATAATGACCTGTTCCCTGTACATTTCCCTTTACATGTATTTACTCTATGTAAATGCTTGAGTGCGCTTCATTGGGTTTGTTTTTACCTGTCTCCCTCCAACTTGGGCAGGTCCGAGCAGGAAGATGTCTCCTCAAGCCAAGCTAGAGTTGGTCTCCGAGACTCTGTCAGCGCCTGCTGGCTCTGCACACCCCCGCACAGGATCAGCTGCCTCAGGATGGCCGGGTCGTACGGATTGATGTCAAACTTTAAATGCACCTGTTGGGTACACAGTGACAGAGCGTTGAATGTGTGAGAAACGCTTAAATTAACTTTTTTTTTTTTTGATAGAAACACAAGAGAAAATACTGTCTCATGCATTCAAATTGTGGTTCTTTGACCTTCATCATTTTGGAGACATCCCATATGCAGATCTTGCCCCTCTTTGTGGCAGCAGCGAGGAACTGCGGGCAGCTGCCGAAACCATAGCAGGCAATCTTGTCTGAACTGTCGGGGCTGTTGGGGAACTGGGCGGGACTGGTTGCCAGTGTCACTGAGAGGGGCACATTCTGCGTGTGCTCTCCCTTCACAAATGGACAGTTGGGAGAATGTCGCTCGTGTTCGGACCTGGAGGAGGTGATGGAGAAAGGTTTGGTATCAGTGAGAGGACACTCTGGTGACACACTTGAATAGAAAGTGATCTGAACTCACCACGGTTCATCTGTAGGTTCCCAACAGACCAGGCACACGCTGCAGGTGAAACACATGGCTCTGTCGTCTCCGGTGGAGGCGGGCTGTGAAAAGAGACACATGATCTGTGAAGCAAACATCGCCACACCTTCGATCTCTAGGCCAGGTTTGACCTTAAGAATCCTGGAGAAAACCAAAAAACGCTTTGTTTTTGTTTCTCGTCTTGCGCTGTTAAATATCTCGTCTATATACTGCACATTTTTGGATTCTAGGTTCCCCTCAAAAACGGGATGACACATCTCAAGGGGTTATTCCTATTTCAATAAAAAGCACATTTGTTTGCTCTACCACGCAGCAGGTAAATCAACCTTTGACCTCGTGAAAACGTTCATGAGAGTAAACAGAACCTACCTGATGGTAAAAGCCTGCTTGAGCCATGGGATCAGGCTGAGCCCACCTGTACCCGGCATGTGGCCACGATGTGAATGTCTCCCTCCTGTTGGCCTCACTGTACATTAAAGATCTGCAGAGAAATCCACATTTAGAAGCATGCTCACTAAAGGTTTGTTTTGTTACATTAAACTTTAACCTTTCTAAAACCATAATCCTCACAGATACTGAAATGCTTCTGCAGTATTTCCCTCCTTTCCTGCTTGACTTTTTTTTTTTTATGATAGTGGAACAGTCTGTAAACAGCACCCCCTCATGCTAAATCAAAACATGACAATGTTTGGGACAGAGCAATGTTACTGACTTTATAAAGGATACATGACCAGCCGTCATCTGACTCCTTAAGGCTCTTTTAGATTTTAGTCTCAGAGACGTTTCCCCCTCTCTTTGTTCTTCATCCCGATGCTTCCAGACTGCAGCTAGCTGTGGAGGGTGCTCAAGATTTCTGCCTCTTAAAAGGATACTTTTCTTCGCTAAATGTTGCTCAGTGCTGAGCTTATAACGGATTGTAAATAATATAACAAAGATCTTTTACCTGCTCTTTAAGGGTCCTGATATGACATTTGTTATGAACTGCCGCTATACCAATACAGATTGATTGTAATACTGACGGCTGACGCTAACAACACAAAGAAATAATTTGCATTCACGTGTGTTAGCTCTGTACGGCCTCCTGAGGATGATCAAGATACCGTTCCTGCTCACCTATCTACAGAGCGGCCAGGGCCCACCCCAAGCTCAGGCCGGGCGCTCGACAAGAGGTAGGAGAGCCTGTCCATGATGGATGAGGCCACAGACAAGGCAGCTACGTTCTGGTTGATCTTCTTCAGCTCATTGACAATGGCGCTGGCCACCAGCTTCAACACTTGGTGGGGAAGATGGAAGGTTACCGTCGCCCACTGAAAGAAAGAAAACAAAGGGTCAAAGAGAGAAAGCAAAAAGAGAACCGGAAAGAGAGAGTACGTCATTTCAAACAGTTCATGTGAAATCTGAGAAAGTGGATAAAGTGACAAAGTCAGACACTGTTACTGGCACAACATCAGCTATGAACCTGAAAACCAGCAGAATCTGCCCACATGACGAACTACTGCTGGGACAGGAAGTAGGACACATCAGCATGGTTTTAGTTAAACATGTTAGCTCATTTGACATACGATACAGTTCATACAATCAACATTTATGAGGGTTACACGCTGCAAAGCTATGCATACGAAAGAGTGGAACAGGTAATGGTTTCGGGATAGATTTAGAAACTTTCCAGAGGAAAGATCTATAGCTTTTGTGACAAGAACAAAACATCTAGAACTTGCTCATAGAAAGGTCAGCCAGGTCGTTTTGAATATCTAACGAAACCTAAGGACTGCTCTCAAGTCTTTAGTGATTCTGGCAGACAAGGTGGCTGGCAGTTTGGGAAAGCAGGCTGGTACTGAAGGAGATTTGTTGCAGAGGTTACAGTGCTGGATAGCAATGCAAGCCAGAGGACTCGTCCCTCCTCACAGAATGAAGACGTACGTCTTCTGATTGTAAAGAGATCACTTAAAGGGAAAACTACTGACAGTTACTTGGCTACGCAAAAATGAAATGACTCACAGAAGGAAGACTGGGTGTAAAAGCCAGCCAGTGACTGCTGTTTGTGCGGTCTGCATGTAAATGTTTCGGCTAAGCCTCGCCGTTAGCTTACTGCTAAGTGATAACCTCCGGTCTTTAAACATTAAGCCAATGTGAAGGCGCAACATATTGCAGTTTAGAAGTTTAGAATCCACCATGAAGTCAGGGCGATAACGCTTACTTTTAACACATCATATTTTGTGGCGTTATTTCTGTGGAAACAAGCGTTTAAATGCACGCCTCACTACACATTAAAGTTTTCACCAAAACAGTTTCCCCTGGTTCCTAGATTGGTCAAACTCATCCGCTAAAGTCAAATGAACCACCGCCGGACTCCCTCACATGAACTTTTCATCGTTAACTTAGAACCTAGAAATACTACAACTGAAAGGTAAATGGTTTTGAGAATACACTTGGTTCCCTGTTATTTCATCGATAAATGATTTTTTCATTAGCAAAGAAAAAAGTAGAGCAGCTTTAGCTCTTTATAAAACATTCCAACTGAGGAAGGAGTGATTTGTGGTAAACACAATCAAAACAGCAGACTTCAACGTGACCCTGAACAAACGTCACGTCAAACAGCCTGGAAATGACAAAAGAGTCAAAAATAATGAAACATTAGCATTACAAAAGAGATTATGTCTGGTGGTCAGCCTTCATCTTTTTGGCCCTTTAGCTTTCCTGAGAAGCTTTAGGTCTAACATATTTTTTCAGCGTAACACCATACAATGAGCACTGCTCTGGTTTTCCTTCGACAGAAGCAGCAGAACTGAAGGAGAGCACTAACACTAAAATACATATAACTCTGATGTTCTGTGAAAGCCCCTGGAGCTGCGGCGCAGTCTCTCTCTTTTTTTTTTCATGACTGGCTCCTCTCACGTTATCCTCACTCATGACATCCCACAAGCTGAAACGTAAGTAATGACTCTGCAGCAAACGGTCAAATTAAAAAAAGACCCTTCACGTCACCGTCACAGTCGCTCCGAGCACAAACGGCAGGCCTTTATTAATCAGAGTCTGAAAACAAGGACGTATGACTAACCTTTGCCACTTTGTGATTGGCCGCCGTCTCGTGTGAGGTATTCTTCAGGCCTTCTTTGAGCTGGTTGATGAAGAGTTCATAGCCCTCTGTGTTGGACACATCGATCTTTTCCTGACAGGCTGACAACATCTGCTGGGCCTGGAAACACACACACACGTTAGATCTATTTACAACTTCCAGAGGCAGATGTTGGTAAGACGAGAGCATCCTGGAGCAGGAGGAGAATCCCCGGGAAAGCATTCAAACGAAGGCTCATGTTGGAGTTTGAACAATTCAAAAAATCTGAACTTTGATGGAAAGATTTTCAATTATACTGTAAATGCATATTGTCTGTCTCAAAACCTACTCAGAATCTGTGTTTATATCAGCACTGAAAGAAAAACCGTATCGGTCAACCCGATTGCATTCATGTATGTAATACTCGGATGTGACACACAAATTATCAATATTTGACCCCGGACTCCAAACTCACTTTTTCCTGAATGTTCCCGACTAAACTAGTTATTGTCCCAAATTTAAGTTCTGATATTTAATTTCAGAAATGTAACAAGGTTTAATAAGCTGTTCCTGCGCAGCTTTCAATTAAAACATTAAGTCAGTTATGTTTTTTAAATGTTTAAGGAAATAACGGAAAAGGTTTTGGTTTAACGTTCAGTTGGGTTTGTTTACTTTATGAAATATGAAAGTCACTAATAGGTCAATGTGTGTTTCAGTACAGCTTGGATGTTTCACAACAGCAATCGTATGAGTGGATTTGCATGTGACTATGTAACCACAAACTCAAGACAATAACTGCCAGAAGGTCAGCCCCGCCCATCCACCTGCCTTTTCTGTTAACAAAGCTACGTTTGCATTTAACAGGATGTTTTGTGATTCTTTGAGATTTCTATCCAACAGAAGTGTGACGGCTCGATTAACATTGAAACTAACTAAAACCCTCTGCTATCTTAAAGGGCCCATATTAAGTCCTTTATGTGCAGTGTTTCTCATCTGCCTGTGTTTCTAACACTAAGAATCCCCAACGCTACGGGTCCACACGTTTGCCAAGTCTGATCTGATTGGTTGGCTGATCTGCTCTTTTGTAATTGGTCAGTCGTTCAGCACGGTTCTCAAAAATGCTTTGCCCCTTTTACCACATTGGGAATGCAGACTGTTAGCCTGAGCTGGGCAGCATGAGCTTGCGCTTGCTACAACGAGCCAATGGGCTTCGATCAGTGACATCATCGCAGTGTAATGTCACCCTTTAAATTTTCAACGAGGAGGGGGGCGAGGGACCGAGCGCTTCATGCAGCTGCTGCTAACAGGAGGAGGTAGGAGAAGCTGAGTTTCCACGGACTTTGAATGTTTGCATATAGATGTGCCTAAACATGCAAAAGACACCTGGAAAACACACAAAAGAGCATCTAAAACCAGAATAAGAAGAATATGGAACCTTTAAAGCTTTCATCACATAGTGCACATTATTCAAACTGGCTGCAAGACGAAAAACATACATTGACGTTTTGAATGTGCTTCACAACATTTTTGGACTTTTGACTCTACAAAACTCTGAAGACAAACTTATAGACAGTACAGCTTGTTGCTCAAAGTAATTTATTAAAATCATGGAACAGTTTGTTGTGTAGATTATTGTTGACAACCCCATTTGAATTCAATGTAACCCCAAACAAGGTTGGGAAAACCTGCTTACAAATGAAGAGGTTTCACTGATATGTGCAGGGAGTGAAAAAGCTTGATGCGTGTTCAGTAATTGAAGCTGCTCATTGGTCATTCTGATACATCCTGACATCTGACCCAATCCCTGAAGATTTGATTCTTTTTAAGCAACAGATTTCATTTCTTGTCTTCGAGTAAAAGTAGTAGAAAAGCAAACAGTGTGGCTAATCAACATTGTCAGGACATGAAGAAATACAAACATCCAATGAAGTACAGTGAGGGTGGGGACTCACATTCAGCTGCTGTGCTAAAAGACACTGGGCTTAATAGAGTCAGGTCAAGTGGAAGGAAAGCAAACTGTGCAAAGTGATTAATGGCAACAAAAACAACAAAGCCACTGAATTCAATAATTAACTCCAGACAGGATGACTAATAAGTCTCCTCTCACTGACCCTGACTTAGCAGTGTTTTGCTTTTAGACAAGACGTGCACATCTGGTACACACACACCTTTTCTCGACTGAAACTGTCAATTATCTCAATCAAAAAGAAAGCGTGTGTGGCAGCGTTGTTCTTCTAACCACACACTGACTTTACATTGCACTAGGTTACCAGATAGTCTTTTTTGTCTTCTTTGTTTTGGGGAGAAACGTTTTGACCACAGTTCACCCCAAACTGTTCAAACCTCCGCTGACTGTGAGGGACCAGTTTGATGATGGGTAGAAATCCAATGTCTTTGGTTAATATTTCATTCTCTGCGATCATGTCGGGAGATTTTTCTTATGAATGAAGTTACAGGACTGAGTGTCCCTTAAATACGAAGCTCGCTCCTCACACTGATCACTGCAGATGTCCAATGGACTCAAAGATTCCTGCAACCCACCTGTTATAAACCCCAACTTTACCTTTTACACAGTGATATGACTGCAATCTGTTCATCGTGAGGACAAACCAACTGTGGCTGATCAAGACTGAACTGAATCAGAAATATTCTCCATCTTAAATAGAAACAGTACTTCTCTCTTTATTTCATTAGAAATAAGTTGGAGTACACGTTTCAAGTCAAGTGACGAGTCCCCGTCTAGGACTCAAGTCCTCTGACCCCGCCTTAGTACCAGGATCCCCATCAGCTGAACTTTAAGTCAGTCGTCATCTGCACTGATGTTAGCTTTCATAATGTGTTCCAGTTAACACTGTATGTTATGGTAGCGTGGAGAGAAGTCCATTCTGTCTCCGCCTCGAGGGACTGAGGAGGGGCTACGAGCGTTGATCCACAAGCTCCTCCTCTCGTTCCTTTCAAATTTGAAATCCAGCTGGTTCAAACCCGTAGGTGAAAACTGGATCTGGCAACTTGTCCGGAGCGTGCAGCAGCATGAAGCCCTTCCTGCACACGAGGTGGGCGGTTCCATAAAAAGGAGAGAAGTCACCAGACTAACACTGGTTTCATTAACGGGTTCACGAATTGAGCTCATCACTAGAATTCACATCATTTGGATGGATGTTTAAAACGACAAAGATATTAAATCAGTAATTTTACCACATCAATGTGTTTTATTTTTCAGTAATTATATGCCAATATTCAAGAGAGCTCACAAAATGCAAAGAGCAGTTTGAAAAATGTTCAGGTACATCTGTCTCCTTTCAAAATGACCGACTTTATTTTCAGGGAATAAGTTGATGGTTAAGTTTGACGGGACGAGGTTGCGTTTCTGGTGTTTGGCTCGTGAACTCTCTGCAAGCCAGACTCTGAAGTTAAAGAAGCGTCTCACCGTACACTGCTTTTATTGACCCAACACTTCCAAAAGACTGAAAGCTCACATCAACTTCAGTTTAAGGAGTTGTACTTCACTTCTTTGCGAGCAGTGGACTGGCCATTCACACCAGGAGAGCATTTCCCAGCACAGGCTCCTCTGCTCTTTACTGCTCACATGTTAATGACAGATGATTATCACATGATCGATTGTCCTCTGAACTTTTCTCTTTCTGAGTGTCTGCATTAGTGCATCTCTGGTTGTCTCTGATTACTAGAGTTGAGTTCATTAATTTTATCATCTTAATATTACTCCTCCAGTCATCAGTTTAGAGCTGTTAGAAAAAGCTGGTGTGATTAAAATGACAAGGGAAAAGTTAAACAAAGGATTGGCACCTGCTCAGTGACTGTCATGGAAGGATTTCACACGGTCTGACTGAGCAAGTTAGTCCGGCCAAGGGTTAATATTGTGACTGTGGAACAAAAGGCTCAGTGTACACACACCTACCTATCCAGGCTAAACAACAACTGGTGTCAGATCTCAGGTGACAGCAACAATCTCTCAAAGATGCTTCCTGGTGCCTCTCTGAACAGGAAAATGAAAAAGTGCAGTCCTGACTTACCTCTGTGACCGGCAGCTCCAGCTGAACCATGTCCTCCGGCTTGGTCACTGGAGGCTGCAGAGCCGTGTCCAGGAGCAGGATGCCGTTCAGGTCCTTCCTGCATCCCACTGCATAGTCGTCCACAAAAAGCACCTTGTCCACTGCGGGAAAGTACTGACACCTGACACGGCCTCCAGGTTTGGCTGTGACAAAAAACAGAGGACAGCACACGGTGTCAGGAGATCTGAAGGAGAGGTGCTGGAAGCCCTGTTTAAAAGGTAATACTCTTGTAGAGTGTGAGTATTAACACAGGAACAGCTCTTTCAGACACCACGGTCAGTCTGTCAGAATCAAAATACAGGCCAACATTTCAGACAAACAAGTGTGACCTGCCACCATTAACAGACAAACATCACTTCCTCTTCAGGCTGGAAAGCTGGACCAAATTATTATTCATCATGAAAGAGAAAGTCAAGAGTATTCCATCTGTCTTTATCTAAAGTAGAACTAAAAACTGTAAGAGAGGGACATTTTCCTTGTTGCTGGTTTTCAGGCCTTTGAGGATGGAGATAAATCCTGAAAGTGTTTAAACACTGCTTTTATTACTAAAAGATTGTAACCATTGACAACCGGCCGTTAGCGTTTTAACTGCAGTGTTTGAATCAAAGGCATGTGTGACACCTCGCAGGTGATCAGACAACAACATGCAAACCAATTTTTGCATATTTTATGTTGTTTGTCAAATGTACACACTGAAGTTATTTTATACAGCGACTGTCAAGAGGCAGGGCTGGATGAAGTCACATGTCTCTCAGCCCACACGATAGGTGAGGCTGAATTTAACCACACACTTGAGTTACAGAAACAAAAACTGTTGGGTGAGTCGTTTGGTTTTTTTTTAATTGTAGGAGAAGGATCTCTTTTTGTCCTTCTTTTAAACGTCTTCTTATACTTCAGAACATCTATTCACCCTTTTGTGATGACTTGTTGTTAATGACGCAAAAAAATAAAATAAAAACTTGAATTGCAAAACTAACAAAAACAAACAAAAGATGCTGGTTAGCTCGCGTACAGAGTGCTCATCGCGTCATGATTTTTTTACGTTGAAATTACAATGAATGACATTTCCTCTGCATTTAATAGTTGTTTGGCTGAGTGGAAAACTGATCAGCTGGTTTCACTTTCTCCCTTTTAGAGTCAGACTTTTAAGTTTTCTTCTTGTCTGTTGATTTTGGAGCAGGAACATGGTAAGTGTAGCAGAGAAGCTGTACTGAGGAGTAAAAACACAAAGAGGGCATTGATCATAATGTTTGTTTTATCACAGGGAAAAGTCTTCACAATACATTTTAAAGTGAAACACTTTTCCCAATCCTGACATGATGTCAGACTTTTGAATTCTCTCTTTAGTTTGGTCTCTTTATGAGTCCTGCACAATGGGCTGTAACTGTCAGCAATGTGACAAACTGGACAGATCTGGATATGATGTACCCATCCACGTTAAGAATGTTAAACTACAATAATAAAAAAAATACTGATCATCATCTGGCATGACAAAAGAAACATAATAAACATAATGATCACTTGAAAACAAAAGCCTCTGCTAAATAATAACTGGAATTTAAAGTAACCATCCAGCAAACTAAGGGTGCGGTCACACTGGCAATCTGTACTGTGCCCAAGCACGCTTCAACCCTAACATCCAGTTCGTTTGGCCAGTGTGACCGCTCCATTCTGTGCTCAGACACGGTACGCTTGCTTGGCTCTGGCACACTTCAGAGGTGTGCCTGGGCACCGTGCACTTCATGCACCAGGACAAGCACGCAGGTACACACCACTGACAGCCTTCATTCTGAAGAAATCCTACGTTTTACGGCTGTATCTGACTAACATGACTCAAAATAAGTCACAAAGTAGCTTTCATGTTCTCTCCGTTGTTCTCCGATGTGCAAAAGCGGACTCGACTGCGCACCCCTTTAAGGTGAAGAAATGTTATCAAAGTTAAATACTGGCAGCAAAAACATAAATTCAAGTGCATTCAACGTTAAAAAAAACTATGAATATCACCAGGGTGCAGATGGCCTAGCGGTTAGGTCATGCCACATGTAAGGAGGCTATAGTCCTCCAATGGGGCAGACTGGGTTTAAATATGACCAGTCGCTTCTTTCCCACGTGTCATTCCCTTCTTTCCCAAAATCCTACTTTATCCACTCCTGTGTAAATAAAGGCAGAAAAATGCCCGAACATACCTCTATAGAGCCCGATCTGGGGATACTATTGTTGATTTCCCTTTACAATATGACTCCACAATACACATTGACACCCTACAGTAGATTAGCATGATGTGAGATGTAAACAAATGACAAGCTGTAGACCATTCTTCAGAGTACAATCACATCTACTGTGTCCATGAGTTTGGGATGTAAACATAGCAGAGAGCAGTGTTCGGTGTTGTAGTATCCAAGTGTGAGTGTGCAGCACAGTCAGACAAGCTCATTTGTAAATATTGCGGAAACTTGCACAGTCCTGTCAGCACATTGGAACAGGACACTGTGTGCTGAAATGCAACACCAATTAAGACAAGAACTAAAACTTAAAGTTGTTATTACAGTGATTTAGCCATTTTACCCCCACACACCCTTCTATACAACCAATCCACCAACTAAACAGCATCAGTTCAGTTTACTTTCAGCATTACAGTGATGTCCCTCGGTGACTGACAGTGCGCACTATTAGGCTGTAAAGTTAAGCAGCTAAAGAACCACAAGCTAACTTACTTGCTGTAGAGTAAGCAATTAAATGCACACATTAGTCCTTTAAGTTCCTTGATCAGAATGGATTTGCTCCTCCGTGTTGTCAAATATGAGTTCCCCATCTACCGACACATCGTGACTGACCACTCGAGTGACAGAAACTGACAGGGAAGGTTAGCCGGCTAACTAGCGATGTGCTAAGTTGACTAGCTCGCATGGTTGATATGTCATGCTGCGAACGGTGTGGAAACAGTGGCAACGATTTGTGTCTAAAAGAAGCCTTTGTGTGAGTTAACATCTCACCGTAAAAGATCCTGATCCAAAGATCGTGTATTTATTTATTTTTAAAAAAAGGGGGAAGCATGTAGCCAGATAATGTAACCAGGCCCTAAAGATAACAGGTCGGGACTGCTAGCGTTAGCAGGCTGAGGTTACTGCTCAATCTTGTGTCGTGTTTGGTGTCTGTTGACAATCAGTGGCTGGTTTGTCCAAACTGAAAGTGTCGGTGTCAGTGCTCGTTTGGGAGTGCTCGTGCGCTTACCGTGCAGCGCCGACGCCTGGAGAATTGACCCCGAAGTCCCGTCAATTACTTTGATGCTGCCGCGGCTGGTGACGGCCAAGATAGCGTTGAGGGCCGGGTGATAGGAAAGGCTTCGCAGGCCCTCCTCGTCACAGCGCAGGCAACCGTCTCTCAGTACAATCCAGTCTGAGGAGGTGGACGAGCCGGAGGCCGGCGAGGCCGCGGCCGCCATCTTTCCTTATTTTCTCCCTTCCCTTCACCTTCTGAGGTTTCCAAAGATCAGACGATACACGTAATACTGCTAAATCTATTAAGACTAACTCCGAACTATCTCTCCCTGCCACTGCTGACTCCTTCTGCTGCGGCTTCTTCTCCTCCGCCCGTCACCGCAACAGTGGCTATTCACCATCAGCGCTGAGGAACTCCAGGCTCCGCTTTCTGTCAGTTGGACGTTGGGTGCACGGCGATAGCGTAGCTCTGCGTCAAATCCCGCGATAACTCCGACGTTGAACGAGAGCTATGGATGGACAAAATGACAGGAACACCAAAATAAGTGCCGTGCAACAAAAAACAACAAACTCATTCTGCAACAGCACTCTCTTGAGTTTTTCATTCATGCGGATTTGAAAAAGAAAAAACATGATCCCAATCTGAAATGTAGACTCCCGTTTCACGCATGAATTGCTGAATAAAATACACAATGTTACTGAATTTCTCACATATCGAGGAAGTTAGGTATTCATGCAATGTATTTGAACACCACGCAGTAACAGAATGGTTTACACGATGCATATTAGACTTAAACGTTGAAATAACTTATGTTTAAAGACTTGAAGTGTTGTTTTTTTCATTCAACTGTCTAAATCCAGGGGTGGAGTGATGCCTGCAGCAGAGGATAAACGTCCTCTGTCATAAACTGTGACATGTAACACCACTCTTACACATGAAGGTTGTAGGTTGTGTACTAGTCAAGTGGAGAAGAGTAGGAAGGTCACCACCGGAGGAAAAAAATTGCAGCAAACTACTTCAATCTGTCAATCAATCGATGGTGTAAATCAGAAGCGATTTAGTGGTTTGGTATACCTTATGCAGAGTAAAAAATAAGTGGGTATATTTAGTATACTCTGCACTATACCACTGTCTGAACCATATCAAGGCGTTGGGAACACAAAAGTCATACCTAAATGGCCTGCCTTCACCAGTCCTTCTTAGTAGTCAATACGCATGTCAATTTCACAGAATAAATCTGATATGTATTGTAATAGATTAAATGATATGCAGGTTCATTTAATCTTTGATGTACTAATCCTGGATCATTCAAATCTCTCTTTTTGTTCTAAACGGACTATTCAGTTTATTACTTAAACATTTTTCTTAAACGATCATCTGTCTGATCCAGACACCCAGAGTGGAGCAGACCTGTAAATCTGTGGAGTCTTATGTATCTCAGTATAAGGTATGAGTACATTGTAAGTATGTTGGTTTCTTTTGGGTTATATACACTATGTATATTGATATAAATTTGAAGAAATAAATGATTGTACGGTTCTATTTCTCTTCACCTGGATCAGTTAAGCCTAAATACCATAAACAGAAGGCCTGATATTTACTGTGTAAGCACACCCTTACATGCACACTTTGTTCTTGCTCTAGATGCTGAAATGGGGATCAACACAGATTTTTTTCTTTGAGTTTTGATTATATTCATATACCGTATGTACTGCAAAGACAGTGACCGACCGGCTGTTCAATGGATTGATAAATAGATGTATTGGCTAAATGGGAGAAGTGGGAAACAATCAAAGACAAAGCCCTACTGCTTTTTTCATGTCCTGTTTAAGATCATAACAGAGGCAGTTGACTTATGTTATGTAGCCGTAGTACCTATCAACATAAAGAGAAGTCACATTCATCAAACCAAAACAAAAGGACTAATGCCTCCGATTAAAAAGAGATGTTTCATGAACAAGAGCAGGCTATACAATTCACAGAGGAGATACTTAGGCCCAGAATTTAATTTCTATCCAACTTTAAAATCCAATTAAATGTTATGTCTCTCAGTAACCCACAACTTCTCATTCACTGCTGTTTGGCTGTTCAGTTTTTTTCCCCCCTGAAATATCTTCTAACGTTAAACAGATTTTCATCCATTTGGGTTCGGTCGGAGTACCAAGTGTGCAGTAATATGTGGTGTAGAGGCATCTGGAGAATAAACTCTTAATTTAAGCCCCCAAGTGCATTTTCTTTTATAGCAGTCCTCTGTTATGAACTGTGACATAAAAAATTACTCTTGCATATTTAGTTCACCTAAAACAGGCCTTTAGTATTTTCATATTGTTACGTAACATCTGAGGCTTGGCTTCACAGAGTAAGAATTATGAATTTCAAAATTCATAACGCTCCGAAGAAGAGCAGATTTTGAATCAACACAGGCTGAGGTTAACATCATTAAAAAAATGCGAATGAACACTTTTTCCTTAGTACAGGCAGTGATAAATACCAGTTTGGCATTTTGATTTTTGTTGTAAAAAAAAGCCATCACTCAGAACTGGTTATCTCCTCAATAATGATACATTAGACAATAAACCTTGAAATAATATCTTGGTTTTAAACCCATCAGGGATTATGTTTACATCTCAATTTGTTACCGTTTGTTTTATTGAAATCTTTAGTGCAAGACATCGCTGTAAATTTTTACTAAGATCCAGAACTGTATAACTTTATGATGACTAACAACTTTTACGAGTGGATATGAAACCTGGTATGATCCCTTTAAAAAGTCCAATTCACAAAGAAAAGTGTAATAAATCAATGTGACTAACTTGGACAAGTGTGAGTAATGCACAAACAGTCATTAAACAACAGGTTTTAAAGTGACAAATAACTACTGATTTACTGAAATGATTGAGCAAGTGATTATAGTCCTTTATGGAACTGTTGATCGACAGGAAACAGGGCTGGGAAAACAAGGCACCACAATTTGAATACAATAGTTTATATCACTCTTAACACCCAGTCATGTCATCAGTCTGTAAATGAGAGAAAATCAGTCTGTAGGACAAAATGTGAAAGCATAAATGAACACTCCTCAATGTACATTACAATGTGTAACAATGAGGAACATTATGCCCTTTCCTTCTGTGTGGTGCAGTCTCTTTTATCCAATTATTCCTTTGACATGTACACATTTATTTGGCAAGACATTTTCAGTAGGATAAAGAGAGGGGGGAAACAAATCATTAAATAAATAACCCTGTGATCATTCCCAACTTCATAAAGTCCAAGAAAATGCAGCACTATAGGAACTGTATTGGATTTGTAAACATGTCTGCATACTGAAAGCATTAAGCTGTAAAAGCAGTGAGGATTTTATTGATCATTCATGAGACATGAGGGACACAACTATATACACAGATATATATTCCCAACGTCCACACCTTCTAGGATGTAACAGAGTTTAAAAGAAATAAACACCTTAAAAAAAAAATATATCCTGGGTTCCAACTTTGACGTTTGTTTTTTAACCCCATAATCCAGGGTCACTGTCCATGAAAAGGTCCACAGTTTCCACTCAACCAGTCACACACCAGTATAAAGTGACAGGAAGTAGATGTACAAAAGGAATATGGGATATATGAGAAGGGGTTTCTTTGTCTTGAATTCATCTCCGACGAGCAGCGAAGCAGCGCTGTAAGCAGCCCAGAACACCCCGAACAGCTGAAAGATCAGAGGAGACAACACTTTGACTATTTATTTATCCACACATCTCATTGACAAGCATCATATGACACAAGTATTTAAAGAAGCAAGAAAAGAGGGGAATGGATTTCTGTAAAAACATAAATAACATTGTGGCAATTTTCTGCTAATATTTTGTTATATATGAATTTGTTTTCGGCTGTCTGCGGCACTGCGTCTAAGCCTCAGAAAAGAATAAAAGGATTTAGTAAGTAGTCTGCTGGATCCTTAATAATCAGAAAGTGGAGCTGAGATTAAGTAAGCAGGGGCGGCTAAACGGGGAGAGTTGGTCGTCTCTCAACCGGATAGTCGGGGTTCGATCTCCAGCTCCTGCAGCATCATGTCCGATGTGTCCTCGGGCAAGGCATTTAACTCTGAATTGCTCTCACTGGTTTCATCATTGATGACGTTGTTGGACTCAATCTGTTTTGAAGGAATGGGACGTGAGCAGGAAGCTCAGCTCACACTGAAAACTCTAAATCCTAAGATAAAACCTTTATTCATCTCGCAAACTGAGAAATGTACAGTAAAAATACAGTAAAGTTTACTTTGAAACATGCTGCAATAGCCCAAATGAATACATCTCACAGATAAAATATTGAAGTCATATTGGGGCTTCGATACACACTCCACTATAACGTGAACACATACTGATTTCGACACTAAAAAAAGATTTACTCCCTTTTTTTGGGTAAAAATCTGTACGATACAATTAAATGTTTATCTTGTTGTATGCATGTTACAATTTACAGGTTAAATACACTTTTAGTCAGAGCGTCTTCATTGGTGAATCAAAATTGAGAGGCCTGTCTGTTTAACAACATTATAAAACAATAGTGTGCTTTGACTTACTTTGATTAGTGTTGAAACCACCTCGAACCCCCCGATTACTAAGAGCAACGGGGCTATAACGATGAGAGGGAGAAGGGAATATCCAATTACACCAAGGACCTGTCCGAAAGAAACCTGCGCACAAGATCAACAGATTCCCTCAGAGCATGCTGATGTTTGATGTTAAAGTCATGTCTGACGCCATTTTCACCTGCTGCACGTACCTCACCGCCAAGAACACGGGCCAGCAGGAAGATAGTTAGTGATCCAAATATCCAGATGGTGATGATCCAAGACACAACCTGCAAAATAAAAACAGAGTTCCATGTCAACACTGGAAAGGGTGAGAGGTGAACATGTTACTCTTTTCAAACGAATACTGGGCCATCATATCAGTAACAAAAACACTTTATTCTCCTTTTATCGAAGTTTAATTGTGTGTGTGTGTGTGTGTGTGTGTGTGTGTGTGTGTGTGTGTAAGCAGGGAGGAATTGATCCGCTTCTCCTACGTTTAGATGGATGCTCAGTAACAGGAGCCAACGAAGAGCTTTCTCCACTTAACAGCTACACAAAAATAACATCAAGTGTTTCCATCATCACAGATTCTGCAGCCGAAGCTCTACATTATTTAGCTTCAGCGTTTCTACTTAACTGCATTGAGCTTCTTGAAACGCCCTTTATGATTCAAACAGCGGTGACTGATGTTGTAGCTAAAATTGAGAAAAGCGATTTCTTTTACTGAAGTGTGTGTGTGTGTGTGTTTATATTCTTATAAACATTGAAACCTGCAATGACCATTCAATGGAAGCCAGAAAGCAGCAGAGAGCTACTCGATCGATGACGACACAGCTTCCTTCGTTTAGTGCATCACTACAGATGTCTAATGACTTTTTTGTTATTTTTTTAACATTGCTGCAATGTTCAGTTACATGTCTGGAGTTTCTACAGCACACACCGGCTCAATATTCAACATAGAAGTGTGAAACAGGCTTCAGGTCATCATGATGTCATATTTTTTTTAAAAAGTGTTTTTCTCCTAAGTCGCCTTCAGGATGACAGAACATGAATCAAACGACGGTTCTCTGCTGGATAAAACAACGGACCATTCTGGTGAAGATGGCTTCGAGCATGAAGGCAAAGCTCTCTTCTTAAGAGTCGGTCGACGTTCCAACTCTCACCAAGGGTCGTTAGCGGAGGGGTAGTCAACCCATCAAAGAGATCATGATTTCATCATGTTTACAAGTGGATGAAATGAGTTTCTTCCCCCAGTGTGGCCGGGCTCAGCTTCGGAGCAGAGTGGCGAGCTCAGACATCTCGAGGTGTAGAGCTGCTACTCAGGCACCCGCTTTGCATCCCTTCAGAGGGCACGACCAACTGGGAGGAGACCCAGAGCATGCTGGAGGGATAATATATCTCAACCTGAGCATTCATCAGCACTTCAATGTATTTAATGATGCTGCACATAAATGTAATCACAGTTGAATCTCCTCCCGTTATAACAATAAGGCAGCCATATTATAACGTTATGTATAAACTAACAGCCTGTCATCCAGCTGCATCTGTTGTACTTTTAACCTGAATTACTTTGTGGGCTTCTTACTATTTGTTTCATAATGTATTTAGCTGTTTGTTTAGAGAATATGCTACTGGACCTTTCAGTGTTTGTGATACGTTATCTCCTGCTCATGCACCCACTTTTTAGTGTACACGCTCATGGAGTCCCTGGGTTTACTTAACGCGCATTGTGTGACAGCTCACATGATGTTGATAGGCTAATAGAGCGAGATAGTCAAATGTTATCCTTTGAATGTTGAACGAGGGTTGTAGTGCAGGTCTCAATACACTGTTCAAAGAGCTTTATGTTTTTCTTTAAGGGGGGGGGGGGGGGGGGGGAGAGTGGCGAGAGATGTAAGAAAGGAGGCACAGTTCAAACTTAAACCCGGACGCCCGCTTTGAGGACTGTGACCTCTGTACATGGGGGCGAGACGTCACTGCCAGGCCATCTGATCCCCCACTGTTTAAAATGTTTACACAGACATGGACAAACCTCATTGTCCATGTTAGACTCTATGATCAGCAGTAATACACAACAGAAAACATTTGAGTGCATTTGAACTGGAGTATGACAGAAAGCCAAACGGGTTCAACCAGTCACCAAAGTGCAGCTTCACCACTGCCCTAGATTTATGCACATTAAAAAAAAAAAAAAAAAACATGACAGAAAATCGATGTCAATAAAAGCCACTGTCTGTCCCACTTTAGATTTAAAGCACGCCTTAAATGTCAATATGCTGGCTGATTGCAGTGCATGTTCGTGCTCAACTTCACTGTGGTGTTTGTTTGATTTAAAGTTACTGGAGTTGTCCTGTGAGATTATGAAGTGTAGACCAGCACTAGCCCTCCTCTTTCATGAAACTGTAACTTTCATGTGACTTTACACTTGACAGGCAGCTGCAGAGCAGGAAGACTAATTGTGCAGACAAATCAGTGTTTGCCAGTTAACTTATTTGTCTGGCTAACAGCTCATGATCACAAGGCACACTGATTTAGGTTCTAACTAAGCTGGCCTATAATTACCAATAAGCTTGCAGCATGATTACATATTTTACTTACTAACTTTACCCATGTGTCGTTTACAGATATATTTTTTTCCTTTTCTAAACTAACATGTAAAAAGTGATGCCAGCCTTCCTTGGTCTTCATTTTTCAGCTCTTGATGCCTCAAAGCCACAACGACACGGGTATCACTGTTTAGAAATGGAGATTGTAAATAATAATGTCACATGTAGTGTTTTCAAGCTGCGTTCAATAACCAATGTTTTTTCCTTTGCAAATCAAACAGCCCTTAAAAATGAACCCTTATGGCTGGCTTTGATAGTTTTTTCTATTATGAGTATACACGTGCACAGGATGGTGTAAATCAGAGGAAATTCAACAAAGGCCACAGTGAGTTCTTAATGTTGAGGTTATGGGACCGCCAGACCCCTGACACTGTGCAGTGGCTTAAAGACAAACTCTTAGGCAGTGTGGGAAACGTGGTGTAATGACATCAGGGTGATGTTTTACTGTCGTCTGCTTACCCTGAACTGGCCATAGATGGAGATCATTGAGAAAAGCAGCACCACGGCGAGAGGGCCCCAGAAGTCCGGGTTGTCTCTGACCACCTGGCGGTTAAACCCCAGCGAGGGCATTGGCATCAACACACACCGGATCTTGTAATAGATGTCCTTTAGGTCGATGTCCAGCTCTTCTCTGCTCACACAGACAAGACCACACAAGTCTTAAATCAGCCATATATATATTCATACTGTACTTAAACAACAGTGAAACATCTCTGTGATTCTACAGATTGGGGTTTCCTTTAATGGGAAATAAAGTAAAATGCTTCAAGAACAAATGTCATTACATTTATTATTATGTTATTACACGGTCATTTTAAGATTAAGGTCACAGAAGTTACAGGTCTACTACACTTGATTTTTAATGTATAACCATACAACTGAATGAACATGCTATTAGGTTGGACCATTTAATCCACCGACAGACAAACAAGTGGCGAGAAGGCAGTTTCTGGTTTAAAAAGTTGTTGGTGGAAAATCGGACCTGGGCAAAATTGAATAGGCAACACAGATAAACAGTAAACATCTACTTTATATACATGATGTGATGAAAAAATGACAAAGGTTGAAACACTGAGGAAAACAACAACCGTGAACTTACAGAAGAGGTTTACTTTCTTCACTGTTATCCTCCTCCACCTCCAGCAGCCAACCGTAGCCTCGCTGTCTCAGGAAGGTGGTGGCATAAGGATCTTTGACATTCTCACTGCCCATGTTCAGTTTAATGTCCGGGGCACTGATGGTGCCACTGAGCTCTGAGGAGGAAATGTTGGCTTGTGAGTACAGCGTAGGATCACAGATTAATGAAGCACAAGTTATACTTACATTATCAGTGCGTGTTAAAAAATAAAACGAGCGACAATAAATATATACTCTGTAAATCATTGTATTGACACCCTGCATGAAAACCATTCTGCATCAAGTATTACAGCTTTTCATTCAGGGGATATAATGAGACAAGCACAGGAACATGTCCTTGGCTCAAAACGAGTTACTTAGAGGTGCTCTCTGGACAAGGATGCTGGTAGGAATCAAAAAACTGAAGTAAAAAAAGTTTGGGAAATCTGCAATCTAAAATCAAACCTGCCTTTATTTTCATGTTTATGTTAAATCCCAAAACACACTCACAAGACTTCATGAAACATCACAGGGAATGTGATTTAGGCTCAGACAGGCCATGAACGATCAGGCATATTTCAACATCTAGTGCTCAGGCATTTTCTTTAGATATTTAATATTCATTACAATTCTGAAACCAATGCACACGATGAAACTAACTAGCACAATCCTGTACTTTTAAGTGTTAGGATGTGGGCTACATTAAAAAGATAACTTAAACTTTCTTTATTGTCATTTAAATGTGAACTTTACTGTGTAGATAAGAAAGACATTTCGTTGCATTGGCTAGTTGTAGTGCAGGGGGAAAAACAGTTTTTACATAAGGAATTTAGCATTTACAAAATAAGGTGAAGATGTAAATGGATGTAAAAACAAAGGCTATGTGTGAAATGACTATACAGACATTTATATTGCCCGTTTTGATGTATGTTATGTTGTTTTTTAATAGCATCGTTACTTAAACGGTGAGTTGGATGATAAAAAAAACAAACTTGAGTTTGTTTTGGCTGCTTTTGTTGTCGACACGTATCGTTACTGTTAGCTGAAGATAGCATGTATATAACAATGAAAATAAACTATTTGAAACTATTTGAAAAACACACTCAAGATCATTAAGTCATTTCCAGTGGTGATTGCGGTACTTTATAAGGCAGATTTAATGTGGCACGTCCCCGGGTATGTGTTCGCCCTGCCCAGGCCTGCTATGCTAGCTGTAGCTTTGCCTACCTTCAGCCTCTGTCGAAGAGACGAACGTGAAATCCCCGTTGGTGGGAGGAAACTGCATGGTTGGTTTTTATTTTTAATGCAATTCCCGCGGAGTGCAAACAGATGACATTGAAAAAGTCGTGTCGGAAAGCGTTAATGTCGCTGTCACAGAACACAGCTCATCCGCAAAGTTGCATCTTGTTTTGTTTTATTTTGTTCCGCCTGTCTGACACTTCTGCGACTGAAGCAGGAAGAAGACGCGCAAGGGAAGCTGGGAAATGAGACACGTATAACGATGCATTCAAGTGCAGTCATAAAACCCGGGATTATAGAAATACTTCCAAGACGGGACAGTTCAACATAGATTATACATTTATTCTTTGCACGCTCGAGTCTGTTGGGGCCCTCCAACCAGTGTTCATCACCACTATGTCATCTATAATCTGACTCCAACAAAAAATGGCAAAATGGGAAGATTTTACATGTGTTATATATGCTACACATACATACATGCTATATGCATGATTGAAAAGGCTATAATAAATGCAGTGCTTAAGAGTGAGTGCTTTTTTTTTTTAGCTGGGGCCGTCTGTGTGTGTGTGTGTGGGGGGGGGGGGGGGTTACTGTCATTAAAAACAGTCTATGATTTTTTGCCACTGCCAGGGTTCACACTCTGTCAGACCTGTTGGGCCCCCTACTGGCCTGGGGGGCTACTTTAAACCGTGTATACCATGATCTCCATGAATTTAGCCCTGGTAAAATGAGAATTAAAGCTTGTCTAAAGACATTCATTTAACAAGCAGATGCATGGAGTGCCGCATGGGTGTTGAAAAAATATTCTGGTAATTAGTCCTTCCGGTGCTCTTCAGTTCACGGATCCAACTTATAAGCTTTTGAAAAAGTCTGAGGCACACAGAGGGTTAAGTATGCTTACACACAGACAAGAAACAACATACCTGTAGACATTATTACATACAGGCATAAAATAAAATCACAACACGCTGGATGCTGCTTTCAGAGCTCCCTCTGTTCTTATGTCATAAGCCACGCCCCTCTCGATCCAGCTGGCCAATCCCAGGAGCTCATACTGAATCATGTGTTTTTGCCGCTAAAACCAAACTCGCTTCGGCTGCAATACGGACAAGCTGCTCGAGTGTGAATGGAAACTTCAACAAAGATGTAAGTTTAAACTATACATTCTGTGTCATTCTGTGCTGTGTATCTTTTACACACACTGGTGTGTACACGAACACCAGGCGAAACCTGCAGCTACCGTTAATAAGCGTTAGTGCGGAAGTACACTGGGATCTGTGTCTATCCACTGGGATCTGTGTCTATACACTGGGATCTGTGACCATATAGAAATGAGTTTCCAGGATGGCTGCAGTTTGCTGTAATGAGTATTTTATCTGTTTGTTTGCTTTTCTAAAGTTACAGAATCTGTGTGAATCCAATCAGCTGCTCAAAATGGGAATCTCTGGACTGCTGCAGTTCATCAAAGATGCGGGAGAGCCAATCAATGTGAAAAAATACAAAGGCCAGACTGTGGCTGTGGACACATACTGCTGGCTGCATAAAGGAGCCTTCTCATGTGCAGAGAAACTCGCTAAAGGAGAGCCGACCGACCAGTAAGCATTTCTGTTTTTCAAATTTAATTTGTCCGATTTCTTGTTGCTTGGATTGAAAGCTCAACCTTTATATTGATATTTGAAATCGTCCCATCCTAGGTACGTGTGGTACTGCATGAAATTTGTGGACATGCTGCTGACCTTCAGTGTCAAACCGATTTTGGTGTTTGATGGACGCAATTTACCTTCCAAACATGAAGTGGAAAAAGCCCGCAGAGAGTGAGTATTTAGCTTGATTGTAAATGATATGCAGCATCCATAACAGCATATTTTATACCACCTAACAGGTTCCCAAATTCTTTAAAGGGACCTCAATGATAAAAAGGTTTCAGACATTTTCCTCCGAAGAACCAGTCTGCACCTTCGTCAGTCTGATTGGTCATCCGTATCAAACCTCGTTTACATGTCTTTTAAACTGTATTCAGGGTCACACAATTTTGTTTCCAAGACGTGTTTATCTGACTATATTGGAGAGAAAACACTATAAAGGATTGAGTTGTACTATAAGTAGCATCACCTGTCTTCAGATATGCTGCTGTCTAAAGTAACATGTTGGAAGATGAAGGTGAAAGTCGAATGAGTGCCTGTGAGTTTGAGTTTTTCACAACATATCAGGAATGATATCTTATCTATATATCTCAGGTGATATCTCAAGTGTAAACTTGACCTTCCTGGACACAACAAATACTAACATGTTAACATGAGAGTAAAAGCAATTATTGACAACAAGATCACTCAAACGGAAAGGGGGGAAAAAAATATCTCTGTATTGGGTCCATAACAAAAATGTTCTGCCTCAGAGGTGATGACACTGCCAAACACAACGATCCAGTGTTTCTCAGTAACAAACAGGCTCAGACAAAGCTTTGTTTCTCTGAAGTTCTGCATTCCAAAACAGCAACATTGACTCACTGTTTGTGTGTGAAGGTGCAAACAGGAATGCATCGACCTGTCGACAGAAGACACCGAAGCTTGTTTTCATCAGCAAGGAAGCTGAGCTGTATCTGTGACCCTTTTCTCTGTGACAGGAGGTTTTATTATTGTATTATTTTCTGGACACAAAGCCCTCCTGTTTGTTTTGTGTTTTAATAATCACTTGTACAAAGTTTAATCTGAGGTGTCTTTTTTTTTTTTTTTTTTACGCTGTGCAGACGCAGAGAAACCAACCTTCAGAAAGGCCGACAGCTGCTACGTGAAGGAA
The DNA here is from genome assembly GCF_947650265.1 of Symphodus melops. NCBI lineage: Eukaryota > Metazoa > Chordata > Actinopteri > Labriformes > Labridae > Symphodus > Symphodus melops. The sequence continues at coordinate 4,719,063 of NC_136705.1, forward strand.
AACTGTCCGAGGCCAGAGACTGTTTTACCCGCTGTGTTAACATCACCCCAGCCATGGCTCATAACCTAATAAAGGTGAAGACTTATTTTCTCCTGCCAGATGTATATAAGAGCCTTAATTCTACCACCGCCCTGTCTGCTTAATTACTGCAGTTTTATTTCTATTTTTAGCCTTTTAACAATGCATGAATTTGTTTTGATTTTCCAGGGAGCCTTTTGTAATGTCTGGCCAGGGACAGCAGATGAAAATGAGCCTTTTGGCTAACTCTGGCATATTCACTTAGATGTTTTTTTTTTTTTTTTTTATATGCATTGTCCCTGTAAAGTAAAATAAAATAAAAATAAACAAGGATAAAATATAAAAAAACACAGATAACATTGCTGTTTTCCATGGCAGTCGTCTGATTACATTCTAGAGTTCTGCATGTTAGTGAAGTTATGGTGAAAATGTTTTATGTGTTTAATCATTTATTTTTTTTGCATGGAGTCAGACTGCAAGGGCGCGAGGAGTGGACTGTGTCGTGGCTCCTTATGAAGCGGATGCTCAGTTAGCTTACCTCACTAAGTGTGGTCTGGCTCAGGCTGTCATCACAGAGGACTCTGACCTGCTGGCTTTTGGCTGCAAAAAGGTATCGAGTCAAAACGTTCCTGTCCACCTGCGTACATAGAAAACACCTAGAGGAGCTCTGATCATTGGATGAAGATGGTTAGTCACTTTATTTAACAGATTTCAATTGTTTTGTTACAACCTTGTAGGTAATCCTCAAAATGGACAAACAAGGCAACGGCCTGGAGATAGACCAAGGTAACCTGGGTCGCTGCCGCCCTCTGGGGAATGTTTTTACAGAAGAGAAGTTTCGTCACATGTGCATCCTCTCTGGCTGCGACTACCTGGCCTCGCTGCATGGCATCGGCCTGGGCAAGGCCTGCAAGCTGCTGCGACTGGCCAAAGACCCTGATATCCTCAAGGTGAGACCATAATGTTAATGTGTCAGGCTGAGAGATGACCGATTTCACCAGAGTGTTATATTTAGTGTAGGTTAAGACTTAAATTACACACAGTTCATAATAAGTACAAATATCGTTAGCCCAATCGCTTGTATTTTTTGATAAGATGCACTTATTGTCTGTTCAGGTGATCAGAAAGATGGGCCAGTACCTAAAGATGAATCTTGTTGTCCCTGATGAGTACGTTGAGGGATTCATCAGAGCCAACAACACCTTCCTGTACCAGCTGGTCTTTGATCCTGTCGGGAGGAAAGTCGTACCCCTAAACCCGTACCCAGAGCACATCGACCCTGCAACACTCGGCTATGCTGGAATGTATCCTCCTGTCCTGAAATACACCTGTCAAAGAGTCACCTTTATTAACCTCAAGTGTCACCTTGTTGATTTATGTCAAAGAGTTTTTCATTATCTCACTTTTTTATCCTTGAGTTTTTTAAATCCAGTAACCTCGGAGATGACAAAGGCTTACAGATGGCCATAGGCAACATTGACATCAACACAATGAAGAAAATCGACGACTTCAACCCAGACAAACCTGTGCAGCAGGTATCCCGATCAAGTGATGAACAAAGTCCTGATGATCAACGTCGAGTGTAAAATAGATAAAAACAATCAAAATGTTGTTTCAGGCTTCCAAACCCCGCAGTCACAGCTGGAACAGCTCGCCAGCGTCCACTGGGCCAAGTATCTGGAGCAAAGGCTTCAAGCCTGGATCTTTTGGCCCACCAAAGTCTGCTGCTGCCGCCTCCCCTGCCTCGCCTCCCTCCACCAGGGGGAAGGAGAGAGTCGTCAGCCTGGACAGTGTGAGGCTGCCCTGCAGAGAGCTGCAGGCGAAGAGACCGCGGGAAGGTGTGTTGTTTACAGGCAACATTTGAAACTCTTCTTACTTTATGATACACATTCATCGATGTCACCCTGTCAGTAAACACATCCTCCACTGCACAGATCTCATGATTAGAAAGCGTTATGCTGTGGAGAAGTTTACCAACAAGGTTTCCAGCTCTAGATTTAAATCTTTATTATGGTATTATTTCTGGTGGTGTGATTATAACTTATTTTACACTGGTATCAACATAAAGTTATTTATAGTATCAGTGAAGTGGAGTCTGCATAAAACAGAAATAGGTGACCAGAAAGGGAGAGGAAATATAGACGCGTTTCCAGAAATTGCTCAAATAAAACAGACTTAATGTGGACTTTCAAAACAACAGTGACTTTATGACTGCAAACACTCTTTTCAGGTTTCCTGCAATTTAAGAAATACAGTATGTTCAAAAGTTAGCAGCTGCAGTTTTAGACTCTTATTGGAGACCATTTAAAAATACCTGTAATCTGCCTGCCATCCAGAGAGAGAAAACGTCAATACTTTACTTGCACGTTGTTTCCCTCATGACGAAGATAAACCACATTTAAACTGAGCTGCAGCTTTGAAGAAGAAAGAATTACCGGTAGTGTTAGATTTTAAATGGCAACAGGTAGAAACATCAGAAGGTTTTAAACATTATGTCCTCCTCCTCCTCAGGTACTTTCTCTGCTCCTTTACAAATCAATAGTTATTATATCACCAAGCCTGTGAAGAATGCAGTGATAGCAGGCTTTAATATCAATCAGAGTGTCCTTTCTGTTTGTGTTTCATAGACTCTGGTATATCAGACCAGGATGTGCTTCAGCAGTACTCTACCTTCAGTCCGAAGCGATCCAGGCCAGAAAAGCAGCCAGACAAGCCGACTTCAACCAGTCAGCCCCGTCCACGAAACCGCTTCGCCACCCTGCTGCAGAGGAGAAACCAGGAAGCTGAGGAGCATGGAGATGGCACATGCAGCAGGTGACATTACAGAAATCATTTCTTCTACTCATCAGCTTCCTGTCAGACGTTTTTTTTTTATCTAATGTGGAGACGAATATTTAATATGAAGCACTGTCATGCAAACAACAAACAGTATATATATATATATATATATATATATATATATATAACAAACTTACATACCCTAGTGTCTAAGAGTACACTAAATAAATTTGTCTGACTGAATTGTTGTAGATTTTATTTAACTAAGCTTAGGATAAAACATATAATGTCATCACTAAGGCAGACGGAACAATAATAACTGTGACTGGTGACGGAAAGGACGCCTGATGCAGAATCTGGAATCCATCTGCTGATAATTAAAGATTCTGAAATGATAAAAACACCTACAGTTTCTGACCACACCTTGCTTAAAAGAGTAGAAATGTAATGTTAACTTAATGCTTTTAATGATGATAGTACAAGTCAATGTAAGATTCTGTAACTACCGCTCATTAGAAATACTCATCAGAATCAGGGGGGCACAGTAAAAAAGGAAACAAAATGAAATGTTTTAAAGTAATCCAAAACATGAATAAAAGTTAATCACAGCTTTATCCTGAAAGTGTTGTCAAAAATAAACATGATGTGAACAGTTTGAAGACGTGTTGAGTTGTAGTGAGTCCTCTTGAGGCTCGCTGTCAAAAATACTCGAGCTAAACCAAAATCCAGCAGATGGTACATCATTTCTAATAATGCCTCCTCTGTTTGAGGCTTTCTCGATTTCCCCTTACTCACGTGCCATCATTGCCATTATACAGCATCCTCAATATCAAACAAGTCCAGTCCTATTTGGATCAGGCTTTGAATACATGCAGCTTTGTTTTAATGAGAAACATGTTAGTGCGAGTCGTAATCGCCCATAGACCTTTTCAGAAAAGTAAAAAAGAACTTAAATTAGATGACAAAAAACACTAAGTTATTATCCTAATGTCTTTGTATCAATTCCAACTTGTAGATTCTTCAGCCGTTCGTCTTCAGCAGACTGTGTGAGCACTAAGGAGTCCACTCAGCAGGATTCCTGTCAGGATGTGGAGCCCCGAGCTTTGAGTCCTGCTCAGGACGACTCTCCCGGCACCAAGACCAATGACAGCGATGCCCCCGAGGTTTCATCTGTTGACACCCCCAGCCCCCCTCAGTCACCAAGCACCACGTCTCCCAGTTCAGCCAGTCAGGGCCTCAGGTTGTTTCACTGGTCAAGCAGCTCCCCCTCGACTGAAAGATCAGGAACACCTCAGTCCACCTCGGGCCTGGCTGCCCTGCAGCAGTTTCAGTATAAAAAGGAGACTTTTACATCGTCCACAAAGACACACAGATCAACTGGAAACACATCACCACTGCGTCTGTCATCCACTGAGGAAAACCAAAAGAACAATGATGACCTTCCAGACTCTCCTCCATCCCAGGACAGTGCCTACTTCTCCCAGTCTCAGCCTCACATCACGTCCTGTCCCAAAGAGGAGGTCCCCACCTACAGGTTCCCCCCCTCCCACCAGGAGGATGCTGCATGTGTAGGTTCTTTACTAATCTCAAACGCCTTTGTAATGTTCTCTGTATCTCATGTGGTTGGGTTGACCGGCACACATACGTACATCATCATCATCACCATCATCAGAGTTTCCTGGATCACGAGGAGGTGTGAAGAGAGAGCTATTTTTGGATCCTCTGCTTTTTGTTCTTACATGCGTCTCTTGTGTGCTTTCCCAGGATACGAATTCAAGCAGAGATTCAGAGAGTGAACAAAGTCCCACACACTCACCAGTAGCAGATGTGAAACCCGGCGTGATGAGATCAAAGGTGAGATGTTTCCTTAGCGGATTTAGTCTATTCTGAGTTTTAATTTTGCTTTTAAAAATAGCGCTTACACTGTAGGTCGACTTCAATGACAAGAGAGTGTCTCGATGAAAAACCAAACATGAAGCCACACAGAATATTTGATGAATTAATGATTTCAAAGCTCCAATACTAACAGCAAAATGCTTTAAAATAACAACTATAGAGGATTCACAAATCCACTTTTCTTTCTATTAAATGATTTTCATCATCTGTTTGCCGTCCCTCTGAAGAACAAACACCGGCTGGGCCCAAACAATTCTTTCAGCCTCTTCCTCCATCAACAGCAGGTTTCATTAAACTGAATTCTTTAAGCCAGGATCTGTTGAAACAACAGCTGAGCCTAACTTTACAAGGCCTGATTCTTCACAGAAAAACAAAAGGATGGTCTTCAGTGTTCAAATCTCTTTTAAACCTCTTCCTCTGTCCAGGTTTCAGGTCTGTCCAAACCAAAGTCCAGCAGCCAGGGTCAAGCAACAAAAGTGGGGACGTTGGGCCCAGCCCGGGCCAGCGGTCTGAGGAAGAAGTCTGTTGGTTCGACAAAGAAAAACTCCTCCACCAACAACGAGAACAAGCCTGGTGTCCAGGCCACAATCAGCAGCCTGTGGGAGAATTTCAGCTTCAAAAAGTAAAGAAGTACTCGAGTTACTTTCATAAAATATTTGAATGTAATCCCATTCACTGGTTACATGTCACATGAGTACAGTCTGTTTCTGCAAAGTTAACATGGTACTCTATGGTGAAAGTAGTTAATTTTGACATTGTTGGTTGCACCACAGAGTCTTTAAAGACATCTTAATGTTAGCACACTTTGGTTAACTCTTCACAGAATGACACTGATCTACAGACATTTATGTGACATTCAAAGAAGCAGTGAGCAGGCTGTGTTCTTCTTCTCTCCAGACGTGGACTTAAACATGGGTTACGACAACACAGCTGACAGGACTTTAGTGTCTCACTCATTTCAGAGTCATGACTCAAACATTTACAGAGTAAAGACTTGAGTTCTGCTTACATGTGAAATGTTGCACATTCTTCCCTTTTTTGATGGCATTCCAAGAAATGACTTCTTATAGAGCCGGTAAAGATAGTGGACGTCCCTTCTCCTTGAAATTTCCTTTGTCTTTTTTTAGATATTTTAGAAAGTGCACAAGGTCAAGTGCTGTTTGACCTCTGACCTTCTTATTGTGAGGTCTCTTGACAAAGAGAGATATATCTGCTTTTCTTTAATCATTTCATTTTGAACTCATTTTTGGTTATGAGCTCTAGAAGATGTGTTGTTTTGATGGTCACACAGATATTCAGTTCCAGTATTTTCCCTTAGAAATAAATAGTTAAATACATTTCTTCTCACCTTATTCAACCTGTTAACCACAGTAGAAGAATTTAAAGCTTAGCTGAAGCAGAAACAGGATTGTTCACATCGTTAAAAAAACACATTGTGGAAGCAGGGAGGAGACATCAGTTTAGACCTGAGAAATCTGGCTGTGGTTGCCGACGGTGACACAGTTTGTTATAGACCTGCTATCACACCACCTCTGTTGTGTTTTTCAGAGATTCCCAAAAGCTGACCCCCTTGTCGAAAGGAAAGCCCATGTCTCCAGTCAAAGATAACCTGCTGGCCAGCTCACCCCAGACGGACGTGAACTTAATAACCAGCTTCTGATCGATACTCTGAGTGTTTCACGCAGCGTTGTGTACGCTCTGTGTGGGACTGAAGCTTTTAAACATGCCATGTATGTCCATGATTTCTCACTAACCTGTATGTTTTTGTCTATGCGTAGTTTTAAATAAAGATTCTGTTTCTGAGTTGAGTCTTGTTTACGGTGTTTGTGAGTTTCCCAACTGAACACAAGTTGTTTCAAGTGAGGTTGCAACACATTGTCTATCTTTTGTCTGTTGCTTCAGTGCAGTCAAAGAATGTGTCGGCTAGTAAAAATGCACAATGCATACTTGAGTGTTTACTGAAAATACTGGACCTGCATGCATGCTGCGGAATGTTACGATAAGACTGCAAGCTTCCTCTGTCTCCAGAACAGTGTTGAGTTATTACACCCGAGTGCAAGCTTCATGCAGGAAATGATCGGGTTTTTTTTTTTCATTTTATACCAACATCAGTTAGTGTTCTTGTGTTTTTTGGGGGGGGTTTTTTAAGATGAATATCTCACATGCTGTCTTTGAACATGGGGCGCACAAACCAACCACTAGGCCACCATCACCCCTGTGACTGTTTTCAATATGAGTACCATCAACATGGTTCCATAATACCTCTTCAGAAACCAATGGGTGACTTCCCCGATGCCAAGTCCATGTTTTATACAACAAAGTACAAAGTAAAAAACATTGCTGGGACATTCACACTCGTTAACATGGTGACCATTTGTTTATTTATTTTCACAGCAAAAAAAAAGACAAGCTACAGGCAGAAGGAGGGAGAAAACTTGAAGAGCTTATTTGAAGCCTCCACCTAAATTATATTAAAATATCACCAAATTTAAAAAAAAAACACATACAGAACATAATACAAACATAAATAAGAATGAATTAACTTAAATGAATTACTATATGAATTAAATGAATAAACTTCATATAGTAACAATAACAAACAGACCCAGAGCAGAAAATGTATATCTATATCTGTGTGTGTGTGTGTGTGTGTGTGTGTGTGTGTGTGTGTGTGAGAGCGAGAGAGAGATCTGTTTTAACACCTGGAGTGACACCAGGACAAAGATATTACTAATAAGAAAGTCCAAGTGATTCAGATAACCCATAGATGGAGAATGAGTAGCTAATAAAGTGCAGCTAAATGAAGTTCTGATGTTATCAAAGGTTCTTTTATTTCAGTAATATTTTCTGTAATGTAAAGATGTTGTCAAACAAGGTGGATGTCTACTAAGTAAATTTTATGACATCAGTCATTCCCCAATGTTGCTGTGAGGCTGAATACCTCAGATAATCTGGATACCTGGCATGCTTCTGTCAAAATTTCAGCTGGCCTGATTTATTGCACAAGGGCCAACCACTTGCCTTAACCTTGACACGCTTTCTTGTTCATACATTATCTTCAACGTCGACACGATCTTCAGTACTTTTTAAGGACAAGTGAAGATACAAATGAGCTCTAAGAGTATGATTTAACTTCCTTTTGGTCGTAAATTGGAAGCTTCTAAAACAGGAAAAAACATTTTTGATTCTGCTCAGTTAGGGCATTTAGACTTGATGAGCTGCACCTAGAATTGTTCTGCTGCAGTTAGAATGAGTGATCATTGTTGCGGCACACATTAGGCCGCAGGTAGACAGCAGGTGTAAAATCGAAATAGGAACATGCATTAAAGGCAGGTCACAGTTGACAAGTTCGATGAAGAAATTGTTGGCCATCTGGGACCCAATTGTTGCCAACTTGTAAAGAATTTGTTAAAGAAAACAGGTCACAGGTACTCCTTTGTGAACCGACAATAAAAATGGATTAAAAAAAACTGTTACAGGGTGTAACTTATATCTAAAAGTTGATTGATTATAATTAATTAGTTCACCTTGCAGTTTTAGTTGGTGATACATTTCCTGTCTCATGCTTGTGCAGGTGTCATGACGATGGATTTACGATGATCAAGTTTCTCTTGGAATGCTTACGAAAGTAAACCTTAGCTGTGCTGTAAACACAGGTTGTTTGTTATGACTATTGTTATGGACTACACCAAGCAGATTGAATGTTATGGCCTCCATCACATAAAAAAACCATCCACTGTACTGTGGAGGTTTAGTGTATCTGAAAATGTTGAGCTTCAGACAGTATCAGCACAGCTCCTCTGTGCCTTGCTCTTAAAACAGTGTGATAAGAATGCCGTTTCACAGCATTCTCCGTTGGAAACATTACATGAGCAGAAACTATATCAAGTATTCAAGTACTCGTATCACTGCCTGACACACAGTTTGTACAACTAAACCTAAGTCAAACAAGGCAAAATCCATAAAATGTACATTATAACATTTACAGACAAAAAAAGGATAACATATGGCACATACATTTTGGGTTCATGGGTTCATTGGAGCGCTCACATGGCAGCTTATCAAATAGTTGAATGTGTCCAGGTTGTGTCATTCAGGTCTTTGTGTTTGGTTATTCCAATAGCTACAACAGATCATAATGAAAAATTAAATAACTATTAAAAAAAACTAATATGTGACATTCTTTCCATCTGCAAATGAAACGCTTGTGGGAGGAAGTTCATCTTACCACCTATTTACCACATCCTCATAGGCAGAGGGCGGCACGAATGTGTCATTGTAAGCTCATATAGTATTATACTTTTTGCTTTATTACAGTTACCTTAAATCACAGTATCAGGGATATGACGTCCAACTCTTCACTAGCCCTGTTTGATCAAGTTACTGTATTTTGTTTGGTAAATGTTTAACACCAAAGGACATTTTTACTAAAGTGATTCACTGGTTCACTTCTGTTACTGCTTCTCCAAGTGTAGAACTTATATTATATGTATTTAATGGTTTTTTAGGTGCCTGAACAGTGTTATTATTTTGCAAAAATATAGGATGCATGGGATTATTTCATGTTTTAGTCATTGCATTGACTGTTCAGTTTAACTACATTTTGTGCAGGTGATACAACTTAAAACCTTTCTTTTAGATTTCAAACTTAAGAGTCATATTAACTCTTTTAGTTTTGAGCGTTACAGCAATAGAACCACACTAATATAATTTGTAATCATAAACATGCTTGTATAATTGTAAATCAATTTGGACTCAGCTACAGCAGTCAGAGAAACCTTGAAACACATGCTAGAGAGGAACCTGGAAGCAGACAACAAATATGTCACTTGAAGAGTACCTTGAAGCAGATTGGACAGGGTATCTTTAAACATATGTAACAGGAACTTAAAATTGATGCAGAATTTTTGCTACTCTGTGTGTCCACATGCAAAGAAAGTGTACCTTTTATATTTAACGTATGTTTTTTTTTAAAATCAATATAGAATCTGTTAATTGGGGACAAGTTCTAGTTTTATATACACAATCATGCAGAATTTTATTTTTCAAAGCACTAGCTGTTTTTTTTAATTCAGTCTTCTTCATAATAATTAATATTGGAAGTTTTATGCCAATCCAAGATATAAACGTGCTCCATGTTTATTATGTCCCATTGTCTACAGAAAAATTATGAACACAAATTATGTACTTAAAGAATCAGGGGTGCCTTAGATAATCCTCCAACTATGCAACTGTTTGTTATCAGTAAATAAAAAACACAATGTCCCAGATATTCTTTGTTTGTGAAAGGACAGTTTAGAGAGGTGATGGATGCGGTAGCTCCTTCAGCCAACTTTTTTTTTCAGAATCAACTGATGAACCAAACGTGAGGTATGTAACCCTTGGCATATTTCAGGGTTTTGAATGAAGGAGTGTGTGCTGTTAGTTTCAGTGCTAGCTTGGAGCTGTGGAGCTCCTTCTCCACATGCTCCACATGCCTTTCCTGACTCCGGGTAAGCTTTTAGCATGCAGATAACACTGCTATGCAACAACCAGTATGACAATGTCTACTCCCCTACACATATTTACAGCCTCCCAGCACCCCTCATGCATGCCTTAGCTAAAGAGCTGCCTGCAGGACTGTTCTGATGGGCCAAATGAAGAATTTTACTTTGAGCTATGAGGAAAGCCAGCTATGAAGGGAATTCTGTTTACTGTCTAAAACTTCGGCAGCAAAGCCGACAAAGTATTTAAGGTGACTGATGCAAACACAACATTTGAGCTGTTGTAACAGTGAAGGAGGTGTGGGGTGTCTGTGTGTTTATGTGTACATCTTTGTTTCACAGTCCCCCGCCTGCTCCACACTCTTCTAGGTATTCATTAAAAGGCACAAGTTTAGACCTGATTTGGAGGCAGCGGATGAAACATGAATCAAGGAGAGTTTTTTTTTCTTTCTTTCTAGAAAAAGCAGCCCTCAGCTACCAGACGTGTATGAACAAAATCACCACCAACCCCCTCACTACCTATGCACTGTAACTTTTGGGTCATTTTACAGTAAATCTCAGCAAATCTACTCCTGAACTGTACCAAAGTCAAGAATGTTAGAGTGAAATGGTGTATGAGTAACCAGCCACTCTCCTCCATTGATGCTTCAACGCTTTCATCATGCCCGTCTTCAAACCTGCATGTCACACATTTCAGGTTACAATCTGAATGCAGAGCTAAAGCAGTATTTAAGTGGGCAGATTCATCTGCTGGGAATCAACCACAAGAAGTGAATCTACTGAAAGTAATTATAGTGAACTTCTGTGAACAGTTACGAAGACGTAAACACAGAAACAGGCAAGTACAGCTGTTTAATATAGCCCTTGGGTATTCTTCCAATATATGCTACACATTTTGCTTGTTTAACAGGGTCATTTGAAAGGCCAAGGATAAACTTTATTGATCCCACAATGGGGAAAATAGGAAAACAGGGAAAATAAACGGCATCAATAGAAAAAAGTTTAAAAAACAGCCATGTGCACATTTACATTAATCAAATAAAGGAAGAACAAATGCAATAGAATTAAATAATACCAGGCATAAAAACTATGTACACTTTCACTTGTGGAAAGACAGATCCGATATGATTAAAAACAGTCACTGTGTGTAGCATTAATGATACTGATGATTATTATACAGAGTCATGTGGTGGTGCCGTTAAACAGTCTGACTGCAGATGGAATAAAGGACCTGTGCTCGGTCTTGCAGGGTGGGTGTCTCAGTCTGCTGCTGAAGGAGCTGATCAGAGACCACAAAGTGTCATGTCAGAGACTGAGAGGGGTTGTCCATGATGGAGGTCAGCTTCACTTACATCCTCCTCCTCTACAGTCCAGGACAGAACCGGCCCTGCTGACCAGTCTGTTAAGTCTCTTCCTGTCTCTCTCGGTGCTCCCTCCTCCTCAGCAGATCACTGCATAGAAAAGTGTACCACGCCACCACAGTTTCATATGAATGGCTCTTCTGATTGCAACATAACTGGCATACCATGTAGTTTACTGGGCCTGCTTAGGTTCGTAATATTACAAAATGGAGGGCTCATATCATTTTTAGTAGAGGGGGTTTACCAACAGGCTACATTTTACTGAAGTAACGTTAAACGAAACGGGTGTTTCTGTTGCTTTAAGAGGTCATCGTGAGCAATAAGGTGTAAAATAAAATGTTGCCCCCTTGCATTCCTCCACTCAAGGACAAGTCTTCAGATCATTGAAAGGAACTGAGCTTTGATGAAACCATGCCAGTGTCAGTCATCTAAGACAAAACCTGCAATGGCAGAGTTATAGTGTTTCCTGTGGTGGCCATGAGTTGGTAGTGACTGAAAATGGTGATGATATCTCTGTGCACCAGGGTTTTATCTGGCACAGGTATGTGGCAAAGATTTGAATCATGCAAAATAGCCAGTCCACACAATCTGCACTTTGAAGTTAAATTCCTTCCAACTAAGTCAAAGATATCTATGTGGGGAAGGGGGAAGACAGAAACTGGGAGCACAAATTGCTGAAATTCATTTACCTATCAAAAGTCAGGTGGTCATACAAATGCAAATAGGGTTCTTTCAAAGCTCCATCCCCACACAGCTGCAAACGGGAGGAACAGGGTAAGAAAGAAATAGAAAGACAAAGAGTAATGTCATCTGCTTGCAGCAAATAGAGATGGAGGTGGGTTGAAGATTCCAGAGGTTGGCAGAGTGAAGGGAAATAGAGAGAGGAGGGTTGTGAGTGTGGCTGATGGAGTGGCTTGGAATCCAGAGCGTGTGTTGAGGCAGAAAGATGAGCAGTAAGGCAGGTGGGTCAATCGTGATCCTGAAGCAAAGAAAAAACAGGAGAAGAATAAAAAAAAAAAAAAACACAACTCGCACAAAGAACTTCTTTTTTCTCTTCAAAAATCTATCAAATCTTATCGTGGTCTACTACAGTAGCTAAGACAACGATCTGGTGATGAGTGGATGGAGAGCCATGGTATATATACTGCTGTGTTGATATGAGCTGATGGAGAGTGGGTGTGCAGCTCTGAGCAGGTGGATGGAATGAGCATCAATCAGGAGGGAGCTATGAGATAATTAGAAAGTTATTGTGCCATATAAGGACTCAGATGTACATGTGACATGCCAACTCCCGTCTTTTCTTCATTAGCAGTTTCTATAGCTCATCGTTAAGCTTTCACCTTACACAGGTAACACCCTTCTCAATCTGTGCACAGTCATCACATTGTATTAATTGGTCTGAGGGGTTGGGTAGTGAGTCATGCAGCATATCTTGCTGTGTGTCCTGGTAACAAGAATGTTGAAGAGGCATTATTGACGAAATGACTGAAATGCCTTACGTCAGAAAGTCAGCTGTGTTCCTCAATGTATTGTTAAATCACCTTGTTTTCGTAGAATTGGTACCTTAGTGATAACAGGGGAGTAGTATGTATTCCCTCACAGTGTAAGAATGTATTCATATTATTTGGTACTCCTATATGTATTCTTGTTATTCTTGTTCTCGATTTGGTATTATTAAAATCTGCTCATTAACAGTGACACATACAGCTGTCACATTTATATTGTTGTCATAAGAACATTGAAGAATAAAAGAAGAAACCCTGTAGGTACATTATCAAAAAAAAAATTCATTTATGTCTATAAATCCCTTCAACACTTTGAAAAGACTTTAACAAGAATTAGGTCTGACACCCTCTCACATCTGAAGACTTAAAGTCAAAGACTAGCAGACGTGTCACCAACGCAACATTCATAATCTTTGCTATGAGCATGCTGGGTGTTTGTTTGATATGAGAGTAGTATCAGTCTTGTCATGGTTAGGTTACTTCCAATGATGGAAGACGTTTTAAAGAGGTGTGACAGATTTGTTGCTGGAATCAAGCATTTGAGAATTACTTAGCTTAGGAGTGCAAGTTACATAATATGATATTTGCATTGTCAAGATGTAACTGGATGATTATTTTTATGTCCACAGTACTTGAAATGGTAATGTGTACTTGGACTTGTATGGTGCTCTTCCAGCCTTGTGACTACTCAAAGCTTTTTTACACTACATGTCACATTTACTCATTTATACTACATTAACACACTGATGGCAGAGGCTGTTTAGTAAAGTGTCCAACAGTATTGATTAATCCAGTCACACTGCTGACGAGCAGAGGGAGATATTTAGATCCGTGTCTTGCCCCACTTTGTTTTAGTTTAATAAGATATTTTTAAGGGGAAACCAATTCAAACACTAAGTAGTATTCTTTAAGATTTCATGCATTCGATTGTTTAGCCAGTCATCATGTTAAAGTCAATTGGTGTAGGTAAGGTTTATGTGTTAGGGCAATCATTCTATTCGTGCAGCATTTGGGTGACATCACTGTCACAATGGTATGATTATGAAGGGGTAGACCCATAAAACATGATTACCATGTCTGCTGTTATTGTTGTTCAGTCAAAGCAATAAAACAGACGAGAAACTTTGCAACTTGATTTTCAACCAGTACCTGAATATATTATTTAAAAACACCATGGGCCACATCATGTATTTATGGAGAACACTGAAACAGCATCTAATTTAAAGGCCTAAAAGAATACACAAACAGTGTCATGATGCTTTGATTACCAAGCTGAAAGTGAAAATAACCTCAAATCAGAATACTGTTGTCTGTTTATTTAATGTAAAACACGAAGAAATGATAAAAGTGTTGAAAACGTGTTCACCATCAAACAGACCGATTTAAAACTGGAAGAGGAATGAAGTGCGAAGTGTTTATGTGTGAGACATTGTTGCTGCGAGTTTGTTTCTTTGTAAACCTGGTTTGTCCAGTTAAGGAGTGGTGTCTCTCTAGCACTTTTAGTCAGGTTTCGGCTGCCAGAAGGCCTGCCTGTGACATAGTTTGAAGTCAAGGTGTGTGTGTGGGTGTGTGTGTGTGTCTTGTAAAGTGAAAAGGGGGCGCTATGAGAGGCGGTGCTGATGCGGCCCAACCTGTTTTGCCGGCTAGCTTTAAGATGTAGGCATTTAACTGGCTAAGACAAGATGCTGTACCTGACAGAGCAGCAGTGGTACACTAAGGAGGAAACATCTCTGCTTGGCTAGCTGGAGGTGTCACCAGCAGGAGCAAAAGGCAAGTCCATCAGCCATTATTTAAAGCTTCTTTTTGTCTAATTACAAACTGTATCATAAGATTATATGGGAGGAAAATACTAAAAATGTGTTGTTGGAAACTAGGGTTTTATACATGTCAACAGATTTAGCCCAAATGAAGAGAACTTGTGCATTTCAATTTATACATATGTCATAGTATTATTTTATTGAGGTTGTAGCATTTTATGGTCAAATAAAAAACATGATGAAAGTACAACTTATGACTGAGATGTTGTGCAAGGTTGAGTTTTAAAGTTTAAAGTTGACGTGACTGACATATTTATAACATCATATTGTCTTGCAGTGATTGTCAAAGTTGATCACATGGTGAGGTTCTGAATATTGAGTTTTGATGCGTCATGGCCCAGTTTGCAAAGCCAAAAATCTCATTCCTCAGAAATGGATTCCTCCTTCTTGCATTGAGAATAAGCAATAATAAAAGGAAACACTAACTGTAGGTTAATAGCTATACTGTGTATTCATTTTACGTCTATTATTACTAATAAATATGGTTGCAACATGGACTAACTGTTGTCCTGACCGGGACATACCAATCTGTGCTGTCATGTGGCTCACACCCTGCTGATGCTGCCGCCCAACTTAAGAGGGTACATCGTTAAGAACACCTGCGTAATTACCTTTTAAGCTAATTTGTTTTTGCTACTATTAGCTATATTTACTATTTATTTGAATTGCTGCCCTTTAATTGTTTTGGTGCAAAAACGTTTCATATCTACTTCATTCAACAATAGTAATTGGACATCCACAGTGGATTACATTATTTAGATCTTACTCACCATATCCCGTGAAAAAGCATACGCTACGTTACTTACAGTGGCGATAATAGAGTCTGTTTGGCACCTAGGCAAAAGTGAACTCAGGGGCACCCCCCACCAGCATTCAGCAGGGCAATAATCGTGAATGCTGTCAGATGGGGACCCGTAAGTAAGGTCTCCTACTGTCATTGCAAAATTTGCATGTTTTGGGTTGCTGCTTTGGTTTGCTTGTCCGCTCTCTGGAGACCCTACTGGACTTGGGTCCCAAGCAGTTGTCTACCTTGCCTATTGCAAAACAGCGCCCCTGGTTACTTAATACTTTACATGTGCCAAGTTGTTGATCTCTTAGTCACAACCATTTAAAAACATGTATGACAGTTAGTTTGCTTGTCTACTGAAAGACTTAATTGGCTTTAAAGGCAGCGCCTATTTATGACAGTTGCATTAACACTAGTGGGTGTTAGCTCATAACATCTTGTTTTTATTACGTAAGTGGACAGTTCAGATTTCCCTGACTTACTTCTCTTGAGATTTTTTTATTTGAAACATGGCATCTCTAAACTTATGGTTTTTGTGAACATGTGATGAGGTTGGGGTGTGGTTGAAGGAAGGCCTGTGTATGAGTGAGGGTGCTGTGCTTGATGGTATGTCTGTCAGAATGCATCCAAACCAACTGGTTTAGATGCATGCCTTCCCCTGAACAAACCTGGCAGAGGCTTAGAATTCCTAAGGTGTGATGTTAGAAGGTGTGTGGGTGTCGTCGTTTCTCCCATAGAAAATGAAAGGGTTACTGAAGGCAGGTGAAGAACTCCAAGGAAAGACAGGGATAAATTGACCCCACCCTGTTAGGTTAATAGACAGCTGATGCAAATTATTCCTAGTATGTATCATCAAGACCTTCAGCTGATACTGTTTCAAACTCTTACTTCTGACATTGCTTACTCTATCTTAACTCTAATATCCAAGGGTGTGCACTCATCTGGGGTCAAATATTACTGCCAAGATTTTCTGGTCTTTTGATAGCAAGATAGCAAGCTGCATTAAAAAAAATCAAATAAGCCAGATACTGGATCAATTATGAGTTAAGAAAATGGTGAAAGATACAAATTAGGGGACATGTTTGTTTGATATCATAATTCATATATTGTTGAAAATGATGATGGAAATATCACATTCCATTTTTGAACTGTGCTTTAAATGTTGCAAGCAAACAAACGAACAGGCAAACTAAATAATTAGCAATGAAAGTCATGCTGCTGGGTACTTTCTATGCAAAGACCAAAATATCTGAATAAACAAGAGAGAGGCTTTTTAAACTTAGTATGTTGGGTTTTACATTTGTTTGTGCATATTTGAAAAAACAAACAAACCCAAACCTAAACATTAAAAGACGTATTAAAGTTAAAAAATTTATTTTATTTCATGTTGTAGTTCTACATTTTTATCCTGCATCGTCTACAGGGTACAATATGTTGTTATGAAACACAGTTTAAGATACTGTTTATCATCATTATGTAATGTTGCTTTTTTCTGGTGTTTTACAGATTTTGTGGCGATTCGAGTTTTCAAGCTTGTTATTTTGGTTCAAACTGCTCGATATGTGGATGTAAATCAAACTGAGAAATGATGGTAAGTATCAAAAGTAAACATACACATTATGTGTGACGTTTTATTGTCCATATATGAATTTGAAAATATGTTATAAAAGAAAAGAGCAAAGTGCAAATGTGTGAAAGTAGAGCAATGATGTCTCTTTTTTTAAACATTGGAAATAATTAACAGAGCCTGGACATGAAAAGAAATAGTATATCGGACAGCCTCATCCTGGATGACAGTGCAGAGGGAGTTATCATCACAGGAATCACAGATGACACAGTTGCTGCGAAGAGTGGCCTACAAACCGGTAAAGAAAAAACTGTGAAAATGAAATCACTAATGTTCCATGTGTTGCATTTCAGGAAAAGATGCACAGTATGCTACTTCTGATGATTGGTTTCTTTTAGGGGATGAGATTGTTGCAGCCACTATTCACCTAGACCACCTCAGCAAAGATGAAGTGCTGAAAGTCCTGAAGGTCCTGGAGCCCTATGATAACAACATGAAAGTTCTCACAAAGAAGGAGCTAAACCCGAATGCGGGCCTTGGCTCCTTGGGATTAGGTCTTGGAGACCCTTCAAAGGTACAGAGAAATTCAAAATGTTGCCGGAGCCTCTTTATTTCTATACAGATTGATGGTTTTAAATGAAATTGATTCATTTTTTACCTTCCATTGACATGGAGATCAGCTTGAATTTGGCAATGGATTTGTGCAGTGAATAGTTTTTAAGGGGAACTTTTGTTAATGAGTTCTAGTCCTAAACCTGATAGCCACACAGAGGCTGCAGATGGTTTCAAATCAGGCATACAAAATTAAAAACTGTCTGCCTGGCTTCATTCCTCAAAAGGTTACCAGTAATATAAATATTTCAAATTGTATCAATGTCAGAAATCATATGAATAGAAACAACAACGTGTTGATATTTACTTAAATGTTAAGCAATTCATAAAAGATCAAGACGATATCTGCTCAAATAGATGTTAACCTACTTTTTCTTATGAATTTATCACCAACAGATGCTCAACATAAAGAAGGATCTGTCACTGAATGCAAAGTCTGAGGCACCTGTTGTGTCCCTTAATGGACTGAATGGAAATTTAAATGCTGGGCAGGGGTTGGGGGGTGAAATTAATGGTCCCACTCTAAATGGAGACATTCCCAGTTTTGGTCTAAACAAACCCTCAGCCAATGCTGGGACCAAGTTCTCTATGCCCTCCCTAGGTGTGACTGGACCGGATGTAAAAGGAGACCTCGATGGCACTCTCAAAGCACCTAATGTCAGTGTCTCAACCCCCAAGATAGACACTAGCATTCCCTCTATTGATGTTGAAAAACCAAAAATCAAAACAGGCAATGTGAAATACAAGCCCCCAAAATTTGCAATGCCAAACTTCAATGTGCCAACGTTCGACACCCCAAAAGCAGAAGCAGATCTTCCAGGAGGGACAATCAATGGAAATCTAGAAACACCTGATCTCTCTCTTTCATGCCCAGAATTGAATCCACAATTGGATCTGAAAACCCCTGACATAAATTTGAAAGCCCCAGATGCTGATCTCGATGCACCCTCAGGAAAAATTAAATGGCCACATCAAAACTGGAAATTTCCTAAGCTTAAAGGTGAAGTGAACACACCTGATGCCAATCTCTCAACACCAAAGATTGATGGGGGTTTAAGTGCACCAGATGTAAATGTTAACCTGCCCAAAGCGGACATTAAAGGCCCTGATGTAGATGTTCAAACCCCTAATCTTGACATTGACGCTCCGTCAGGTAAATTCAGGACTTGGAAATTTAAGAAACCCAAGTGGCATGGCCCAAAATCTGATCTGGGCTTAGATGCAACTGCACCAGATGTTAATCTCTCTGCTCCAAAAGTGGAGGGGGGAATTGGTACCCCAGACATTGACATTAACATGCCTGATGCTGACCTCAAAGGTGCTAATCTAGATGTAGAGGCTCCGTCTGGAAAACTCAACTGGTTTCAGAAGTTAAAGAGACACAGATTTCACGGTCCAAAAGCAGATCTGAATCTTGATGCAGATGGTGATCTAAGCGTTCCAAAACTTGATGGTGAGATTAACACACCAGGTGTTGGCCTGAATTTACCCAAAGCTGATGTTGATGTTAATGTACCAGACGCTGACATTGAGGCTCCCTCAGGCAAAATCAAGTTCCCAACACTGAAAATGCCCAAGTTTCTGAAATCCCCCGACGTTGATATTGATTATGATGCGAAAGCACCAGACCTTAATGTCACTCCTTTATCCCTTGATGGACCTAATGTTGATGTTAACGCACCAAATGTAGACATTGACACAGAGAAGCCCAAATGGTTCACACTCAAAAAGCCAAAGTGGGGAATGTCAGGTCCTAAGATTAATAGTCCAGATGTGGATCTGGATGCTGATGTATCTGCTCCTGACTTGAGCCTCAAAGCTCCAAAGATTGACGGTGAGATGAATGCTCCAGATGTAAATCTAAAGCTACCAAGTGCTGACCTAGAAGGCCCAAATATCGATGCCCCAGATGTTGAAAGTCCCTCTGGAATATTCAAATGGTTCAAAAAACCTACATTTGGCACACTGAGGGGTCCAAAGGCTGACATTGATGCTGATGTGAGTGCACCAAATTTAGACCTCAAGACACCAGATCTCAAACTTTCAGCACCAAAAGTTGACGGTGGAATTGAGGGACCAGACTTTGATGTCAACCTGCCCAAAGCCGATATTAAAGGGCCAAACATGGAAGTTGATGGTCCAGATCTCAAAATTGACTCGCCAGATGGTAAACTGAAGTTTCCAAAAATAAAACTACCAAAATTTAAAGGATCCAAAGTCAAGGGTCCTGAATTGGATGCTGATTTAGATACACCTGACATTAGTCTTGGAAAACCTAACCTTGATGTGGATGCACCAAATGTAGACCTAGAGGCACCAGATCTCTCCCTGTCTAAGCCAAAAATCAAAGGCGATTTCGGTGCCCCAGATTTTGGCATTGACCTGCCAAAATTTAACTTTGGAGGAGCAAAGGCTGACATTGATGCTGGTGTGAGTGCACCAAATTTAGACCTCAAGACACCAGATCTCAAACTTTCAGCACCAAAAGTTGACGGTGGAATTGAGGGACCAGACTTTGATGTCAACCTGCCCAAAGCCGATATTAAAGGGCCAAACATGGAAGTTGATGGTCCAGATCTCAAAATTGACTCGCCAGATGGTAAACTGAAGTTTCCAAAAATAAAACTACCAAAATTTAAAGGATCCAAAGTCAAGGGTCCTGAATTGGATGCTGATTTAGATACACCTGACATTAGTCTTGGAAAACCTAACCTTGATGTGGATGCACCAGATCTCTCCCTGTCTAAGCCAAAAATCAAAGGCGATTTCGATGCCCCAGATTTTGGCATTGACCTGCCAAAATTTAACTTTGGAGGAGCAAAGGCTGAATTACCTAATGCAGAACTTAAGACTCCCAATGTCTCTGTTTCTGATCCAAATCTTAAATTGCCAACAGCCGATGTTAAAGCACCTGATTTCAATCTTTCAGCCCCCACAATTAAAGGAGATCTCAGTGCTCCGAATTTAAATCTGAATGCTGATCTCAACACAGACCTTAAGGCCCCCAAATCTAACTTAACTTTACCAAAGGGTGACATCTCCATGCCTGAAGTAGACATTAAAGGACCTGATGCACAGTTGAAAACGCCAGATCTAGATGTGGATTCTGGTCTTGGTGACTTTAAATGGCCAAAATTCAAGGCTCCAAAATTTGGACTATCAGATCCTTCAGTCAAGTCAGGAGTAGAGGCACCACAGGTCAACATTGACGCTCCTACAGCTAATGTTAACTTGGTTCCTGCAGTAGACCTAAGTGGACCAAAGCTAGATGGTGATATTGGAGGAGCCAAAGTAGATGTGAAAGCTCCAAATGTAGATGCTAACATTGAAAAGTCCAAATTTCCACATTTCAAGTTTCCCAAGCTCAACTTTCCAGGAAACAATGCAAAGGCTCCAGAGATCGATGCAACAGGAAACCTTGACCTCTCTCCTGATTTAAAGCTCAAGGCTCCCAGTGTTGAAGGAGACATCAGTCCACCTGATGTCAGCCTCTCTGGTCCGGAAGTGGGGGCTAACCTTAACAAACCTAACCTTGGTATCAAAGCTGAAGCAGATGCTGATATTAAGGGATCTCCAAAAAGTAGGCTGAAATGGCCCTTTAGATTTGGACGAAAGTCTGTATCAGGTGATGAGGAGGGAAATGGTGTTGAATTTGAAAGTGACAACGCAAATGCTGACTTGGAGGTTCCCGCATTCAAACTCCACAAACTGCCCAGAAACAGCATTGATGGCACTTTAGATATTGGTGAATCCCTGGGCTTACCAAAACTTGAGACAGAGTCAAAGGATTATGTCCTCAGCAAAGGAGTCCGCTTGCCAATACTAAACACAACATCAAAATCAGGAGAAAAAGTTGACATTTTGGAGAGATTAAAAATGTCGAAGGAAAAATTACCGTCAGCTAACGCTTCACCAACTGAAGCAAAGAATAGTACTGATCTAAAGTTTGCTGCCCCAAGTCTTGATGTCAAGGCCTCCACGGAAGGAACAGATTCCTCTTTGGTGAGGGGAGGTACTTTCAAAGTAGAAAAGCCAGACGCTCTACTGGGTATCGTCGCCCCTGAAATTTCGACATCAGATGAAAATGAGAAAATGTCCTTAAGTCTCTCCAATATGCTCGGCCTAAATATCAAGGACTCAGATACTGACTGATTCCTGCAAGGCTCACTTTGCATAAAGCTTCGGTCAAGAATCATTGTAAATACACATTAGAAACATTAGGAGAAACGTTTACTGTTCATTTACACTTGCCAATTTATTTTCTGCAGACAATGCCAGCTACAGTATCCTTCTGTTGTAATCATTTTTAGTAGCCTAACAATGACACTTGTTTTATAAACCGTGTATATTCCTGTTATTTATACAAGATTTCTTTCTGAAAATGTGTGATTTGCAAGTATGTTACTTTTTAAATATCTGCCTCAGTATTGTTTGTGATAACATGGAGCTGTAAATGATTTCCATTTAAAGAGCTTCTCTTTACCTAAACACTTTTAGGATAAGTGAACTGTGTGAGTAAATGTTTTTGTTCAATAAATATCTAATAATATAATGAATAATATCAATATGCTTGTCTTTCTTTACAAATATAAGAGCGTAATAACAATAATAGCTGATTGTTTGTCTAACTTTGATGACTGAATTTAACAGAATAAGAGGTTAGACACTTTAACTTGCACATCTAAAATGATACATTTAGAGCAGTAATATTATGTTTAGAAAAAAGCAGAACAAAAATCTAAATCTAAATATAATGAACATTTCATAAGAGAGTCCTTTCCAAAAAACAGCTTTTTGTCAAAGTGTATAACAGATTGAGGTCTTTAACGCTAATGCTGACCCTACATTTCCTTTAAAAATTAAAATTTTGCACAGTTTGATGTGTTTATTTTATATTGGAAAACAAGTACAATAAACATAAAATACAAATATGTATCAAAATGTATCCCAAATAGCATTGATGGGAGCAGTAAAAATCAATTGTTCAAATTATGTGTTTTGAAAATTCAAGAAACATGATTTTTGGTCATATGAAAGATAAATCAGTGACGTGAATATTTCTCTTGTTCGTCTGACTCTCGCTGCTCTGACATTTATCGAAAACAAACAAGAGCAACCGTGAATGTAAAAGCCATGCAATGATTACTCAAAGGTGGAGACATAAATCCTGCTGACCATATGAGCACTTTTATAGAAATAAACCAAGAAAAGAAAATCCATTCATCTGTGCTTTACTTGTTTTTCAGATGCATACAGTCAAAAACAAATCCACAAAACTAGACTATGGTTGAGTAAGTGACTTTTTAAGCTTAAATTGCAACCTTAGCATATTTTAAGATATTTTCCTTAAAAATACAAATGCGGGTCCAGCCAGAAGAAAGGTCAAGAAACCATTATTGTTTGTACAAACTGGCGAGCATAAACCATTAATGTATCAAAATTCTGTTTGTTAATACATTTCCATTTGACCAGTGTGATGGACCAACTGATAGACCAGCTAAAAAAAGAAAATATTCACACCGTTAGCGTGGCTTTAAATCTAAAAGAAGCCCTACTATTCATCAGTAGTAAGTCAAGTGTAAGTGCTCTGTCTGTAAGATCCTTGGTACCCGAAACTCTCAGTGATGCCGACGTTAAATTTCAGGAAGTTAGCTTTACGATAAATTTCTACAGTTTTTAATACAAAAAAACAATTAAAAAGTATCAAAGTCAATAAAAAAGAAAAGGTGGCGCAGTGGTTAGTGCGCCCCTCCCCATGCATTGAGGCTATAGCCCTCGGCGGGCGGCCCGGATTTACGTCCTGCCCGGGTTTGTGTCCGGCCTGTGACTCCCCTCCCGCATGTACATCCTCACTCTCTCTCCCTGATTTCCTACTCTATCCACTGTCCTTCCACTCGAATAAAGGCGCAAAAAATGCCCAAAAAAGTGTCTTAAAAAAAAAGAAAAGACCCCTAACAAGTACAACCCTGACAATATGAAAAACAGAGACTGGATAAATATGTAAAAAGTCAAACTGGTTAATGAGTCTCTTGCCAGCGTGATGGCCACACCTTCTCTATCCAGCTCTGTAGCAGTCGCAGCACGTCAATGCGTTGGTAGATACGGCAAAGTTCAGTGAGCTCAGTGACTGTTTTCTGATTGTAGCGCAGCAGGAACTCCTGCGTGGGGCTGTGGGACAAGGAACCCTGCGTCCGGTGCTCCAGCAGGGTCAGTTCATCATAGCTCATCCCCCAGCGACTTGCAAAGTTTTTCCAGTTTTTGACGGTGCAGTGGTTTGGGTCCAGTTTGAGTCGCAGTAAGTCCAGGAGGTCTTTGTCATTCATGAGGTCACTGATCTTTGGAGGAGGTGCTGGGCAGCAGCACTTTTCACATGGACTGTTTAGTATCTGAAGTTCTTTGGGGAAGTCTGAGCTCAGATATGGACAAAGAAGATGGACAAAGAAGTTAGCTCAACAAAATGAGTACATTGTAAATTACATGTGCGTATGACATATACCTTCATTTCATTTTTAAAGTCTCCTGGTGTCTTTTAGAAAAAGTAAAAAAATATGAGTGTCCATGCATGTCAGTGTGAGGGGGCTGTCTGATCATATAGTACTGTGGACAATCATACAAACGTTTCAAATATTCAAATGATTAGACGGGGCTGTCACATCAAACACATGTTCCTAGTATGACATAGCTTACATCTTTATTATTTTTGCACTTGAAATGTATTTTCCTGAATAAAACTGATGTTTATATTTGAAGTCATATTTCAGACATAACAATTAATATTACAAAGGCGATTGTCATGCAGAAAGACTGAGTCACGATAATTATTACAAAGGCCTATTATATACTGCTAGAAGAATTGATATACTGTACCTGGTGAAATCGAAGTTGGGCAGGTGC
This sequence comes from Symphodus melops, assembly GCF_947650265.1. NCBI lineage: Eukaryota > Metazoa > Chordata > Actinopteri > Labriformes > Labridae > Symphodus > Symphodus melops. Next base: position 4,743,781 of record NC_136705.1, read on the forward strand.
ATTCTTCAACATCTTCAACTGGCTTTAACACAAAAAAACACAACTATTAGTTACAGAACATCTTTATATGAGTCATTTTTATTCAAAAGCCCAAACTCCACAACCATGTCTGCAATGTGGGGTCAGGTTCATTAATGAACAGTCACCAATCTCTTCAACAAATCATGATTTACACCACATTTAGGTTTTTATAAATCAACAAATTATGTGGTTGTATATATTATTTAATTGTATTGTATTTATAATATAATTGCTTGTATGTACAGGTATATTCAATTTTAATTTGGACTTTAACTCTCTATATTGTGCTATTTATAGCACAACATTCAACATTATAGTACCTATTCAGAAATGTATCTGAATGTTCTATCTATCTTTCTATCTAATTTGTTGCATGAGTACGTTATCTCTAAGTTGTTGCAGGTGCACGTTATCTTTCATTCAAGTTGCAACCTTAAAATCTGGAAGCGTGCAAATCGAACGTGTCTCAACAAAAGCAACACTGCAACACATCAAGGCCAGACAGAGATCAAGACCCTACCCCTGAGGGATGAATTCATTTTTTTTCCCAGTGATGATCGCATTGGCTGGAAAGGGCAAATTATTATTTTTTTAATTCCCACATCTAACTCGTCTTGATTGTTAACTGCTAAAACGTGTTGTCTCTTAGAGAGCTCATTGACGGGGAGTAAAGTGAGCGCTCTTAATGCTGTCTGTGTTCCTGCTCTGTTATTACCTGCAGTGGAGCAAAACCACATCCTGTTGATTCATAGCTTAAATTAGAAAGTGCTCACTGTGTATCAAAGTATAAAAGTACAATTTAGGCAGTTTCAATAGTTTCTTTAATAATCTCCTGGATCCAGATCTGTAACAGATTTTTTTTTGTAGATTACTAAAATGCAGCACCTAAACATTTTGTAAAGAGATGTACTGTGCATAATTGTAAAGTGAACTATGACCTCTGAAGTTGTTGTAAGTTGTCAGACTAACTGCTCTAGATACATTGAAAGCCCAGAATTGTTTGGGTTTTTTAGTGCTCAGTACCTGAGCTCGCACTTTCACCAACAAATTGAAATCCAGAAGGGGCAGGATTACGCAATATCAACTTTGTCTACAATAACAGTATAGGAGAAGCAAATCTTTATGATAGATGAGCTAAACAAGGATTTCTCCTATGTTATCTGTTTTCGTCTACTGAGCTATATCAGCGTATTAAGGTACATTTCTTTGGATTCTGCTTTTAACTGAGAGCAGTCAGAAGGAGTCTTGTTGCTTACATCCATGCACCTAAAAGTTTAACCTAAATATGGATTTACCTTCAGAGCTGATTTCAACGTTAGCTGACTTTCAGACCTTAGAGCATATCCAATCCTATCCAGACTGTCTTACTACTCTGGGTTTGAGCGGTCACCACTAAGAAGGGTTTTTTGTATCTCTATTACATGTATTATATTTTTCATGTTACGGTAAACTTCAGTTAAAGTTCATTGAGCTTGCATCCTGCAGATGGAACATTTTGTGGTTAAAGAACATTTAATAGGTAACTTCTGTCAGACAAAGGCAGAATAGAAAAGATCAAAGGGAGTGAGTGGGCTGTGGACAGACATGAAACTGAACCTAAACTTCCAGGAACCTACATACATATGTGACAGGATTCTGTGTTAGTCCGTCACTGAACTCAGACTGATCCAAATTAATGATATTGAATGCCAAACTCTGGCCTACATATAATCAAAATAGAAGAGTTGTAAAATAAATTCATCACACATACAGTTTTAACATATTTTCTATTACAACCAGGTTGTGAACACATGTTTTATTTTTGTGTTTTATCATGTTTTAGTTAAAATTGGGTATTTCATTTGGGACTGTATTTCCTTGGCTTTTATAGCCAGCCATAACAGGTCAATCAAGAAACTGCACTTTCTTGCACTCAGCTTCATTTATTACCACCAGATGTTTCCACTTGATTAATACTGACCTGTCTTATTCTGTCTGAAGAAGGGCTCAGGTATCCAGAGGGCATCGAGCTCAAGTGGAGAGTCACAGCATCTGCCCGAGACACATTACAGCAATTACAATCATTATTTACAGAAATGCTTGAAAAAATGTTTCAAAAGTTGTTGTTTTTTTTGTTGTTGTTTTTTTTACAAAACAGATCTAGGTCTGTTTTAATTCATGCACGTAATTAGGTCACCTTTGTCCTTTAAACACATAAAGGATAAGCACTAAAAGCAAAACTTCAAAACAAATGAATTCAAACTCTAATATCTGTTTATATGAATTATTTCATCTTATGCACATTTTTCTAATTCACTTCCTACATATAATTTTTTTTTCATCCTCTGTGACCTGAGGCCTATAATACACAACAAGTTCTACATACCCAGGTTATCTTTTGTGTAGGAGCCAAGTTGCATCCATACATATTAAAGCAAATAATAAACAGTCTGTAATTTTGTTTAAAAGGTTATCTTTTACTTTTGAGATTTCCTCATATAGGTTAAGTTATAGAATATGTTTAAAGTCAGCTAAAAGTAAATTGATTCTATTCAAGTGGATCAGCTGGCAGCTGCATTGATTGATATGAACATTTAGCAAATATGTGCTCTGATTTAATTATTAGCAGTATTTCTGCACTTAGAATCACTTTCTCAATATGTGCTTTGTAAAAAGGACCACTGAGGGTTTGCTCTTGTATTTACCATGCGGATCTGTCACCTGCACTGGATAATTGGCCTCCAGAGACTGTGGAAGAAAAAACAAGATCATATTATAAAGGAAAAAGAATAAAGCCAAAAAAGAGAAAGCTTTACAGTCACTTTGTTCTCAAGCCTGAGACAACATTTAAGATGTAGTCTGTAGCTGGAGAAGTCAATGACTCTGTTGTGTGCAAAGACAGGGAAGAGCTTGCTGCAACCTGTTCCTGAATGAGCCCTCTGGCGCTAGCAATCATAGCGCAGTGTGTTCAGTTATGGTACATTTCTGAGCAGATTACTGTGAGACTCTGTTTTCTCAGGAAGAACAATGAGAAATCAGCACAAAGCAAACTTCAAGGCCATTCGATGGTTAAACTGACATGTAACAAGAGAAAATGAATAAGGAAAAGTTACTCACAAATTGTGCCACAAAGCTGGTGGTGTCTGTGTCCTCCACAGGTTCAGAGCTGGTCCTGTCTGTTACAAAGAAGGAAGAAGCTTCTAACGTCATCATGGCTTTAAGCTGCCTCCTCCACTAATGTCATTCAGTCTATATATGCACTAAATATCACCTGCAGGGAGGCACAGAAAAGCCACATCCTCCAGCCAACCATATTATTCTGTTGTGAGTATGACGCAGTTTGGACACACAGTAGGTGGTAATGACACATCACACAAGTGTGAGTGTTGTTACTGTCAACAGGCATGAGGGCCAACAGTTTACAATAGTGTTTCAAATTACAGCAGAAATTAAAGCACTGAAATACTGCCCCCCCCCCTCCGATTAAAGACTTTTTTGGGGGGACTTTTAGATCCAGAAAATACCTGGGCTGAGCGATGCAGGCCTTCTTGAGACCATGTCAGTGTGAAGCCAATGTATTCAAAGAGTTTCAAACAGGGATCTGTGCTGGATTTTCTTAGGTTAAACTCTATGGCGTTGAAACTTCCCTTTGCATCGAAAACTAGAATATGGCCTAAGTGTAATGATTTAGTTTTTATTTTAGACTGTATCCAATTTATTTATCTTGTTTTAGTTCTCAGTCTTCCCTTGTGTGTTTCCTTGTTCTTTATAAGTTGTGTTTGCCTTTTGGTTTATAATAAATAGTCCAAAATAAAGGCTCAAAAGATAACTCACAAAAAAGAAACAAACCACAGGGAACACTTGTAAACATCACTATGCTTTACACACACTGTAATGCATTTTGACAGCACTGTCCTGTATTGAGTAATATATTACAACTGTTTAGTGAGAGTACAAAAGCCAACTCAAATGTTAGTCAGCATATCTTATCTTACAACTTAGCAGAGATATACTGTAACCACGATTACATTCTACATGAGACTGTATTTGTATTTTTATCTTATTTTATTATGTAAGTCTTGAAAGTTCTGTTTTATTTCTTTTGTTAAATGTTTGGCACCAATACACCAAGTTAAACGTCAACTAAGGATTCTGATGCAAATTTGTATAAATAGTTTTTTTTCCACATATTTCACAAATTAAATAGCAGAGACTGTTTAAGGCAACAGCCAGTGCTGAAAGAATACTCGGAAATGAAGCACATGATACAGTATGATGCAATTTACTTCCATGTTTCACAAGTAGTCACTCGCTCTCAGGAACTTGAGTTTGAAATCAAAAGGAAACCGTATCTGCATTGTCTGCATATTAACTGCTTTTTATTTCTTCTGTCCTCTTTGTTTATCAATATAACTATCTACCTTTAAAATGAGGTTGTTTTTTGGGGAACACTAACTTGCATTCGGATCAATGGCATTGGCAGAAATTGTCTTTACGTGACAATATAGCTGACTTTCTCTAATTTCCCCCTGGTTATGTTAAAGAGATTGTATTTATGCTGAGAAGTAGTAAAAAAAAACAGTGAAAGAGAGAGAGAAAAATATGATGTTTTATTGGAAATTTTGTTTAGGAACTTTCACTCTCTTTCACTGTGATGCTGATTAGATATAAATGGGCATTTCAATCTCTTAATTAACATATTCGAATGGACTGGAAACATTATCTTTCCCAGTCCTTATGTGGAAGCATTTTTATCTTTCTAACTTTCTTTCAAAGATTCTCAGTATTTTTAGCACTATACAGGAAGTGCCCCTGCAGACTATTTCCTCAGTAGAGTAATTTGTCTTCCAGAATATAGTTTATTCCAACTTACATTTTAAAACACACCATACAAAAACAGCGTGATCAATATCTCTACAGAAGTCCCAAAAAGACCGAGAAAAAGAAGAAAACATCACATCTAGAGTTTTGATTTGTAGAAAAAGCTAAGAGCAGGTGGAGTACAGGACAATATTTATCCAATAGTGTTATAACTTAAAACACTAAAGCTATATGCAAGAAAAGGAACATTTGGACCTGAGATGAAAAGACCGTTTCAAACCCAAGACAAACATACTTTTAAAGTAGGAGGAAGAAAGTAGGAAAAACGGTCACTAAGTGAACGATAGCACTTTTACCAAGGTTGTTCCTGGTTTGAAGAACAAGACATCAGCAAACTATATGAAAAGAAAGATTGACTGTGAGGAAGTGTCACAGGGTTTATGGTGAAGTAGGAAGTAAACTCATAATTCTGTGTAGAAGGTCCAATTGGTGGACATTTGTTTACAAGTGTAACCAGATGACACACGCAAAACTAAATGTGGACAGAAACTATTTACAAAATCAACAGATACGAAATAAACTCACAACAGCATAAATCCTGGTGTCAACTCCTGACCGCCCTCAACAACTCAGTTTATAGAGGCAGACCTCCCCCAATAATAAAATATGTGGCTCAGTGGTTAGTGTGCATGATCCATGTATGGAGACTGTAGTCCTCCAAGCAGGCGGCCCAGGTTCAAATCCAACCTGTGGCTTCCCTGACATCATTGAAAGCTGAATAGGTGGACAATCAATCAATCAAGTGGGCACTCAAGGAACTGCAGTATTTTTGCGTTTCCCCGATGATTTCAATTTTAAACACAGGCGGTTGTCGTCTGCTATTAAAAAAAAGGGCACTGTGATGGGTGGGAATCAAATGTATGTCAATGTTTATCATGAAGCAAATGATATTATTGAAGCATGACAAACTCATGGTGCAGAGAGGGGGCCTCCCCTTGTTCCCCCTCCTTTTCTGCTTTCTGTGATGTCAGCGACACCATCAAGTCACCACCATGTCGGGGAGGGAAGCTGCTCACAGCATTACTATGCATTTCCTTCATACTGTATGTGATCTGTATGGCATGATTATCTTGTGATGCATTCAAGTACCATGGGAAATTAGACTATTTTTTCTGAAAATATTTTTTTTGTGAGTATTACTTTGCTTTTTTAAAATAGCTATTTTTGTGCTTTTATTGGAGAGATAGGACAGTGGATAGAGAGAGAGTGGAGAATGGCATGTGAGAAAGAAGCCACAGGTTGGATTTAAACCTGGGCCGTCTGCTTGGAGGACTACAGTCTCCACACATGGAGCATGCGCACTAACCACTGAGCCACATATTTTATTTCGGGGGAGGTCTGCCTCTGTAAACTGAGTTGTTCAGGACGGTCAGGTGTAGACACCAGGATGTATGCTTCTGATTTATCACCAGGAACAACCTTGGTAAAAGTGCTATCGTTGATGACTTTAAAGCTGTTTGCTTGAACTTACTGACCATGTTTCCTCCTTTCTACCTCCTACTTTAAAAGCACGTTTGTTTTAACTTTACAACAAAGTAAAGACAACCGCTTTGTATGTTGTTGTTAATCATATCTAGTTATTATCTCCAGTAATGGTTTATGTCAACATGGCAAATACACAGAGATTCCTTTGTTAAGTTTCGTTTGAACAACAGCCCGTAGCACACATATATTGAGTTCACAAAGACAAAGGAGAGCAGCACAATTCTAAAGTGGAAACCAGTTTCTGTTTGTGCATTTTCAACAAAATGAATAAATTAAAGAAAAGAATCACATGGCCAGTCAATTAAGAAGTTATTAAAACCGGTGAATAACAAAATAAAGAAAAACAGAAAAGTCAATTCAATTGTGATCCTGGTGGTATTTCCCTCCTTTTTGTCATTCATACAGTATTGAGACCTACAGCAAGTCACCAAATTATCATGTGTAAGTTGAAGCCCAGATCAGTTGCGCATTGTTTCTCCCTCTCTGGGAATGCAGGGGCGTGTAACTGCATGCTCTGGATAAAGTTCAAGAGATGAAATATAAACCACATCATAATACATAGCTTAGGGCCATAATTCCACACAGGTGAACCCACCTTTTTTGCATTTTGACCACCCATATCTCCAGAAGGATAAAGCCCAGTTTCTGAGAACACTGCACAGTGGGCAGTTTACTCATGATGAGCTCGTTTCCACACATGAGTGAAGGTGAATGGAAGACATTACCTGAACCAGACCACGGTGAAGTCTAGACTGTGAGCAGACTTAAACACCCACCTTTTACAAACTCCCTCTGCTACATGTGTCACATAGCTGAGGGTGGGTGGTAAGCATCTATTTTACTGTGGGTGAGCTGTACAAGATAAGACTGGTAGAGTTCAACTCCAAAATGGACGCCTTACAAAAAAACATTCGGCAGAGACCTGACATTCAGTTTTGACATGTTATCGTACTATTAAGTATTTCAGAGCAGGTTTCTTTCCTGAAAATCCTTCTTGACTGATTATATCTTTGTGGAGTTACTCTGGAATTTAAATGACACTTTTTTTAATTCAACTGGTATCACTGTGCGTTAATACCAGGTAAAAGCTAGGACACGACTAGCTTAGCATAAAGACCAACAGCTGAGTGAGCGACCCTGGCGGTTTCTAAAAGTTGCTTCTCGTTTGTTTTATCTGCACAAAGAGAGAAATATCATGAAAACATTTTAGGTTGATGGCTGAGTTCCAAGGAGTTTATCCGTTTATTTAATTGTTGTGTGATAACTTTCATTTTTAACCTTTAATTGAGTTTAAATTCATTTTTTTACAGATAAATAAACATTTGTTGCATATATATATATATATATATTTGAAAGCAAATCTGAATACATGGCAGGACAGCCCTCTGACCTTGTCAATCGTCCTCCACAGCTGGTTTTCTTTGTCTGATCACACCAGTTTCTGTACGATCTGGTGTCTGTGAAATCGTAGTATAAACGGCAGGTGTGTGGTTTCACAGTCATGCTGAATCCTCTAGTGTGTGTTCGAAACACTATGATGTTAAAAATCGGTTCAAACTGTCCTCATGGATGTGGTCCAAAGTTTTTAAAAGGAGTTTTAAACTTAAACCCGTCGAGTGTAGCCAGTTTAAGCCAGAGAACGTGGAGGAAACCCGGGCGTGCATGGGGACATGTAAACTCCTCACTGAAAGGCTAACCACCATCTAACTGGAGACTTAAAACAGTGACCATCTTATTTTGAGGTTACAGCGCTAACAGAACAATATTCATAAAAGATCAACTTTATACCAAACAAATCTCCAGTACCAGCCAAAAACAAGCATTCATATGTATTGTGTTGAAATGTCTGTGTTGTGTTTTTTTTTTACTAAGTGATCTCATTTAAGGCAGGGCAAACTAACATGACTATCACAGATAAAAAAAATAAAAAAACTGCCCGTGTGTGTCAAGGTTTCAGTGTGTAAAACATTGCAGCTGTGGTTTGTGTAGTTGTAATATTGATCACATCACAAACGGTGTGGAAACAGTCAGGTGTCAGTGAATAACAACAAAAAAAGGACTTACTTTAAGATACACCCAAGACGATGTGTGAGAACTTTAATCGTCTTAGTGTAGCTTCATTCACCTTTTTGTATGATATAAGTATAAGATCTATACATCTGAGTTAAAATTAATAACAGTGTAGTGATGGGTGAAGACTTGCAGAGTTTCAGACAGTCATTCAACTGAAATATGACTGAACACATGTCACACACAGAGAGAGTGTGTGTGTGTGTGTGTGTGTGTGTGTGTGTGTGTGTGTGTGAGAGCGGTTTTCAGTGGTTTAGCACCTATAGACAGGAACAACATTTTCACATGGGAAAGAAAGAAACGATCTCGACTGGTGTAAGACTGTGACACAGGCACATGCCATGAAATCAGGTTTGCTACTGACTAGCAGTTTTAGAAATTTGTTTAACAATATCTAAGAATTTTGTTTGGTGTGCTCTGGTGCCTGACAAAAGTCTCTGTCACCTCTATGTTTCTCTTCTTAGCGTTATCTGGTCTCTTCCTCTTAGCTTCAGCCATCGTATCAAACTGTACCAAGGCCCCATTTACACCAAGCTATCTGGTTAAGTTTAGTTTAATTTAGGTTAGTTCAGTACGGTAAGCATTTACTACTGTCCCCACTATTAACAGTAAGAATTGGTACCAATATACCGGTAACTAATCTCGTCTTTCACCACTAACCCTAACCCTAACCCTTTCAGTCGCAAACTGACTGATAAAGAACAAACACAAAACACAGATTTAGAGCGAGTCATTTCAAGGCTGCTTCTGAGACTATGAGCACAGGGCTCTGCTGCATGGACGACCTGAGAGGTGCAGAACTCTGCAGGACTTTCTCCACTGTCGCAGTTAGTTTACTGTGACGTGTTCGACTTCTTTATTTGCAGGCTACAATGTGTTGCTGTGATTTCATGCTATTATAGCTGAGGCCTATCACCATGCGGCTTACACTCTTCTTACAAAGTAAGGTTATCGTTAGCTGTTGAAACATAAGCATGATCCGTGTTGACAGCACCAAACTGTTCAGTACCAAACCAAACAGGTGTCTTTTTAAAACTGAATGCACCTTTCTTATAAAGTTATCATTCAGGACAGCGTTGTAGTTTTTGATAAGTAGGCTGATTGATGGTATCCAATGCAAAAAAAAAACTTCAAACGGCATACATAAAAAAATTATAACAAAGCATGTGTATATAGAAATACTGGATTGACTCCAAAGAAAATGAGGACTTTCATGGATTCAATAGAATTACTTTGAGTTTTTCAATCAATCATCTTGATGTAGCACCAGCAACAGTTCATGACAACCTTGATTGACAAGCTGTGTGTTGCACAATAATGCACCGTAGACAATAGAAAGCAAAACACTTTTGTTTTTGTTCAACAGAGAAATCATTTAGTCCTCTAAGTTGTACTTCTAGAAACAAACAAAGTGTCAGAGCTTCGAGGACAATCATCCAACTTTTACTCAAAATCTAACTTACTCTCCTTCTCACAGAAATATAACTGATGATTTGTTCTCCAAGTCAATGAGTTAAGTCATCTTCAATAATCTTCAGATTTTCATATAATGTTTCTCAAACACTAAATCCCAAGTAAGGTAATCACCATGTGAGCTGATTATTTTTCTGTATAGTGACCCAAATGTTATAAAAGGTATTTAATGATAGATTCAAACTCCTCCAAAAGTATCAGTGTAACGTTTATAACATTTACCAAAGCCAATTGCACTTAATGATGTTGTTAGACAACATTTGATTGGAATTATTGATTTCGAGGCAAACCAGCTGTAACTGTCTGCACCTCTGTAGTATTTGACAACAACAACAACAACAACAACAACAACAGCAGCAGCAGCACCCTAATCCTACAGACCATGTCAAAGGAACCTACACTTAACAGCTAACTTAGTGAATTAATCAAAACACAAATACCGAACTTAATTCAATTGATTTATAATTAATTCATTGTAACATTTCTAGTATATAGTCTAATTCAACTGGAATGAACGAGGATCACTTAGAAATTCATTTGGCAACAAATATCACAGGGTCAAAGGTAATGGGACTTTCCCTATTGAGTATATGAGCTGTGGATCTATTAATTGTGGAAACTTTGGTGTCATAGTTTCAGACGGAAAAGGAAAACTAACTGACAATTTGACCAAGTGGCAAGCAACCAATAATGCTCTGAAAGCGTCCACAATGCTCATAAAGATGAAATAACACTTTCTGAGATCTAAATGTTATGAAAACATAACATATACACATCGACTGTTAAATAAAATAAATAACATTTATATGTTGTGATTAGAAAACGACATGACAACATTAATGTAAACAAATGGAGTTGAGTTTAAACTAGGTTTGCATCAATAACAGGCACTTATATGTGAACAACCGTGAAGTTTAACACATTTAAACAAGACTGATATTTGACTTACCGAAAGGTTTTTTACACGCCGTCAAAGTGCTCATTTTTGAAGCTGTGAATATTATCAGGACGATATAGAAACCCTGACCTGAATGTGAACAGGTGAAAAAAGAAAACAGGGACAGGTATCCTTGACACTGAGGTGAAACAAAGCGCTACAGCCAGCCCAGCAGCGGCGGCTCAGACTAACCACTCACTTCAGTCCTGCAGGGCTACGAGGGTCCATGCTGCATTCAAGGTCACCTCGTAAATCCAAGTATAGCCTATTCATTTTGGAAGAAGAAGATGATAGGAAGTGAGTTAATGTAATGTAAATGTATGTTCACGTTGTATGCTGTGATTTCTGGGACTGTAAACTAATATGTTTTACTGTTTTACTCTGAGTTAATGAGGCGTTTTAGTGAATTTGACTTACTCGTAAAAAGTGCAGTACTTTGAGCTTCCTTATTATTTTCCTCCATTCATATTTCCAGTAGATGCAACAGAACTCAATGATATTACTTGTACTGTTTACTCACAACAGCAAGTAGGAAGACAGACTAAATGCTGCACCAATGAAAAAATAATCCACCTCTAATAAAAGGATCTCATTTGAGTCCAGTACACTGTAATCTATGGCGTTTCTGCATCCTACATTGAAGGGCACGTGGGATATGTTTGGCTTTGTGAGTGGCACTCAACACCTTTTCAAGGGCATTTAAAGGACATTTTTAAAGTTTAGATGACAGACCAAACCATTAAGATTTCAACTGAATGATCAATTCAAATAAGTTGATCAGTAAAATTATAATAGTTGCAGATTTTTCTATTTTTTACATTACTCACTTTGCAGTAGCAAAGGGTGACCAGTTTTTATTTGGACTAAAAAAACACATTCACCGTCATTCTGAAAGAACTTCTTAAATATAAGCCCCCAGTGTGGATTACTCCATCATGGAAAATAATCCTGAATGAAAGCAAATCCTGTTTGAGTCACATTTGCTAAAAACTTCAATGACAGAAGGGTTTAGGAAAAGTTCACGCTATTCTTAAAAACTATTTTACATGCATATACTTAATTCTCATTGGTAAAACAGGAAACAGTTGGCTGAGGTTAAAGGCGGTGGGGGGGTGTTATAATATTTAATTCTGGTGGTTTATTTTATTTCACTATTAAGTATGTTTATCATAGCTTATCGAAGCTTTCAGATAAGACTGTTGATCTATTTCAAGTGTGTGATTGTTTAGTTTTCTTAAGTCACATATACTTTAATAGTGAGATGTGCCTTCTGGAAGTTTTTTCTTGCCACTGTAACTTTGTTAAATGTTGCTAAGTGCTGTGCTCATGATGGATTAGCGTTGGGTCTTTGTGACATATTAAAGAGTAAGGGTCTTTTACCTGCTTTTTGTAATTCTAAAAAACAAAGATTGATAGATTGAGGAGGTGCTGCATGTCTGTGTCCTTTGTTCCTCAACGTTTTATAATCTAGGCAAAATAACTAAAATATTTCATCTCTAATTAAGTTCACTGGAATAAAAGGAGAGTGTGCAGGCTCTCTCTTCTCTCTCGTGCTGCACAACAAATTGAAAACCACACCAATTGAACTTATGTCTGTCTGTAAGTAGTAACATGATGATGTAACTGACTCCTACTGCTTCCTACTGATTTATGACAGGAGAAATGTAATGATGTATCATCATTTTAAAAATAATTATGATGTATAGCAATGACTGTGTGGTACATAACTCTCAGAACCTCAGAATAGTAGGCTATTTGATTTAATGTTTAAATCCAAAAGTTGGTATTAATTGTGTCAAACAACGGCCTTAAAGGTGCTGAATTTTATCAATACATAAGGACAGGCACATACGTTGAATGCAGGTACCTTTTATAAAACAAAAGCTGAGTAATAGTTCATCATTCAACATGCCATTGACTAAAAGAAGTGCCCAGTCCACATGAAATCACAAGACACTGAGAAACAGAACGGACATGAGCAGTGACCTAATGAGAGAAAAAGAGGACATTGCAGTTATTTTTAAACAAAGACTTCAGCACTTGTTAAGCAGCTGCAATCATTTTCATATATTAGATATAAAGCATCCCTCTGCACTGTTGGAAGGCATTCAACAAAAATTGAATTAAAGTTGATAGACTTGTGTGTAAACATCTGTCTTCATCAGACATTGAAAATACATCTGGACAATCTTCAAACAGCTGTGTGGTACAAAGCACAAGAGAACAAAATCATGCATTTCATTTCACACTCGGATCAATCAAATCCTTCTGTGGAATTGAGTGAAATGAGGATGAAACACATGATTTTTTGGAGTGTTTGAAACCAAACTCTGGATGCCTTTGTTTTAATGTCTTTTTTTATTTTGCACACACCTTGTATCCATCAGAACAAAGAGAGAATTGTTTTCTCTTTCTTTGTTTTCCCTGCGATGATCTCTGCAGAGACGATCTTTCCCTGGCCTCTGCTTTTTGCCTCACCCAGGTCAGCTCTCCTTTAGTTGGTTGTTTAAAGTCTCACATCCAAACTTGGTGTTGCTTTGGGATCCCTGTGGCTATGATGCTACTCTGAGGCCAACAAGGCCGCCGGAGGATCCTGAATCAGGCCCTATCCTTTCAGCAGAGTCTCGAGCCTGTCATATAAAGGTTTGCACAGGTCCTGGCTCAGAGTTCTTGCTTCAGGTATTTAAGTGATGTGAGATAAACTACTTTTCTCAGATCATAGAAATCAGAAAGACATACAGTACTTTTTGTCCAAACAACATCCTGGAAGCTCCTCGGTGGCAAGGCACCGGGGGTGGATGAGATTCCAGGGTGGTGGTCCCTCTTTTCATGGAGGGTGGTCAGAGGCTATTTAACCTTCGATCTTCGTTCCTACCCTCACCTATGTCATGATCTATGGGTCATGACTAAAAGAACGAGATTCCAGATACAAGCGGCTGAAATGGGCATCCTCCGTCGGGTTGGCCACCAATGAGGAAGCTCGGAGTAGAGCTGCTATTCCTCCACATTGAGAGGAGTCTGTTGAGGTGGCTCGGGCATCTGTTCCCGCCTGGACGCCTCCCTGGGGAGCAGGTCTACCCTGAGGCCTCCTCCCTCGGGGTAGACCCGGGACACGCTTGAGAGACTATCGCGACTGGCCTGGGAACACCTCGGGGTCCCACTATAAGAGCTGGAGGAAGTGTCTGGGGTGAGGGAAGGGTGCAGGTTTGAGTCTTACATCTCTTTAGCTCATATGATGTACCAGTGCCCTCTCTTGGCTGTGCAGCTGCTTTAAATTAATGCCAGAGTTTGTGATGACAACACTGACGGATGCATGTCTTATTTATCCTAATCAAAAATATGTTGCAGTCAGCTATGTGTTTAACTGTATCCTAAACATCCCAAAGTAAAAACAAAATACAGAACTCGATGAATCTTAAAGACATTTGGTAAAAGCAGTGTGAAGAACATCGTCTTATAACCCAAAAATGTTCACTTCTGCGATTAATTTCAAATGTATTACGTTGCTGCCAGTTGGCTCTTTCATCAATGTAAAGATAGTGGCTGTATTTTTTTTGAATATATGAAGTACTTTAGGTCCTCATTCAGAAAATGTGACAGCAGTCAAATTGCTCAGGGAAATGTTCCTGCTTTGTTTAAGCATGCTGTGAGCAGCAGAGAGGAGCTTTCAGACCTCAGAGGCTCCATGTGTCGGTGAACTTTAAAAGCCTTTGTGTAGGGATGCATACATTCTCTCAACTCACTTACAATGCCCTCTGATACTTATGTGGATCCATATATGAAACTTACTTTGTGAAATGACAAGTTCAACTATATGTGCTCTGTTTTGGATCATCAATTATTTCATTTGATCTGATTTGATCTTTTCGATCTGTGCTCTTTGCTGATACACTGTCAAATTCTCTGCTGTGATATAAATAAAGGTTTCCCTTATTGTATCTTATTCTAACTCACGATATGATAATTACAATGATAAGGTTTTATCACGATTGTCCTTTTTTTATATAAAGAAACAAAACAGACGATCATGAACACATGATTATTTATATCTATTTGTTACAAATTAGGGTATGATTTTTGAACTTTTGTTATGATGTATTAATATGAGACATTTTGGGATGTAACATCACCTCAGTTTAGTGTGAACTACAAGGAACAGACTAAACCAAAAGGTTCATTTAACTCAGAGGAGAAAATAAAGTTGAACATATAAACCATTGCAGAACCACCTGTCACATTTCACACGCTCTCACTTTCCGTTTGATCCACAAACCGCTTTATCTTATAGGATCTGAACCAAAACACATCAAGGCTGAATCTTTAATTACATGACATTAATGGCATAACAGTGGTGGAGGTTCAACTGAAGTTTTAGCTCATGTCTTGACTACAATACAGCCCCACCTACTGCCTTTTCTCTCTGTAAACCTTTGATGTGAACACTGCTTTGACAGTGGGCAGGGTGTGGCCATGCAGCCCTGTCACCTGCTCAGGTGTGTTCATGCATTCCCAGACTGTCCCTGGCTCACTGCAGGACTTGATTTGTTTGTGCAGTTTTCTCTCCAAAGACCAGGTTCATTCACAGGACTGTTAAACTGAATTTCGGTCCTTACTTCAGAGAGGATAAGCGGTAAGGTGACATCCGAAGGTAAAGTAACTTATTCAGGATTTAAATTAAATCACTGTAATTCTTGTACGGCTTCCACAAGAATGTAACATGAGCTAAATCATCTTCTTACACTGTAAATAATTACAGGAACTATTTCTGTTTAAACCACAGATCAACAAAACAACAGGATATATTAAGTGATGGAGCGTCTGAAGTTAGTCCTGCAGTACTTCCAGTCCAACTCTGAGTCCATCTCCAATGTTATCTGTGTCGTCCTGGCCCTGGTCAGTGTCAAGCTGTACACCAGCTTTGACTTTAACTGCCCATGTCTACCTCAGTACAACAAACTGTACTCTCTGGGAGTGATGATCGTCCCGCCCATCATACTGTTCTTCTTGGGGGTCCTAGTCAACAGACATACAGGCATCATGATGGACGAGTGGATGAGGCCCGTTGGAAACAGAACCAAAAATCCTGCTGCTGTTAAGTGAGTTAAACACTTTTGCAAAATTTTACTTCACCAACACTGAATCACTCATATATAAAGTTCTTGAAATATGGAAAAACTGCAAATTTAAATTAGAACTGAACCACACACATTTACATATATCATTTTTGTATGAATATTTTCTGTATCTGAATCAACTCAAAATGATCAAGAAATGGTTCCCAGCAATGGACTACTCAAGAAGCTAATTACACCGCAGGTCACATCGACCCATTCACACATGTATGGCACAGGCTGACACGTAACATGTCCATCAATATTAACCAATCTATTCATAATATATACAGCAGCAGGAGCAAATTGGTCATGCTAAAGGACACATCTGTATATGACTTCAGGAGATGGAGATCAAATCCTTGACCTTGCAGTTGAGAGAGGACTGATTCTAAGATTAAGTCGTGGTTGCCCTGTCGCTGGCCTCGGCATTTGGAACATCAGCCTGTAAAAATAACCAACATTAATTTACATACAAAACAAATATAATTCTCAAGTCACTCAAATTTCAGTTAGTATGTTCAGAAATGTTTGAACTTCATACTGTACCTATCAGGGTACATTCACTCTGCTCTACAAGAGGATTGAATTACCAACATTTATGATTAGGATCGGCTTCAATATTCTGATTAGAGAAACCAGGAATTAAACCGCTGATCTTTCAATTGGCAGTTGACCTGTTTTATCTCTTTCAGTAGCTGATAAACTGGTGTTATGTCTCTCTGCAGGTACCTGTTCTCAGCCATGCTCCAGAGGGCCCTACTGGCTCCGATGGTTTGGATCCTGGTCACTTTACTGGATGGAAAAATCATCATCTGTGCCTTCAGTTTAAGTGTCGACCCTACACTCTTCTCAGGTACCTGCAAACATGTCATAGCTGCATAGACAAATACAATATCAGTCCTTTTACTAGTCTTTTCTTTAACATACATTAAATTGTCCAGTATATTATTATGGGATATGTTTCCTTAGGATTGCCCAACAACACAGGTTTGGATGTGATCAAAATCATGGCCAAAGTCCCCTGTAAGGAGGATGTTATCTTCAGGAACAGCTCTTTCCGAAAAGCAGTCTCACGTTACGTTCGCTGCTATTCACAAGTAAGCTTCAACATCATTACCATGCATCTACCACTCACACACACACACACACGCACGCACGCACGCACGCACGCACGCACGCACGCACGCACGCACACACACACACACACACACACACACACACACACACACACACACCAGGGGAACTTCAAGCATGTCTGGGTGAACATTTTCACAACAGGGTTAAATAGGGAAGAATTATTATATATATATATATATATATATATATATATATATATATATATTTATTTATTTATTTATTTTTTTAACATAAAAACACATTACATGTTAGAGCGTCAGGAATAGTTTGCATCACTGACAGACAACTGTATTTGGGCTCTTCTCAGAGATTACACAGAATGACTGATATCTTTTGTAGTCTGTTTCTAACCTTCCTCTCCCTGTAAAGGCAATAGGCTGGTCCATCCTCCTCTTCCTCATTGTACTAGGAGCACTTGGACGCATCATCAAGCCCTGTATTGACGACCATGGGACCTTTCTGCAGACACGCTACTGGAGCAACTACTTGGACGTTGAGCAGAAGCTCTTTGACGAAACCTGTGTCCTACACGCGCGTGACTTTGCCCGTAAATGTGTTGTGCAGTTCTTTGAGGACATGAGAGAGGACGCTGTGATTCACCTTCCCTACCCAGCTTTTATTACTAACACCAAAGAGGAGTGGCAGGATGATGAGGAGGAGAGACTTCATGGGATTTCCAAGCAGGAGCAGATGGACCAGCTACTCAACAAGTGGTACTACAGTAAACCTGAACTGGACGTCACTAGGATAGCATATAGACCCAGGACGAGTGTTACCTGGGAGGACCGGAATGGGAAGCCTTTATTTTCTGATGTCTGAACACATTTAGTGGTGTTTATCTGCTGGATGAATCAGGACATGGGGATCATTTCATTTAAATACACTAGCGAAGCATGTTAGTTTTAGTTTTCTCCAGAGGTAGAAGTAACGTCATGAAGTCAGAATCAATTTTCACTCAAAAGACGACTTCCTAATCAGTGAAAGCTTTCAACTGCATGCCATGGTTTTCCTCAAATGGAGTTGCCAAAGGTGTTATTACAGGAACCTATCATGAGATTTTTGTATCACAGGCTTCTGTATGGGAAGAAGCAGTCACCCCTCTCAGTTCAAAAATGGTCCCCGGTCTCTTTGGGCGTCCTTCACATCGCCATTCGCTGACTTCTGAACTCTTCATGGTTTATGTTGTAAGATGTGTTTAGTGTAAGCTGATGTCTTTTTCCAGTGTTCATTCGGTCTCTTTCTACTTCACTTAAGTTGCGTTCAGTCAAGTTTTATGCAACACTAACATGTAGACACACTCTTATGCTTTTATTAACAAAACGGTACAAAATAATAAAGCTTTACGGCAACCTTTTCAGTCCCAGATGAGGTTATGTACAGCACAAATGACAACATACAGCCATGAAAAATGCTGCAATGCAAAATATTGCAGTTCCTTTAAGTGTCCACTTAAGGATGGTCATGTCTTTGTCAGAAGGCTTAAGGTCCTTAATTCCACCTGCGTATTTGTTCTATCTAAGGCTGTCTGAAACAACACAATATGACATCACATTGAGTATGCAGCGTGGTCCAAAATCAAAGTTGTATTTCAGTTTTGCGTACGAGATGAAGGCCTGAATGTCTACTAGATGGACAAGAAGTTTTAAGTATGAAACTGGAGCACAGTGGTTATACTAAACTACCCACAATGCATTGCGCCAATAGCAGAGCTTGACAGCGAGCCAACAAGCAGTACAAGTAATCTTACTGTAATGGTTTTTTTTTTTTACATGTTACGTAGCTGTATTTATAATGAATAGATGAAAATTTCTGAATTCTACTTACAGACTGGCCATTACGATAGCTTGATGCTAGCTTATCCATCATTGCTCGGACCAGAAATACATCATGTGACCCTTGGTTAAGTATGATGGCAAGAGTATTCAGTATAAACTGAGTGGCAGTATGTTAGTATGTTTTTTTGGACACAACCAAAGTAAATAGAGATCACATTTCCAATATGGTGACCTGTCACAGGTAAGAATCAAGTGCCCCACAGACACATCAGATTGAACTGGAAATAAGTTAAAGGTCATTCAACAAGTGATGTAACACAGGTAGTCTTTTTTTATGTTTAGCAGAAACAGCTTTAGCCATGACTACAACAGCAATAACAGATGCTTAGGACATTGTGTAGTGTTTTGTACCATCACATAATCATGGATGTGTTCTTGTTTTAATACAGACATATTGTGCATATACTTTTGTATCTACTACATTTGAAGTTCATAATCAAAAGTGATTTTCTTTTGTTGTATTTAACTGGTGATGTCTAACTACTAAAATAAGTCGCTCTGTGGAGCACAGGGTCATTTGACTGTCAGGGTTTGGGCTGGTAGTTTTGCATACAGCTTGTTGACATGGTGGAGCTCTAACCACATTGTTCGATGGAAACATGCAAATGTACATTTGTTGTATGGTGGCTGGGAAGTGCAAAACAAGGGTGACTTTTACAAAGCTTGAAACAAACGTACTTTTTATTAAACAAAATAACAAAAGCAAAAGTACATATCAGAAAGACTGTGTGAAACGTTTTTACAAAAATACACTACTTTCTACATCCGTGTAAAAATAAAATATCAAGGTATCCCAATGAAACTTTAAATCCTAGTTGTTTGGAGTAAGTGCATCCCTATGTATCCATAATACCATCTGTTTGTGTTCTCTTCTATTACTCCCATTTCAAGTGGAAGTCCCCACCGTCATATCACCCGATGGTGTCTTGACTGCTCTTTTAAGCCTTCAACTTCATGACTTACTAAACTGGATTTCGACTGTTTCCATTATAATATTACTGTTCTGAACTGTCCTTGCAACAGAGGAACATTTTAATAACAACATCCAAACATTCACATTTTATATTCTGTTATGTTTTTACAGGCACATGAGATCTTATGGATGTTAGTATGATGTGATGTGATGAACGTTTCATACTTTATTAGGGACATTAACTTAGTGATTTTCACAAAGAGAAATTTCCCAGAGAGCACGTATCATATATAAACATGTACAGTTTATTACCCAGAAATACAAAAGACAAACAGTGACACACATATATATCAGACATGAAGATGAAGACAAACAATAGGTAGATGGTAGTTAAATTGAAGTAAGAGAATAAGTTGTGTTGAAGACAAATAACTGAATCAAAAGAAATAAAACAGTAAGTGGACTAATGTTTAGATGGTTTTCTCTTCTGGCGGAGCGGAGACTGCACATCCCACTGCCTCAGTCCAGCAGCTCTGAAACACAGAAGAGCCGAGATTCACATCAAAGCGTGCAGACAAACGTTACACATCATCCTCCAGACAACATGTGACTGGAACATGGAAGTGCACTTACTGCTGCTCATTTGACCTCATATGTAGAACACTGGTTTCACCACCGAGACCTGTGGGGACAAATTAGACAAATGAAGAGAAATCTAATGCTGAGAACCTCAAAGACTGATCAGAAGTTGGCTTAGTGAAACAAGGCTCTCATGATCATAAACTACAACATGAACACCATGTGAGTGAGATTTAGGGAATCTTGGTAGCTCACTTGTTCCCTGGTCACTGAAGATGGCGCTCAGTCCTTCATCAAATGTTAAGTTAATGTTGACACCTGGATTACAGGGAGGAGGACATTAAGTTGAGGGTGTGAGGAGAAGATATATACATTGTATTTGAAATGACAACAATTTGCACCACATTTATGACACAAAAACAGAATTAAAAGGTATTATGTTCAAAGCTGCTTTAAAGTCAAAATCCAAAATTTCCTTCAGACCACAGGAGACTGTGTTAAAGGTGGAAAAGTTGTATGATATGTACCCTTTAATACATCTCCAATAATAGTGAGCAACCACACGACTAAAACACACTTTTTGTTCGAGAAGATTATAAGCATGCGGTTTATATATCAGAGCAGGAAGCACATTTATCAGGAGACAAAAAGGTTGCCAGAGACGTAAAACCTGTCTCAGGAAGTCAAGGTGCGTAAATCTCTCTCCTCACGTTATTTGATTTAAAGCAAGGCTTCTTTAGTCTATTTCAGCTTGAGGATGTAGGAAAAACTCAGTCTTGAATCAATTTCATCCTCCTTCTACAAAAGTATTGAAGGAGGGCCGAGCTTGTTCTCTTAAAAAAAAAAAAAAGTAGATTTGTCTTCCGCTTTGTTCTTGTGGGACGGCTGTGCTTCAGTGACAGAGTCGTCGTCGCCTCTCACCCGGGTGTTTGATCACCAGCTCCTGCAGCCACATGTCGATGTGTCCCCACCTAACTTCACCAAACTTAATGTGCACAAAAGGACACCTAACCCCAAATAGCTCCAGCTGTGGATTCAGCGGTGCGAATGAGTACAAATGGTTAGTTAATATAGATGGATGCTTTTTACATTTTTACAACAGAGAGGGCGGGTCAAGTCTCCAGATGGATCTGAAATACACCTGATCAGGTGTTTGTCTGATGTGCTATGGAGAGTAAAAGACCAATGCAGAGGAACTGTCTCTTACCCTTTGGTGTGCTGATGGCTCGGTAGTTCACAACTCCTTTGGGCATCACTAAGAACAAAGTCACATAAGAAAGTCAACAGCTGATCAGGAAATAGAGATCGTTATGGTCATATCTTGCTCGTAGAATCCACCAGATTGAACAACATATATATATGTTTTCATCAAAATCAGAATCGTAATAATAAATCAGATAATTCTGTTACACTTGAACTCAGGTTTATACTGCTCCTGTAACTAAATCATTACATTGTTGGTCTTCTCAAGTCATTTCTTAAGTCATGGGAGTAAAATAAAGATGCATGAGATGGAATCAACACAATAACTGCAGCCTTTGTGACTGACGTGTCATGTGCAGCGTCTATTCATTTTAATACAACACTCTGATTTGTATGATCCGAAAAACGTGTAATTAATATTTTAATAATTATGAAAGTAACCAATGTAATGTAACCCTATAATATCATACAGCTGTAGGTTTTATTTAATGCTATAACCAGTCAGCGCTCAAATGTAAGTAAGAGTGCTCTTGTGTGTTTGTAAATTTGGTTCTGACCACAGAACTGACCCCACAAACACCAGACTCTTCTTCAAACGTTTTGTTCTTAGAAACAGTCGGTGATGTCTTTATTTCACCATCACAAGACGTGGAAAGTATGGATTCTGGAAGTTTCCCTGTGTTTTCATAACGGAGCAGCACTGTTTGTCCACATGGATGCATGTATGGGCAGAAGAAAGAATTCTGCTTCAAGTTCACAGGACGTTTTCCTGATTTTCCTTCTCCTACCTGTTCCTTCCAGAGCCATGGACTTCCTGGACTGGACGGCTTCCCCCTGCCTGGTTCTCTGAGCACGCCTGAGAAACATAAACACAAACACAACATAAACACAAAGCCAGCTACTTAAACCCTGTTTTTACACTGCTTCCTGCTTACGAGGCCATAGCTGTTGGAGCATTTATACGTCACAGGGGTCTTCGAACTGAGGCTAAATTCTCGTTCAATGTGAGCTGTGTGTGTGTGAACGCAAACATCAGACTTTTTCTGGAGTTACTTCTAGAAGCACCACAGTAATTTTCTGCACACTGTCCGAGTGAGCTGACGTGAGAACTCTAACTCTAATCACGAGCTGCAACTTTCAAGACAACTTGTGAAAAACAAAGAGTCAATCATAGACAAAGTGTTTACTGATCAGCTGCTGTGAGGGAAGCCTACCTGTCAGTTTGTGCCAGTCGAGCAGCCGTTTGGTTTGGTCGCGGTGGTTGTGGTGTAGCAAAGCTAAATGGGAGGAGGGGCTTGGACTTGATGGGAGAGCCGTGGACCGGATGCTGAGGAGAGCAGGGAATCCATCACACATTCAATGAGTCAAAGACACTGGCCTATTTTTGTTTAGAATGTAAGAAAAAAAGCTTATCTTAAATCTTTTTTTTTTAAAAAATACATTTTCGAAGAAGCACGTTTTGATCCAAAAGTTTTATTTACAGTACATCTGGGCTGATCTCACCTGTGCAGTGGGAGTTCTGGCGTCTCCTTCCAGGTTGCAGTTGTCCATTTGTTGCTCCATCTCTCTCTCCCTCTCAGCCGTCTTCAAAGCAAACTCCACCTCCGCCGCCAGCTGCTCATCTCCAGAGAAAAACTCCTTCACCTCGTTACGATAATCCTGCATCGTCACCTGATGGAAACGACGGGATCACGTCGAACATGAGGTGGAGTCACCTGAACAATGTGATGCAGCCTCAGAAAGGCTGCTAACTCTGAGCCACGCATAGCTTTCTCTCTCTCTCCTTTTGAGCCCTCAACCTGCCTTAGCTCCTTGTAGAGGTAGGAGAGTATACCATTTCTTAGTAAAGAATTCTTAACTTAAGACAGTACAACATTTCAAAATAAAAGCCTAACAATTTAATTTTTTTCATGCAAATTAACAGAATAAAAATTAGAAAAGGACAGCTTATCTAGGTAAAAAAAAATGCAATTAATCACAAGTAACATTAATCATGATTCAAACTGTTATCATATGACAGGACTATAGAAAATGCATCAAAGACGAAACTTAAAGAGTTCTCACCTGGAGGTATGCCATAAGGTCTCTGAGGACAGGAGAGCGTTTCTGCTCAAGCAGACTCTTCAGGCCGATGATGAAAGGAACTGTGTTCTCTATGAAGGCCTTCTTCTGGACCTGTGGACCCAAGCACAACGCTTAAAGGAATTAACCAATCACACTGAACTGCCGTATCAGGAAAGCAAGAAGCAAATGTCAACTCCTTTTGTTTCTGCAGGTCTTCATTCATTTAGGGCTGCCACCTTATAATACCAGTACCAGATGTTTGTTCATAATGGGAATCAAATAAGCTTTTTAGTTTCAGGACTAAAACACCTTCAACTCAAACATGCATTTTATCCTTTAACACTTTAAGTGTCTGTAACAGCTTTCCCACTGTTACTGACCCGACCTTCCAAATAAAGGACTGGCCCTACAGGTACATGTGTACATGAAGTAGTTCGGCTGGTTAGTGATGGGACATGATTCTCTCGTGTGTGACAGAAAAAAACAGGATACTCCATAGGTTGTTACAGAAGTCAGCAACGACTGTCCAGTATTTTGTGTTAATCATACTGGTAAATCATGATCGGTTTCATGCAACGCATCCAGCCACATTTATAGAATTTGGTTTTTTTTAAGCTAGCAGCCACCACCAGAAAAAACAGCCAAATCAGTCGGCTCCGATGAAGCAGCTGTGAAGAAAAGAAACTGGAGATGGAAGAAGCTGCAAAAAATATTTTTTAACTTCTACAAAGTTCCCCATCTAATTATTTTCATGTAAACACTGATTTCAAAATATTCTTTTGGCGACTGCACTCATGAGAGGGGAGGTGGAGTCAGACATCTGTTGACTTGCCTTAGAATATTTTTAGACCTGACTGAGCTGCTGTGGTGTAGACATCTTCTTGTATTGGTTCTGTTTGTGTGATTTATCATAGTTATCATATGTTTTATTTTATTTTGGCAGTTTGTAAGTCTCTCCAATACTTGCACACTTTTTTGGTGGCTGCCAAAAATCTGATTTAAAACATAAACATGCATCCTCAGATTTAAAATGTGGTCATGTCCACCCTGCTTTGCTTCAGCAGCAGCGTGATGCTGAACAGGCCACAAAAAGCTGACTTTACTGACTTCCATTCAAAAACAGTTGTACCATATTTCGCCTAGTTATTTTCATGGAGCTCACCTGTGACACCACCTTCTTCTGTGCGGCCTGCAGCACAGCTTTGGCCATGTTGGCCATGTGCTCCTCCTCTGGTTCCTCCTCTGCTGGGCCTCCTGCTGGAGTAGATACAGCCTGCAGCTTCATCTCCTTCAGACTCAAGATTTTGAAGGTCTCTGAAAGAATTTCAGCACCGTCTGCATCCAGTGGCAACTCCTCGTCTGCAAAGCATGCTGGATAAAGAAAAGGTTTAAGATGTTTACTGCTATAGCACTGTTGAACAAAACTAGCACAAGATGATGCATTTTAACCATGTTGGGTTATTTATTATTATCTTCTTAACGGGTGTCTGTTTGAAGACTTCTCCATGACCAGATGTAATCGATCTGCTGTTTCCTTTTAATTGCTTTTGTATAATGTTGTATCTGTCTCTGGAGCGCTGAATTCCTGTCGGCACGACAAGTTTACCTCTAGGCAAAAGAAAGAAACCTCCAGCCTTGAAGTAATTGTTCTATATGCAGTACGATCGATTCCTTGCACAGCTTTGGTTCTGAGTGCACACGCGTGCTTACCCAGGACAGACTGGTTGATTTTGTTGACGATGTTGAAGCGTTGGGCGTCTGTGAAGTGCTCCAGCAGGAAGCGGTAGATCCTAAAACGCTTTTCACGGTGCTGTTCTCCTTTCAGTGAAAATTTAACCCTTTCCCTGCAAAAAGAGTTAAGCGCATAAGTCAACGACCAACACTCAACTGTTTCGGCTTATTCGTTGCCTTTACGTCAAACTGGGATGCAAAATAAAACGTTGAGCCAAACATGAACTAGACGTCAGGAGTAAGTGTCCGTCAGCGTCCTACCTCTCACTCTGAGGGAACTTGTTGTAGGACTTGTGCTGGTCGTAGGAGTTGAAGTGGAAGATGCACTCGATGAAATGCTGGCTGAACATTTCTGGGTTTTTCTTTAGCAGCAGGTGGAGCAGGCAGTATTCACACAGACTGAGACAGGAGACACCAAGCTTGATATAACTGTGATGTTTTTTTTAAACAGCTTAAAACAATGTTAGATTTCATTCTGTTTGTGTACAATGTGAAACTGTGCCATCGTATACACGTTTTACAGCAGGTATACTGTGATGTATGACGTTTGCCTTAAATGATAATGGCATCATCTCTTCAGAGATTGATTCTATAATTATTTATTTGGTCACTGTCTTTACCTGGCGATGGCAGGGACTGGATCGACCAGGGCCACCATGAAGTGAAAGAAGAGCGAGCCTTTCCATTTCACAAACTCCTCCTAGAAGATAAAATAAAAAAATAATACATTAAAGACAAATCCATCCAACTGGAATCAAACCTGAGTGAAAATAAAACGCGTTTCTAAAAGTGTTAGTCACACATACAGAAGTTGACATACAGTATCTATTAAAGCTAAAATGGAAACACAATGTGATTTTTACCTAAATGTAAATGAAGCCTATGACTGTTTAGTGTTTCCAACATCGTTTTTTTTAAAATTTATACAGGGCTTTTCTCAAACACTGCGTATTACATTCACCCACTCGAGTCTCATCAGTTTTAATGAAATAATCTCATTCCCGTGACGGTGCTGACTCTTCCACCAGGACAGCAGGAACATGGATCAACCAACACTACTCCAACAGAAAGATGAACAACTTTGCCGCTGAGCTCCAGCCGTCCCGGAGGTTTTTACTAAACTCACCTGGCTGTAAATCCTCTGCAGCTAATTAATGGCCTCTGATCAACAGGTGTGATGAGAGGTACCAGCTCTTTATGCAAGCTTAAATGTAGTGAATGGAAACAGATATTAACTGCGTTTAGGCTTTCTTGATATCTATTTGTTAAAAACGGCTCAACATCACAAAAAGTAATCGATATTGAAAACCCAGGATGCTGAAAGATTCCAAGAATCATCGGTTGAGTCTTCTGTCCAGTAAGTCAACTAGGCCACATAAAAGGTTCTGCACTGTTTAGTATGTTATCATAAATGCACATTTCTTACTTTAAAAAAAGTTTTTCTAACACTATTACTTGTTCCTAATCTGTCTTCAAACCCACTGATTCTGAGAAAAGTTCATCCTCTCCATCTTTTACCTGCTCCGCTTTTCACAAAATGTGTGCTCAAACAGGCTGTTTGGAGATTTACCCTTTGTGACATCACAAAGGGCAACAACTCCTCCCCCAGGTGGGTGTTTGGTAACAGAGACCCCCTACCAACCTCATCTTTTGATATTGTTGTATTGATAGAGAGCATCTCTAAGTTAACCCAAAATATATGATATTTACCCACATTTTCTAAGGAGGCGCTGGATAGCGTGGATAGAGGTTTTAGTTTATACAACATCCACAGAGGTTAGAATCCTTTAAGTGGGCATCCCAGGTTCTCATACTGGTCTCCTACTCTATCCATTCACTCCCCCCCCCCAAAAAAAACCCTTACATGGAAAAGAAAGACGGACTGAAAGTGTGGCCTAGAGAAGAGTGTGGTTATTAGAAGCTCTCACCTGAAG
Organism: Symphodus melops; assembly: GCF_947650265.1. Classification (NCBI taxonomy): domain Eukaryota; kingdom Metazoa; phylum Chordata; class Actinopteri; order Labriformes; family Labridae; genus Symphodus; species Symphodus melops. Next base: position 4,771,137 of record NC_136705.1, read on the forward strand.
CAGGTTGGTCAGCATGATGAGGGTCTGTTCCCTGATGACAGCTTCATTGTCTCGCAGACAGGTGGAGATGTTTGGGATGTAGTGGTCCACGCTGTTGGTGTAGCGAACACACAAATCACACATGATCACCACCACATTGTTGCGCACGGCGACCTCTGTGCCAACCTCCAGCTCTCTGGCAAACACCGGCAGGTACTTCTGGACCAGCTCCTCATGCTGCAGACAGAGTTTACCTGAAGCAGAATGGAGGGTCAGGAGGATGACATTGTTCTGTGGACATTTTGGAAAGGACTCATAGAAGGAAGGCAGAGAAAATGACAGCTTACCCAAGGTGATGACTCCGTGCGCTCTAACTCTGGTGGGCAGAGAGTTTGCTCTGAACTGAGACAGAGGCTGTGAGGCCGGTACCTCTCCCTGTAACTCTGTCAGAAACAGAAACACCTCATGAAAACAAGATTATGGAGAGTAAACCATTACTGTGCTGCATGTCCTGAAATGTTTTCAGGTGTTTGTTGTTATAGTTTGACCACAAGATTACATCACCACTATCATTGTATACATATATACACTTTTTCATTTCTTGCTTGTTATTCAAAGTGTTCAGAATATTTAAGTTGAGTTTTTAGGGTTAGTGCAGGTGATCAAAGAGAAATGGTGTCAAAAGATATCAAAAATAATCTTGACAAATTGTTTTGCCATCATCAAGCAGCCCTGAAATGTCGGTTTCATAAGGAACATTTTCTCATGTAATGACAAATGACTTTTTTTTTTTTTTTTTTTTTTAAATCAACTCCAATGTCTCTTCATAGCCAACAAGATGTCAAAGTTACATCAAATGACTTTCTATGCAATCAAACATTTGAACAACATGTTGTATAATACAGTAAATTACCAGTATATTATTTTTTACCAAGACATAATGTCAAATGAAAATGTAAAAAATATGTAATTATTTACTCACTGGTTGTAGGATTTACCAGAGAAGACGATTAAACACTAGATAGAAAAATTCACGAGGCTTTGAAATAGTGAAGATGAAGTTTTTTAAAGAGCTCAACTGAAAATGGGTGTGACCAATAAGAGCACAGGTGATATAAACTAGGTCTGAGTCTTAATTAGAAAACAGTGTTTACTTAAAAGAGCTGTCTTTTTAACAGCTTCATCATTTGTCAATCAAATATAAAATAAACATGACTCAAACTTGCTCTCTGTGAGCCTTTAGTGTGTGTGTTAGGATATCATGACATGGTTTGTACAGGCAGGACACAGGAGCTCTGTTTGGTACTTGATCATCCCTCCTACCTGCCACTCTGTCAGTCTGCGTTGTGAGGACTGATTCCACAAGCAGCACCGTCCTTTTGCCAACCTTTGAAGGACAGTGGAGTGATGCCACACCCAGAGTGTGGAGGTGTTTTATCTGGAACAGAGATCATTTTTACATCAAGAGAAGCACTGTCAGTGTGAGCACATCTTCAGAATATGCAGCTTTCGGGTTTGCTTTCGAAGCTCGGTCCCCATTATTCCAAAAGGTGCATTACCTCAAACTCACAAAACTGCATGACCAGATTCAATCCAGAGTGTCCTCTCTCTACATGTAGGTTAGCAATTTATTATTCAGATTCAGAGGTCGGACTGCAGTACAAGAATTTTTTATTTTTTTTTGAAACTCTATTTATCCCCGTGGGGCAATTAGCGCACCAAGCGTTCGTCCACAGGAGCAGCGAACTGCATACACCCTGACAGAGCAGGGTCATGTCAATGTCATATAAGTGTCTTGCCCAAGGACACATCAGACATGTTGCTCGCTGGGGATTGAACCCTTGACCTTCTGGTTGAGACCTTCTGGTTGAGAGACGATGACTCAACCCACTGAGCCACAGCCGCCCCAAGAATGCTACTTGTTGCTAAATGGCTAAATCAGTGTTGTTTGAGTTTGAATTCAGAGATGCTATTCAGACTGCTTCTTCATGGTGTGACATTCATGTCCCTGTGACAACCTTTAATGAATGTCGCAGAGGTGTAATGGGGAGATGAAGCGACCCCTCCTCTGTATCGCTTTTGGAGGTTGTAACAGAGGTGTTACAGGAGCGAGATCTTCAGAAGTCTCTGATACATCTGTGGCCAGAATTATGCATCACCTGCTGTACACACTGTGTCTCTTCACGATGATGTTGTCAAATAAATGACACGTCACCGGTGAAGACTTTTTCAAGTCGAACTTTATCCAACATCGACCTGTGTCGATGTTGCTGCTGAAGGTTAGCTCTCACCATTAGCTCTTCATTCAAGTTCTCGTTTCCCTTTTCGCTCAGGATGATGGCAGCTAGATAAGCTTCACACACAGACACCAGCTCCCCACAGTGCTGGTTCAGGAAAGCCTGAAAAAAACACAAAACAAATGAAGTTTAATTCTATGTGACAGAAAGTACAAATACGGATCAGGAGTATAAAATCATGACTCAGGTCAGATTTGGATATGTCAAAAGATGGTGTGTGATTCTAATGAGAAGCAGATTATTAAGGAAGAGTTATAGACCAAAACAAAAGATCACTTTATGGAGCATTAAACCTGTTAGCATGTCATCACAGAGCAATCGCTTAAAAATGCATTCATAATGATCAGAGAGGTCGAGGTCACAGACCATGAATGTTCAGCTTTGACCCAAACCGTCATTAGAAACATCCCACATCTGAGTATGTCTAATTAAAAAAAGAATGCTGCATGTTAGTAGGTTGAACAGTGAGAAACCAGGAGGTCATACCTGGGTCTGTTTGACATCTTCACTGTGGCCAAGTTGATGAAGAGTCTCAACAGCAGCATTGATCACCTCCAAAGACAAAGTGAAGGTCTTTAACCAAGTCATCAGATCACCTGGAGAGAGAGAGAGAGAGGGAAGAAGAAGACAATATTACCCTGCTATTAGATTGGACACGCTTCAAACACAAGGGCCAGGAATCAAAACACACGCACGAAAACATCCAGTTTATGAGCACTGATGGAGAGATGTCTGAGCTGCTTCACTTCACATGTCAGAGTGAGTGTGTTGTACACTCATAGACATAAAGTGCACCAATCAGATGAAGACAGTGAGGGAGAGAGAAAGGTTGACAGTTAAAGGCTTAATCCCATCACAATCACTCACTAACTATCCTGTCTTTGGTGTCCTCATTCAAATGTGCGGCGATGTCTCCGATCACAGACAGGATGTGACAGCAGGTTGTCACCGGTACGTCCTTTGATCTAAGAGCACAAAATTAAAAAAACAAAAAACAGATGTTATTTATTTATTAGTAGAAAATAAAACATGAGCTCAATTTAAATGCTGGATATGAATTTTCTCCCACTCACCTGATCAAGTCGTCCCAGGCATCCAGGATCTTCCCATAAGGAAGTTTTGAGGACGAAGCAACAACCTTGGAGAGTAGCAGCCAGGCGCCGGCGGCGTGATCAGCCACGGTGTGTGAGATCAGGTTGGTGATGAATGTCGGGGTGAACATGTTCTGTTTGGACCAGATGGTGAAAGCCCTGCTGAAATATCGGCTGGAAGAGAATATCAGAGACAACATTGGTGAGGTGATGAGGATTTAAAAATGACGCCTTTTAAAGATCGATAAGCACAATATTTTGTTTTAGTACATAACACATTCTGGATTGAACTTTAGACTTTTATACCTGAGGTTCTGGCATTCCTGACAGAGCAGGTCCAACAGCGCCCATGTCAGACTCTGACTGGCATCCATATGGCGGCCGGCAGAGTAAGGTTTGATCCGGCTCAGCAGCACCTGATCAAGAGCCTCAAGGGCCTTTTCCTGCACTGAGCTCTCAGCGTCCACCACTGCTGGTACCACACCCTGCAGCCACGCCTTCTGCACCACACTGCACTCAGGTTTAGCCTGGTGGAGCAAAAAAAACAACATAAAAACCTTTTGAAATGATCGTTGTGAGGACAGGAATGTACAGCTGTATGCTTTTTATAGGTAGGAGATTTCGTGTACATTGTTTAGAGAAGCTGTGACTGTTTATGCAGGACAATAAAGACACATAACTTGCGTCATTCCTTCTGTCACTGATGCTTATTTGCATTCATCCATCTGCACTATTTGAGTTTTCTGAATACTAGAGTTCTCTATGTCCCGCCTCATTGAGCTTGTTTTTTGAGACTCACAGCAAGCAGCTCTCCTAAACACTGCAGGGCCTTCTTCTTTACAGACACAGCGGGGTCTCTGCAGCGTTCTGACAGCGTGGACAAGGTCTCCGAGCTGGCTGGGATCACATCGTGTTTCAGGAGACCAACGAGAGCCTGCAGAGTGACGGCAAAGTACGCAGGTGGGAAAGCATGTGTGCATCAACAGTCGACAGCGTGTTAAACAGATCATTTTAAAGTTGAGTTCAAAATACCTGCAGGGCCGATTTCCTCACGTTGGTTTTTGGGTCTTTTGCTCGCCGCAAGAGAAGAGCCAGGTTCTCTTTGGCTGAATCAACAATATAAAAACCCGTCAATCTATCATTACAATGGTGCTAATGTGTGAACTTACACATCTATTTACAAGAATCACATGCAGGAAGTTAAAAAATAGTTGCATTTACCGTCACAAATGGAGCCGTCAGTGCTGCTGATCTCCACGGTCCTGAAGGGCAGACTGCGGTAGGTTTTCTGAGTCTGCTGGGACATGGGACTTTCTGAAACACAGTCAGGTCGATTCAAACATGAAACGTCATGCTCTGCAGTCTACTACACCTTTTTTTCTGTCGAATCAAGGTGAGCACAGTTTAAATAATAAGTAACAATTCCTCATGGAAAAGAAAAAAAAACTAAGTTTAACTGGAGGCCGAGTATGTCGAAGATGAATCTAGAGGGGGGGAATCATTTAATCTCTTCTGGTGTTTCTTGACTGGTCAGACCGCCAGCTCTTCATATCTTCATGAAGACTACATCAAGTTTGTAACCATTAGAAATGATACAATAACTACAAAAAAATAAAACATATTTTCATGAACCTTTATTATTTCTAATGAAGGTTGTTAAATGCTTTCAGAAATAAGGGCCTTATCTTATTTGAAAATGTGCCTCTTAAAGCCTCTATGGCATGTTACCAACCAAACTAAAAAGGTTACCTTCTGTGATTTCACTCTCCAACACCGTCTGGGTTGCAGCTAAACACAGGAAGTAGACAGGTTTCATTAGTGGACATGTGTGCATAATCAGTTTATGGTACAAACACAGTGGTCTCAAAATAATATGTCTTGTGTCCTGCCTGTCTGTACACTGCTACTGGATGCCTTGAATTTCCCTCAGGATCAATAAAGTATCCATCTATCTATTTATTCCCCTCACTCGATTTCTTCCATTCCCCGTCCTCTTTTCGAGATCTCTCTTCAGAACCACCCGTGTCTTGCTATTCTGTCTTGGGTTTTTGTTTTACATTTTGTAAGGTCCAGTTGCATAATGGTTGTGGAGGTGATTAGGGTCAATGTGGTAGGAGGACAGATAGCACTCAAGACTCACTAGCTTGTGTTAACGTAGCACAGGTGGCAGTGTAAGGGCCATGTGGAAGTTATGTAACTTCTGCGTAGAGCATAGAGGAATAACTGGATGATTGTTATCCTTTATTAGGGAACAAGCGTCCACCTGAGATTGTCCAAGGAGTCATGTGATTTCCTCTTAACATGTTTATATTCCCTTAGCTAGTAGTCCCAGTTTCACCTCCCACAGCACAAATAAAAAAACTCAGGTGTTCCCCACTAGTGTGTATAAATGTTTTCTCACTGGCTGTGAAGAGGTTGTGGACGGCCCGGGTGACGTTTAATGAAGGCAGCTCCAAACACTGAGCCAGGCAGGAGAGGGCGTGGCCTTGGACAGTCGGGGAGTCGTCCATCCGCCGGGTGAAAAGAACACTCTGGATCAGGAACTTGTGTGGCAGGAAGTGAGCGAGCTCTGGATCCTGACAATCCTCAGAACTCCTTTCTGGCTGCTCCAGCAAAACCATGACCACGTCCACAGAGAAGAGCCGGTGAACCATCTGCAGAAGCCACAACAACAGACTCAACACACAGGGGATTACAGTGACTTAGAGATAAATGAAGCCGGAATGATATTCAGGCTATATCCAACATCATCAGCTAGTAACATCTGCAACCATTACTTAGAGATCAAACAGTCAAATATTGATGGTTCATATGTACGAAAGGATGAAGGTAGAAGTAATATTAGAGAAAAGACTTATGTTAAAAACAGAAAAAGAAAGTATTGCCGGTAAAATGAACGCCGTGTTTGCTGTAAAGTTTGAATATAAATGTGCACTATGACAACACTTTGTGCACCTTTTGTGGTGCAGCTGTGTCTGCTGCTCTTTCATGTCACCATTGTGTTCTAATTATGTTTTAGTTGTATTGCTTTGTTCTTGTTTTTACCATGGAAAGCACCTTGTGCACCATTTGGTACTGGAAGGTGCTATACAAATAAAATTTGATTGATTGATTGATTATGATCATTTCATCAGGTGGTGAAAACTCAATGGTTTAAAAATGAAAATGTATAACGTTAGATCATCATTTTTGGATCTTACATAAAAAGGAAAGAGTCCTTTGAAAGTGGAGGCGTGTTACCTTTGAGTGTCTGGAGAAGTTAAACAGCCACTTGATGAAGCGGGCGTACTCTTGACTGGCCATCTGTGACGTCAACATACCCACAGCTTGGGCTCCGTGGCTTCGAAACTCACTCTTCTCCACCATCTAAACATCAGCAGGATAAATACAGTATCACCACTTGACCAGTGAATCAACCTGTAACTAAGTATAGTAAAAAAAAAAAAACGACAAGCACATCCCTCGGAGAGTGCTGGATCAAAAAAACAAACCAAAGAAAAGCTAAAAGAAGAAAACACGATCTGCTAAATCCTTTAAACAGGAGCTTCTTGGTGTGCAACTTCTTTGCTTTCAAATCATAAAAACCTCTCATACAATCATCAGTAAATAGCTCCTTAGTTTCCTTCATAATGTTTTAGGCATAACAGTCATCGCAGACTCTCTGAACTTTACAGTATATGTTCTAGTTTTAGTCACAAGTGCATTTCACCTGATAGCAGATATGCTGCAGGAGGATTTGCAGGAAAGGCAGAGCCAGCTCCTTCAGCTCCTCCACAAGATGACTGAAATCACACAAACAGAGAACTCAAGCATGAAGTAACATGTCAACGATAACTACAGTAACTAATAGATAGAGGAATGATAGAAATGATATTTACCAAACAAAACTAATGGCCTGGTTGCGGGTGGAGAGGACAGCCTGGCTCGGTACGAGAAGAGAAGGCCTTCCTCTGTTGTTTTTAGTCATCATCAAGATAACGTACAGAAGTCGGTGGAAAACCCTCCGGAGGGACTGGCAGACAGACATTAGTTTGGATTAGAAACAGGAAAAACTGCTGTTTTATCATTTGGTCAGGCAAATAGATTTCTTCTGCTCCAATTAACTTTAAAATGTGTTCCTGTATTTTAATCATGGAGAACTACTATAGGATCTCACTTCTTTCTGGTCTCCATGTTTTGGAGAGCAGAGCAGCCGCAGGCCGTAGAAAGCCATCTCAGGAATACTCCTCAGCTTGGTGATATCTCTGTGTAGAAATAACATTAACTGTCAGCTTTTTGTTTTCACAACCTGGATTTATTTTTTTGAGAAGACAGAGAAATAAGACAACTCACTGTTCAGCAGCAAAGGTTGCCTCTCCAACAAGTGGCTCAAAGGACAGCAGCTTACTGAAGATCTGCGTTGAAGAAGGTAACGGGTTCAAACACTGAAGACACTGCAGAGTGCTGGGAAGTGGGCGTGTTTGTTAGTTACCTGTGTGCAGTTACTGGCGCTCTGCGGTTTGTCTTTGAGAGGAAAAGCCTGCAGGAGTCTGAGGAGGCTTTGAACCAAGTAAACCACAGCACCTCTGATCTTTGTCAAGTCCTGGCCAGAGAAGTAAAGCTCCTCCTCTTCCTCCTCCTCATCCACTTCCATCTGAGGGAAACATTAGACGTCATTTTCAAACACCCTTTACACCCCAATTATTCGACCAAAACTCATGTTAATGATACACGATTCGCACATCTCCATTTGCGTCAGATACAAGGGAAACCTACCCTAATCAATGTGTTGATGAATAATTAATAATAGGAGATCTTTCTTTAATCGACTTTAGAACACATAACAAGGGTTATTTTGAAAAATCCTCCTTGAATGAACATTTCTGCAAACACTAAGACATTTAAAATTGAACTAAAAAGAAGAAAATAAACATCCTATCTGCTGCGTCTAGATGTGCAGTCAATCTTTGAAGCTCTGTACTTCCGCACTTACTGCGCTAATCTTAAAATGGTCCGGTGGCTTTGCGTGATCGTTACCTCTTCAGGGTCTTTCCTCTGCGCTTTGGAGCGTTTCTCTGTCTGAGAACTCTTCGGGCCTTCTTTCTTGCGCTTCTTACCAGAGTCCTGAGGCCAGCATTGAGACGTTATGTCTGAACACGTGTCCAACAAAACCTCATGGAAAACTTTGTTGGCGATGCTCCCTGGAAGCAGAGATGCACACTTTTACATTCCACTGTGAACTACTAATATAAGACATGTTTTAAACATTACATGAGTGTACTATATGATGGGCCCCAATGAGCAATCGTAACTCAAAAAGAAGCAGATTTACTCACCAGGGATGCCCAGCAGCAGCAGGTAGAGGGCAGCAGCACGCAGTCCACTCACTCTCTGCTGGACTTTGGCTCCTTTCGCTTTCCCAGCCAGGACAAAGAGGGACAGAACAGCCACCAAAGTCTTGACAGACACCCCGTTTTCCCCCAGAATAGCCCAGACACTCTGCAGAACAACACAGAGACAGCCTGTCCTTAGTGCTGGTACCAAACAAGAAACAGATACCAGAGCCAGCATCAAGTTGAAGGAAGAATCAAATAAAGAGTGAATATGGAGTCTGTGCTGAATCAGTCTTACTTGTGAAGCTCCATCCCTGCTTGCAGACGGCTGTCGCTCAGCAGCATGGGCCAATAAACACTGGTACAGGTTGTTGAAGTTCCTGCCTCCGATCACGACAAGTTCCTCTCCGACGGTGTCATCAAGTTGTTTTCTCTCGGTGAACTCCAAGTCCCACACTTCATCCACCCAGGCTGGAAATCACAACAGTTAGCACATCACCCGAGAGGTTATTCAATATCACAGCTGCTGCTGATGATGATGTGGAGCTTAAGGACATATAATAATAAATCACAAATAATCACATATAATAATAAATCACAATTAAATAAATAAATGTAAAAATATCACTCAGAGCAATGACAAATAAACCCTTTGAAATAATACTACCTGATATTGGTTGAAAAAGAAGCTGCATCAGCTGTCAAAATGAAAAATGCTCTTTTTTTGGGTGAGAGAATCCATCAAAAACTGAATTTAAAGGTTCAGTTATTTACTTAACTGTCAAATATGAGCTAATAAATAAATCACTTATCTCAGTTCTACACAAACATACATTATAAACACCATACAGTGGGTAGCAGGGTGTGTGTGTGTGTATATATATATATATATATATATATATATATATATATCGTTTCTTTCGATTCCCCTTTCTGTGTTTAGTGACAACACGATGTACTTCTTCTATCAGATAAATAATAGCAATAAATAATAATAATAATAATAATAATATAAATAGACAGCATAGTGACTTAGGTTATCGGTAAACAATGTGCAGCTTTTTACATCAAACGTGTCATTTTAAGGTTGAAGTCCTCGAAAATGAAACACACTTAGATTTAACATACAATAAAAGTCAAATACAAATCAATACGTTGCATCACTAACATGTTAAAGTTTTCCTCTGCGCATCAGAGCAGAGGACAAAACCCGGGAAATAACAACGAGTTACATTAGGAGCAAACAGCCAGCATATACAATATCTGGATTCATTCAGTTTATAAGAAAAACTCATTTATATTGTACAAAAAATACATGATTTTACCTTTTGGGATTTCATTTAATCTCAGGAATTGCAGCGCAGATATTAAATCCATGTTGAGAGGTTATATTTTGAATCAGCCCGCCCGCCTGGAAAAACCCACTCGCACAAGTGCGCATGCGCAGAAAACCAAGTCTTCTTCAGTTTTTATTTGCAGTTTATAAACCAGCGTAGTGGCTCATGACTGCCACCAAATGGAGGGAAGTGTAAAACAGCAGAATAAGCAGAAAACAAACTGTTCTTGTCTTTATTGTACTGAATAGAAAAAATTAAGCTACCTCCATATTTCCGTATGTTCTCTGACTTTCATGTCAGAAGAATGAGACGCTTGAGACAACTGCAAATGTTTTACTTTGACAGTCAACCTGCATGAGAGAAGCAGTGAGCATTAGGCAAAGATTGAACAATGCAGAGTAAAATGTATAGAACATTACAGAAAAAAGACAGGGGGTGTTGCAGTGCTTTATAAATTGATCAAACACTAAACGTGTTTTCATATTAGAAGAGGAAGGTCCCATACGCTTCAGCTGCACCACTTCCTTTAAAGTTAACATGCGAGAGCTTCACTTCCTTTTCTATAATAGTAACAATAGCACACAGAGGAATTGTTTTGACTCAGAATGAGATTTAAAAGTCTCCTTTTATACGGTTTGCTGTAACAGGAATAAATATGAACAGAGGACCAAACATAGGCAAAGTCTAACAGTAAAATATAAGTATTTTCTAAGACACATGACATCAACAGAAAGGATAATATGGATGTGTCAGAGAATTTAGGACTCAGGAAAGGAAAATGCAGTAAAGATGGAATTAACTTTTTATCAGGTTACCGAGGGACTGTCATATTTCCTCTGATTGTCTCGTGGTGTGGAAAGGAGAGCATGGGAAATGTCTGGAGAGTGTCCACATTTTAAACATTAAAATAGAAACTTATATTGCTCTGTAACTTTTGCCACCACAATTTTTTTCCAGCTATTTACTGTTTTATTTTAGGGGTTTATGTTCAATTATAGTTTGTATTTGCAAAAAGAACAGAACAAAGTGACTGATAGTAGTTATACTTAATTTAAACCAAACAAATGTTTCTTTTAAATTGAAACTTCTAATATATTACAATATGTATCAATCTTGTGTCAGGTCATATCAGTGTTTCTTCAACATGCAAACATTATATTTGACATATTTGACAATTTCCACAGCTGACATGCTATACTATCAAATACATTTTTGTGTAAGTTTTTGTTCTCCAACAGAATTGATAATTTTTCATTTTGTTTTGAATTTAATGTTGTTTACCATTACAGTTTTATTATCATTAATGGAAGATTTATGTAATCTTGGATTAAAACATTTTTCATTTTTAAGTCAAATAAACTTATTGAACAGATGTCACAATTCTAATGAGAAATCTCATGTCAAATCTATTTTTCCCATATAGATTTGGTACCGATGAGCTTTCCCTTCATTTTTTTTCATGATGAGTTCACCACTAAAAAAACAGGTGTAAACGGGATCCTATTTTCCTTTTTTCCATGAATGGAAACGTGCTGAAACTCAACCTACCACACAGATTCTCCTTACATTTTATATTCTGTGTACACTTTGGAATTTTATTTGAAGAAAATATTCATGTAAAAAACATCAGAAAAAAATACAAAGATGTGCGAAACTAGGAAAGTAAAACCTAAACACATATACAAATGTAGATATGGATAATAGATAATATAGAAACATTTCCAAAAAAGGATGATCACACCATCCATTTCTGATGAGAGTCGCACTGAGGACAAAAGCTGCATGTCAAAATGCAAAATAACTAATAATAAGCAAGTTTATATGACAAGTCTGTCAACGAAACACCTCCATCTCTTTGTCCATGGCCTCCACATTATTCTCCAGGGTGTACGTGCCCCATTTGTTGAGTCTGCTGTACAAAGGCAGTCCATCCTTCTCCCTGTAAAGGTAGACTCCAGTTACTCTGTTCCAGTTAGTGCTGCAGATCGGACTGGCGCTCTGGTACTCAGCCAGCTGCTCCTTCTCTTCCTTATCCAAAACTACAAAACCAAAGAAGCTCTTGATGTTCTCTGCAGCCAGAAGGCGGGCATGGACAGCTGCAGTGCGTTGGAAGAGGGTCTTTTCTTGAGATCGGAACTGAGACCAGTAGTCCTCTTGCTGGTAGCCGAGTGGAGAAGAGCACCGCTTCATACATAGCATCAAGAATACTGCCAGAGACAGTCCGGCCACCAGCAGCCAGCCTAAAAGCTGGGGGAAAAAAAGGACAGTCGTGAAGTTAAGTTCAGGCACTGGGTCACTCGCAAGAACTTCCCTGAAACAGAAGTTTTCTATTCGGCAGCCTATGTTGCTCCAAAAACTGTATTTCTGTTCAGAATTAAAAGAACCTTTGTAAATGTATAAAGTTGCCCATGCCATGTGCACTAATGCACCCCCATACAATCAGGGATGATGGCTTTTGAATTGTGTATTGATAGCAAGCCAAAGGGTTCTTCTCGGCTTCAGCCCAGGTGTGTTGTAGAAATTTAACTTGCTTTTGAGAAAACGGTGATGGACTGTGTTCACAGACAATGGCTTTTAGAAGTGTTCCCGAGGCCATGCAGTCATGTCCATTACACAATCATTCCTGTTGTTAGTGCAGGTCCATCACAGAAAATCACTACAGCCCAATATTAGGTTTTGGCCTCGCCCCCTGCATGCACAGACTTCTTCTCAATTTGCTGACCTTAAGTAATGTTAGCATAACTTTAGTCCTTCAATAATTTATTTCAGAGCACAGTTATTATACACAGCATTATTGAAAAAAACCCAAGATATTAACAAACCAAGTCAAGCAAAAACAAAACATAAGTAATCCACAATACCTGAGATTCGTATTTTAGTCGTCGCTCAAGTTCAGTCCAGAAGCCTCGCAGCTCCGAAGCACTTCCTTGGCATGGTAATTTTGCCATGACCTCTGACCCATTTTTTGAAAAGAAGCCCTCCACTGAAGTGGGGTTTGCAAACTCACTGAGTGCACATGTGTACGCTTGACCCTGAAGCAAAGAGATGACCACCCAGGTTAATGGAGCGATCACAGCTTGACCGATGATGGTTCCCAGCAGTGCAAAACCTGCGGCTCCAGACAACTTCCGGCACCTTCTGAGTCGACATTCAGACACCACATCCCAAGTGCTCTTGTTCAACATTATTCCTACCAGGAAAAGTACCAGTGCAGGAACACCGATGGCAGCCAGGCCGTAGCGGTAGTTTCTCCCAGAGGAACAGGGACAGTGAAAAGCAAACACACTGTATGCAGTCTGGCTGGCAACAGTTCCCAGAGCGATCAGACCGTTAAAGATCATCACATCTTTACTCTTGAAGAAGAGGGACATAAACTTAAAGTTCTCTGTGACAAGAGCCGTAGCAGCCATGTTTAGATGGTGAGAGTGTGACTGGAGTGCAGAGAGTTTGATTTGGAGAAACTTCAGGCTGCAGAGAGAATAAAATGGGAGATGTTAAACACAGAGAAAAGTTTGAGGAAACAAAACTGTTTTCGATCAAAACATGCAGCTTTGATTATAAAAGTTAGTACTAAAAATAAATCCTTTCATTTGAAAACAAAGAGTGACTGTTTTACAGTATGCAGTCACGCAAACTCACGCTCTCTGGTAGTGTCCTGAGGCGAGGATGTGACTCAGCCCTGATATTCCATCACAGACATCGTGTGAAGTGATATCTCAAGAAAAAAACTGCAAAATATGTATGTTGAGTCCAAAAGGCGGTAAGGAGACTGAAGAATAGAAGTCACTCGTTGTAGAAAGAACTTTGAGTTTGTCGGTCTGGGCACCAGCGATGACTCACAGTCAGGAACTACCCGCATGTTTCCTCCCCAGTGGAAAAAAAAAAGTCTAAGTGAAAACATGTGTTGTAGATCACAGAGCAATATGGCGACCAACTGGGGCTGCACCGACAAATCAGAATATGAGTCACAGGTACAGACACACACATAAAGAAGCCAGGCATCCTTAGGGACATTTTGAGCAGCCTTATTGACTTGTCAGCCAAAATAATTTTTATAGACTACTGAGAAGAGGTATTTTTAGAAATGCTTTAAACCAGTCCCCAACACAGGGAGGCATAACAGCTCATTGGTTCATTTTTGCCCGCCCGCCTTGTAAACAAAAAAGTGAAGGTGATCTCTTCAACACTTTAGTATGAAGATGAAGAGAATAATAATCTATCCTCAGTAAACTCTGTATCAGCAGTATGCAGCAGCAGGTGGAGGGAGCAGAGGTGTGTGGCCAGGCAGCCACAGAAGCTGATTGACCCTGTGTACATTTGGTGAAAGCATTTGTTATTATAGGGATCAGATCACAAGTGAGCAGCTTCAGGTGTGAACACACAGGATGGATGAAGAGCCATTTATTGGATGTGTCTAAATTTAACAACAACAAAAAAGACATTTATAAAAGGTTTATTTCACTCATAAAACCAAAACAAACAAACTCATCAAAGTAGCAGCAAGAAGTTTCTGATACACACGCCAACCAATTAGGTTTATATAGTACAAAATGTGTTCTTTGGGGGTGTTGTAAGAAATAAAACAAGAACCAGAGAAATAAACACTTCATATGTTTAAATAAATATACAAATAAATAACTGATACAACACTGATTGAAAGATCAAAAGAGCAATAGGCTGAACGTGTACTCTTATTTCAAAAATTAGAACCGGAAGTGTATTCAGGTGATTTCAGGACAAAGGCATATACTGTACATAAAAGCCAATCGATCACGTGCAGCTTCTGGTCATTCATCAATAAAATCTCGTATTAATCAGTAGCGAGAAAGGTCAGCATTTTTTCGCACGTGACGACACAGAAGAGCGGTGAGTGAGGGTGGGGGGCGAGAGAGAGCCTGTGTGACGCAAACGCCGCAGAGATCGTCTATTTGTGAAGAGCCCTCACTCGGATCAGATTTTTACTTGTCTAACATTTAAAAAACATTATGCACAAGGTCATTAAGCATTCTTTTGAGATCGATTTAATACTTTTATTAAAGGGATACTTCACCCGTTTGCATGAAGCTGTGTATCATTAGAAACATGGTAGTAGTGTTGAATGGTCGTGAATCCAGCCCTCATTTTGCCCTGAGACGAGAAAAATATGTTTTTCTTTGCCTGGAAGTTTTCTTCATGTGATGCAAAAAGTGTCATATTGCATCACATGAAGAAAACTTTCAAGCAAAGAAAAACACATTTTTCTCGTCTCAGGGCAAAATGAGGGCTGGATTCACGACCATTCAACACTACTACCATGTTTCTAATGATACACAGCTTCATGTAAATGGGTGAAGTATCCCTTTAATTCACACCCTTCAGTAGCCTATTTCATTTACAATATCCTTTATATTATTTATGATCAATTTATGTATAACATATCGATTTACAAGAAAAAAAGTATTTATATTTTTTAAGCCACATTCAGCCCAATGCTAGAAATCTCAATGTTAAGATAATTTGTGATACAGCCTCAGAGGGTATCTCAATGTAATAGTTCTATAAATCATTTTCTCTATTCACACTCTCCGTCGCATGAATATGATTTTGCCAACTTGTTGTATTCTATAGGCCAGACCAGCGCCATGGGCCAGGCTATACAAGTCAATGGGCACACACCCCCATGACGTACAGCCCGTCTCC
Organism: Symphodus melops; assembly: GCF_947650265.1. Lineage (NCBI taxonomy): Eukaryota > Metazoa > Chordata > Actinopteri > Labriformes > Labridae > Symphodus > Symphodus melops. The sequence goes on from NC_136705.1 coordinate 4,786,832, forward strand.
TCTTTGGTCGCAGGAAAAAAAATAGGAGTGAGCCCTCCTTCTCTCCTCTTTTCTCGCGTTCTCATAGTAACTGTCACCTGCAGAAACACACCGGGACTCACCGAGCTACACCGACGGACCGACGAGTCTGCCCTGCTCCTGTTCACTAAAAGCGCCTCTGTGCTGCTGATCAGACCAAATCAATCAATACAGGGATCATTTGACTTTGATGTCCGCCGCGGTGGATCATAACCGGCGCGTGGCCTGCGGCGAGATCAGAGACACCGGAGCAGCTAATGATGACATCACCGTGTGAAAGTGCCGATCCTCCCCGCGTGAGCTGATCAGTCATCTATCAGGTTCATTAACATCCTTATAAAACCCTCTTTGAGAGCCAGACTCCATGATAGATTGGTTGATTGGTCTGCAGAGCTAATCGGCCCCTTCTCGTGCTAACAAACTCTTTGTATTAATTGATAATTGAGTAGCACAGGTGTGTGTGTGTGTGTGTGTGTGTGTGTGTGTGTGTGTGTGTGTGTGTGTGTGTGTGTGTGTGTGTGTGTGTGTCTGCGAAACTGTGTGTGCGTGTATAAAACTGATCATCCAACCCCGTTCCATCATGTAAAGACCAAGTGATTATTTGTCAACACCTGACTGCTTTCTGAATGACAGTACAGGAGCCAATAAGTGACAAAACAACAACTGATCAACAGTTGATCTCCTCATGTAGGTCAGTCAATTAGTCAATCAATGTTAACATCTTTATCGCTATACTAATTGACAACCGCCACAGATGGAGTCTGAAGGCCTTTTAATAATAATATTAATAATAATTGTTGTTGTTGTTGTACCACTTTTTTAAAAACCTAATTCTTCAATAGATCAGTTTTATTACAAAGACGAGTGATAAGGATCACCAATTTCCATATGATCAGACTACAAATGACGGAAAGCTCTGTATACAATTAAAAACTTCAACTTATCTAATGTTCCCTTATCAAAGTGTGTTATTTACTACTGTTGTCTCCACACAAACCGAACTGTTAAGATCATTAAAGATAGCTATAAGGGTAGTAACATCCCTTTATATCCTTTTGAATGACAGCTGAGTGACTGCCTTCAGGGAGTTTTGTTGTCACATGAAGTAGCTATAGGCAACCGGTCTATTCTGCAGAGAGGAGGAACCCACAATTCTCCTTCATGAAATAGTTCCAGCACTTAACTTTATCTGAGCTGCTTCACTTTCAAATGAATAATCTTCTTTTGTTTAAAAAAAGAAAAATATCTCTTGGTTTAAAAGTAACAGGTGTGACAGCTTAGGCTAAGGAGTAAGGGAACTTAGTGAAGATTATAAGATGACGTCCATAATCCAATTATCTGTTATTCAGACTCTCCAAGTCTTCATCTGGTAGCAAACTGACGTATTTGATAACCTGCGGGTTGTAATAACAGAAAATACACAAACTGTACATTTATTGATTTCAAATAGATCAAAATCTGATGAAGTACAAGCTTTGCACTTTGCCACTTATAAAGCTGCGTTTCCATGGAGATGGCTTTTTCAAGAATTTATGAATTTTATCCATCACATAATTTATATTTTAAAGAAAATATATTTTGCTTTAATCAGACTGTTTGAAGTTAAAACTTTCTGAAGTTTCCAAAATTTGTAGGGTTTAGACTGGCACCTCAAAGATCACAAAGATTAATTTAATTTCCAAGGTGATGTGAAAGACGTAGCAGCAGTTCACTCTGTGTGTAATAAATAGTGGTATAAAAAGGATTTATTGATATATAGTTTTTGTGTTGCTTATTGTTAGATCACCTTCAAGTAACTAATAAGAGAGTTAAGAATAGTTAATGACTTTTGCATTTGTCTTCGATCTCTGCAGTGCCTGACGACTTGTTTTCTCCCCGTGTTTCCAGCTGTTCAAGTGTTCCCAGTGCTCCCAGTCCTGTCCAGGATGCTGCCAGCCTCCATTCAGATCACAGGGGAGCTGCTGTCAGCTGCTGAGGTTCAGGACATCTGTGAGAGTCTGAAGGAGGACAGCGTTCGCCTGTTGTCCGTCCGCGGCTGCCAGCTATCTGACCGTGATTTTGGTCGCGTCTGTCGGAGCGTTGCAGAGTCACACTCGCTCGCTCAGCTCAACCTCAACCTGGGTGTCGTCTCCAGCATCAGTCGGACCCGACACCTGGCCGATGCCCTGAAGACAAACCGATCCCTGCAGACTTTGTTGTAAGTACAGACATCCGTTAATATTTCGAATGGCTATTAATGCCAAAGCTAGGTATAATGTGATTGGTTTGTAAGACACTGGCCCTGCCTCCTCCAGCCTCCATGGCAGCCCACTGTTGGACGCCGGCCTGGTTACCTTGAACTCAGCCCTGTCGACCCATCCAACACTGGTCTGTCTGGATCTCGGAGACTGCATGCTGGGAGATGAGGCGCTGGCACTGATCTGTGGGATGCTGCCTCCAGACGGAGCAAAGTCAGGTAACAATCTCCTGACTCCGTCAGGTGGAGATCTGATGTATTTCATCTCTGCTGTCCAATAGATTTTGGAGAAAAAAAAACCTGGACTGCCAAAATTAGATGATTAGACAATAAAAAGGAAACCACACTGTAGTAACACTGAATGTACTGTACAGACTGGATCACTCTAGTAAGCTGCCAGCTCTACCACGGACCCTTTTTAAAACATATTGCAATAACACACCACAAGAAAGCAAGACAGGCAAATTGTCTTTTGAGGACATTGCCATCAAACTAAGAATGTGTGATCTGTACTGTGTGCAGCAGATACTTCTCATAGCAGCCTCTGCCTTAAGTGCCTGTGTGTGTACAAAAGGAGAATGACACACAAAGAGTAAAAGGACTTTGAGTGGTTGGAAGAGAAGAGAAAACCGAACTAAAGTGCTCTCAATTTACTATTACTATTTACTTTGGGAACACACTGGCATTCACCTTTGATCGTAACCCTATAGCACGTAGGGTTCCAACAATAGCAACCTGTTAGTCTCAACCTACTGACACAGAACGACCAGCCTGTAGCAACCATCTACTGATATTACCATCAGATAAACCATCAGAGACGTCCTCCCACTACTTCTAAAAAACAAAAACAAAATGGCGATACCCACTGAAACATCCGAATGAATTCGAGATTTGCTGCAAACTACAAACACCAGAGTAACCATGGTAGCAAGTGTAGGCATTCAGGTGACGGTAAGCGTCCTAAAGAGAAAGTTCCCCCTCTACTTTTTAGGAACATAAAAAGGATCATCAGGACATGTTACCACGGTGATGTGCCCGTACTGGAGCAGTGAATTAACCAGCTGTCATGCCTTGTCATCACATTACTCAACAGCAGTTACCTGGCACTACAACCTAACACCTGAAGTAACCTGCACATGTTTCCTGCATGGACGGTAAATAGCTGTAGACTGGGTAACTGTGTCAAAGTGTTGTGTTGTTTTAAGGGAACACAATGAATGTTAATGGAATGAAAACTGGAGATAGAAAACAATATTTGAACAGTAGTCCATATAAAGGAGAACCAGGAGAGCAGCGGATCTGATAAAACGTCTGCAGTCTGACAGAATTGGACAGTTATTCAATAAAGCGCAGAGGACATTTTGTCCCCAAGGATTCTGTTAATTCAGGCTCAGATAACCTGAATTCATCAGCTCGGATGTCCGCACACCACACGTGAATAATTCAGGAGGAATTAGCTCGTTATTTTTAAGTCATTTGGATGAGACATGGTCTGTGTAAGAGCATTACAAATTTTACTTATTGAGATGCATTTGAATTACCGTTAACCTTTAAATCGTTACTGACTTTATTGATAAACTATATATAATCAACATTGATATGTATTCAGGTATGAACTTTCAAAGCATCTGAGATATCATGTCGTTTATTGGAAGTTTAAAATTAGCATTGATCAGATCTCTGGCTGGACACAAAAGAACTGAAATCATTGCTCCACCAGAATCCAACAGATCATTTTGAGGTCAGTTTTCAATATGTGCTGTGTTTTCTCTAACACAGGCGTTGGGATTTTAAAGTACATGTCAGCCATAGAATAATGTTTTATTCCCATTACAGAAAAAAAGAAATCAGCCTACAGCAAATGTCCTGAAGCGTTGATGTATTTCTGGTTTCTCTGCAGGTCTGAAGGAACTCACTCTAAGTGCTAACCCAGGAATCAGCTCCAAAGGCTGGGCTCGTCTGGCCATCGCTGTGGCTCACAGCTCTCAGCTCCGGGTGCTCAACCTGGACTACAACCCTCTGGGTAACAGCATCTCTTCAGTAGGACTGCATTTGGATATGTAGTGATCATTAAGCCTCAGAGTCATTACTCACAAAGTGTATTTTAATGTACTCCGATGTGACACAGAAAGAGAGTGAGCCGTTGCTAAGAGAGAAGTCTATTCTTCGCACTATTTGTGTTTATTGAAAACACTTAATCTATTAGTTTTTAAGAAATGAACAAATCAATCAGTTGGAAGAAGCGTAATTTTATCCAAAGCAACAAACATCAGAGACGCAACACAGTAATGATCTAGAGCAGGGGTCTCCAACAAGTAGCTACAGGTAGCTCGGGAACAGCTTTTCAGTAGCTCGCCTACAATGTAAGCTGACTGACTGTGTTAAATGTTTTTTTATTATTATTATTTTTTTTTTTATAAATGCCGCTCTTGCCACTATTCACATATTTGGCCCAAAAACAAGTGTACAGTAGTAATGTTTTCTTGGACTTTGATGTGAATTTAAGATTATTGATAAGCATTGGCTAATTGCAATTTCACACATTTAGAAACAGCAGCTTCATTAAATGTGTGCTATGTAAATAAATGATATTAAATGTATCCAGTTGTTTCCCGGCAATGAATTAGCAAAGTCTTCACCAGCTAATAGATCACTTACATTTGAATGTTGCAACCGGATTTAATGAATCTCTTGTCATAAACCAGGCAGTAGTTGGTAGTGGTTACGTATTAAGACTGAGAGAGAGAGATTCATGAAGAACTGCTGGACCTGGATTTGAGGGTTTTGGTTCTTTTCCAGGTGATCAGATTGCCGGGATGCTGGCAGTTGCCGTAGCATCAAGCAGAACCCTGGAGGTGTTGGACCTGGAGGGAACGGGACTGACCAACCAGTCTGCTCAGGTTAACCAATCACACTGCTTATCTCTCTCTTGGTCATTGTTCTTCTGTTCCATCATTAGTTTCAATGCGATGTTCTCAGTGTTGAGTAATTCAGCTCATTGTCCAGGAGGGGGAGACAATGACCTCAAAATCTAACAACACTAATATCAAACGTGCTTTTTCAGCTGCTGGTTTATTGATGATAATTGGTATCATGAATGTATCTACTCTCCAACATGCCCTCTTGGCTAGTATGAGCTGTGAGTAAATTGGGCCAATTCACAAATACTTACAACATAATCAGACCCTCAATACCCTCAGCACAATAGTACAATGTGAGTAAGCCCGAACAATATAATCACATGACGGGTTAAGCTTAGATATGTTAGTGCAGGCGCTCCTTGTGCAGAGACTGTAGTCACCGTCGCTCTGGTCACAGGTTCAACTCCCAAACCCTGACACTGTTTGGTGCACATCATCACCCGGTCCTTCTATCCTCTTCTACTGTCCTCTCAAATAAAGGCCAACTCCCCCCAAATAATCTTAAAACAATGAATAAATAAAAGAAGCTGCACTCCTATATTCAATATAACTTGTTTAATTAACTCTGACTATTTACTGTCTTTAACTGCTGCTACGCAGAGAGTTAGACAAGAAAATATAGAGCACACTTCTGAAACAGTACATTTTGACATTTTCCAGCAAATATGCATAATCATTTTTTTTTTTCATCAGAAGTGCACAGAAGATCGGCACAGACGTAATGAGTACTGCTTTGTCTACAAAGGTTGCAATAATCAGTACCAACTGGAAGTTCATTACAGGAGCTTTAATCAATTTTTTGACTTTTGATTTGACTTTGTTTTGACTTCGTGTTAAGCTATAAAATGTAGAGCAGGATTGATTAATCGACCGAAGATAATCCGCAGAAATGAGCATACACGGTATGCTTTCACCAGCAGATGGCACTATATGGCTCACAACAAGCATTATCACCGTCCAGAGTGTCAAGCAAGTGATGCATGTACATGATGTTTCCAGCAGAGTGACCATCTTGCCTTCATCTTTTTCGGATGAAACGTGCATATCTAAAGATCAAACATCGATCTATAAAAGATATTGGCCGATTTATCTGTGTCACATTTTTTTTCTCCACAATATCTCAAAAAATCCCATATCGGTCGGACCCGTATAACATTTTAATTTCACACTTTGTTTCAATAGCTTTCTGGCCTTTATTTGATAGGAGAGTGAATAGAGTTGGAAACATTCAGTAAGGGAGCCACAGGTCGGACTTAAACCCAAACCATCAGTACAGAGAGCGTGATCTTACTGCCAAAAATTGGATTGTGATTTGCGAATCAAACTGAGGTTAATTGTTTAAGTCAATATGTACCTGTGCTGATTGTCACGGTTCAGTCCTACATGTGATGGAAGTGTGGTGGCATCGAGACATAAAAGATGAATCTCAGCCTGACATAGATGCAGGGACAGAGTGTTTTGTTCTTCTTGGTTTTCTGAAGCCAAAGTCAGTTTTAAAATCGATCTTTATCTCGAACAGACAGGACAGTAATGTGCTGATATTAACTTATCTGTGAGAGCCTGACCGCTCTTATCTGATTACAGTTTATCAGACCTGATAGATCTGGGCTATTTCATGTTGCCTTGTGATTTGCAGGATATTTATTGCCAAATGTATTAAGACGAAAATGCTATTTAAAGTGTAACACGAAGCAGAAGCAGGAGCTCTGTTTTGTATAACTCACTTTAGCAAAGGAGCAAAAGTTAAAATCGTCCTTTTAAGAGGCAGGCTCATGAAGAAACAGTCCTCGCAGCCAAGTCTGCACCATTGGGCGCCATACTTTAATTGTTTTAACCATTTTATTCCAATAAGTTCGGTTTGATGTTCTGAATGAAGGTGTTCTTGGACATGGTGGAGAACTACCCCACCAGCCTCAGGGTCCTGGTCCTGGCAGAGAACGACATCAGTCCAGAGCTGCAGCAGCAAATCTGTGACCTGCTCTCTGAAGGAGAGGATGATGACGACAGAGATGCCCCACCCCTCCACTCCGGTCCTGCAAGCAGCGCCCGTCTGCCAATCAGAGACAAGTACCAGCCAATGAGAGACAAGTACCAGCCTCCAGCCTGGCTTCAACACAGCAGTAAGGGCTGAACACTTCCCTGTCCTCACACATAGGCTGAGCAACCTTAATCCCTGTACTGTTCCCTCAAAAACCACAGGATTGGTTCAGACTGCACAAAACCAGTCGGCCTTCAGAACCAGTACTCAAGAAGTGGACTAGGTCTACTTCTCAGTGTATATATCTGGTTCTCTTGGTACAGTTTGTCATCGTGGCTCAACTGGCACAAGGACCCAGTCCGGTTCTGTTGGTACTGTTTATAAAATGACAATGACGGATTGATGATGCACCAGTGTTTATCACGGGTTCTTTACAGCTTAGCATACTGGTTCCACGTGTCATGTTAAATTCTGGTGTCAGTGGTCAAGTTTAGCTGAACTGATGGTGATTAACGTCAGCTAGGTTGTGTTATCAGCCCAGTATAACCCCAGTCTGTGTCATCTTTGCCAAGTATTAGTCACAGTTAATCCACGTTTAGGACTGGTTGTGTTTCACCTGACATAGTGCAACTGGTCAGGTCCCAGTCGGTCCCAGTATAACCTGTCTGTTCCATCTAACCCAGCGTTAGCCTGGTTCTGTCCCAGTTGACCCAGTATTAGCCTGGTTCTCTGGTTTTAGGTGTAGTAACAGTAGGATGTTTTGTGTTCTGTATACTAGAGGTCTAAATGTGAATCTGGTTATAGTACATGTTTTGTATTCCTTTTGAATGAATAATCAATGATGCACTTCTGCTGTGATTGGCTGTAACACTATGAAGCTAAGTAGGCTGAAGTTCTTATCCTCAAAGTCCCACCACTCCAACATCAACAATGGCTAAATGTTCTGTTGAAATCAGTGAGCTGAAAGGAAGTAGTGCTAATGCTGTATATGCATAACAGAACTATACCCCTGTGATACCTCCCTCCATGATGTTTTTTAGGTGAACTCTGTGGCTGAAATCGTAAACTTTCATACTACTCATACTAACTACGACATCACATTAAGCATACAGTGTGTTTTCAAAATCCTCCAACTGTCTTACTGCCTACTCCATACTCAAACAGTATGTTCCTCTGACTGCATACCATCAATAGCCGGCTTGCGAGCTCTGCCATTGGATAATCGAAAAAAGCAGCGGAGCATTGTGGGTAGGCTGTTTGTGACTGGAGAGCTCCCATGTCATACAAAATAATGCCAGGGTCGAATAAATCCAGGATTTTCATGCATTCACAAAATGTAATACTGTGAATGTTTAAGTCACTACTTACTCAACATGACATCATACTTAGCATTAAAGTATGCACACAGCCACAGGGGTTACACACATCTCGACTGGTTGACCATTTTTTTAAATAATTTTTTTTTATGGCTTTATTTTGAAAGGACAGTTGATGGCGTTGGAAAACAGGAGGAGAGGTACAGGTTAGATTTGTAAAGGGACAACATCCTCTGTGCATCGGGTGTTGGGACTTGCTGCTGGGCTTTAGGCACATTTAATCACTTATATCTTTAAACTTTGGACACTTATTCTACCAGTGAATAAGCCAACACCTAATGTAAGAGGTTTATTTATTTTAATGAGACGTTGCTAATAGAATACAAAACAGTCAGGTAAGTTGTGTGCTTGCAGGTAGTACTTTAACTATAGCAGTTCACTACTCTACTCTACTACTCGACCTTGCTCACCTGCTGCCACAATACCTGCACTCTATTCCTGTTGGCGTTTTATTTTAGGATTGTTTATTGTTGCCTTCTATAAAGAGTTATGGAAGAGGTCAGTTTGCATGTTTGTAGGATTAGCTTGAATGCTAGCAGTGTGGTAATTACCACAACTACAGGTAATGAAATGATGCATCAGTTTAACGTCAACCTGTCCAACTGTGAACATCAATTCTCTGTGAGGTTCAGTGTTTGATTTAATGATAAGTTTATATTTAATGATCACTTATAATTATTGAAGATACACCGTTATATTACATTTACATACATTTAAAATAGATCTTGCTCTTGTTGACTTAAGTTTAAACAACAATAAAAAGTTGACTTTAGTAAAAACAGCTTCAACAAGAAGCTGAATAGTATAGCTTAGCATAAAGATAAAAATATATTGTGTATGTTTGGCAGCTTATGGACAATCCACCTGTCAGCAGCCCTCAGATCTACGTATTACATGTTACAGTAAATTTGTATTTAATTAATTAGTTCTGCCAACTTCATTTAAACGTTTCTGTCAAACTTTTTCCTAAAATAAAATAGTATAATAACATTAAATCTGACTTGTTATCTCTTGACTTGTTTAAACAATAATTATGAGACTTTAAACCAGTGAGAGTCTGCTGAAGAAAATCAATCTGCTTTAAATACTCAACAGAAAGTTTGGAAAATGGATAAACAGCATTTAGAGTTTCAGAATTTAAAGTTAAAGGTCCCATATTATCTTCCTTTTTTAACCAGTCTAAATCTCAGAGACGGCGAGGATGGACTGATGGACATCATTGGGGGGTTTGTAGAGAGACTATGGACACACATTAGTGTTAGAAAATCGCGGAAAAGTATATTTTACATAATATGTGACCTTTAAAGATTTTAGTGTGCTCCTTTATATCCGGTATAAAGCTCTAAATGTGTCGTTCTTTAACCCTACAGACTCCAGCCCCCAGATGGTCTTGCTGACATCAGGTCTAGGTGAGAGCTTATTGGCTGAAACTGAGATGTGACCCCTCCCACAAACACACCCACTTCCTGTCAAACTATTCTCACTTTATTTTATTTCCTGTTTGTCTGATTTGAGATTTTCTGTTTTGTTTCTTTGCACTGCACTTCTCTTGGTTGTTGGATAACCTGATAGCTAGCAGCCAATCACATGCTCTGCATGGTTTGATGTAGCACCTGTACATAGAACAGTCGGCACAAAACCTTAACACACCAAGTGACTTTTAGACAGGTGTTTGTTTAGCAGGTGTACAGTGTGTTCTCTGATGAATGTACGTTCTGACTAAATGTTCTGCTGCTCTGATGTCCTAATAATAAAACTGTTTACAGCTTTGTATGAAATAAAGACTCTCTTATTATTTTTCAGCAAACTAACTCCATAAAAACAGTTTACTAAACCCTTTAGTTCTTGTGCATTTAATTCAAAATGTGCAAGACAAGGAAACATCAGTTAACAGCTGAATATGAGTTTCTAATCGTATATTTAAAAGGTTTTAAAAAAAACTTTATTTCAGAAAGTATTGGATGCATTTAAGTGACAACAAAAAATCCTTTTCCATTAATAAAAAATCAATCTCCCTCAGAAAGGAAGTCGTAGGTGGACATACTGTAGTTTAGTAAAAAGGGGTCACGAAATGAAAAGGTTGTGTAGAACTGCGTTTAAAATATCAAGTTTCCCTTTTTTTCCAGGATAAAATATCAGTTTGTGCTTGGAGATGAATCATTGTTAACGGTTTGTCTAGAACCATTAAAAATGTAAGCTGCTGGATGTTTCTATGAAAAGTGCTGCCATCAGTGTCACATTTGTTGAGCAGTATAGAGCAATGATACAGATCTACGGCATAATGCTCAGCGGTGGTATTTTCAGCCTGCAGGTGATGTCAGTCTGAATAGAAAGGATGAAGTGGTGATCAGATCCCTGTCTCTGCTGCTGGTAACTCCATCTCCTCTTTCCTGATGAAGCTGCTGGAAACTGACTGTGGTTAAAGTTATTTTGGGCTGTCTGACTTCCTGTAGTGATCCAGTGTCAGGCGGTGGGCCAGAGTTTGGTCATGGTTTGGCAGTTTGATGAGCTGACTGTCGACCCTGAGAATGAGTTCTGAATGAAGATTGAGACGCTGCAGCTTAGGGAAAAGAACGCTGCAGAGAAAAGAGAAGTAACACCTTCAGTACATTCAGAACACAGTCTGAGAATGAAACAAGGTCGTCATGTATTTGTGAGACTATGATTAGAAGATCCACGAATCATTTCTATACATTTTGAAAATAAATCCCAATTAAAGTGCCATTACATGGATAGCTTTTGGCAAGCAATTAAGTCGATTTTTCTTTGATTTACTTCCAAAATAAAGTCCTCAGATTTTATTTTCCTGAATGTTAAATTTTTTATCAAAGCAATGTGATCATGGATGACTTTTTCTGTTACAGAAAAAGCATCTTACAAATGTTCATTTTAAAATTCACGAGGATATTTAGGAAAAAGTCACCACTGCAGGTGTTCCCACTGAAGCTCTGGATGTTTCTCTGAATGTGAACGCTTTTCTTTCTTCCATACCTCCTGTTTTATGGCGCTGTGTGACAAGTCTGCTGTTAGTTCACGGAAACACACGCTGACAGGATTCAGAGCTTGTCATTCACAACTTTATTGCACACAATTTTTAATAAAAACCTCTGACTCTCAGCACAGAATAACACACTCATACACAACTGATAAATTACGGCAATAAATTAGCTTTAAAGCTGCAAGGAGACACGGGGTTTCTGTTTTATCAACACAGTCAAGAACACAGAGGAATTCACCCACATATGAGACACGGTATAAAAACATGTTTGCTCTGAGCTCATGTGACAGGATTTTCATATAAAAGTTGATATCTGGGTATTGAAGTAAATATTTACCAATCATGTTATGTTAAATAATTATGATATGTTGAATAAAAACAGTGAGATAAAAGGAAAATACATTTTTAATATCACACAGTAAGTCACTATTTTACACATCTCTTCTTATTTTTTCTGACCATGAGCTTTCTGACTTTTCCTGGAGAACGAACAAAACACCACCAGAGACAAACTTTGTCTTTCCTCAGATCAACATTGAACTTCCTCCTGATAAATAATCTGTGTTTACTACGGAACAGCAAACACCTCTTAGATCAAATTTAGTTGAAAGGATCTTCAGGAAGTTTTCAACATTCACAGTAATACTCTTTTTCTCTTCCTGCTTTAGAGTTTCAAAAGTTAACATCTACACAAATCTTTTTTGCTGTTCTATTAAAAGGAAACTCAACCAACTTAGCTTAGTGTGAAGAGTGAAACAAGGGGAAACGGCTTTTTGGCTTGAATCAAAGTGAACAAAATCCATCTTTGAGAATCTTTTAAGATTTCCAGTTACTACTTTAGACCTGTTTTTATTTTTTTTTATATATAACTCAAAACTCAAAGGCATTCTTGACTCTGAATCACTGAACTATGACAATAATAGGACTGACAATAAACTCACCAATAGATACCATTTTGACTTTTGTAATTCTAAATGAATACGTAGTGTCTAAAGTTGAGGGGTGGCTGTGGCTCAGTGGTAGAGTGTGTCATCTCTTCATCAGAAGTTATTACTGATGGGCACTTTATGTATCAGCCTCTGCTTACAGTGTGTGAAAGTGGTGTTAATGCGCATATAGTCAAAAGCACTTTACTAAGTCTAAGTCCATTTACCATCCACTGAGCAAGGTTGATAAAAAACTAACTAACTTATTTAATTTCACCTCTTATATTATTTGCAAATTATGTCCTGAACATTTTTAAGTCGTTATGAACCAAAAAATTAACACATCACTCTTCTTTGCCATGGAATATGTAAAAGAGGGCTGATCTTTTCCTTTGACTCCTACCCTTCTCCTACAATTTCAGACATTCAAAATTACTTTATAGAAATAAACAAATTTGTCGGTGATGGTCTTATTTGTTTTTGTAGCCCATACAGAGTCGTCAGGATTATTATCAATTATTATTATTATTGTCTGTTTCATAGCCAGCTAAAAGCTCCTCACAGGAGCTTTAAGTCACACGAGAAGTCTGTATATTGTTTTGTCCCTCTCATCCTGTTTTTCAGATTAAAAATCTGATCTGTGTTCATTCATAACATCAGACCTGGGTAAATGACTTTTTTTTTACCCCTCTGCAGGTGTTTCTCTGGGTTAGCAGGTGATAAGGACAAGTCCTACATATGTATGAAACATAAAATATAGCCTGAAGTGCACTAAGAAGATTCTGTTTGAAGTCCAAAAAATGTCCTGTGGTGTGTGAAGTGATCTCTCTGACCTCTGTAGACCACTGCTCATCTCTACGGCAGGCTACATGCACCCTCATCAGATATACAACTGTACATGCTGGGGTTCATTCTGGGTGATGCAGGCACCACATAACGTCACATGTATTCAGAACAAATCTAAATACACATGTAACGGTGTCACAGTTCATTAGCATATCAGGTTCACACTGAGTTCAGTTCAGACCTGAAACTGAAGCAGGTTCCTCTGTCCTTTGACTCTGCAGTGCTGTGTGAGAGAGCATAGTCTCTCTCTCTCTGTTTCTCTCTCTGTTTGTTCCACAGGTCTTACACCCGCTCAGTCTAAACGACTTCAGTGTTCAGTTTCTTCTTCTCCTGCTCTGATACATTCAGGAAGCTAATCTGACATTCATGCTCATCCTGTCCTGTTTGCCGGCACCTTGTCTTTCCTCCCTGTTGTGACGGTGAGGATGTTGATGATGATAGTGTCAGAGACTGGCAGAGGCCGTGAGTACAATCCCTGCAGTGACCCTGCAGTACCAGGGTGGCAGTCAGCACCACCACCCCAAGTGTCATCCCGGCCAGCACCAGCACTATGATGAGCTGCACCTCCGACAGGCCAGCAGTGCCACGCTCGCTCACTGTCACCTTAAGCAGCCTGTCGCCTTGAGGACTGCTGTCATTACTGTTGGTGGTGCTGCTCCTCTGGTTTCTCCCCCCAGTGGTCAGCTGAGGTATGACCCAACCTCCCCCTCCTTCCCAGCCCACCGTAGTCCAGCCAGGCTCTTGGCCGCTGTGGCTTATCAGCACAGTTTCACAGGTAGTGCCAGTGTAGCCCGGCTTGCAAATGCAATGGAAGCCTCCGGCAAGATCCAAGCAGCGCCCGTCATTGAGGCATGGCTGGCTGGCACAATCATCCAGGTTGACTGTGCAAAAGCGTCCAGTGAGTCCAGCCGGGCAGAGGCATGAGAAGCGATTAACACCATCCAGGCAAGTTGCGCCGCTGGCACATGGCCTCATGAGACAGTCATCCACGTCGGTCTCACAGCGCTCTCCTGTGAAGCCGGCCAAACAGCGACACGTTAACTTCTCCGCAAAGCCATCTGCATCCTCACACAGACCGCCATTTTTACACGGAGACCTGGAGACAAGAGAGAAAACACACATTACTTAAAGACTTGGAGTGCAGCTTGCAGGCTGGTTTTGAATTTGAACAGTTCTGCAAGTATGTTAGTATAAGACAAAGTAAATGTGATGAAAAGTCAAACAGCTGTTGATATATTTGAGACTGGACAAAGCCATGACGAAGAAGAAAACCTGGCAGACCTCCTCTGATGGCAGGGTCCGGTCTTCAGGTGACAGTTTCTGCCATGGAAACCTTCAGGACACAGACAGGTGTATTCCCCGCTGTCCTCCATCGTACAGGTGGCTCCATTCTGACAGGGCTGCTGCTGTGAGCACACGAACAGGTCTGAAACATGACACAAGACCGGAAAAATGTCACAAGAACTGACACATTAACCTACACCAGAAACAATGAGCTACAGTTATCACTCCTATTAGTTTTAATTCACACACAGAAATTTGAGGCGTGATGGGATGATCTATCTTAAACCCCCCCCCGTCGGAGCATATAGGTGGATGCTGGGCTAGTGGTGGGGCTGAGCCAGAGTGCAGTTACTGCTGCAGGTTAGAGGTGGCAGTGAAGGGAGCAGAGGGAGAGACCAGAAATCTTGCAGCTTAAATAGACTGCTAATTGGATGGAGGTGTTGTCAGGTAAAGGCATGTCAAGTGAGAAATCAGTGCAGCTCATGTTGACTGCCTGAACGAGCTCACTGGTGTCGCATCATTTGATTGTTACATACAGTATAGCAACCCATCACCTTTGGATGATGTTTCATACGCTGACATGTCATGAGTTTAGTTTAACAACATATCTCAAACTATAATTCTGATTATGAAGGGCTAAAAATGTGCTTGCTTTCATCCGGAACAAATCAAAGTATTTAAAGCTAAGGTACTGCTCATTTCTTGAAATATAGGACAACAGAAGGACTTCCACTGGTGTTTTTTAATTCAAACATGGAAATAAAGGACGTCTTGTACCTTTGTCACAGAAGCGCCCCCCCCAGCCTGGCTCACAGCTGCACTGCCATGGTTGCTGGCAGGAACCGTGCAGACAGCCAGGCATTGGCATGCAG
Organism: Symphodus melops; assembly: GCF_947650265.1. NCBI lineage: Eukaryota > Metazoa > Chordata > Actinopteri > Labriformes > Labridae > Symphodus > Symphodus melops. Next base: position 4,802,287 of record NC_136705.1, read on the forward strand.
CGGTCACAGCGCTGACCGTCCCACCCAGGGTCACATCTGCAAACGGACCATAGTTAGTTACACATCTGACTAAATGCAGATTGACAACAACAGATGGAATTTTAGTTTCGATGTGATGTGATTGTTCAGTTTGATGTGACCTTTTAACACCTGTACAACATGAACAAGCAGCCGAGCAGGGCTGTTTCAGGCCTGTTCACCTGTGGAGCATCAAAGCAACACCTGAGGGTGCTTAAACAAGAGGAAATGTGATCCATCCTGAACCAAATGACACCAACTTTACAGAGTAACACAAATCTTCATGCTGCCTGAAGTAGAAAAGCCCCCGCCCCAAACTCACACACACACACACACACACACACACACACACACACACACACACACACACACACACACACACACACACACACACACACACACACACACACACACACACACACACACACACACACACAGCCACTTGTTTAACAGAATTATGGACTCCTCACCTGCAGACTCCTGCCTCGTCACAGCGGCTGTTGGTCACGTTACAGCTGCAGTCACTTCCTGCAGAGAACAAGACATCAGGTCAGAGACAGGAAGAATATGTTTCTTGACACTGCTCCTTTTAGGTGTTTGTCTATACCAAAGAAATATTTACTCCATGGATAAATATAGAAGGCCAAACAAAGATACAACTTCTTGTGTATTTGTTTGGCCTGTCAAAAAGGCTCCTGCCCAAACATATCTACTAGGCTCTGTCCATTATAGTCATACACTGTGAAATCCAACAATGACTATCGTGTTCGATGTTAACCATGATGTCATTCGCTGGTTTGTGTTTTGTGTTAGACTCTGCCTTGTGTTGAGTTCTGGTATTAGTGACATGAGCAGCCTCCTCTTAATGCAGGTTTTTTAGAGACAATTCTACAATTTACTTTGCAGGTGCTTTTATCAAAAGCAACAAACATCAGACAGTAAGTACATCACAAGTAGGGATCTAGAAGCGTTTTCTTGACTGTTTTTGTCGCTGTTTTGTTAACCAACTGCAGGGTTTTAAATTTGACGTGTGCAGTGACTGAAAGCCAGTGGAGGGAGAAGCAAAGTGGACTGATGAGCTCTTTTTTAAGACCAGTCACGCTGCGTCGTTTTGGATCATCTGCAGGGGTTTGATAGTGCATGTCGGACTCTCTGCCAATAGGGAGTTCCAGTAGTCAATGCATCAAATCACAATCACCTGCACCAGGAGCGGTGCAGCATGCTCTGACAGGTAAGGTCTGATCTTCCTAATGTTCTGTCATGATTTGGTTTGGTTTGGTCTTGTTTTAGTTTTCATGTTTCCCTCAGTGTTCTGTTTGTTTCCCTTGTGTGTTTTAATATTTCATAGTCTTGTGTTTACGTTAGTCTTAAGTGTGTTTCCCTGCTGCCTGTTTGTTTATTTCCTGTTTTGTGTTTTAAGTCTAGTCTTTGGTATTTCCTGTTTTATTTTGTATATCTGGTTTTGGTGGTGTCAGTGTTGGGTTTTACTTTGTACTTGTCCTCAGTGTTCTGGTCTTGTGTTCTTTGTTCCTTGAGTTTCCCGCCTGTGTGATTACCCTGATTGTCCTCACCTGTCTCGTTAGTCTCACCTGTGTCCAATTAACCCTGTCTGTCTAGTCTCCGTGTTTTTCCTCAGTCCCTTGTCGGTTTGTGGTCTCTGGTAGTCAGTTTGTCTTTTGTAGTGGTTTGTCTCCCTGCTCCCGTGGATTACTTTGTTTTGTGTCTTGTGTCTTGTGGTTTTTGGAATTTGTTTTTTAATAAGTTTTGTTCTGTATTTTTCTGATTTAGTGTGTCTTTTGTTCTGTGCTCCTAGTTGGCTGTTGCCCTGTGTTCTGTGCTCACTGGATTTACTTTGTTTTTCTTCTTGTGGATTTTTGTGGATGGTTTGGATTTAGTTTTGGTGTTTTTACTTAACGCATGTTTTTGTTTTTTCTGCACATGGGTCATCCTCTCTGTGTTTCTACCTCAAATCGTGACATGTTCTACTGGGCAAAATTGGCATGACCAGGTAATCAATCATGACACCAACGATTTGGGCAGACCTTGTGGGCATGAGTTTGATTGTACCAAGCTGGATATTGAACTGTGGTTGAATTGAGGAACTGGTTGGTGACGTTAGCAGAAGGCTTTTGGAAACAACCATTTGCATTATTGGTGCTTTAGTGGAGCTTCAAATATATACGTTGTGTTGTTTTCTTTGGATTTTTCAGAACTGTCCTTCACATAGAATTAAGTCAATAGGACTACTTTTTTTTTGTAAAATATAATCTGTTCTCACTTTGGAAATAAAAGTGATGAATACATTTGGCTTCACACAGTACCTGTATTTCAGAGTCCAATAAGTGTGCTCTTGACTGAACAAAGTCTTTTTCATCATGTCTGCTCTGTCCCAAAAATGTTCAGCTTCTTTTCCTCATTAATTTCTTCATGAGGTGACGGGGTTGGGGACACCAAAGCTTATGCACTGATCAGTGTTAAAAGGGAAGAGATTGAATAAAGACTGACTATGGTTCAGATAACAAACTGTTGAACATGCTGGGATTTCAACCAGTAACCCTCCATGTGTTCAAAGTCTGTGTTTTTAAGTCAGCTGTTACAATTTGAGTGTCCTCGGTCTCTGGTGAGACATTAGTAGTCGATAGTTTGACCTCTTGCCCCTGGTGCTGGGTGAGCCACGTGTCGGGTGTTACAGTGCGTCTGTCATGGAGACAGCTGGATAAACAGGAAGTGAACAACCTGCTGCTGTAAAATATGTATAAATGTCAAGTTGAAAACATGTTCTACTGATAGAGCTTTCAGATCCGTTGGTCCATTGTTCAGAGCTGGAAAAAAAGTTGGCCCGTCAAGCAGCAAGCATATTTCTTTTTTTTTTTTTTTAAATATAATTTATGCACTGCAAAGCATGAACTGTTTTCATTTAACAGAAAAAAACCATGAATACAAAATAATAACAACTTGAACCTCTCAGAAAATTAATCGGACAAGTATTCCGCATAAAGCTGAGATAAAATAATTCATGTTCAATGAAGACCAGGCTGATAATGTGTTTTGGCTGTTTTTTATTACTAACCATCCACAGATTTTTCCAGAAGATGCTACAATCAGTTATGTTGTGGATGATCCTAACAGGCGTTGGATGGATAAAGAAGGAAAAGGAAATTGTGATCAGATGGTGTTGCTACTCTCTGGATAATTTACAAATACTGTTGTGATCCTGTGAGTTTTTCATAATCAAATCTAGAGAGTGTGTTTAAGACTTTCATGTTTGACTAAATCCCTGCAGAACTGACGATAAGGCCATCATTCTTTGCTGGATTGTTTGTCTACAACAAGTCCTTAAAGTTACTATTTAGCTTAGGTGATGTTAGCGCGCTAACAGGCTAACCTCAGATGTTGCAAATGTTGAAATTATGAAAGCACTGTTAGCATATGAGCATTACGATGTCAGCTTGTTTCTCAAAGCCTTTCTTGTTTTAGCACAGCTGTCAATATGAATTCAGACTAAAGCTGTAAAGATTTAAATTCAGTGAATATCCACCTTAGTGTTTCTTATCAGGTGTTTCCAGGTATGAGGAAGTACAACTGTATGTCATAAAAATTTGATGAAGTCCTTGCCCTACAGCACTTGTGCAAGCCAAACCCCTGGAGAAATAATGACTTTTTCAATGAAGTCATTCACTGAGAATTAATCTGAGAAGCTTTCTGATTTTTCTTGTTCTCTGGAGGATCAAACTCTGCTTGAACTTCACCATACCAGTAAAGTTATTAGTATGAATATTTTGTCTCTGTGTATATAGACCACCAGCCGTGAACTCTAACCTCTCAGCTCCGAGCGCAGGTGAAGCTGCGGGTGGCTCGAGTGTCTGCTGGAATTTGAGGGGATTGTTTTCAAAGGAGGTTCTGACGGAGAGACAACAGGCCTGTCCTCAGAGCTTTGGCAGCTTCAGGACAGAGCTCCGGCAGCTCAAGCACGGCACTCCGTCCTGAAGCTGCTACGAACGCCGGGAACGTCAACCAGGTCACACTTAGTGGGAGAACAGCCGGGGGGTGCTAAGTGTTATCTGAGAGAAGTCAGACAACAGCAAGTGGAGGGTTAATCTGACAGCTGGGGAGGCTTGGATTAACAGGGAACAATGAACAGCTGAGGCCCAGTGGATCCTCTGAACTCAGTGTGTTCAGTGAGGATCCACATTCATCCAGGCCTTACTCAACGATGAAGATTTACTGCCTCCTCTTTATCTGAAAATGTTGATCAGTCTTTAGAGATGCTTGAAATAAACAATACTGAGTTTGTTAATAATACTGGAGCAGTTCTGAAGGACAACAAGGACCACCAGAAAACCCAGGGACCACAAGGGTTTAACATAGCAATCAATGGCCACATGCGCCACCAGGGCCATGCAGGGTTCAAACTGGTATTATACCTGAGGACCAGGTTGAAAAAAAATTAGGCTTTACTTTAAAACAATAACTAACTAAAACTTTATTGTGTTTACAAATAACTAAAATAGAGAGATTTCAGTTATGGATTTGATCATGCAGGGGTAAAATTGTACAACATATACATTTTCTGGCCCTGTTCAGTCTCGACCCTGACAAGTATCACATTTTAAAATTCAAAACTAAAAACTGTGCATTGAAAATGAATTTAAATGAAACTGAAATGTACAAAACTAAAAATGTCTTTACTACACTGCACCAAACATTCATGCTGGGAGGTAATTCCCAAATCACCAGAGGTCTAAGTAATACTAATGTTGTGCAAATAGGGCCTAAGACAAAAGGTCTCTGGAAGACATCAACAGTCTTAAATGATACCAAAATCCCCAGAGATACAACAGACCCTCCCAGAATAATGACTGTCACAACAATCCTTAGAGATACTAGTAACCTAAAGTTTAACTGACCCCAGAGTTACTACAGGGGAGGGGGGACAGCGGGTGTGTATTGTAACCAATGTCTTGTGTCCTGCCTGTCTGTATACTGCTACTGGATGCCCTGAATTTCCCTCGGGATCAATAAAGTATCTATCTATCTATCTACAGTTCACAGAAATACCAAAGTCTGCAGACATAATATAGTCCCCAAAAATATAGTCCTCAGTATTAGTACTGTATAAATGTAAGTACTGAATACCCAAATAGTGACAAGAGAAACTCTGGCTGCCGCCCCAGGCTTATAGGAGCAGAGAAGTAGGGAAGAGGAAGTGAAAAAGGAGTGACAGGGCTCCAGAGAAATCTGCTGAAACTTGATTTTTGTGTAAACGCATCAAAGAAGAGAAGAGAAGGAGATGACTGACGGGAGAACGACACCAGCTGAAAGAATCTGAATGTGCAGAAAACTGATCTGGGGTCTGTTTCTGTCTTATAGCAAGAGGTTCAAGAACAGTTTCTCCGTCTCTGCTGCTAGCCTCAATAATGTCCCTGCCCTCCCGTTCCCCCCCCCCACATAACACAGACTCTCATCCAGCTCCACGGTCAGATAGCATTACAGTAATGTGAAAGCTGAAATTATTTTATGCGTTACATTAATGCTCAAAAGACTTTGAGTTTAACTGCACCTTTTGTGCATTTTGTGTTTGTACATTTTTATATTCTATTATATTTATTTTTAATTATTTCTTAAATTTGTTTTGTTTCAGTTTTTTATATTTTTGCTTTATATCCTTTGTTAACTATCTTGCACCTAAAAAGGATGTAAAGGATCTGGATATTTCATCTGATACATCTGGATCTCACTCAAACTTGCTTTAAGAAGTCAGGTTTTTTTGGGCATGTGGAGACTGTACAGGTCAAGAGTGTAACTGAAACTGAGTGTGTGTGTGTGTGTGTGTGTGTGTGTGTGTGTGTGTGTGTGTGTGTGTGTGTGTGTGTGTGTGTGTGTGTGTGTGTGTGTGTGTGTGTGTGTGTGTGTGTGTGTGTGTGTGTGTGTGTGTGTGTGTGTGTGTGTGTGTGTGTGTGTGTGTGTGTGTGTGTGTGTGTGTGTGTGTGTGTGTGTGTGTGTGTGTGTGTGTGTGTGTGTGTGTGTGTGTGTGTGTGTGTGTGTGTGGGTGGGTGGGTGGGTGGGTGGGTGGGTGTGTAGGTGTACGTATGTGTGTGAAGGATAATTTTAACTTGTGCTGCAGCTTTAAAGATGATGATTGCTTTTCTAATTTAAGTCACCCCACCGGCTACTCTGCTGCTCTCTGATTGGCCTGTTCACTGGCAGCACATGTTTCGCTCATTAAGCGTCCAATCAGAGCCACACCAGGAGGAAAGCCGTGGCTCTAACAAAGGTCATTGTTGTGCAGGTGGTTGGTGCGTCTCCATGATTACAGAGGGAAACAGGAGCTGCTGTGAAATAACCTGATCCTGATCCTCCTGCTTACATGGGTGGTAGTGTTCAGCATCATCAACTTATATATGTAACTCGTAAATAACACAAGATAAACACATATATGACCTCACCAGAGGTGGAAGTAGTTCTCTGATCTTGTACTGCCTTTGTTTTAAGAAATGAAACAGACGAAATGAATACTGACGCCCCCATACGACCTACAAAAGAGATTATATGAAGAAAGTGATTATTTCTACATATATAAAGTCGACTTCTGAGTAATTGATCTTGTTGCTGAAGATTTTGTTTATTTTTACAAGAGACACAGAGGCTTAGGAAATAATTTCAGTCTGTTATATAATCAGCTTCAATCTCCTTATAGGAGCTTTATTCCAGTAATGCAGCATGATGAACATGATATCAATGGAATATTAATATGATACAAGGTGTTCATCACTTTAAGATGGCAGCTGGTAAAGATGGGGCTCATTTAAAAAACGATTTCATAATACTGGGTGGTTCATTCTGTTGTAACGCTGATGATGTTTCTTTGATGAATTTAACCTGTAAAGGAGTTTGTAGTTTGTATAGGATTGTAGAGAAGTAAGAGTCAGGGGCGTATTCAGGGATTATGGAGGCTGATGAAATCTGACTCATATGCCGCCACCAAAATTTGAATCAATGATTGGCTATGACCTTTTCAGAGGCAGGATTTATATTAAAATTAATTATTTGGGCTGTGATGCAACAAACAGTCTAACAGATTTATTTGGATTTCACTGCGGTCCATCTCCACGTTTACAGTAAATGTTAAAGTCCTTTTAGAGTGTAATATGCATCAGCAGGATCTGTAAGGAGCTCTGCCGTCGTTACATACTCTCAGGTTGGAAGGGGTAATATTAGTGGGCCAGAATGTGGACTCATATGGTGTGTTTGGAAAAACAGCAGGGTGCTCCACATACACACACACACAGCGATGTTTCCCCCTTCTGGATCCCCCAATCCTGTCTACCCTCTATGACGCCTTTTTAAAATAAATATGATAAGTAGAGTGTGTGTGTGTGTGTGAGAGAGAGAGGGAGAGAGGGAGAGAGAGAGAGAGGGAGAGAGTTTTTAAATGTGACTTTATGAATGGAAGCTGCTCTGTTCACTATTTTTCTTGTTTAGGCAGAGATGAATTTATGAAATAAAAAACTAAGCTGAATCATTTTCACATCTCTCGAATGAAATCAAAAGAAATGAGGGGTGAAGGGTTTCGGACTCAAAGACAATGGTATAAGTCTGTCAGAATTTCTCACACATGGTCTTGTTCACACATTTAGATATGATTATCTCCATTAAAATGTCTGAAGTGTCTTGAGATCTACAGTTAAGTTTAGGTAAATGATGAGGAGTATGTACTGACAGAGTGTGTACAGAGTTTAATATATCAAAAGTGATTACTTTAAAGGCTGTTCTGCTGACTGGTCCTCTGAGGAGAGACAGGGAAGAGAGGGGGGTTATTGGGGGTGAGGGATATGTCATCTGAAGCTGACAGGAGGCAGAAGAGGATCCCCCCCCCCCCACACACACACAACTTTTAACAGTCAGTCAAGCTCTGAACTCAGAGATCAGCAGCCTGTGGAGTAAGTTAAATATTCAGCCATGACACCAGAGTCTGTTCCCCTTCGTCACCCTGACCCAAAGAGAGACACCCAGGGGTTGTCCTGCTGATCTGGCAGCCTTACACAGTCTGTCAGTCTGTCTTGACAAACTGAAAAAAATCCTTTTAAATCCTTGTGTGTGTGTGTGTGTGTGTGTGTGTGTGTGTGTGTGTGTGTGTGTGTGTGTGTGTGTGTGTGTGTGTGTGTGTGTGTGTGTGTGTGTGTGTGTGTGTGTGTGTGTGTGTGTGTGTGTGTGTGTGTGTGTGTGTGTGTGTGTGTGTGTGTGTGTGTGTGTGTGTGTGTGTGTGTGTGTGTGTGTGTGTGTGTGTGTGTGTGTGTGTGTGTGTGTGTGTGTGTGTGTGTGTGTGTGTGTGTGTGTGTGTGCGCGTGCGCGCACACCAGAACCATACTCTACTTTATTGTACAAATTCTTGATTCCAGTCTCTCTTTAACCTTGACCACTGTGTGTAAACATTGTTTGTTATGCTGCTAGCTAATAAAGTCTCAGCTGAGAAGGGCATCAGGCCACAGGTAAGCAGACTTTCTTTCTTTATTACTACTATTGCTGAGCACCCAGCCTTGGCGTACTCATGTGCTATCGACTGAAGACTTGCACTGGGCTTTACACTGTGACCTCTGGAGACACTTTGCACTACATTCAAAGCATAAATGGAGACCTTCTGAACCCGGAAACACTTGAATACAACTCCAATGGAGAATCATTGGTGGAAACTTTAAAAGAAGCTGCCTTATGGATGTCTTAACACTTGCAACATTACAGGACTGTGAGGATGAACTACCAAAATCTGATTCTAGCAACCAGATGAATGAAGGAGCTCTGATTTATATAAACTGAATGTCCTGGTGATATTTAAACACTGACTACAGCAAAGTCTGAACCACTGCAGATGGTTACCTGAGGTTTGGTCGTATATGACCCCGTGACCTTACCTTGACCTGTGCAGGGTGGGACGAGAAGGGCGGTGAGGCAGCAGCTCAGTAGCAACAGGACGGCTGCAGCTCGGGCTGAGGACATGTCGGCAAGGACAAACTGAAACAGAAGAAACAGAAGTGTTGGTCTCTGACCTGGAGTCAGTTTGTCAGCAGAGGATAAACACATGGAGGCTCCTGAAAGGTGACACGGACACGTCTACAGCAGATCAAAGGTCTGAACCAGCTGAGAAAGAGACATGAATCCAAGCTGCTCCTGGATCAGCTGTTAACTCGTAGGCTGTGCTGTGTTCACACCACACTCTCTAATCCAACTCAGTGTTTGCATTTTAAAATGCAAAAAACAAAGGCAACAAGTGTCTACAACAACATCAAAGCTGACAATATTTCATATTATTGTCTTAATCTCTCCTTTAAAAAAATTCTAAATTAGGATTGAAAAGCATAATTTGTCCCAACGATAGGTCAATAGAGGTCAGTTCATGTTATATTGAAAATGAAAAGAGTGAGTCCTCTGGAGAGCAGGAAGAGGATCAGGAGAGAATTATCAGAAGAATTTTGTTGAAAAGTTCAAATGATGAACGCTCCTCTGGATGTATGAATAAAAATGTTAATTATGATACAAACAGTTTACAGAGTGATGACGAAAGTGATATCAGCTGACTCTGTAGACCTCCTTCAGCTTTCACAGCTTTACTGAGCCAATCAGCTCATTGTGAGTTTTGCATGGTTCTTGTTTATTCTTGCTTTCAGAATAAACTCTTGCACTCAGATACACACCTGCAGTGATCCCACTGCTGCAGGAACAACAAGAGAGGCTCGATGCACATTTAAGCACAACATACAGAGCTCCAATGCCATTGATCATTTAAATATCCAGATATACTGACAGGAAGGATCAGTCAGAATCTAATGTTAACAAATTTGTTTTCAAGCTAGAACGGTTCAAAATGGTTTTTAGTTTTTCTGCTTAAATGCCTGATGAGATGCTGCAGTGACATCACTGCACACGTTGAAACATTTATAATAAATAAATAAATCGGCACGGAAAGCTTTCACTGCTTCAAATCATTTATAATCATTTAATGATATCTGTTCTAACAATATTACACCTTTTAAGTTTTATACAGTTGACACGACGACTCACAGAAAATGTTTAAGAAACACTGAACAAGATTAAATAAATGTGGCAAAGCAAAGAACTGAAGATAACCTTGGATCAGACTCAACTTTAAAGACTTGGACTGGACTTGGATTGGATTTCAGTAATGGGAACTTGACTCAGACGTGACTTGGTGAATCGGACTTGAGCAACAGGCTTGACTTCTCGTCTCCTTAAGGTTTGGCGACTCAACTACAATGCTGCCAAGCATGAAATGGACATAGCATAAACATCAGAGCGAAAACATGACAGACACATCGTTATTTTTTTTGTCATACTGGACCCTGCGTCCTAAACCCCCAACTCCCCCCGTCCTACAGGGAAAACTTCACGCTGTCAGGAATAACAATTATAGGCAACATTTGCAGCAATGCATGTGTGAAAACAGCTCACAATAAAGCCATTTTAACTTCCTGCTCAGCAGCAAACATCAGAAGGACTCGGTGAGAGATTCTTAGGTGAGATTTTTTCTGAGAAGTTGGCGGAGACAAAAGCCAGATTCTATTCACACATTTTGATAATCTGATTTCATCTTGCAGATCCCAGATCAGATCTTTGTCCCTCAGTGAACTCAGCCCACATCAGAGCTTTTTAAAGATCAAACACACTCATGTGAAACCTGACCAGCTGACACTAACTCCAACCTGTCAGTCCTTGAGGTTGAAGTTTCCCGATCCTCCTGTACCAGGAAGTCTGCATGTGCGTTCTCACAGCTTTGTAAAATAAACAGCATAATAACCTCATCTTAATTCTCTCCAAGTTTGACATAATGTCAGGATGATCACAGTGTGAAAAATGTCATTAAAGTGAAATTACCTGTTAGATGTGAAGCATTTTAGAGTTTACCAACTGAACGAATAACTTACACTAATTTTCATTGTTTTAAATTAAAGTTAAACTTGTCTGGTTTAGATCTACCTTTTCAGCAGCAGAAGAAGAGAAGACAGAGAGACATTTATTTCAGACTGCATTTACTTTTTCTGCTCCAACTTCAATTGGACAAATATTGCAATTGTTTCCACTTCCGTAGTGGCTTCAAATTTCAACACCAGATAGTCGCTTCATTCACAAGACTTTGATTTAAAATAACTTTTGAAAAAAGTCAGGAAATAAGTTATGCTTATGTCTGGTCTTTGTAACTGAGCAGTTTTACAAAAAGAAAAAAAAAAGAAAGTTGAAAATGTGCTATGGGTTCTCTGCTCACCTGAGATAATCTTGATAAAGAAAGCATTCTCATTGGTGGAACAACAAGTTTCATTTTACTGTCACTAATATTGCTGATTGACAGATTACCTTCCAGTAAAAAATGTAAGCAGAGATGTTCACTGCTGTCGTTTTGTCGAGGCTCTAATAGAAGTTACCAGGTAGCAACATAAACAAAGAGCATTGTGTAAAGTAGAAGGATTACACCATGAAGTTAGATCAACATACTCTGGGTGTCTTCCTGACGTGGCTTCACTAACAGAAGCCTATAAAAATTAATATGTAAAGGAAACACAAAGCCATAAGTAGGCACAAAGCTCATCTCTGTTCAGGGAGGATATAAGCAAAGCACAACAAATATCTTTCATTAATAGATATGTGTAAAAAAATATACAGAAAGATGTAGCATATTGTCTGTGTTTCTCCCTCCCCTCTTCCCGCGATCAGCTAACAGAGCTATGAAACCAAGAGATCTGATTGGCTAGTAAGCTGAGTTTCATTCAAGTCATTCTCGTATCCTGAACATAACCTGATAGGAAGCAGGTCAGATGTTCATCATCAGTTGTTCCCCGATAAGAAGTCAACCTCCTTTGTAGTTCTGAAATTCCAGTGTGTGTGTGTGTGTGTGTGTGTGTGTGTGTGTGTGTATGTGTGTGTGTATGTGTGTGTGTGTGTGTGTGTATGTGTGTGTGTATGTGTGTGTGTGTGTGTGTGTGTGTGTGTGTGTGTGTGTGTGTGTGTGTGTGTGTGTGTGTGTGTGTGTGTGTGTTGGTGTGTTGGAGCAGAGCCAGAGACTGTATTTCCCAGATCCTGTTCACTTCCTCTCGGTGATCTCAGCTGTTCATAATGGACTTATTAGAGTCAGTGCCAAGCAGCTGCTCTTCTTCTTCCTCTTCTGCTTCTTCTTCTCTCCTTTCTTTCTCTTTAGTCTCTTGTTTCCCCGCACATTTGTTTCACTTTTCTCCATCATTATCCTCTTCTTCTATCCATCAGATGTGGCGGATGTGATTCAGTGGTAAAGTCGGTCTTTTATATCTTTGTATCTTGTCTTTAATTTTCATTTTGCTAATCTGACAGTAAAGTAAAATCAACTCCAATCAAATCAAACTGTTGATTCCAAAAAGCTAAAGAGGAGAACATCTGGTTCCTCAGCTGCTCGATGATCCACTATACTCACCAGCGAGTCACTAAAGCTGTTTCGTGCGCTTCTAAAATTTCCAGAAAATGGGAAATCTTCCTGAGTTTCTTGTCAAATATATACCTCACAGCTGGAGAATATCCCTGACGGATGGTTGTAGAGGAGCTCAGGAGGCAGTATGGCTTTGAAAGAGCCACTCAGAAGTGCTGCAGCAACAGAGTCCCTCTGAGATGTTTGTCTCTATCCAAGTGTATTAACATATCAAAGAGCAGGGAAGACAAACTGGCAAACTGTAAACATTTTAAGTTTCATTTTGATATGGAGATCACACTAGAAGCCCATCACTTTATTCTCTCAAATATTACCTGAGGTGTTTTCACATGAGCCTACATTCAACTCATCTTCATGAGGGACATTTTCTCGGGGGCTGGCGGGAAAAAAATCTGGGTAAAGTCAGGGTGACTAATTTATGTCTTTGCTTTCACACATGCAGCTGGTCTGTAAACGTCAGGATTTTGTGCATGTGTTAAAGCACCGTGATGAAACGTCTACCCCCTGCTTAGCAGGTAGTGCACAGTGAAAACATTTTGACAGCCTTCAAATGAACCAGCACAAAAACACAACTACCTGAAACTCATAAGAAACTTACAATAAAGTCCCTGGCAGTAAAACATAGCTTCAGGTTCTGATGAGAATTTACCTCCAGAGACAACAACATACAGTATATTTCATACAGAGTTATAGTGACTGATGTTGGTTGACTCTCTGACACACGGAGCTCAGCTTTGTGTGTTTGGACTGTAAGAAGAAAGCCAGATAGAAAAGCAGCATTAACAGCAAACCTGACAGACGGTGAGTTTTCACTTCTTTTGGAGCAAAACTTCCATTGCTTTCAGTTTTTGTTCTTTGCTAAGGTAGGTTAAGCTAAACAGGTAGTTGAAAACCAAAGGTTTCCATGAATCCACAGATGCCTCAGAGCACCTGGACGTGCTGAGGCGAGGTGTTTAAATCATGTGATATCTTCCAGCTTCCTGTTCCTACCTGCTGCTTCCTGTTTTTATTTCCTCCTTCTTCTTTTGAGTTGATCTCTTCACATTTCCTCTTGGTCTCTCCTGTCAGATCTCTTCATGTTTTGTTGTTTTCCTGTTGGAGTTGGTCTCTTGTTCTTCCTCCTGCTCCAAGCTTTGGTCTGTTCAGCCTGTTACTGTAGCGACAGACCTTCAGGTTGCTCTGCCCACGCGCTCGACTGGCAGGCGGCGGGAAATAACGAGCAGGATCATTTTTCCAAAGATTACTGCTACGAACACAACCTTCGCAAAGACAGGAACTAACATGCCTGGAATACTTATTGTGTATCTGTGTGTGTGGATGTGTGTGTGTGTGTGTGTGTGTGTGCGCGTGTGTGTGTTTGAATTCTTTTCTCTCAGTGTGTTTGCTTGAGAAAGAAAAGAATGAGGGGAGTGTGTGCATTTGAGAATGGATAGCAACAGGTGGCCAATTTAATGCTTCAACATACAGCTCTCTCTCTCACACACACACACACACACACACACACACACACACACACACACACACACACACACACACACACACAGAGAAATGCATCAGATACTCTCCATGAGAGCAACAGTCAAAGGTTTATATAAAAAACAAAAAAACAACATTGTTCTACATTCTTGGGGGGGAAAAGCCAAGTACTGTTCTCAAATGTTTATACTAAACTTTAAATAGAGTAACTTAAAAATTTAGGCCTTCAACATATTACAGTGTAAAATCAGTATTTTTTTTTCTAAAGTAAATTATGTGAATACTGAATACACGATAAATGAAAACACCAGAGAGGTCTGTTGGAGGTTTTTTCTAACATCAAGGCGCATGCACTTGGACAAATAGACAAAAAAAGAGCATGAGCACCTGTTTCCCTTTGTAGAGAAAATGCCCATTCAAATAAATAACGTCCTGTTTTCACACAGGCTGGCACTCCAAACAGACTTATGTGGTTAAATAAGAATATCAGGTAGCACAGCACCCTCTCCTCAATCCTCTCCATGCTGAAGCACATCGACACACATCAGTGTGATAATGAGTTACTCTTTGACAGACACAGACATCAGGTAAGTATGATCATAACAAAGTCTGATCATAACTGCTGTACAGATTTAATATACTGTAGGAGGAAAGGAGCTTAAGGAAAAGGCTTCACAGGAAGAGTCTGTCTTTGAATTATTTAGCAGTTTAAAATGTGCCTGCCAACACCTCTCGTTAGCATTGATAAATGATGCTAATGTGAAGTCAAGAATGTGTGGAATATGTTGGTGGAGGTAATGTGTCCCTAAAAGTGGCCTAATTAAAGTATTAAATGAGTACAATAAACTAGTTAACATTTACTAACTTGTTCTCTGCCCTTGGGGCGGCAGTACCTCAGTCTGGAGGGACTTGGTTTGTGAACAGGAGGGTTGCTGATTGAAGTCATAGTGCGGACCAAATCTGGAAATTGGAAATTTTGGTCTGGAAATGTATTGGTAGCTGGAGAGCTGCCAGTTCACTACCCAGGTACTTTATGGCACATGTTATTCTATTAAACTAATTTGTCAAGCCAAGTACAAATTGTTCCATACATTTCCATAACACATCAGCATCTTTGATTCCATTTTCAGAATAATTCTGACCTCTGTTGAGTGGCGGTATGAGGTGAGTATGTAGCTGAGTTTCTGCAGATGAGATGTCAGATTATACGTATAGGCAGTTGTTGGATTGGTTTACATGTATCCATCGATGATCTATACAGCTTTTCACTTCGGGGTCACGGGGGGCTGGAGCTGATGCCAGCTGTCAATAAGCAGGAGGCAGAGTCCACCCTGCTGGTTGCCAGTAAATCAAAGGGCTGACACGTAGAGCCCGACAACCAGCCACACTCATATTCACACCTCCAGGCAATTTAGAGTCATTTAACTGGACTGTTTGAGGAAGCTGGAGAAAACCAAGCATGCATGGGGAGAACATACATACTTTACATAGAAAGGCAACTACTGCATCACCATGTAGCCCCACGGTTAACATGGGAGGAGACTTATTCAAATACAATGAGTTACTGAGCGCCTCTGTAGGCAGCCGAATAGCCGAGATAACTCACTGAAGCATTGCTGAATGTAAAAACAAGACAAACATTTTACCAATACAACTACAGCGCCTGCTAAGCCTATGATAAGAGGAACAGAGCATTTAACATAACAGATGTTCTATTGTTTAGCATATTATGAATCATACATTATTTAAAAGCAGTATTTCAAATGTTGGAGATGAGACAGAACACATTTTGAACCATCCAGTAAAGGATTAATTTAAATAATTTAAGATTAACGTCATTGTGGAAAAACCTGCAGATGATTTCACACATCATTCCTCTGAGAAATGTTCTGTCATCAAAAAGACTGAAAATAAATAACAGATGTGGCAAATAAAACTTCTTCTTCGAAAGTCTATTCATCCCCGAGGGGCAATTCATGCAGCAAGCGGTCGACCACGGGAGCAGCGACCCGCATGCACCCTGACAGAGCTGGGGGAGCAAATTCCAGGTTAACTGTCTTGCCCAAGGACACATTGGACATGTTGCTTGCAGGAGCTGGGGATCGAACCCTTGACCTTCTGGTTTGACTACGACTCTACCCACTGAGCCACAGCCGCTTGTACTGCTCCTCATTACAGCGCTGCTTGTGCACATGTTCCACATAAAGGAAGGTCTATTACATTATCCAAACAACCAAACAGTCAGATGTCTGTACTCATCTCTGCAGCAGTGATGTTTCACTTTGACAAGCTGCAGGGAAAAAATAAAATAAATTTAGGAAGGTAATCCTCCTCGATGAACGTCTGCGAGACAGGCTGAGGTTGCTGCAGAAAGTTGCTGTCTCTATTTCTTCCTACAAAAAGGAATATCAATCTTTTTTTATGTTATGCTCTGGGAGTCTGCTAAAGAGTCCCTTCGTTGCAGCAGATTGCACAGAGCAGGTGCTTTATTGCTGCACAAACACCCAATCCATGAATACAGACATGCAGTACAATAATCGTTCTATTTACTACGAGTTGATTGTATAACATCATTATTGTCATCACTGCTGCTGGAGATATCTCTGATCAATTTAAGCTTTTGTTTTTTATGTTTAAATAACATGTTGGTCATTCAGCATTTCCTTGAGTTACTGACTTACAGTGTTGGGCACATTGACAAAAAGTAGCTGAATTACTAACTGTGTTATTGATTTCATAACTTTTGCGTTACTTTTGCTTCTCTTCTCAAATTCATGTTTACATTATTTAGTGTAGCTGCGTGGCGGAAACTCACTCATTTCAAATAACGTTTTTAGTTTGCAGGTATTTGGCCAATTAGATCTCTGAAGGTAACAGACGTTACTTTGCCTTTCACACATCTGTCTATCAGTCTATAGTACAGCCAACACATATTTAACAACAGTAGTTGGCCCCCTTAATTTTTCCACACCAGCTCAACAGTGCAACGCTTTTAATTCTGCACTTTAGAAGACATGATCCTGCAAAGATGGAAAAAAACCCCACCTCTGACTATATGATGTATTTACTGTCTGCAGCAAGTTTCCAGTCTATTTTCATCTAAAGGAAGTGAAACCAGCAGCTTACGGGGGGGAGGAGATATATCGAAACACTGATGGAGGATTTTATATTTAAAGCAGGGATAGAAGGTAAACAGTTTAAAACATGTGGAGATGTCCCTGATCTTCAATGAAATACTGACGAGAGATTATTGGAAAATGTTGCATGAATATTAGCTTGAAGAGCTTTTTTTCTGGTAAGACTGAAGAATATGAGAAAGAAAATGTCTCTGTTGTTTGTGTGTCTCGACTTCTGCAGCTCTCGTCACTGACAGGTTGGACTCTAAAACCCCAGAAGGAACTAATCCACAAACAGGGACACTGACTCTGCCCCGCAGGTGGGGAGTGGATGGGGGACTGCTGCCATAGCAACAGGAGGAGATGGAGGAAGCTGGTAGCTATGGACAGGTGCAGGAGGAGGAATCTGATTTGGTGCAATGTTTCTGAAGGTTTCATCAGGCTGAAAAAAAAGAAAGGCTCAAACTGTCATCAGTGTTTGCTGTTTTCATCAGAGATTCTCATACTGTCAAACTTTAACTGGGGTCAAAAGTGAAAACCTCACATGTGCACAGTCAGCTCGGTTTTCCTCCATACTCTGTGTCCACATGTGTCTGAATGTATGTGCATGTGTCTGTGTGTCTTTCCAGGGATCAGTTTCAAGTTTAAACTGGGCTCAACTCTGGGACAGAGGACTCTTTCACTGGATTATCTGGATTTTACTGGATGACAGTCGGGATTAAAACACATTAAAGGCTCCAGAGTCGTCAGTGCTGATTGGGTGAACTGATGATTCTCTGCTGCAGAGTTAAAGTTGTTATCATTCAACTTTAGTACAGTGGTGAAGTTCTTTTCTGCCACAGTATGGTAAGAGTCTCTCCTCTAAATGTGTTTAATTACTTTTACTGAGGCATGTTTTTAACTGCAGACTTTCACTTCTAATGATTCTTATATAGCCACAATATGTGAGGTAAATAATCTAAGACTTAGAAGACTAGAAGATTTATTTTGAATTCATAGATTTTCTTCAGGGAATCAGACCATTTAGTTCATTTTGATTACTTCGACTCAACTCTTACATTACAGGTTGCTGAAGGGCAATTGGTTTTCCAGCAAGGCATTGAAAGGACATGGAAAACTACAAACGACAAAGTACATTATAAAAGGCTAATGGGGTCAAAGGTCATTGGCACTGAATATGACAGCCTTGGAGAAACAACAGAGATCCTTGAGTGATGCTCTGAGCAGCTTTTATTACTTACAGAATAAAGTGCTGAGTCAAAATAATGTCATGGTTTGGTTTTGTGTATGTATGATTCCTAGTGTGGTTTACTTTAGTCTTAAGTGTGTTTCCCTGTATCCTTGTGCTGTTGTGTTGAAACCTATGTTGTCTGTAAGCTTGTTTCCTGTCTTACTTGTGTTTTAAGGTTCTTAGTTTGGTGTTTAATGTTTCTTATTCTAGTCTTTAGTGTTTCCTGTCTTATTTTGTAATATGTGGTTTAGGTTGTGTTTTCGGTGTCAGATTTTACTTTGTCGTTGTCCTCAGAGTTCTGGTCTTGTGTTCTTTGATCTCTGTTTCCCTCCTGTCTTGATTGCCCTGATTGTCCTCACCTGTCTGATTAGTCTGCGCCTGATAACCCCATGTCTATTTAGTCTCTGTGTTTTCCCTCAGTCTCTTGTTGATTCATTGTCTCTGTCTTTTGTAGTTTTGTCATGTATGGTCTGAGTCTGTCGCGTCTGCTCCCTGGATTTACTTTGTTTTTCTCATCATGGATTTTGGATATTTTGGATTATTGTTTGAGTAAGTTTTTGTTTTGTTGTCCTGGTATTTTAGTTGAAATAAATCACTTCTTTTTTCTGCACATGGATCCTCCTCCCTGTTTTTCTACTTCTGATCGTGACACAAAATACAAACAGGTCACTAATATATATCACTGTTAAAAAAAAAGTCTCTTGTGCAACTTTTAACACAATTTTATACAAACCATAATATTAGCTTACATACTGTATGAAACTGCTGACAATGTTTTAAACACAAAGAGCAAAGTGGAACAACAAAGGTCAAATAAACAAACTGAAACAAGACAACAGCATCTCCATCATCAGCATCATTAGTAACTACCCAAGCAACATACTTTGACCTTGTGACGAGATCTCCTACTGCTAAACATTTGATTTCACAGTTAATACTTTCTCTATGGCAACCTCATCTCCTCATAAAGGACGCATAGATTAAGGACACAGGTGCAGAGATCTAGCTTCAATTAAAGGTCAAATATTATCCTGTGTTTAAATTCAGGGGCCACATTATTCGAAGGGCACCTTTTGAAGACAACCTCACAGCAGTGCGTCAAAGGTTCTTTACTCAAAGGCTCCTTCAGAAGCAGAAAACAAAATAGTGATATTTTTCTTGATCTATATGTTGGATGCATCCAGTGCATCCTTTATGGCCCACTATATCCCAAGATTCATTGTGTGCTAATTCAGATTACACGTTGGACTTTCACGCAACCAAACTCTTGGTGTTTAACTCAGTTGAAAAGCTAGCCATACAAATGTAGAAAAGAGGAAACGCATAGGTTAAGTTAAGGGAGGTTAGCGATGTGAACTAGTCCTAATGCAGCTTTTGAGGTTGCTAGGAGACAGCTAGTGACTCAAACAGGGCAGAGTTGTTTCATTTCAGCTCGCCCTGAGTGGTCTACACAGGCTACGGAAAGTGGGTCCTTATAGGCTCGGGCCTTTAAAGGATGAAACCCTCCAGATGACACACAGCTCACGCCTCTGTGGATGTACTTTGATTGAGACAGAGATTAAACGTGTAGGAGACGCAGGGTAGAGATTCTTCATTCTTATGTTAAAACACTGCTGTACGGTTACAAACATGTTTAGTGTCAAACACAGTAGGACATAAATGTCCCATCTTAGTTTGGAGTAGTTGTAGACACGTCTATGTTCATTCATTAATAAGGGTAAATAACCCAACACAAGGTGGATAGGTCAGAATAATTGCAAAGAAAAGGGACCTGACATCCTCAGAACTCTGTGTGTCACGATGTCCCAGAGCTTTTATTATGAAGGCCCGGTATTTATAGACTGAGTTTTACAGACCGCTGAAGCTGAATGAGGGTGTTTGATCCCGACAGAGCAAGTCAGCATGACTTTGTGTCAGGAGCAGCAAGCTCTGAAGGATTACAGAGAAATAAAGAAACCATGCTGGTGTCTACTTTCAGAAAATCAGAGCCATGACAAATGAAACACAGTGGTGCACAGATTTACTTGCAACCAGCGTTCATGTCGCACAAAGTCAAAAGTATAATTTAGTTTTTAAGTAAGATGGTCTTGTACTTTTTCTTCACTATCTCAAGAAGAAGAATATGGTCGTTTGTGACTTTTCATTCAAAATATATATTTCATTTTTGTTGATGAGACCAGTCATTTCTTCATATTGCCATGTGAGCTATTCTCATTTAATCTAGTCAGACAGTTTTATTTTAAAATGTTTATCTTGTGAAGTATTCCCCAAAGAGCTGTGATTTATTTATTTTTGAACAGAAGACCTCAGTGTGACACTAAGAGCCGTGCTATCGATTCCACAAACAAGACGACCAATGTTCATCATCCTAAAGCACAGCTATGTGAGGCAAAAGAGGACAGAGGTCAGCAGCTGGATTAATGCTCAGGAAGAAAAAAATGTGACGGATGAACTCGACTAAAATGGACCAAATAAAGTTCTGCCAGCCAAAGATTTCACACCCTGCAGTGCTGCAGGAAGGATTAAGTATAAGTATAAGTATAATCCTATTCATACACATTCTTATGCTGCCATCGAAGCAGCGGGAGCAACCCAGAGTTAAGCGTCTTGGACAAGGACACAATGGACATGTAGCTGCAGGAGCTGGGGATCGAACCCCCCACCTTCCTTTGGAGAGATAACTGACTCCAACAGTGAAGCACAGCCGCCCCAAAATGAAGAATCCAGGTTTTAAATATAACTTAAGTCAAAGCATAAACAGGAAGATGTAGTCTAAGTTTTAAATTTACAGAAACAAATCTACTTTAATAAATTCTATCACCAACTTATTATACCTTGAGCATGTGTGGCTGTAAAAGCTGTTGAGGTAGTTTGAGGTGGAAGTGGAGAGATCATTTTGATGATGGATTATTTAAAACCTGACACAATGTTTAAAAGTTACTGAAATGAATCTAACATTGAATTTTAATAAACTAAAGACTTGTAAAAAAAAAAAAAAAAAAGAGTTCTTACCTTGACCTCACAGCTTCTTGCTTACATGTGACAATCCTCATAAATATTTAGAAAAACACGCTCATCAACATAGAAACACACTCATACACTGACACACACTCCTTTCCTCTTCAAGTTACAAACAGTGTGTGTTTGTGTTTGAAGCTGCATACGAACAACAAGGAGAGCCTCCCCCCCCCATCTGTCCTCCACAAGTCTTCCCATTTAACACACTCCCTCTCTGCAGGGTCTGAGCCCCCTTCCCCCCACAGACACACTCTCAGAACACCCCCCTCCAACACACACACACACACGTATAAATATATATAAACTTGCAGTTTGAGTGGTGGGTCGTGTGTACAGTATATGTATGTGGAAGAAGCTGGCCGGTCTCTTGTTGTTTGTCAGATAACAGTGGTGTTAAATTGAATTTAAGCACCATGTGTCACCCTAACACACAACAACACAATGTGTGTTTTCAGTGAGGCTTCATCCTCACAGTCAGGTGTTAATAAGCGTTGATTGGACCCATAAACACTTTGGAAGTCACTTATAACACTGCACAGATGAAGGTTAATATCTCTGATGGTGCGTTTAAAAAACAACTATAACAATCAAACTAAAAAACTGTATCTCATTTCAATGTCCTCCATCCTGCCTGCTCATCTTTAAACTATCACAGAAAACAAAACATCAAAGAGGCCTGGATGAGTTAAGGTGAAAATGTTCTCCAGATGTAGAAAAAAAATTGTTAAAATATTTTAACAACAAACACCAGTTTGGCTCAAAATATCCTCGCTTGAAAAACAAGTTAGAGACAAATGTCCACAAGAGAATGTCCTTTCATAGTCGACACATGAAAACAAGCCAGAGTCTTAAGAGTAACATGAGGAGATTGGTGTATGGTTGGATGACTCTGCTAATGAGGAACAGAACGATGAGCACAAATAACTTTATTAGCTTTATTATTTACTCTTCAATACATTTCATCCACTTAACAGCAACACGTACTTGTACTCATCCCATGCTATTGAGGTAAACAATCAAAGGCAAGGATGACTCTTGAGGCAAAACAAGCTACCACCTCTCAGGTTGAAAATTGAAGCCAAAACACATCAGCACATTGATCTACATAAAGTGACCAACTGCCCATCACTACTTTATTATTCAAGCATGTTCACTCGCCATAGCCCAAAGACACCTTGACAGGAGAAGGGGATTGAACTCCTGATGATTAGAGATGATTAACTCGACCACTGAGCCACAGGCATGCACCCAAAGGAGTGAATTAAAACATATCAAAACAAAAACACCCAGGACAATGAGAAGAGGAGCTCGTCAAGTGCCCGGGAGGCACATATTTTGCAGGATCAAAACCACCTACTGTATCAGGAAAGGACAAGTCAAAATCAAATCACCCCTCGGAGAAAGACAAGTCCAAGTTACGGGATTCAGGAAATACATGAGTCATAATCAAAACCTCCACGAGACACAAACAAGTCTGAATCCTGAAATCTCACAAAAGACTATAAAAATACCAAACATAAACTATATAAAGTATAAAATACCAAAATTCATTTAAGAGTCAAACTCTCATCAGCTTACTGCAAATCAACTCTCAAAAGTGAGATTGAGACTCATTATTGGTGCATCTGTAAAAAAAGCTTGTTTTTTTCCACACTAAATTCATTCTGCATGCAGAGTAACTGTTCGCTGCAGAGGAGACTCTTTCGTGCTTGTTCTGCCTCCCTTGTATTGACAACCTTTCACGTTCCTTTCCAGAATGCTCTGCATTTGTTTAAGACTCTCTTCCTTTCTGATAATCCACTAAGATCTGTTATGTCTGAACAGAGCCTGTGCAGATCAACTCCCAGCAGGCCAAGTGTGATGATATCAGACACAGGCTCCTTCCCGTCTGCTCATGTATCTGCACGTTTGTTAGAAAGCTTCTATAAGTGTATGAGATCTGCATTCAGATCGGTGGATGCCTCCTGGCAGGCTGAGACTTGTTTCCACATTAAACAAGGTGCAGCTTTTTAAATGTTTTCATGTGTAAGGAGGAGGAAGTTCAGAGACAGTTGATCCTGACTGGCATTACGCCTGGGAGACAAGATTAACTCTGCGTAAAGAAACAGATTTAGTAAAAAAGCCTGAAAGGTTCTTTGCACACTTCATTAATTTACTGTTTATAAAAGACTATGAATAATGTGGTTCCATAAAGCCAGTCATTAATATCAATAGAGCATTTGACTGGGAAAAATGTTTTGGGCATAAATACTTTATCAAAAAAATTGGGCCAGCAACAGGAGCAATCCTTGAATGTCTTAAAAGGAACAAAAGAACCCCTTTAATAACAACCTGTGATTCCTAAAGGAGTATTTGTACCTGCATAAGAATCCCTCCAATTTCCTTTAAGACCTGAAGAAATCCTTAACTGATCACAAGACCCCTGCACACACTTGCATAACCCCTTTTGTAGACCTAATGATCACATGAAGGAGCACTTGAAAATGCCACAACCCTGCTGGTCTCCATGCCATCCTAATCAAGGGAACCTCCTCAGGGACGACTAGCACCTCCTCAAAGCAATAACATGTACCCTTTCCACCTTAACATAGTACTTTCAGTGATCAATATACAAAACTTTTAAGAGGGAGAATAGCCTTGCTATGCTGTCCACAGCATGCTCCCATCGCCTATATACTGCTTTCACTAACCTTGGCAGCAGTCCATGTTCATCTTGGTGGAAGTAAATATAGATTACTGCACATGTTGACACTTCAGCTGTCATAGAATTTCTGTAATTACTTAGTTAATGTATAATGTCAATTCACTGTTGCTGATGTCAGGCAGGCCTGCAACAGTTCAGCTTTGTCAAGAGACCAAGGACAGCTTAGAGAGAGTCAACAGCTCTTTGTGATATCTGCAGGGATCTTTGGGAGAACTTGTTGTTCACTCTAAGAAGCTGAGACGTCATAGATTATTCTAGGTGGGTCAATGTGGCACAACCCTGATAATGATAATCTCTTTTTGAATACATGCGGAGCCTTTGGAAGTGTCTGGCAGTTATGTTTGAGCATGACAATGAACCACAAGTGCAGGAGAGATGGAAGAGGACGGTGTTGGATGAAGATAGGAGGAGATAAAGAGAGCGATAGAGTAGCAGCTTATTCTTTTCTATTGTTTTCAATGGGAGCGTCCGCAGCAGCTTCTTCAGCCTTCTGCCCCCACCACGTGTCCCGCATTGTAATGATTTCTGTCTGCCTCTCCTTTTGGCTGTGCACACAGTCAATTTGGTTTCATGTGGCTCTGAGACTTTTGCCATGTTGCTACACTTGTCACTGTGCATGCATCCTGTAAACTCTTACTTACCTGTCCACTGAGTACTAACCCTGTTGCTTCTTTTACCATGCCTCCTATCTGCTCCTTCAGAGTACCTTAAGCTGGGTTTTTTTTGCCCTTGCCAACTACTTACAAACCCTTGAGAATAGTAATTGTGTCCTGTGATTGGATTGATGATTTGTTCATGGAAATACACTTATGACACATCGCTGAATTATTCCATCTCTCTGACAGAGAAAACATCAATTTGTTGTCACAAAAAAGTGAAGGTCTGGGTTTGTTGCCTCTCTCTGAATGCAGCTATTTAAAGTGTTAATTTTATGTGTCATAACTCAGACACTGTTACTTTTTATATCCATCTCCATCTCCATCACTACCTCCAACCATCTGTTACCTCCCAAGCTCATCGCAGAGTAAGTAGCATATCCTGTCTGAACAGAATGATCAAGGACACTATGATGCTCATCAGTATCCAAAAATCTGCCAATCAGTTCAGGTGTTCTGATTTTTTTGATTCAAAGAAAAATAAATTAAGACAGACACAGCTCTGGTTCAGGTTGGTCTTCATCTGTAACTGGATCTTTCTGTTGTGGTGTTTGGAAGCTAAATCTGTCTGACGGCGTGCTGTTGACCTCTGCTCGGATGTTCAAGTGACGGGTGGCGAGATTGGGCTATTGGAGATTGTAGCAGGGTGTTGAGGGGTTGATGAGGGTCTAACCTGCTGAATGAACTGCGGCAGAAGCAGCTGGGAGATTCCTCTCCGCTCTAAACTGTGCGTGTGTGTGTTAAACCACCTGCCTAACAATGCCTCTCTGTTTGCAGGGAGAAGAATAGATGGGGTGGGGGGGGGGTGGGGGGGTGGGGGGGGGGGGGTAGGGGGGGAGGTAGCCTTGACCCAACCCTCACCATAGCAGCTGAGGACCACCTCAGCTATTATCCCACCATCCCAGTTTAAACTCTGAGATGGAGTTTAAGTGGAAGATTCAAGAGTCACATATTTCCTTGATTACTTCCTTTGTTCTTCTATGTCTGTCCATATGTCCTTATTGCCTTTTACTGTTCCCTTTATTCCTTCACACACACACACACACAGACACACACACACACACACACACACACACACACACACACACACTCTCTTTCTTTCTCTCATATAGCTCATAGTGCAAAGCAAGGAGTCCCCTGTCTGACTGATGAACACTGTGTGTGACCTTTGATCTCAGCATGCAGTCTGTCTAAAGATAGCAGTGTGAATAGAAACAACAGATTTATGTGTTTCTGAACAAATCCTTCAAAACATCACAAGCTTTTTTTCATTTTGACGCAACAAAGGAACTTCCTCCTCTTCTTGTGCTGGTGTGACTGGTTTCATATCACTGAGTTGCTAATTCACATATTATATAGTGCAGGAGACTTTCCTTGTCTGATGGGAGGAGTTTACTGTGACCGCTACAATCTCAGTCCAAATAATTAACGGTTGCTTTATGTTTTCTGTTCATCTGTATGTTGTTGTGATTCTGTTGAACTACCCAAAGCATTGTTAGGCAAATATTATTATCTCATATTAAAATATTGTCATTATAGCATCTTATGACGGACTCTACTTCGTCTGCTACTTTCCTCCTCGTTTTTTCACGTTATGTCTCACCCACCTCCCCCGATCGGCCAGGTCAGGAGAATATTTGTCATGACTTCATACATGAAAACTGCTTCATTCTTATTGTTACAGTAATAAGTGATAAAAGTGATTAAAAAAAAACATAATTGAAAGCGGAAATGAAAAGAATATGGAGCATCATCAGATTTTCGTGCACGTGTGAAAACACTAATCAACACCTGACTTTGCAGATGTGCAGACTGAATGCACATGGGGCTGTTGTGTCATTGTGACCGTCAGTGCTTTGATTTAATTTGACGCCATGGTTGTCTTACAAAAAACAGGAGACACACACACACACACACACACACACACACACTCAAACACACACACAAACTCTGTATCTTGCATACTGTGGTTTTGTGTTCGATATTAAGCATCAATGTCAACATATCTGTACAGATTTCAAGTCTTAACTCTGACAATACAACACTTCAATCCTTTCATTGATTTTCCTGAATGTCTTTGATGTGAACTGTTCATGTGTGTTCACTTTTGATTAGTTTTTGAGAAGGTGAACCAAAGTTAAAAGATAATCCTAGATCAGATTAAACGTCTGATCAACTCTCTCATTTACAGACCTCTACAGCCAAGCACGGGAATATTTGGTTCAACTTATCGTTGGTCAACTTGCTCCCTCAGGCACATGCGTCTATCAAACCATTCAACCACCAGCTAAAAGTCGTACCACTTTAGCTCCCCCAAAAAAGTTTGGCTCATGTGGCCATCTTACCTTTAATGTTCACATATCTGTATATTATTTCCACAAAGCACTTTATGACTGATGTCCGTAACGAGAGCTGTTTTAATAAATCTGACTTTTACTGGCTTACTATGTGACCAAGGTTGCTCATTATGTCTTTAATTCACAGGTTTTGGATTCTGGTTTTGAAACAGGTCAGAAAGACACCAGCAGCTGTTGGGACACCAACCAGTGGCATGTTCTCCATAGCTCCCATTACTCCCATTACTCCCATAGCTCTCATATGAGAGGACAGAGAGGAGATCTGCATTGTTGTTGAGCAGCTGGACATTGTCTTCGTCTTTCCGCTCTGCAGGGAGACGATAATCTCTTCAGCAGCTGTTGTGTGTGTTTCTATCCTTGTGAGGCCAATCTTAGATTCAGTGTGTGAAGATGATCTGATTGGTTGTGTGACGTCAGATAGGCAGAGAGGTCATTATGTCTCAGGTGGTTCCCAACACACTGGTCCCCCATTATGAAGCAACATTAGCAAACACTTCATTGTGAGCTCCTACGTTAAATGGCAGTCACATTTAAATGGAGCGTCAAGAGATAAAGAAAGGGATGAAACTTAAATCTCCACAGTAGTTGAAGCTTTGGATATTCAGTGTGGTAAGGATGTCATGACGCATTTTGTATTTCCAGTTCTATTTTTAAACTCAAGGTAAACTATGTTGACATATCAAACCTCACTGTATCATCAGAGTGTTTTGGTGTAAACACTGTCAAGATCGGGCTGATACTGTCTGTGGACACAATAAACAGAGATAGACGGATAGATGGACATACATACATACATACATACATACATACATACATACATACATACATACATACATACATACATAGGGAGACAAACCTGAGGAGCTGAGACATTAAATGATTTGCAGTCAGGATGAAGAAACTTCAACACAACAACCAACATAGAGGAACAGTGAGGGACAAATCTGTCCAATTACTTAATTACTTAAATTCTACACTTGAGTTGATGGCTAGAGGGAAAACACAAACACATGCACACATACACACACACACACACACCCTGTCTCTCTTTAGTCTTGACCCTGCTGCCATCTACTGACCGCTGAACCTTTTCATTCATTGGTCCCTCTCTCTCTCTCTCTCTCTCTCTCTCTCTCTCTCTCCCTCCTCTTTCTCAGATGAGTCATGCCAGAGACGAACACCATAGTTATTTATTTATTTGCATATTTATTTGTTCCTGCAGGGCACAAACTGAACGTTATATGCTGAAGGCTAAAGTAGCTTGGTGGACTAATATTTACGTTATTATTGTGTCATGATTACTCGTGTTAATGTAAATTGAATGTTCCAACTTGGAACACTGAAGCTCATTTCAATTAGGCTACTTTGTGGCACCGCAGAGTGGTTTAATCTGTGATAAAACATCATAATAAACTGAATATAAATCAATAAAATAAATACTGTATATGCCGGAATTTAAAAAAATCAATACAACTAGTACTCAGTGAAAGAGGGTAAAGAACATTGAGTAGGTGACATCTTCCACAACTAGGTATAATCTTTATTAACCTCTCCGAATGTTTTTTGTAAAGCCTAATAACTACTTGTAACTTTTCCAAAGTTGTATTTTTGTACTTGTAGGCGACTGAAGTATCCTTACTGATGGGCGTACGTTGACCTATGCTGGACCAGATTGTTTTAATACACAGATTAATGAAATGATCAGATACTAAAAAATAAACCTCTTAATCACTCTGGTTCTGCTGAACACCTGTGCACTTGTCTATCCACAGATTAAGGTGTGTGACGTAAGCACGCAGAACGTGTGACGGGTGAGTATGGTCTATGGTGGGGGCTTGGGAAAGGAGGAGGGGGGGAAGAGGGGGGACGGGATTCCTAAGGATTACCCGTCATGCCCCGCGGGTAAAGATGGCGACAGCAGAGCAGGGCAGCAGATCAACTTTATCCGAGCGGCTCTGAGTGGATTTCCTCCCGACAAACGGAGCGCCTCCGCCGGCTGCTTCTCCTCCTGCCGTCCGCTGCAGCTGCTGCTTCTTCCAGACTCGGATCTCCTTCACAGGCGGACCACTGCGCTCCTCCCCGGCCTCTCATCGGTTTGAAGCCCCCCCTCCCTCCCTCCTCGCCCCGCCTGAGGAGCAGATCGGAGCTCCGGCTAAAGTTTCCTCTCCCCTTCGTTTTCTGGGATTTGTTTGTGCAGATACCAGGAGCCGATTCGTGCTAAACGTCCGCACAGGTAAGGTCCGACCCGCATGAGCTGAAGTCACAGACTGAGTGTGTGGAGGTGAGTGGCTCGTATGAGTCGGTTTATTCGGTGTCGGTCGGTGTGTGTGTGACAGTTGGGTGCAGGTTGTTGTGGTCTGAACTGGGCCACGGTGAGTCCTGCAGTGAGTCTGAGCGGGCTCACATCGCTGAATCATGGTGTCGGTGCAATGTTCAGGACCGGATCCGGCCCGGTGTCAGAGAGCCATGCAGGGTTTGTCGTGTCTGTCCCCCCGTCAGCCTGTCAGACGCAACCGAGGGCTCGGATGATCTTGCTCAGGTGGTGGAGCCCTGAATCATTCAGTGTGAGTCTTTGAACACTGAATCACATCCACTTGCACTTCCAGACAACCCATTACAAGGCTGGAATACCAACTGGGAACAACAGTCAAGGGCCACAGACCCTCAGCCCCCCTCCCCCCAAAATAGATTTAGTTTGAAGACATTTTAATGGAAAAATGAAAAGTTAACCAGTGTAAAAATGTGAAGAAAGTGTCATATTGTGTGTTCTGTAATTGTAACATCATCACCTGATCATCTCTGATTGTTGATGCCGTATTTGAAGTGGAAATGGTCCTAAGTGAATGAAACAGGCTGATAATGTTTATGGTGATGAATGCCCTCAGAGGTTCATTGACAAATGCTGCACTTTTGAAAAATGCACCTGAACACATCACTGCGATTATATTTGCGATCATTTCTGATATGGAACTGATAAATAAATTGACAAAACAGTTGTCAGTCAGTTAATCCACAGTAAAACTACTCACCGGTTATCAGGTTTGATCTGCATCTTTAACTCAGTCAACTCACGGATGATGTTAACGAGAAGTGGATGCAGCGTTCACAGCTGGCTGCCTGTTCATTCCCATAAAAGGGATTGTCCATCAGGACAAATCATTTTTGTGTGGCAGTGGGTCACGTGATGATACTGGATTTAGCAATGCTAAACCAACGTAGGCATAGAGTGAGCTCTGTGCCTACGTTGGTCCTGATCCTGGGGGGGGGGGGGGTTTAGAAGGTTATCGAGGGCACACTGGGGAGCTGGAAGCATCTAGAAGTTAGTAACAAGTCGGTTATTGATGACTGAGGAAACACTGTGGTGATAATGTCTCTGCAGTTGTGATTCAATTCTTTATCAAACAACAGTCACTTTTTTTGTGCAGTGACTGCAGTCATTAAATCAGGACTCTGCTGCTTCTTTTCACTTAAAAATGTACACAAACCCTCACTCTCTCCTTCCAGGCAGTACTGAGGGGAAAAGTAATCATCACTTTATGACATCATGACTTTTTCCACTCCAACTCCTACTGGTCTACCTGGTCCAGAGGCCTTCTGACTCATGATGGTTAGGGGTGGAAGGATGGAGAAACTGTATCAGCCAATGACGGAGAGACACAGATGTGTGTTCCTCCTTTACAGCCCGTTGTATAGTCGGCTTATGTGAGCATGCAGACATCACTTAATCAATGTTATTTATACAGCGCCAAATCACGACAAAGGTTAACTTGTATCATATATCAGCAGGTCGAGGTCAAGCAACCAGTCTGGTGGTGGGTTAGGGTTCAATGATGCACGGGGGTGAAAAAAAAAGGGGCAGTTCCTCGAGTGTCTTTCTGGAGGTTATCTTCTTGCTCCTGAGGAGTCGCATTCACCCCCTGTTCTAAAATGGCCATTTGTTTCAGCAAAGATGAACATGTTTACAGCCTGGTGCAAAAACGATATTGTTTCGATGAGTTATTGTCCCCATGGGCTCATCACTATCATCATATATGGGGAGGGGGGGCTGACCTGATTGACAGAGGGCACGATGTGGGTGTTGCCTCGTGCCCAGCTCCAGCCTGTTGTGGGATTGTCTAAATGTTAGGCTGAGACAGGAAGTCCTGTTTCTCTCAACCAAAGCAATGGGCTGCTGTTTGCAGAGAGACAACGGATCTCCTGAATCACTCCCCTGTTGCTTTTGCCAGAACATTTCTGTCTTCATTGACTGAGGTCAGGAGTGCATGCAAATGGTCACGTTACACTGAGAACTGTAAACTATTTCAGACAGCCTGATACAATGATAGACTGCTCATTTTGAATCTGAACGGCTCATTGCAGTTCAATGTGAACTTTCGCCACAAAGTTCAAGTTAATGTTTGAATTTCAAATTTAAAAAAACTTAATTGCAGAATTTTAATACTTAACACTTCATACATTTTAATTGAAAGCTTGAAATCCATTATTTTGCATTTCAACCCAGTACTTGTGATGCTTTTTAAAATTATTTTACACCAACTAGCTACCGGTAAGTCTTATTTAGTTCCTGTTTGGATAAAAAGCTGCTTTTTAAGTAAATAATAAACTTTAAGTAGATCAATAGTTACAAAATGAAAGGTGCTATATGTAACTTTTTACATGCATGCATCGTTTTTATCGCCCATTAATAAGCATAACGATCTGATGTGAAAAATGATGTTCACTATTTGTGTTGCTTAACATTTTTACTCGGGTCATAATTAAAGCTGCCCATCTGAAGTG
This sequence comes from Symphodus melops, assembly GCF_947650265.1. Lineage (NCBI taxonomy): Eukaryota > Metazoa > Chordata > Actinopteri > Labriformes > Labridae > Symphodus > Symphodus melops. The sequence goes on from NC_136705.1 coordinate 4,834,105, forward strand.
AGCTAACTCGGTTAGCAGTCAATGTAGCATGTGCTCTGTCCAGAGGTTATTAGGCTTTATAAACAAAATAAAACAGTCGTCAAACTATCGTCTTTACCTCATCTGTTGCATATCCACATTTCTTTTTCATATTGTGTCAGCGCTCATGAGTCAATTATGGTTTAGTAGTCTCAAATATAAAGCACTTCAAACTATAAACATTCACGTGTGTATGTCCAGTCACCTCTCCTGTCGGTAAAGAGCTGATGATGACACTTGTTCGTGTTTGTACGAGCACACCAGCGAGAGGAAGCAACAGGTTACTGATGCAGTTCACCTAACGGCCTGTGGTGTCTCTATAAACGCTGCATTTTGGAAGATTAAATATAGCCCCTTTAACTGAACTAGAAGGTACTCGATGCGTATTGAAAAGTATATAAAAATAGCCAAAAAGAAAAAGTAGAAAAGTGAAATGCTTGTCGTCTCAAAGTGGAGAGAACTTTTTTTCTCAGGAGCCTCCAGGCCCGCCTTAGCACCACGTCGATATGGCGACAGCTGACATTGTGCTTTGAAGGTCTGCTTCAGCAACCAATAGTCATGTAGAATACGCCCATGTTTTATATGAAGCCAGATTTTATTTTTGATTATCTTTAAAGGGCGACAGTAGTCCTCAGGGAATACGGAGGGTTGCCTGATCAAGTCCCGGTGCAGACCAAATATGGAAAATTGGTCTGGAAGTTGGAGAGGTGCCAGACCACTTCCTGAGCACTGCTGGGGGGCCCTTGAGCAAGGCACTGAATCCCACACAGACACACACACACACCACCAGCTCCGAAGCGCCTGCCGGGGGCAGCTCCGTCACTCTGACATCTCTCCGTCTGTGCATGTCCAGAGGATCCTGTTTGTTCATGTGTGTATTGCAGCCTGTGTGTGTGTGTAGCCTGGTCATCAGAGTGTAAACACAGAGTCTCCCCTTGCGGGATCAATAAAGTAAAAATCTGAACAATCTGAATCTAAAGTAGCTGCAGAGCGGGGTGTAGAGAGAGAGGAATAGAGATATTCAGACAGACAGTCACACAGAAAAACAGCAACTACAATATCAACAGTAACAGCTATGGTGATAGTAGACTTAGACTGAACTTTATTGATCCTTTTGGGATGACTCCCTCAAGGAAATGTAGGTTCCAGCAGCATATACAATAAAACAAAAAATGTAGCAGGTAACAAAAAAAGCAACAATATAATGAATAAGATAAATAGAACACTCTTCCGTTGGAAAAAATATACAAAAAATATGCATGGAAGAAGCAGAAAAAAATATACAAAAAAGGCAATGATTATTATTGCGATTATTGCACTAGTAAGGGCCATTAAAAGCTATTCGAATATCAGTGAAAATACCAGTTTTAGTGAATAACGCTTTATTCATAGTCATAACAATATGACTTAAAATAAAAGGTGTGAGTCTCGCCGGTCCACAGCAACCTGTGAGATGAGAGACTGCAGCTTAAGTCCGGGCTGGTCCAAAGCATCCCGAGCCTGTCCTTAGTAAAGCACAAAGTTTGAACACTAGTACAGAAGAGCTGCATGATATTGGGGGAAAATGACTCTAGTATTTATTTTTTCTGTAATATACCTTGGCGTAAACATGAATTGAAGCAGATAAATATAATAGGTTTTGCACTTTCCAATTAACAATCAAACCCTTTTAAAATGTAGAGACTTCCGGTGAGTTCTCGGAGCAAAACTGAAGCGTGGTTGTCGGCTGCAGGTGTGGCTGAGCCAAGGATACCTCTGGTAATTGGAATGCACTCACTAAATAGCTGCCTCGTGTAACTGAATGCCTCCTTTGAGCCACCCAGCCGACAACATCTGAGACTCTAGCTGCGTAACATTCATGTTCACAGTCAGGTGACGCGAGCCTCACACAGTCCTCTGTGTGTTAGTCTTACACCGCGGAGGGCTCGAGATACCAAATGGAAAATGAGACCTCCTAGATCAATAATTAATCAGCAGCACAAAAAAAAGTGGCAACATGACATGTTTCAGGTAATTTGCATAACTATCCCACATTCTGGGATGTGATTAATTCACATGCCCACATTGCAATGTGTCCTTCAGTCATATGTAGGGAGCAGTTGGCGTTTAAGACCCACATTTTTCGATAGGAGTGTGATCACATAAAAAACCTTCAACATGTTAGTAATGTCAGTGTGCTCGTTTTTCTTGACGCTTATTTCGAGATGTTGACGCGTTGGTGTTAGCATGTTGCTTAACGGAGCTGCTAGCTTGTCTTCGGAGTCTCTGGAGGTCCAAGCTCCCTTTCAGACTTTGATACAGGTTTCACGAATATTTTTTTTGTTTTGTGAATATTTGAAGAGATGCAATGTTAACAGGCATGAATAGACTCAATATTCTAGCTACAATATTAAGACTACAAACACCCCATAATGCATCACCGTTTTGATGGACCTGTGCTCTTAACTTCAGACTTATCAAATAGTCTGACTCTAAACGTGTTTCATCAACAGGGAAATGACTTTCTAGGGGCGTCCATTAAACCGACATGATAGATCAGCACTGAGGTTCATGTTAACCTTTATAATGTAACAGGAAGTGTCGCATCATAAATATGTGCCAAAGTTTATATTGTTGGCTTCGGATCAGGAGTTTGAGGGTACGAGACCCTTAAGGTCGGCTTTATTGAAGGGAAAACCCTGAAATGTACCCACCTCAGGATGGAAGTGAACATTGGTTGACATGGTTGCTTCACTTAAGATCGAAACCTTGTCACTGTATTCAGTTAAACTCGGCACTCATCTGAGATGCAGGCTGGCTAAAACACCCAACCCATTAATCAGCCGCTGTATTCACGTATAGGAAAATAAATCACCACACCGGTAAATTATGGATGCACTCCGCATTATGTATCACATGTTGACAGCAGCCTCTCTTATTGTCAGCATGAGAGTGCTGCAGAAACACAGTGAAGCTGTATACGAAATGGTCTTCGTGATGTATTAAATCCATTATTTAAATCCAAAGCAAACAGGCCAGTCAGCCTTCCTTTCAGCACTTCTTACCTTGAAGCCCATGGTGTTGTTCTTTTAGTGGGGGGACGATGCCACATGTTGAGCCGTGCTGTTTGTGGCAATGTAGTGAAGCACAGCAGTGTGTCACCTTGATGCTGCAGTCGAGCTGAACAGTGTTTGTTCGATACATCCTCCATTTATTGTCAGGATATCAAATTAATAAACCTAAATATGACACTTGTAAAAATCAAATGACATCGACACCTTTTTTTTTGATGCAATAGTAACAACAATAGAAGTACTCGGCAGCCAGTAGTGGGTTGTTTTCATTACAAGATGTGACTTCTTTCTCTGATCACTGACAAAGTGAACATGTTTAAAAGCCTGTATGCGGCACGTGTTTGTATTTTGAAACACTCTTTTTAATTAGGTTCTGATTTCATTCAAAGCAACCAGCTCTCGCACTGACTCCTGGAGTCCTTGCTGTTGCTAGGAAACCATCGGACTCATTTTATCTTCATTATGACGTCAGCAAACACTGACAGGAAGTGAGGTCTGAGTTGACATGAAAGGATCTGATTCAGACCGTGCAGCATGGTGATGAAGGTGTTCCTCGGTGAAACACTGAACACAGTGGGCTAATAAAAGACAGTTTTGTTGAACAGCTTGTGTGTGTGTGTGTGTGTGTGTGTGTGTGTGTGTGTGGAGGGGTTAATGAAGAGGACAGAGTTCACAGCTGACTGACAGACACCATCTGTCACTCTGTGTGTTTTCCACTGAGAGGAAATGTGAGCTGCGTGTCCTGCTGCCTTCACCTGCTCAGGTGTGCGTTTCAGTCTCAGACGAAGCGGCTCTGGTTTTTTATTCCAGTGAAATTGGTGTCATGTTCAGGCGAGTCACATTTCTGTCATTCAGACAGGAGGGCCTGTGAAGATTGCTTGAATAATGAAGTTGTTTGAGTTGAGACAGAATAGAGGCTACGACAAATAAAGCAGTAGCTCCAAGAGGAGAAGCAGCAGGTCCGAGGAAAACTGTCTGATTTTAAGGCCCCTAACCACTCCAATAAGAAAATATCCTCTCTCAGATGGTTTGAAGAAAGTAGACATAATGAGGCAAAAATGTAAACACTTCTCCATTTCGTGTTTTTCAAAAGCTTCGTGTACAAGCTTGATTCAGTTCAAAAAGAGATTTTCATAAAGTTCAAAGAGGAAGAAGGAAGCCCACGAAAACCAGATTACAAAGATGTACTGTAAAATAACAGTCTTGGTAACTGTCTCAACTTTATTTTATGTCATAGGATTGAAATGGAAGTGATTATAGATTAAAGATTGAGACTCGAGAAGGGGGAGTATTAAGTAAGTTTATTCTTCTTACTTCTCCTTTTCAGACATGTTAACCTGTTGTTCTTATTTTCTTATTCTTAATTTTATTTATTTTCATTATTATTTTTTTGTAATTCCTTTCACATGTTCGAAATAATAAAAAAGGTTGAGGGTTAGTGTTCAGATTAGGCATGTTGGCGTTGAGTTGACTAAACGGTTAAAAATTGTCGATCTTGCTAGTTGACACCAGAATTCTTATTCTGTTAAACGAATAATTAAAGGGATACTTCACCCATTTACATGCAGTGACACGTATGACCTTTGAATAAAGTCTGTTGAAAAAAAAAATGTCAGCCCACCTGAATGTGTGACAGATGCGTCGGGTCAAACTGATGTCAATGAGAAAAGCTCCCTCACACTGTCTCGCTTTATACTGACCAGATTTATTCCATGTAATAATTGTGTCTGTATGAAGCGAGACAGTGTGTGGGAGCCTTTCTCATCACCTTAATTAATGTGCCTTTAAAGGGCTCATGTGCTCCAGTATTCTTTTTTGGATTATTCCTGCATGAAGGAGTCCATAGATTAAATGTTTCTGCATATAAAAAATTGGATCCCCAAACAATTCAACACAAGTTATAAAAGATTTCTGTAAAGACTGCAACTCGTTTTGGGTCATAAAGTTGAAAATGAGTGGCTTAGGCTAAGAGCGTGGTCCCTGATATTAAGAATGTACTCCTCACAGTGTGTATTCTTTGCCGTAAATGTTTCCTCTGGCGATCATGTCATCTGGTTTTATGCTGTTGAAGGTGGACAAAAGGATGTGCGGTGTACTGACGAGCTATTGACTCACACCACGACACGCGAAGGGTCGACAACAAACAGCTCACTGAGTTTGTGAATACACTTTTTTTTTTTTCAGTGTTGACACAAGTCAAAGCACAACATTTCCATTACGGCTGTAGAAATAATTTATTTGTCACTATCTCCACCTTGTAAAACAAGCTAACGAGCTCTGTTGAGTGAGCAAAGCGAGCGTCGGTGCCTTGTAGAGCCCCTCTCGTTTCTCGTCCGTCTGTGTAAGAGATGGAGACGGAAGTCGAAAGAGGGCGCCGGGTTGAAGACTTCGCCCCACACTGCTTTACGAGCACACAGTCGGGAAACTCCAACAGACAGCAGAAGACTGGAGCTGGTTTTGTCCCTGACACTCGCTCCTGTTGAGCGCTGTTCGGATAGGCTGTCACACACAAAAGCAGTGAGAGAGCGTTGAGATACTGAGAGCTCTTGTGTTACAAAGAACAGTCCCTTACAGCAGCAGGTGAAGCTGAAGGACGACGAGCACTCTGTTTCATTCTTTAGTTTTCAGCTGCAGGAGGGTTTTATGTGAAAAATGCTCCATGTATTTTTTATTATAGTGAAGTTGTCTTTGTGTTCGCTCCAGTGGAGCAGACGTGTTCCTCAGAACTGAGTCAGCAGAGTCCAGTGCAGACTGACTGACCCACCTCCTCAACCTCCAGGCCGGGTGCCCGACTCCGTTATTAATTTAAAGTGTCTGGTTAAGCGCTGGATGAGCTCCTGAAGGAAACGGTGATAAAGGAAATAAAGAAGCAAGCGAGGAGGTCATGGGTTAAACATGAACAGGAACATGTGGAGTTGAAGACGGGTTGCGTGGAGGACAGAGATAAACGGATCACAGAGGCCATGATGTGGCGGTGAAAGCGAAGGAAACCAAAGGCAGAATGAATGGTAAGTGGACGGAATGACGAAGCAGTAAGTTTAGCTCAAGCGAACACCTCTGGTGTTGAAACATCCTGCTGTTCATCGAGACTTGAGGCTGACTCCAAGAGCCCCAGAACTCCCCTATTTTTACAGCATTAATGACCGGATTGACAGGAGGACGCGGCGTAGTGGTTCGTCAGGAAGTTTAAACTGTGACCAGGTTCCTACTCTCAGGCTGTCATTAGGTTACAGAAAGTTAGACTAAGACGGGATATCCTGCATAGTGTCCATTAATATCTACTGTCTATGGTTTAGCCCAATGTCTACCAAGCTGTCAGACTCAGTACAGTTTTATATTTAAACCCTGACCTCGCTTGCCTTTCCACAACCAGCCTTACCATAACTTTGTAAGCCGAGTGTCAGCTGGATAAGGTGACATGGTAGTGACAGTGTAGCAAGAAGAATGCAGCACGGTTAACAAACTGCAACAATGGATGACGCCGAGCAGAGGTTTATTCCCCAAGGTCGTTCATGGCAAGTGTTACGGTGCTCTAATTAGTCGCCAAAAACCAAATCAGCTCTGGAATGACGGTGGAAACGCCAATAAATGTGTACCGAACCGAACCGAGCCAGAACACTTGGTGCAAACTGGGATTTTAAATGACCAGAGGATTTAAATGGAAGAAATAGGCATCAGTACACAAAGAACCGGTGCAGAAAGGAAGAAGAGGAAGGATGATGTTAAAGGAAGAAGAATGAGGGGAAATGTTGAATAAACAGGACCTGTGAGGGAAGTAACAGATGGAGAGAGTTCAGGAGGAGGAAGGGAAACAAATGATGATGGAATAAGGAGGCATTCGAGGAAGGATGAAAGGGGAGAAATGAGGTGTTTTGAAGGCTGTTTGTGTTCAACGTGGAGTTTATTTTGTATTTGATGGGACTGAAGGTGAAGATGTGGGTCACTTCTGGTCCTGGTTTGACGTGTTGTTTTCATCCCATCAGGATATTTGTCATTGGTCGACTTTATTTGGGAGAACAGAGCAAATGTTGTTCATGTTTTATTTATGAGTTTAGAAGGCCTGATACGTGATCTCGCTACGCGTCCTTGACTTGCCCTCTCTGTCCAGGTTTTCTTTGTTTGTTTCACTCTGGACTTACTGCTAGTTCTGTAACTTTCATTACAATTTACAGAGTTCATCATGAACTACTTCATTCAGTTAAATTGTCATTTTTTCTCCCCAATCAGTGTTTGGGTTGTACAAAGAAACAAATGATGGTTCCAGACAAAAGAACCATGTTTCAGCTTGTTTGTCTTGTTCTGAGTAAAAAGCTACAAACTCAGCACATGAAGCGCCAACATTACTATCAGACCAGCTTTTAGATTGAATGTATCTTCAGACATCAGGGTCAGATGGGTCCTGATGTCAGACTATGAAACAAGTTCAGTGTGGGTTGAGTTCCGGTTGACAAAAGCGATGATGCAATGGGGGGTATATGAACTCTGTTTTCATGAGCATCGACGTACGCACACGAAAAACTGGACAACAATCCTGTTATCAAACTGTGCATTCCCAACCCTGCAGCATGCAAGAATACCTAAAGTACAGATGGCACCAATCCGATCCTGGTTTCGGATATTGGTCCGATCCTGACCCAGAAAGGTGGATTGGGAATCTTAGTGTTGTAGCGTTGCATCTCTGGTGGGCACTACACACCAATATAAAACAGTTGATGGAAAATGCAAAGCACCTTTTGAGTGTTAATGCCTCAAATAAAGCTCATCAGTTATTTATTTTTGTTCTGTTTTTAAAAGTATATGTTTCAGTGGAACAGCACAGGAGGTGTGGAGTTAAAACATAAGGAGAGAGCAAAGTGCTGACAGCCAAGTCACACTCGGGCCACTGTGTTTAGGACCGAGTGTCTTTCATAAACCTGAACCCTCATCAAAAGTTTCTTCCAGAATCGTGACAGCAGCAAAGAGAAAGATGAAGATCGTGGATTTTTTTGTCAACGCAAACATCAGGTCCACGCTTGTAGGTGAAGGGAAGATTAAAAAAGTGGTCTTGTTCATCTGCTCCAGAAGGATGTTCAGTGTTATGTAATAAATCTGCCTGCTGTAACAAGGCACTGTCGTATACACGTTATCCTACAGGATCTGTCAAATATGTGATACAGCATTAAAACGCACATGTCACTGCAGTACTTCCACTTCATAACCATCATAAAGATTTCTTTACATACCAATGAGGTCAAACTGTGGGATCCCCCAGCTTGGCTTATGAACTAAAGATAAACGTTTTATGGAGACAAGATTTATAATGTGAGGGTTTTGTTTGGATGAACTTGTCCTTTATTATGTCTTTGGGCTGATAAGGAGGAGAAAAGATTGTGTGATTGTGCTGTCACCATGTTTATAGCAACACTTGTTGGCTCATGTGCACGCTCCATAATATGGACTGGAGTAGGTGAAATGAAACCAAACAAAGACCTGATATGTAAAGATCAACATGGATTGGGTTAAGCTCCACTCATGGAGGAGACACAGGAGAGCCACAGAGGATTCTCTCTCTGGCAATGTGATCAGGGTTAGGGTTATGTGATGGGTAATAATCATTTTTTTCTGACTTGTTAAAGCTTTTATTCTAGAGATAGGACAGTGGATAGAGTCAGGAACCTCAGAGAGAGAGAGAGAGAGTGGTCGAACACGTGTGGTAGGCCGGATTTGAACCTGGGTCACCCACTCTCAAAATGTTTGTACAGACCTGCCTCCTCTTCTTTCATGGACAGTGTATAAAACAGCTGCACATTAAACAGGTTTAACCTAAATGATAATGAATTGCATGATTGTAGATCAAACATGAATAGAAGCTTTATTGTCATTGAACTTGTAACGTATTATCGATCATCTATTAGATTGATTTGATATGATTTATGCCTTCATGTAAAAGAAGATTTTGCTGTGTGAGTTGTTTGAGCACATTTGGAAAAAAATGTATATAAAGACTTTAATGAACGATCTTTTTTTATTCTACTAATTCATGTCTCCAGTGCTTGATGACAAACCTGTTTGGTTTGTTAAAAATAGTGTGAAATGAATCACTTGTTCCAGATTACATTTGATTTCATGTCAGCTTATTGATTGATCAACTCTTTGAGCTCAGCAGTGTGTATGTGTGTGTGTGTGTGTGCGTGTGTGCGTGTGTGCGTGTGCGTGCATTGGATTACATGGCACAGGGGTTTATCTTTGCCCAGAGAGGATTATGGATGGGATGACTCTTGTGACTCTCGTGCTCTCTGAGCGGTTGATGCCAGCCTCTTCCTCTGCTGTGTGGACAGACAAACAAATAGGAATTGGACTAGGGGTCAATTTATGACTAATGTAGAATAAAAGTAGTCAGATTGCATTTAACAGTGCAGTTAATACTCATCACGCTAAAGTGATGTGTATTCCAGTCATCAGAGTCTTAAAGGGGACATATTATGAAAAATCCACTTTTACAGTGTTTTTGAACATTTATTTGGGTAACCTAATGGTCCATGGACTCACAAAACATCAAATGAATCCATCCAGTCCTTTGTTTTTTGGTCTGCTTGAGTCTTATAACACAGAGAAAAATGCTCTGTTTCAGATGTTCTCAGTTTGTGACATCACAAGTTGGATTCTGGAAAGAAAATACCAGAATAAAAGTGTTTTTGGTTTCAGGAGGAACATGCGGCAAACACGACAAGAATTGAGTGAAACGTGAAGAGCAGCAGCAGACATAAAAACAGAGTTATAGATCATATCCAGCCCCTAAATGTGTTTATTATCTAAAGTTCATTTTGTTGTTCAGATATTCAAGAAGGTAATCACACATCATGCACTTCCTACTATCATCCTACTATTGACTTAAAAAGCAGACTTCGTTTCTCTTGTTTTGTTGTTGTTTTTTTCATTTCACAATTTATATGGCAGATAGAAAAGATATGGCAATGTCTGGTTGTTTTTTTCCAATATAGTGCAGCCCTAGAAGGTGGACTTCTAATCATGTTGAAAAAGGCCATGTACTGAATATCTGTTGGTGAGTTCCTCATTCACCTGAGTCATCTGAAGACTATGTGAACATGCTTGAGCATGATGAAAATGCCCAGAGTTTGGTGTACATGGCTTCTAGCACACCTTGAATTGGTTAGCTTGCACACAAGAAAAAACTCCAAACATTCAGTTCTGTTTTGAGAAGAGAAAAGATGAATAATTTTTAGATATCACAGCTGAAGAATCATAGAACTGTCGGGAGGAGAGACTGGGATAGACATTCACCATAAGGCCACAGGCTGCTGGGCTCAAACCAGCTTACCAGTTCATTGACTTTGTACATGGGGCGCTCGCTCAGCTAACCAAGTCACACCAACACATCGGGAGAAACAACATCTTCCTCTTGAGAGTAGAAATGTTCTTTGATAATTAGGCAGACTTGAATAATCATTACTAGGACGGCTAAATTCTATCTTTACCGACAATATGATGCAATGAATAAGCGAAGCAGTGAAATGAGTTGGTGAACAGCAGCAGATCCTGAATGAGACTTCAAACGGGGAAAGAGACGGTGTTGATCACCGGCAAAATGTTTGAGACAACACAAGCTGGCATCGCTCCATTCAAGGATAATGATATCCTTCTCATAAGCAATGCACTCTACCACAGAGTCAAGGCTGTGTTGTAGCCTAAAGTGAAAGCTCTGAATAAAAAGTCATCCAAATCAAAGACTTTTGGTGGTCACACTTGCAACTAAGCACAAAAGTTTTTGAAGGAAACCCCTTTGTGTTTTAAGAAAAAACGATTTTTTCAGCAAAGTGGAGTCGAGGCACTTTATTAATAACCCAAATGATATGCTCACCCATCATGTACTAGGGTTAGGGATTAGGGCTCCAAGCCAAATGAAGGGGAAAGCAGTAGTTAACCAGTTGATTGTGTGCTGACTAATGTCTGCAGCAAGCTAAGAAGCTAAAAGCATTAGCATGCCCAATGATTCTATTAGATCCCCTCCAAAGAGGAAAGGGTGATTGGCTAACTCAGTGTTGCCTGTAAATAAGATTATTGTTCATGCCTAATCCATGAGAAATGTGTTTGTCAGTGTTATGTTGTGTCTGTGTTTCTTGATCAGTTTTATCATCTTTTTCATGATTCAGACTTGACTGCCTGTATGACACTATGTCGAGGAAGACGACTTTGCATTTAGCTTAGCGATAGCTGCGATGACCCTTTGTTTGTGTTCGGAAGAGAGCCCAGCCGATTGAGGATTCTAAAGGAACTTCACTTGCTTATTATGCGGCGCTCCGTTTCCCTCGGAGTAGTTGCAAGTCAGTTAAAGCTACGTGGACGCCTCCTGGAGTACCTTTGTTTTGTTGGATAACAACGCGCTACATGATAGTTTATCCACTAAAATAAAACGACAACTTGAACGATACTATCAGTGTGATTGATTTAATCACACGAAGAGAGGAGCACATAACACACACTGTAAAGTGACAGCTTTAGCGTACAGTTGATGCACGTAGCAGCCATGTTGGATTCGAACTCGGGCTACTTCTAGAATTCCTCTGACTTTCCGACAAGTAAATACGACTTCAGGGGGCGTTCCAGTTGACACTTCCGACTGGGAACTCGGAATTTCCTACTTCCCAACGCAGCATTAATCATTGTCTGCTGCCTCACGCCTGGTCCTCTGTTTTAACAACAGCACTTCCAGTGACACCGAAGTGTCACTTGTCTAATCTCAGGATTTAAATGGCCCTTTGTCCCTCTGTGACGTGTGACGTGTATTCGAATGTGTCATTTTCACCCCATGTCGACTTCGACCTGCGGGGCAGGACCATGTCAGAGTGTAAAGGACAGCTCTCCATCTTATTACAATCCTCCCTCTGTCTTCTGCTTGAGCAGTAAAGCAGCAACATTTGATTGGCCCGATCGTCTGATTACTGCACTTTGTAACTTTGGCAGCGTACAGTTTTATGGCACTAGTTCACACACAAGCCTTCAGTCATATCTGTGCAAAATCCAGTAATATTACTGAAGCATGTCAGTCAACGTGGTGGTTTTGGCTTCTCATTCTATCTTTGGCGGTATTCCTCCCACAGTTTATAAAGACGCAGCACGCTTCCAGATTGTCGTGTCCTTAAGGGAAGAATATATTTAATGTCAACAAGTGGAGAAACACAAATGATGAAACACTCTGTCACTGATTACTGTTGCTGAGCTGCAGTTGGACAAGTGTTGTTCTGTAGAGGTGCTTTATTTCCTTCAGTATATTTTTGTGTTGACCAAGCTGCAGCCTCCAATGTTGATAAAGGAAGCTGATGCCGAAGTCCACAAAAAGGGACCGACTAGCCTAGCCACCAGGCTAAAAACAACACGGAGCAAAGCTTTGATTTATGACTGAATATCCAGTTAAGAAAAATACAAAAGATCGTAAACCAACATGGGCTCATGTGCACGTCGTTAAAATTGTCTTTTTAAAAAATTGGTTAAAAGCGAGGTTGAAACTTGTATCTGTGACAGTGCTTGTCACCAAACGTCAGGACGCCACGCATGCATACTTTGTACGAGGGCTGAATGAACTCATCTGTTTTGATTCATGATGAGTCATGATGAACGATAAACATTATTGACAGTAAGATGTGAAGCTGAGCAGCGAGAGAGTCGGGCGCCTCAGTTTCAGCTCTTAGCCTGTCGTTATGTTGGCTGGAAGTTAAGGTCAGACAGCATGGCGGCCGCCATCGAGGAGTTTCCAATACCCCTGCAGTAACAGAGCTATGACTCTATGATACCGACCTTATCAAAACTTCTTTTGAACTACTTCTTTACATTTTTTGCTTTTGGCAATGACAGCAAACTTTAGTCCTGATTTTGAAACCAAGATGGTCAATAACTGAGGTCATTGATGTGCTTAGAAAATTTGAAAACCAGCTGATTTATAATCGGATCAGAAACATCGCTAATCATTCTGACCTAATAATTTACTCCTAAATGATTTTTCACTGCTGGTCTGTACTTATCTGATTTATCAACACTTTGAATCATGACCAAAATAATCTACCAAAAACAATGAATTCCCCGCTTGTAAAGCTCCATTGACCAGCAGCAGTTGATCAAAATCGAAAAGATATTACTAAGTTATGTAACAGACAGCCACACAGATAGAGACCTCACAGACAGTCCTCTGTGAGGATTTCCCAGCATGCCATCTGCTACAGTTTGACCTTCAGTGAGAGGTGAGCGAGCTGTTCAGGTTGTCAGCGGGATGATTCTCTCCGTTTCAGAGACGCATCGTTGAGTCGTTCTCCCTGAAATACAGACCGTGGTGACTCAGTTCACAGGAACACACACACACACACACACACACACACACACACACAGATAAAGCAGGGTGTGTGTGTGTGGCAGGAGGCTGCAGCCGGTTAGGAGCCAGATTGAAACTGTTGGTGTGATCCTCCTGTTGTCTGGTTTATTTTTAACGTCAGGACTTACAGACTGTGAATCCCAGAAACTCCTCGACACTTTCCAAACTGATAATTATCTTCGCCCTCTACATTGATCCCCTTTCTTGTTGTGAATGGCATTTGCTTTTTTTGTTACATCTCGTTAAGTCAACTCTTTCAAAGAGTCTTGTTCCTCAATGAAAATCATCACTACGAATGTTTCAAGAGACACAAGGAAACACAGAACACTTGATAACATCCATACATGAATAAATAAATGATGTGTTTTCAGTAAGATATAACTGATTCAGATATATATTAACATTTGCAGAAGCATTAAGTTTGGTAAAATATACATCAGAGGTGAGGAGCTGTAAGTGTTTCACAGTTGATAATGTCATGTTGGCAGGTGAGGAGGTCTCGTTGAGTTGTATCATTGATTTTGGACAATTGTTGTATTTGTATATTGTGAAGAACTTTGGCACAATGTTGGTTGTATTTAAAGTGCTATATAAATAAATGTATGATAACGGTCAGTGTGTGAAGGGCTACAGGTCTGATGTTTACCTCAAATCTCTGACGATACTACAAGGCAGCGTGTCGTTTTCAGTCTGAATTAGGCCAACGGGTTCACCCAACAGGCCGACAGCAGTCACCCAACACTGACCGGGCTGAGGGTGTGCACGGGGAAGACAATACACTGACTAAAATACTGATTCAGGTTGAATATATTTTGAGGAATCTGAAGTTTTCGTTTCTCTCCAGAAAACAGCGGAGATGTTTTTAAATCTGGAAACAGTAAAATGAATGTTAATCAACTATAAGTGCTTGAACTGACTCTGACAAGTCCCACATTAGCATCATTGAGGATTTAATAAAGCACTAGAGGGATCTGGGAGTTGTGTGTGTATTCATATGAAGAGGTGGTAATTACACTTGTTTGCCTAACTGTTTATTTAATTAGAATTTAAACGTATTCCTGACAGCTGGTAATTGAGAGGTTAACTTGGCTAAACCCTTACTTACTGCTGCGTGTCTGACCTGATTCTTTCCCCGTGCCACTGTCTTTAAGCTGTAGCTCGTGCTGTTTGGCATTTTAGCTCCTCTGTTTGCAATTCTTCCTCTTCCTGTCAATGCGCACTCTTCGGGTTATTTGTTCGTCGTCATTTGTTTCATATATTTTTATTTTATTTTCGCCTTTTGGCTTGTGTCATAGTTTTGTCACATCCACCTTATTTTGAGAGGTTTAGCTAAGCGTGTCAGTTTCATGTTCCTGTAGCTTTTAACTTCACTTATGAGAGAAGTTTAGGTCTGATTGTGTGTTTTTTGAATTTCACTCAAACACACTGTTCATGTGCCCTCATGGAAGAAACCCATCATCCCAATTCTGCCCTTCTGATGAATTACATAACCTACCATATGGCCCTTATTGGCCAACACAACCCAAATGGTGTTGTCACATGCGGCGGTATTTAAAGCCAGCCAGGTAATGAAGACTCATGTGACCCACCTACTACACCGACCATGTCGACCATCGAGCCGGACCTCACTGTGTCATCCTGCCTTTAGTCTCTATTCTGAGCTAAAAACTCCACTTCAACCTTCATCTCATAATTAAATTCTGTATTAACTGTGAATTCTCATGCCACTCGCTCAAGGCTTCGACAATTAACTATTACTTTGATCTGCCATGTTCTTGCATAATCTGAGGTAATTCAGTCTACTCCATACAATTTCGTCATGTTATGGGTGGGAAGCTGTTCTGAGGAGTGGTAGCACGAATCCTCCCAGTCAGAAAACAGTTTTACTGTCATTCCAACACAAATGCAGGATGAGTCTGTGTAGTTGTTTTCTTGACTTTGCGTAGCCTGTGTTTTTAGCTGTTAAACTTTTGTTCGTGATACGTTGAAGCGTTGGCTCCGCATCTTAAAAAAAGCTAACTGTTCTCTTTCCAGTTTGTGGATCTCCATTTTTTTTCATCTTTTTAAGTTATTGGCATGTCTTTCATGTTTGATTATAACTTTTAAACGTTTCCGGCTTAAGCCTGTTTTCAGCTGTTTGCCTATATTTGACCAATATTTTTAGCCGTTAGCTTTTTTTTCTTTATATTTAGCCTGTGCTTTGAGCTGTTGGCCTTCGTTTAGCTTGTATTTGAATGTCTTTTAACCAGTTTTAAGCTGGTGTCTCGAGCGTTTTGTCCCCCTCTGTTGTGTGTTGCAGGCTGACGGACAGCAGGTATTGACTCTTGTTTTTCCATCCGACCGTCTTGTGTTTCAGGTTATCAGAGGCCGGAGGCTCACATGCCCGAAGGAGAAAGAAGAGGAGGAAGTCGTCAGAGTGCTTGAGGAAAGACGCTGCAGAGAGAAGATGAGTTTTCTGTGCTGACGTACGAGGTGAGGTTTCTATTCAGGGACAGATTGGTCTCACAAGGGTAGAAAAACACACATACACACAAACTCCCTCTGTGGCCTTGGCTCTTTTCAAGCTTTTGAACGTTTTATTTGATGTTTTCAGTGAAAGGGAAGAATCAGGTTTTTGTTTTTCATGAAGTCATAAAGATGCTGATGTCATTGTGAATATTAATGAATGGATATTACTTAAATGCAGTGATAATGTATAGTGTGTGTGTGTGTGTGTGTGTGTGTGTGTGTGTGTGTGTGTGTGTGTGTGTGTGTGTTTTACCTACAGCAGATGTGTTCGTCAGCAGATACCTGCTCTGTTTTTAAGTCTCCTTGATGTGTGTTTTTTTTTTTTTTTTTTTTATAGCTGTGTTGTTTCCGTGGATGAAGTCAGTACCGGAGCAGCTCACACTTCAGGTACAAAGGCACATTTTGAAATGGCAATGTCACATCCGGAAACATCATGGAAAAACTGGGTTTACATTTACAATCCTGAATAGTTTTTTTTAATCCAAAGCTGTCCAATAAAGAAAAGGAGGAGGGAAAAGAAAAGTGATGAAATAAAGGATGGCATTGAGAGGAGATAAGGAGAAGCTGCCAGGCATTGACATCTAGGAAGCAGTGAATGAGGGCAGAAATAAGTGAATGAATAAAACATGCAAAAAGGACAAAAGAGTGAAAGAGGACACAGAAAAGCAACATAAAACTGAGGAGAATAAAAGATGCCTCCTAAAAGCCTGTTTTTGTCAAGGTTATTATGACCAATGTTAAAGTTGATGTTTGTGGAGCAGAGCATCTGCTTCTCTTACCTGTGGTTGACCGAAGCTGGCACATTTTTTTCATGATTTTGTTTTCTTCAAAGATTTAAAACGATTTTGTGTTTTTTAGAGAAGAGCTAAGCTCAGCTGTTAGTTCAAGAAGTTATAGCGTAAGTTTTTATTCATCATCATACATGTGTAGTTTTTGGATAAAAAGTCAGAACAATAAGAACACTGGTGACATAATAACTAGATAGATAAGATAGAAGTCAACTACAACTCCCAGGGTGCATTTCACACAAAAAAAAGCTAAAAACAGAGCTTTTAAATTTTACAATAGCTGAGGCTAATTATAGCATTTTGTAGAAACCCTATAAAAGATTCATTTGTTTTAAGAAAGCCTCTTTCACAGTGCTCAACGTGGCAACAGCAGCAAAGGTTTATGGGTATTGTCATCGACGGATCACCGCATGGGTCCTTTTACACTTATTATTATACATATTTTGCTTTTAAAATATTCCAGGCCTGAGAGAGAGATGCAAGGCACAAACAGCAAATTCTACGTGCTAACTGGAATATAAAGAAGTTCCACATTGTGTTGATCGTTTTACATGGTAAGATAGATAGATAGATACATAGATAGATACTTTATTGATCCCGAGGGAAATTCAAGGTAAGCTGTGCAAGGACCATAATGGGCGACAGAAAGTTAACAATTATCAGTTAAGGCTCATCATTCATTTTAACCACGTGGACAGGGTAATTATAGTATTATTAAATAATGTAATTAAAAAGGAATATGTGTTATTGTGTAACTCACACATGCAGTATAATATTTGCATTCTGCAGGGATCCAAGGCAAGTCTGTGTCTAAGGTATTTTAGTATTTAGAGATATCTTTGAAACGTCATCAATTTGTGTCTACTCAGGGGTCGACATATGACATGTGGGTGTGAGTATACGTGTGTGTTGGCCTGAGAAACAAAATGTCACCATCAAGTGATCATTGTTCTCCTCAGACAGGACAGAACGTGGTCATGTGACATGGACAAACTCTAAATGGAACATACTGTTGAACAGAGACAGACTTTGAGACAGTGGATACCTGCAGGAACAGCGTCTCACAAAATCCTAATTTTAAATTAAATTTTAATTTAATTAGTTCAGTTACTTAGTAATAAGATGTTGTATGATTCTGTCATGGCGTATAACATCATGGTTGGACATTGTTGTGAGTTTTTCTTTGGATCAGAGATGGTTATGGTCTCTCAGTTGCTATGCTACCTCTGTTAGCAATGCTAGCTGTGTCATTCTGATTAGCTAGCCAATGCTGACACATTATTGTTGGCCTCATTCTGATCAATGGAGCTGCATTTCCTGTTCTGGAAACAAACTAAGATCAATGTGCCGCCTGAGGCACACACACACACACACACACACACACACACACACACTTTGCTCACACTACACACATACAGTACACATATATTGTAGTGTCAAACTCTGCTATTAACCTTAACAGGAGTTAAAAAAATGTAAAACTACAAAAAAAAAAGTCAACACAGGAGACGCAACTCATTTTGGTTGCCAGCTACTGAAAAACACAAACAAACATGCAGGTGTGTGCAGAGATGGAGGCATGCTTGATGTTGACAAGGGGCGAACAAGCATTGATCTGCACAGAGAGAGAGAGGCAGAGGGTCAGAGAGAGAGAGAGGGAGAGAGAGAGGGAGGGTGACAGCAGTGGCAGAGTACAGTTGTGGTTCAGGCATCGTGGTGGGCGGTTGGATTGCGGTTGGTGGGCATCTGCGTCACTTGCTGCTTCATTTAACTCTTCTTCTCCTGGCAGGATTGACACACCGACAGGAAGGAAGTGAGGAAAAAGGGAAGTAGCGCCCAGGATGACGAGTGCAGCCCCTGCAAGGAAGCCATACCGTAAGGCTCCACCACAGCATCGTGAGACACGCCAAGCCCTACCCGCAGCTCCGCCACCACCTGCACCACAGCACATCAATCAGGTAAACCCAAACGCACCTCCCACCCCTCTGCGGCAATTTAACTTGATTTCAAACGCCGCGTCTTCTAAATGGCCACAAAGTGCCGGGTCACGACATGGCGCTCCACAGCTTCCTCTCTCTGAAAGTGAACTGGACGTGTCTAGCCTGTCTAGCTTGGAGCTCTGCATCCCGCCGCCACCCCTCTTCAGCAGCAACGCCAACCGCCCTAACCGGACGACCAGGACAAGAACAAAATCAGGTGTCACTACGAGTCCTCACCATGCAGTCAGTCACTTCATCAGCAGTGCAAAGGACAGTTATCCAGCACATCGAAGCCAAATAGGAGCCAGGAAACGTTCCCCAAGCTCCAGCCCCAGAGCAGAGCATCACAGCTGGGTGCACAGGACACAGACTGCCCCCACCCCAAAGAGCATCCTGAAGCAGCCAACCCTTTTAGGATTAGAGCATGCATATGACATCATAAGGAAGTCAAAGTCAGTTGAGCTGTTGGATGATTGTCGGGGCCGCAGCAGCAACACCCACCGGCCCACTCTGTCCCTGGACCATTCAGAGGAAAAACAGCCAGTGTCAAGGAGGTCCTCAGCCCCGCCCTCCCCCTGCAGGACTGACCTGAACTGGAGGATGCAGGCCTTGGAGGACAAGGTCCGCTTCTCCAACTTCCTGGATGAAATCACCTGTCGGGTCCTCAGCCCCGCCAGCCTCACACTACTGGGCAGGCAAACTTCTAGAGAACATGAAAGCCCGGCCCCTGAGCGCCGCCGTTGCCGCCCTAACGTCAAGAAGCAACGGGAGGGGGATCCAACTGCAGAAAGGACAAGACGCTGGGACGACTGGGTTTCAGCAATGCAGCGGCCCGACAGCTGGTATCAGCCTCTCCCGGATGAGGGGGCGGGTCAACAACAAGGTGATGTCACAGAAGGTACCGGGTCCAATGAGGACGTGTTGGGGATGAGTAGAGGAGTAAAGACGGGGGTTCAGGAGACAGAAGAGCCACAGAGACAAAAACACAAACCTCCTGTTTCTAATCAGTGTCATCTGTCCCACATCAAGGTAGGTCAGAGCGGGACAACTATCATCATGTACTCTCTCCACCCTCGCCCCCAAACAATCCCCCCTCCCTCCCTCCCTCCCTCCCTCGCTTTGGCAAAATGACAATTCATGCTGTGTTTGGGTTGACCTCTGCCTGCGCTGAAACAAACCGGTCACTACAGTGTACAGCGATTGAAAAGCTGTTTGAAGCATGGGGTTAAAAGCGTGGGATTTGATCGAATAGTTTCAACACCTTAGTGGAGTTTAACAGCCCATGCACTGACCTGCAGTTGGAAATAGTAGCAAAAATGTCCTTGAAATTAAAAATAGATGTGTTGCACATCCTGGTATTCTAGATAAGCCTTACCAGAAATATACTAAGAACAACGTTACTGTGAAAATGTCCAGGTATTGATTTTAGTTTGGGAGAAAATCGTTCACTAAATTGGACGTCATGCATTGCTGGCTTGCCATGCATTGCGTCAGACTTTGCTGAACTTGAAAATATTTGATGTGGAGTTACTTTGTTCGTCTTTAACTCAGTTTATTTTAAAGATTAAACTGTAACTTGCAGGTTTCAAAAACAATCATTTGCGCGAGTTATTTCGTTAGATTCAATCAATGTGCTTCAATGGAAAGAGCTCGACTCTGAATTCAAACCCATGCCATCCCATAATATGCCCTGTCCCTTAGATGCATGCCGCCGTTCTGTTCCGGCAGCCTGCAGGCAGAAACTGTGGCAGTTGTAAACTTAAATACAACGATTCTCTCCAGCCCAGTGAACTTGTGACAAACTGAAAATGTAATGGGTAAAAGAATGCACTACAAAATAAATGAATGAATTGCAGCCTTGCATGATATCCATTTTAGTGGACACTTCTTCAGAATTGTAAATATTTAAAAATAAAAACATAAAAAAATCATCATCAAATCACCCTTCTTTTGTCCTAAGAAGTAAAAAGAAGTACAGAAAAATATTGCTTCCTGATTTCCTTTTACATGCATCAAAAGGGTTGAACAATTCATTAAATTCTGTCAAGTAAATTGAAAAAATAATCAAATCATGTAAATTGCCTTGATGTGTATGTTTTAAATATAAAAGTACATTTTCTCAGTCATTTTAATCCTTAGATTAGGGGGGCTTAATCCTCCAGGCAATCCACTACAATAAACCCACCTGTCTGTCAAATCAGCCATGCCCCCTTATTCTTTAAATGAATACAAAACTCTTAGCATTAATATTAACAAAATTGACGTTGTGAAAAAATGTAACGTCATGTTCAGTGTGACCGGATAAAGAAATAAAGTGGAATGGTATAAACTCACATCAGGCTGTATAAATGGTTGTTTCTGTATCTTTACCAAGAGACAAAATGAAGCCAATGTGAAAGTGCAAAATCCTGCAGTTTGTCGAGTGTCCGCTCGGATGTCACACACACACACACACACACACACGACTGGAAAAAATTGCCTGTTTTTACAGCATAAATAAATGTGTTTACAGCCTGGTGCAAAAAAACCCCCAAAATAGCTCTTATTAGTTATTGTCATCACTGTCACACACTGTACGGGCTGAATATTGAACGATTCGGTTTGATTTTGAAAACGATGTGGGTTAAGCATAGTTAAGCACGTAGCTGACGTGACTGACAGGTGGGTGCGACGTAATGGTTCCTCAAACCCCGCCTCAGCTCCAGCTCTCTCAGAGACGGGATCACTCCAGCGTCATCCGTTCATATTCACAGTCTGACCTTTACATGGATGTGGTTTAAATATTTCCCAAAATACCCAGAATGCAACATTCCAGAGGCCAGGAGATGAAACATGGATTTATCTTAACTAGCTGGAGGCTTTTCATCTCTACATGCTCCTCATATTGATTACCTATAGTGACACTTGAGGAAACGAATAGCGTCACAAACAAATCACCAGGACAGAAAACTGCAGTGTGATTGGCCTTTCAGCGCTCCAGTCACAGCAGCTTAGTCATTGATAATACTGCTCTGTTGGTAATCGATCAAAACTCCAATGCATGCTGGGTGAGGATGTGTTTCCATAAGTCGACAGGGATCAATACTACAGATGATAAAGAAACGGAAAACATCCGAATGTCTCTACATTGTCGCTTGATGTTTATTGACCTAACGTCACTGACACATCGGTCATGGGACGACTCTCTTACAGCGCTGCAGTCCGGGGACACGTTTCAGACAAACACGAGACTAACTCTGAACTCTGAGTGGCTTTTACCTCACATGAACAACTCTCAGTTTTCGTTTCCAGAACAGCCGATTTGAGTCAGTTAAATCGACTCTGAGTATGTGTCACTGAGTACAGCGTGTGCAACACAGCTGTAAAGAAATCCAATATTAAGGGAACCCTGATGGCAACAGGTGACAAACACAAGCTCTCTTACTTTAGTCATCCCATTATATGACTCATACACTTTGTACTTATGTCTTTAGTAAAAGAAACAAACAGGCAAGGGAGAAGCGTGGGAGAAAATTGCTAATCAAGTGATTACCTTTAATCATACTTAATATAACAGGTAAAAACTGAAGGAGTTGTATTGAAGCTTAAGTTTAGAAAACCCAGCTGGAGAGATGCAGACATGAGAAGCAGCTCATTTTAAAATGTAAGAACATAATTAAAAAATGAAAGGCTCCCGTGAATCATAGTTCTTTCATTAGGCCGAGACGAGTTCAACATGCGCTGATGTAAATACAGCCTTTCATCTATAGGCGCTTTGCCCAAAGGACCTACCACGTGTAACTAAATAGTACATTGCATATAGTGTTATGCCTAACAGATCACATCAAAACAACTTGATTCTTTTTATTCAGACCAACGAAGAAAACTGCTCCCGACCAGGTTAGGCTCACAGACTTAGTTACCATAGTAACAGACACAGAGCTAATGCTACCTCTCTTCTGGAAAGAGCTTGAGTTACTCCTCTTTCTCAGGTTTGAAAGACTGCCCTTACTGAAAGCAGAGTTTCCCTCCATTCAGGGTTAACAGACTCAGTGTTTACACTAAACCTGCTTACTGCAAATGAGGGACAGCTTCAATAACTATTAATACAAGATAGATAGATAGATAGATAGATAGATAGATACTTTATTGATCCCGAAGGAAATTCAAGGCATCCAGTAGCAGTATACAGACAGGCAGGACACAAGACATTAGTTACAAAATTATCAATTACAATTATCACAGTAAAAAAAAAAAAACTTTAATTAAAACAAATATTTACGTGTTTAAACAAACAATATATTTTGATCTTTAAGTAAAATCAGATCATTTGTGTGAAAGTTGGATATTTGTCATGTTAAACTCGTGTTTCTTGTTATCTTCTGGAAGCTTCCTGCATGTAGAGCTTTAAAGTTTTCACAACTTTAAGTTTGTGCAGTTTGTCTCCGGATGTCATGTTTGATATGAAAGCGGACGATATTCTGTGTGCTGAATTTGTTCTTCTTACAGTACACATGGAAGCGTAGCTCTGACGACACGCAGCTCATGTTCAAACTCGCTATATATTTTTGTTGTCTCTTTTGTAAAATCTGTTTCATAAAACCGTCTTTCTTCTGTTTCAGGAGCCGATATCAGAATCCGACAGGATCAGGTAAGAATAGATTTGTCTTCACTTCTCTTGTTCTTCCTGTCAGTTCTTTTCAGCAACTTCTTAAAGTAGATTTTCGTCAACAAATAACAAATGTAACACTCTAGATTATTTATCAATTCCACCTATAAAAAAAACCCCTGCTGATACTGACAGTGCAGTATTAATTTTAAACTCAGCACTGGTTCATGTCAGTAACAGAATCCCTTCCCACTCGTTTCAGAGTTTGAGCCATCTTCTGACTTCTGTGATGCTTCTCTACTTTGAGTATTTTCAAATGGTGCTGAAGTAACATTTCACATCCTGCTTTGTTTGGAACAATTCAGAAGTCTGTAATGTGACACATGCAACCGTGTGTAAAATGCATCTCAAACAACAAACGGTTAAAGCAGCGTGCTAAAGTACGAATTTCACTGCACGTACTTCAAGCTGTAAATATCTGTAAGTGGATTAATGAATTTTAAAAATCTGAGTCAGTAACCTCGGTTACCATACGAATTATATCCCATTTATCCGAGGTGCATTTGAAGTAAAAGCAGCTCAAAGTAGAAGTGCAGCTATGAAGTGATAAAAAAAAAGCAAATACTTGTGTTGTCCACAACTCAAATACTGAATTATCCTGAGTTTAAGACCACTTTGATTATCAGACAACCCCCTCTAATAGACATATTTTAAGAAAGTGTGTTTTATCAAAGAAACATTTGTATTGAATTCTTCACATATCATTATATTTTCTCTCTCTTTTAAAGGTCACATTCAGGTATTTTCTACAGAATGGCAGTAAACCTGTTGCGCCGTCTTTTTGGTTTTCATATCCACATGCACACACATAACTTCGTCTATTAATACACACAGCGCCGCGTCCCACCCTGCTCTCTTTCCTGTTTATTCAAACACAACTCCCATCTGAAAAAAAAAGTCCCACTCATGATTCTGTCGCTTCATATTTCATATATTTAAGGACTTAACAGTCTGTATTTCTCTCATTTATCGTCACATGACGAATATATGTCTGCAGGTTAAAGAGATAGTCCACGAGTTGTTTATTCATCTTATACAGATTTAATAGATTTATTTTTAACCATTTTCTTCAAACTGGCATCCTGACTCGACTCAGCTATCGGTTTACTTGACGTACTTTTAAGCCATTTTGTGTGTCACTCCGGCTCTGCTGCTTTAACGACAGTTGGCCTCACTCATTAGCAGCACACTCGCTTACAGATGAGCTGTTCTGTCTATTGTCATGAATGTTTATTAAAAGTCTAGACCCCGAATATGAGAGGAGCCCCCTTTTTTATGACCTTTCAAGAAAAAAACCACAAATCCACTTGAAGCATCTCCTGGAGTGTGAATCTTTATAATGTGTACAGAGTTATTGTCTTCTTTTGCTTTTAACCCTTGAACTTTACCCCACATCTCCCAGAATCCTGCAGCAGCAAAATGAAGACTTGCAGCGCCGCCTCTCTCTCACCAACCACAAAATGGAGGCCATGGAGGCAGAGTTTGACGGCAACCGTCACTACATGGACGCCGAGCTCAGCCGGACCAGAGACGACCTAGACAAGATGAGGGACAAGTTCCGCAGGTGAGGGTTCTGGCGAAGCTCGACAAACGAATGATGACACGACTGGAGTCTGATGGTGAACTGGATCACACTCAGGTTGCTTCTGGTTCTACCTGTGATTTATTTTTTAGCTTTTCTAGAACTGATTCTAAAATGTAACAAGTGGCAAAGAGAGCCTGCTGTCTGATAAGTGAGCTGAAGGGCTGGTGTCCAGAAACTGCTCTGTCATTGGCTGGCAAAGAAAGGAGATATATTTCAGGTGGTTTAAAAAGTCTTTCAAACCACCTCGGGAAGGGAGTTTATCCTTAAAAGTTAATATGTGCAGTATATTTTATTCAGCTATCAATCATTCAGTCACGTGCTATGAAGGTATTTCTTCCTCTCTGCTGCTTGTCTCCCTACAATCGATAGTCATGTGCAGGCAAGCAAGATTTTTTTTTTTTCAGAAATGTTTTGCTTTCACACATGCACAAAACGTCCTCAAATCTTTAGGCTGGGCTCCATGTGTGAAGGACAACAGCCGAAGTTTTCACTCCAGCTCTGGCTTGATTTTTATCCTGCCAGCCACCTCCTTAAATTATCAGCACTGAACCGAGGTGTGAACACAGCAGGAAACGTTCAGGCAAACTTTGTCATCAAAGCGTAAGACCCCCGTCCTGCCAGGGCGAGCCTCCTGCTGCGGAGGTGCATGTGTGAAAATGCCTGAAGAGCAGCAAGTTCGACTTATGTTAATGTTTACCGAATATTTTCAGAGCACAAAACATTACTTGGACATGGACCAGATCTGTGGCTTATTCCACTAGATTGAATTTCCAATTCCTCCCCGGAATATATATGAAATTTTTTACACAAGCTTTTTTTTTTAACAATTTAAAATAGCACGATTATTCATCCTCTTAAGTCTTCACACCTTTAAGGCGGGGTTGGTCATTTTCTCACCTTTTTAAGATTTTGGTTGAAGTTGTCTTTAGGCCTGAAAGGTCAGGAGCTCTGAAAAAGAAACAAGAAAATCTGTCACCTGCAGCAGATGTAAACTCGTCAAAAGCGTCGACCAATGTCTGCACTTGGTACACTTTTTATAAACCAATCAAGCCTCCCCGCTTGTCCTCTACACCATGCATACACAAGCCCACACTCAAAGCATGAGCTTAAATCCTCTTCCCGACCAATGGCATTAGTGCATGTAAGTGAGGGGGCGTGGCTTTTGAGGGGAGCACAGAGGGGAGGGGTTGGGTGAAGACAGAACCGTGGGGATGCTACTTTCAAAATCATGCTAGTTTTCATACCAACCCTGCCTTTAAGGGAGAGTATGTGAATGTATGAACAAGAATACTTTAATGAGACATCCTGACCTTTAACAAAGTCATGTTAAAGTTAATATTAATGAATTTCATTATTGTTCTAAATCTGAATTCTATTCAGAGGATAATCTTGCTCTAATCTTTGGGACGACAGTTCCCATGATGATTTGGGGGAAGCTGACATTAACTATCTTTAAATTGGATTGTACTATTATGCAGAGGACAGATAAACCTTTTCATAACACCCTCCAGCTGCTTCTGTTCATGCTGCAGACTCTCATCTGAGCAGAGCTGAAAGTACTTTTTCAAGTTTGACTAATAAAATGGTTTTTTTTTTCATCTGCATCCCTGTACTGTTGCGCTCACCTGCAGTCAGCATCTTTTCTCACTGCCTTGTTTTAAAGCTATTTAAATCTGTTAAGTTACTTCCTGTGGATCCATAAATCCCTCTTATTTTGCTCTGTGCTGATAATCAGCTCGTAATATACAGAAGGAGTCAGTGAGTTCGTGCCTAATGAAGCTTGAGGTTTAACATTAGAGAGAGAAAGAAGAGAGGAGATGAGGGGAGGAGAGAAGGGGTGGAGGAGAAGATCAGTTGAAGGACTTCGTTTTTAACCATCTGGAACTTTGAACGGTTCTGAACCTGAAATGTTTCCTAATGAGGTCCTTAACGAAGAGGAAACTTTATTTTGCGTTGACTTGACCTGAACAAAACGAGCACTCGGCCATGACTTCTTGAAGTTTGACTCAGCTGTGTGTTGTCTTTAGCCCTTTTTAGACTGAATTTCCGTCACAGCTCCACATACACAAACAGTCAGACATGCACACCCTCGTCTCGCCCTGTTTCTACCTCCAAAGACTGAAAAAGGAGGAAGTGTTTCCCCCTCTCTTCTGAGTACTGATGTAAACCTTGACACCTTTAAATCAATTTTCAACTGCCTCGCAGTTAATCCTTCCACCCCCAACATACATATTAAAGTATGCAAAATGATTTGCGTGCGAGAAATGCCAGGATGTTTACTAGATTGGCCAGCTCATAGATTTGTTAAGTGTTAAACAGAAGCACATTGGTCTTACTAAACTACCCATAATGCATCAGGGCTCCCAGACTGTCCATGGTGGAACTCCTCAGCGAGCTGAAAAACGGTGTACGTGGTGTTAATAACATGCATGTCCATTATACACCAGTGGTGTGATATCAGTGCTCGGCAGTGGTACATTTTCCTGAATACGACCTTCATGGCTCGTGGTCATGTTCATACTTTGGCATACATTGTAGATTTACGAGGGAGATGGTACAAAATTGACTGAATAAAAAATGTGCCGATTTGAGTTCACAAATGCAACTAATCACCTACAATTTCTAGAACCTTTCAGGATTTTTGTTTGTGTGTGAATACAATATCAGCTATGAAAAATAGCTTCCCAGTAAATTGACATGTCCTGTAAGAAATAATAAAAAAAAAAAGAAATGTGAAAGATGTGATTAAGCTTCTGTTTGCCCTCAGGGCGTGCAAGCATGCTCAATTATATGTTCCCCTGTCTCTCTCTGCAGACTCCAGAACAGCTACACAGCATCTCAGAGAGCCAATCAGGACCTGGAGGAGAAGCTTCACGCATTGGTAACTATGATTTATGTATTTTTTATTTTTAACTTTTAAAAATGAACACCAACACCTTCTTATTACTTGTCAAATATTACCCAAATTCAGTGTGTCAGCCTGAACCATCATTACAGTAAAACAAACGATCCCAATGTGACTTTGATTAAATGTTATTTGTTTTCTTCTGTGACGTATTTTAATTACCCTTCTTACTCACCAGTGATTTGCACCAAACAAAACGTAGCTGTCATAAATATAAAAAAACACCCAATACCCAATCCTCAAATTCATTTTTAGCAAAATAAAACCCAAAATGTGATTTGTTTATGCTGACATTATTCCACCCTCCCCCCTTATGATATTGTAACTGGTTAAAGGAAGAATGTGCGACATTGTAAACTCAAGTAAATCCTACATTCCTCTCTGAGTCTGTTTACAGTGAGGTGAGAAGTGTGAGTCAGTCCAGCGGTGTTATTGCTGGGACATATTCACATCATGTTGACTTGGCCTTGTGTACGACGCTGTTTCAGTCACGAGCTAAACAAAAGAAGAATAACCTACTCACTGCTTATTTTGGGAGTCACGTAAGCGTGTTTCGGTCTCGGTCATTCCATGTTCATGTATGTGAAATATGAAGCTATAAGTTAAACCAAAGTGTGCTAATATCAAAGTGAGGCAATTTCAGGCCGAAAAAAAGACATTTTTGTCCACCGCTTGCGCTTATTGGTGCTTAATTATGGTTCATTCTAATTAATAACTCCTTCGTACCAACGCGAGTGTGGAACAGCTGGTGGTGTGTCGCTGGAGGAGAGCGGAGACTTCAGTTCTTGGAGCCAAACAGTTTGTTTTGGTTTCATGCTGGTGCTCAAGGGTAAAGTAAAAAATCAGTAGTTAGGTCTAATAACAATATGTATCTCAGTTAGTGTTTGGTTAAACAATTTTAAAAGAATTACCAGAAAATAATAATCATGGAAGAAGAACAACATCTCAGTGTCGCTCATGGGAGTTAGTGGGGGTGTGATACAGATCGATATATCTGATGGTAAATATTTTCTCTACAGCGCGTGTGTGTCCTTGTGATTGTGTGTTTGTGTGTGTGCCATTGATCTTACTGTCAATAAATGATCAATGGCTGAATAAAAACACACACTGAGGCATTTATTGATTGACTGTGGAAAACTGGAGTTGACGGACAGCAGGAAGATTCCCATTGGTGATATATCATCAGAAGTCACTGTAAGTCACTCAATATAAAACAACGGAGAGTTACACTCTGAGCAGCACTTGGTTTTACTTCATTCAGAAAACACAACAACAACAACAACAAGAAGGATAGTGCTCAGTGAAGATACCTCTACTGCCTTTTCTACAAAATACCACCATTTTTCATGCTAAGTTCCTGGACTGTGTTTAACAGGATCTCACTGCTTTTGAACAGGATAACTCTTCTGCTCTGCTCGGGGGGGGGGGGGGGGGATTAGACAAAACTTTTTTGCAAAGTAAAGCGTCACTTTTCCTTGAAATGTGTTTGTCTGATGTTGTTCTTCATCTCTGTCTTTTCTCCCTTTCTTTTTTTCTCCTCTTTTCTCACGCTGCTCTGTGATGGATTTACTCATCTTCATCACCACCATCATCATCATCTTCATCATCCTCACCAGGCTGCAGTCAGTCAGACATGGGTTCATGCAGTTGGGTTTCATTCATTTTCTTTCTCCTTATCTCCATCTTCCCACATCTTTTCCATCCTCCCTGACTTTTCTTCTTCTTTGGTGTCTTTTACGGTTGAAGGTGTTTCAGCACTCGGCCCCGACTACAGAAACGTCTGTTTAATCTGTTACATGGCTGATTTTATGAACGAGCTGGAGGAGAAACATGAACAGGACTGTAGTCTGTTTCTGTTTGAATTCATCAAACTTAGTTTAAATATGAATATATCAAGAGTAATGTGACATTTTTTCATTTTTTGGATGATAATCAGAATAGTTTTTTATTGCCAAGTAAATTTACATGTGCAAGGAATTGGTCTTTTTGTATTGGTGCAAAAAACAGTAACATGGGAAATAAGGCTAAAAAAAACAAGTACTTAAAAAAATGTATATATAAATGTAAGAAGCTATTACTGCAATCTCTGTGAAAGAGGGCTGTGCTGCTGATTGCTTTATTGTAAAAAGAATCCTTGAACGAAGTGAAATCATAACCGATCACGCTACAAAATATGTAGCCTCGGTGTGATAGCTCTGTCTGTCTCATAGCTTCCTGAGCTTTTTTTTCTTTTCATGCAGGTCGATAAAAAAAAATCGAGATTAACAAGGCAATGGTTGCGTCCGAAATCATAGAGCCATTCACTGTTGCAAACTCACTCTGAAGAGAGTTGTTTCATCGCGGACTACACGGCTCGTTTACAGTGTAGCTTCCTCTTTCTTTGAGTGAAATGCATCAAGCCCGTTATAAAGTACTGAATAATTCTATTGAACATTCGGACAGCACTTAAATTTGGCATACACATCATATTATTATAACTACACAGGGAGCACTGAGTGTTTCGGACGCAGCCAATGTGAAACTGATCGCTCTGACAGGTCAGGACTTTCACTCGGAAACCAAATAACTGCTGCTCTGATTTTAAGAAGGAATGAGTCACTGTCAGCAGCAGGGCTAATTTTAGCTAACTTCAGATGAATAGTAAGATCACTTTGAATAACATTCATGTACTCTTGTGTTCAGCAGTTGTTTAAATTATTGAGCTGAAAGGTTTTGCAAGCTTTTTTCACTTGAAGATGTTTTTTTAGGCTTCCAGCTTGAGGTGTAGGTTTGGTTACAGAAATGACGTGTTGGGGTGCAAATATCATCTAACAGATAAAGAACTATCATTAAACATGTTGTCATGGCTATGGACAGTAAGTCGTCAAATACATGATTAATTCTCTTCTGGTAGCCTCAAACAATAAATGATTTTTTAGGATATAAGATAAACTCTAAAACTCTACAAAAGATGTGGTATTTGCACAATTCCAGCTTCTGCATCTGCAGGAAAGCATCAAGGTCAGCAGTCATTTTTCCTGATCTGTTTTAACGACGGGGTTACATCTGGATTTTCGAGCAAAAATGTGACCTTAAGCGAGCTTTTTAAAAAACAAAAACAAATGAAGCTGCTTGCTTGTTTCCACCGCTATGTGAGGAATCCAAAACAAAACATTTCACCGTTCAGCTTCGATGCTTCGATCAAGATCTTACTGGATCTTAATGATCTCTAACGCAGCAGCAGCAGCAGCAGCAGCAGCAGCCACATCACCACATCCCATGATGCATCTGTAGGTGCTGCTAATTAATGCAGCATTCAAATGATCTGGGAAATACAGTGTAAACGCAGACTTAAAGATACTATAACAGCTTTGCTAGCAGATGATCAAGGTTACTTAGAAACAAGTTTAAAAGGGAAGCATACGTGAATGTATTTTTGTGATTTATTTTCTGATGCTGAACAAAGAAAACAGATCACAACTTTTAAAAAAATATATTTTACAGCATCTATATGAAATCAAACATGGTTAAACAAGTATGAGTATTTATTCCCATATGATCTGAATGTAGGCCCGCCTCCTGCCACCTCCGGCTCCTGATTGGTCCAGTAGCTGGGATTCACTGTTAATATAATGTGTCCCTGCTTCTCCAACAGCTACGGAAGGTGGAAAGGGACAAAAAGACGATGGACCAGGAGATTGTGGAACTAACCAACAAATTGCTGGATGCCAAGAACACAATTGACCGCCTGGAGGAACTCAATGTGAGTAAAGACTCAGCGTTTCACCGGGATCCCTCTTGTTACAGTTAATATGCTAACACACTTTGATTATCTGAAACTTTACTTCTACGTATGATGAGATGTGTAATTATTTTTCCAACCTCAGCTTTAAAGTGAACACTCAAGTTTACGGTTCTGCTGTTTTTCTTTCATTTTTCAGCTCTTAAGGCAAAGAGGAAACCATCGAGCTGTTTCATAAACTTTGGTTTTAATTAGATTTAAGAGATGCAAAGGCTTTGGGCCTTATCTTCTTCCTCGTACAGAGCAATGCACCGTCTTTGTTTAAGTGTCACATGTACTGATCTGGGATCTACAGTTTGCTCCCACCGGAGTGTTGTCAGGCACATTGAAGCATTTACATCTACATCTATTTACATCTAATTTCCATATCTGTGAAAACTGCTTATTTAAATATCACATAGACGAGAGCAAAACTTCTGTTCCCATTGTCTCCTGACAACCTGCTGTGCTCATTGCTACCTCTTCCAATGCCTCAGGGTCATTTCCTACTCAAACCCAGAATGGGTCAAAATCTACAGCCCAAGGCTGACTTCAGGAGGAGGAAACACCGAGCCAGTAACCAAAACATGTTCCTATAGCAGTTCCCATCAGGGTCCCCTCCCGCTGTAACAGACACAAACATGTCATTTATCATCAGTAACAGCATAGTAATAAAGAACATTTGTTAATGCGTTCACAGCTCTTTGTGTGTGTGTGTGTGTGTGTGTGTGTGTGTGTGTGTGTGTGTGTGTGTGTGTGTGTGTGTGTGTGTGTGTGTGTGTGTGTGTGTGTGTGTGTGTGTGTGTGTGTGTGTGTGTGTGTGTGTGTGTGTGTGTGTGTGTGTGTGTGTGTGTGTGTGTGTGTGTGTGTGTGTGTGTGTGTGTGTGTGTGTGTGTGTGTGTGTGTGTGTGTGGCACAGTTATTGGTGCTTTAAGATGAGATAGATTGTGTCTATCAAGTTCAAAACAAGTGATTTAGAATAGACTTTAAAACGCAAAGGAGCAATATGTAACATATCTACTAAAGCATAAAATGACCTCACTATGTCATCACACATTACGCAAGCATGCTATGTTAAAGTGCTGGCTTCTCTGTCAACACTGCAGCAGCCAATTTAACCTCTGCTGAAGATTCAAATGGTCTTAATTTGTTTTGACCGGAGAAGGGAGAGTGTTTGAATGCACCTCCACATAAACATCAAATGAACAGGCAAGCAAGCCGTTCAGATTCAGCTGATTCTGCTGGACCTAAATAGCCTTGCCTTGTAACGAGCTCCTTGAGCAGAAATGTGGTCAAACTTGGATTCACATTGGCGATGCTTTTGAAAAATGGAGAGCGGTGAGAACGCGTTTCAAAACGTGTCTGTTGTTGTTCTTTACGCTGCTGCTCTACCCAGATTATCTCGACTTGTGCTGACTCTTCAGTTTTCTTGTCGTCTTATTGCGGTCGTACGCGTGAAGATTTATTACTGTTTGAGTGTGAAGTATCTGTACCATGCAGTAAGTGGCTTGAAATGCTTAGTAACAACAAACGTCAACATAATAAATTGTATGTGAGGTTCAACAAAGTGTTTTGCTTACCTTTCTGTCACTGACAGTCTGATCTTTTGAATGGATTTAGCTTTATTTACACACAAATCAAACCGACAGAATGATCAAAAACTGTCATGTTTAACGGGCCGTAGCAGTGTGCCAATGCACTGCAGGTTTACGCAGCAGGCTTACACTGGAGATCGTATCCAGGCTGTGTGGTTACCGTGGTAACGTCTCTCCATCCTGCAGCAGAGGACAAGCGCCTTCCATCTCCGGATAAACATTGTGAAAACGTTACATAGAAACCCGTCCTGTTTGCTGCCCATCAGCCTCTTAAATAGTGTCTCTTAAAGAGATCCGATCACTTTCTGACTGACTGGGTTCACTGTGATCCTCCTGCAACCTGCTGTCAGAGGGATCAAGCGACACAGTGCACTGAGCGTGCGCAGACTGGGTGAGCTGCACTCCGGAGCCCTCTGACTGATTCATGATCAAACTTAAAAAAAGGGAGTCTCTGATTGGCTTACAGCCTCTCTAACAAGAGCCAGTATGTCATCTTACAAACAAGTGTGTAAGTCACAGATCATTCATGTCTGTCAGAAAGCAGAAGATTGTGCAGCACGTTTGTTTTGGTGTAACTGTGTGTGTTAATGGGTGTCTCTCTGTCCTCAGGAGCGTTACAGGCAGGACTGTAACTTGGCTGTCCAGCTGCTCAAATGCAACAAGTCGCATTTCAGGAACCACAAGTTTGCTGATGTAAGTCCCTCTGCAGTCACAGCTGGCACATTTAAAATGTTGATGTGAGCTTTTAACAGTGAATGGATCAGCTTCTCAGTTGTGTCATAAGAACGGGTCAGATTGAATCTGTGAGAACTATAGCACACGTAGTCATGCACTGTGTTTGTGTGTTACTATCTCACATCTGTGTGTGTGTGTGTGTGTGTGTGTGTGTGTGTGTGTGTGTGTGTTGCAGCTGCCCTACGAGCTTCAGGACATGCTAAATAAACACATGAAGAGCAGCCTACCTGAGCGGGGCCTTGTCCCCGGCTCTCAGGACCCAGACACCCTGAGTTTAACTCCTGCAGATGTTGTGCCGACTTCAGTCATCGCTCGTGTCCTAGAAAAACCTGAGCCGCTGGTCCTGAACTCTGCCCAGTCTAGCAGCTGCAGCCGGCCCGTTGCAGAGGATGTCTTTGTGCACGTGGACATGACGGGCCCGGCGGGGGCTGAGGGCCACAGCAGGGAGAACGGCAGCAGCAGCAGTCAAGGGGGGCAGCAGAACGGCTCTTGTCGAAGTCAGAGCAGTATTGATGGGCAGGTGGCTGGCGAGGACGCAGGCGGGGCTGCATCTTTTGAAAAGCTGAACCCGTACCCCGCCCCGCCGCCCCCACACCCGCTGTACCCCGGCCGTAAGGTCATTGAGTTCTCCTCAGACGACAAAGTCAAGATTCCCAAAAACTCCCCACTTCCCAACTGCACCTACGCCACCCGCCAGGCTATATCCCTAAGCCTCGTCCAGAACGATGATGAGCGGCTGGCCACTGGTAGCCCCGCCCCCTCCTCATCCTCTGGCGGGGGGGTCCACCAGCGCACGCCACCTTCACAACGGGACGTCACCAGTGAGCCGCTGTCCAGCCAGTCTAGCCCATTCAGCAGCCCACCACAGGTAAGTCACCTCTTACTTAGGTCACATTTATATAGTAGAATTTATTATAATGTATATATATTAAATCTGCGTATAAGAATCCTGTTGTTGCAGACGTACACGTCTGCGACTAAAGTCTGTCACTATCTGTTTCAGTTTGTGATACATTTGAATCTATAGTCTTAAATAAATTTGAACCCCGTCCCCTCAGGCTCCCAGTGTCCTCGCCAGCTCCGCTAGCTCGGAGGAGGACCTGCTGGCCAACTGGCAGCGGATGTTTGTGGAGAAGATGGCACCATCCTGTGAAACATCAGTAGTCCATCGCACATCATTCAGCAGTCAGACAGCTCAGGAGCTGCAGAGGCGAAGGCAGACCCCAGGGGGCGGAGCGTCATCCTCCTCTGATCGCCACAGAGCGGCGTACTCGGATGGTGAAGAGGGCTCGTCTGCGCGCAGCTGGACGCCCAGCCGCGGCTCCAGCCTCGACACCGACACCGACACTGAGCAGCGGTCAGGCAGGAGGGGACGCTATAGCGTTGGAGATGGGTCCACGGAGGAGGGCAAGGGGCTGCTGATGAACCTGGAGGATGATGTCGGCAGCGGGGACACGGCCGTCACCGTGGCGACAAGTCCGGCCGACGTTCGCAGGAATGATTTCGAGGAGGAGGACGAGGACGAGGCAGAGAGTTCAGCTGAGGAGAGAGATGTCCTCCCACACGACCTACCCGTCATCTCACCACGTCTCCTGGACTTCGACCCGGCCCACGCCACAGCCGCCCCTCCACAAAGGCCACAGAAGAGCCCGAAAAGAATGGGCGTGCACCACCTGCACCGCAAAGACAGTCTGACCCGAGCCCAGGAGCAAGGCACTCTGCTGGACTGACGCTCGCTCTAAGAAAGTCTTGCTCACCCCACACTGTGCTCCATCAGCTGCTGTCTGTTTCCATGGCAACTTGCCTGTCTGTCATAGAAGTCAGCGGTCAAGTCCATCAGGATATAGCCATACTCTACCGTATGCTGCCGAGCTCACCGTGTGTTTGTGTTTGTGTGAGTGAGCGGGAGAATGTGTCAAGACCGTTCAGTTTTGATATTGATCAGCTCTGGATCAATATGTAGGCTTCTGTATCAGTGATTTGAACCAAATGAATCAGCTGATCAGACGGAATGATAAGTAAATAAAGAGATTTATTTTTGTGTAATGAAATAAATTCTATCAGTATTTTTAAAAGATAAAAAGAGTTTAAGAAAAAAAACGATCGTTTTTGTTTCAAATTTACATCAAACAGTCAAAAGTATGCGACAGCCCCGACCCCCAGTTTATTAACGACATCTCGAGTGAGGTTTAGTTTAGGAGATAAAATATTTACAGACAGAAAATAGAACAGTGTTAAAACATTAACTTTTTTTTTTAAATACTCAGAAAATGCTACAGAATTTGGTTGGTGATGTTGACATACTGAAGGACATGTAGAAAAGTTTGTGTCCACATACTTCTGGATGTAAAGTGTTTGCTTATGTATCTACATACAAACAGGAACTACATGGCCAAGAGTATGAATGACTATAAAACTGACATTACTGTCTAAATGGTCAGTGTTACAATCAGTAGTTGAAGCACGATATCGGTCTTTTGTGTGTGTGTGATTGCGTGTGTGTATGAGTGACGGGTTTTTTGTAAGAGGAGAAAAAAAAACTGAATGGAAACTTAAAAAAAAAAAAAAAAAAAATCTTCACACTTTACAGATGTCTTTGCCTTGTTTCATGACCAGGAGTGTTTTATTTTAAAGAGAACAGATGAGACACACCTGGATGAACACACACACACACACACACACCACTAAGACTCTCAGTGCCTATCTCTATTTCTCTCTCGCTCTCTCTTTCTCTCTCTCTTTCTGGAAGGTACGCCGCAGGGCCTGCTGAGGGTCACACTTGTTTTTTTGTTGTCTACACTAATCACTGATTTCATGTCATAGTGGGATCTAGTCACCTGATTGATTTGTAGGGTGGGGGTTTGGCTAGACCCCCCCCCCCCCCCTTTCCCCCCAAACACACTCTCCTCCACACCCTGACTCGACCTGCAGGGGGGCGGGTCTTCTCCCAACTGGAATGTAACCATCTCTTTTTGTTGTTGCCACCTTTCCTGTCTCTTTATTTCTCACTGTAATGACATGTGGAGTATAAATCCATGATTAAGAGATTATTTTATGACATTTCTGTTTGGATTTGTTTTGTTTAGTTGTTTGTTTGTTTTTTGGATCAGTCTGGTCTAAATGTTCAGATGTACCAAGCATCTTACAGACGCCTGTTAGTGCCAGAAACAGGGCTGGGCATCGACATTTACTTCTTAACAAACTTTTCCTCACCCAGGCTTAATGCCGAAACCTAAAGACCATATTCCCACAACAGTCACCAGGCTCAAATGTTATCGCGTCTTACTGTTTTGTTCCTTGATAAATAACTCTGAGTAACTGTTTTAATTTCAACCCTTCCCCATGGAGAGGAAACTACACAGAAAATGGATACTGAAAATCTGAAGATAAATCAGTTTTTATCAAAGTCAAAAGAGTGTCAAAAAATGATTTGATAACCAATGAGCCACCATCAGAACTTAGCTAACATTAGCCTTCAGTCACTTCCTTGTTAACCTTGCATAAGAATCACGGACACGACGTGAGATTCATTCTTGG
Organism: Symphodus melops; assembly: GCF_947650265.1. NCBI lineage: Eukaryota > Metazoa > Chordata > Actinopteri > Labriformes > Labridae > Symphodus > Symphodus melops. The sequence continues at coordinate 4,871,576 of NC_136705.1, forward strand.
TATTGAAGCTCTTCAGACCTGGGAGCTTACCTATTCCAAGCTTACAGTGTAGTGTTCACAGAGCAGATCTCCCTTCAAGCTCCACAGTTTCATTTCATTTTCTCCGTGGGAATATGGTCTATTACAAGACTCGTCCACTGCCCTAAAAGCTGCTTTTCTCTCTTTTCATTTTGACTTTTTTTTTTTTTTTTTTTTAAGTCTCATCACTCAGAATTAAAAAAAATTGTATTCATTAAATACCAGGTGTGATATTAGCGGGGAAACAGAAGCAACATTTATGAAGCGTCTGCCTCAAACTGCAGCAGTTAAACAGGAGTCAGACTTCAGTTGTCAAATCGCAAGAGTAACTATTGTGTTTTCAGACCAAAAGTATCCGCAAATTATTCATGTAACGTTATTACAAAGACGCTCATTCAACATTTTAATCAACATGTTTTCCGGGGATGGAAAAGAGGTGAATGGTGGAGAAATCTGCATGAGTCTTATTTTGCTGTTAAAATCTACTACGCATGAATTTAGACGACTTCTCCGAGAAAGATCTGAAATAACAAAACTGTATTATTTAAATAGAGCTAGAGTTAAGCAGGCGCAAGACTTGGTATATACAGTCAACCTCCTACTCAGTGAAGACAGACAGACGTGCACCCTGCAGCAAAAACAGAACACCTGTAGTTTGTGTGCTGGGAAACCCTGTTACTGATCCGAGCTAACAGCTCATCGCCACGTGTGCGCTGGTCAACCGTATGTGGTGTGAATCTGAACTTAAAGAATAAACAACACAGTTCCTGGAGAAGGCAGTCACAGTCTGTCTCTCCTGATAATGTTATGAACCCAGATATGACGGTGTCTGGTATCTGGACTCATCTACGTTTGCAGGTTCTGTCAGACCAAAGCAAACGATCACAGCCAGCCAATCATCACTTTTGGTCTGAACACATCATGAGAAGTCGGACGAAAGCAATGGAGGCATTTTTTAAGAAAAACAAACGCTTACCCCTGGAATTTGTATCTGGTCATTTTATGAATTAATTCACTTGGGGAAAATGTTTCAAGGGCATCCTCACATTGTATTCATCAGTTGTGAATTTCTGAAAATGTACGCTACATTGGGGACACTTCTGGGTATCTTGTAGAATATTACACTATATAACACTTTTAGCTTGTCAGCAGTTTTTCATGTTTCTGGCACTACCGAGCCCCTGTGCATTTATCATAACTCAGTTTGTTTTTATTCTCTGAGGTCTGTGTCGCAGATTGAATGTTGGCTTGTTGCCCCCCCCCCCTCAGAGCCCTCTGATTGTGACTCTCACCGAAGATCAATGTTCACCGATTGACCCACTGAATGATTGATTATTTGATTGATTAACTTACTGCAGGTTTTTGGAGTCTATATGAAAGTCAATGGATTTTAAACCTCAACACTAAACTGATTGTTTTTGACATACGTGGAACAAGTCTCTGTTTTTACTGCGAGTCATCAAGTTTTTTATCAGTTCGATTTACCATTCCAGTCTTTGAACAGTGTGTCAGTGCACTGAAGGTCAAACAGTGTTGAAGCAAAAGCAAAACGCATGCCGTCATCAGCAGTTAATCGATTCATTAAATACAGTTTAAAGATGATTTATAAAGTGATGAATTTCAAAGGAATGAATCTAAAAAGAGGAAGTATCTAGTTTATCACTGGATGAAGCACTAACACAAGTTTCATGACGTTGTGACTTGACAATTATACAATCACTGCTTGTGCATTATCAGGGTACAGGTGCTGTCAGGGTGCATGCTGGGATAAGATGATGTCAGCAGACCTGCTGGTCACAGGTTCAATCCCCATGTTAGCCTTTGTGTGCAAAAAAAACCAAAACAGTTCATTGTTGAAGTGAGGAATCAAACCGCCTCCACGAACACAAGATGAATGTTTGATACGTCAACATGATCAAATGTAAGAAACTACAGTAGCTGATAAAATATCCACTTCATGCTCCATTATTGATTTTGAAAACAACAGCGGACAAAAGAATGACGATTTACTACAAAGGACCAAAACAACAGAAAAATACAGAAACAATGAACAGCTCAGAACATGTTTCTCTACCGTGTTACCCAACACGCTGAACACCAACCCATCTTATAGCAAAATACTGATTGTCATGCTAGCCTGCTGAGCGAGGCTAAAGATGTTCAGGTATAAAAAGAGCTGCGTGTAATGGAGTCCCACTGAGCTTGTTACTATTGTGCAAAAACACAAATCCATCCACTTATAGAGTTTGAGCTCAGCTTGATTTAACATGTTCTGTTTGCATCTGAAGTGTTTGTTAAGTTTAAGTACCTGCAGGGCAGTTGAATGTTTCAATTACATCTCTAAGATTTAATATTCACGCTGTCGTTTTTTTAGGACCATGCCAGTGTTTCTACATGTTAGAGGAAGCTAACCGTAGGAAAACAAACTCAGCCCTCGGAGCTGGCCGGCTGTAATGTTGTGTGAGCTGAATATGACTGGGTAAATAAAACATGTAAAAACAGCGGTATGGTCCTTTAACAGCAGCCAGTTCGGTCTCCGAGATACTCAATTATTTAAAAGCATTTTCTTGTTTTGTTTGACAGCTGCAGGATGAGGAACTAAAACCTCCCAAATTGGACACACACTCCATCCTCTCCTCTCCCCCTTTTATCTGATTTTCGTCCTCAGCTGTAATTATTAGCAGAACGAGGGACTGCTGCTAAATTATTAAGGTTCTATTACTGTCAAAAATGGGTCCCTAATACTTTAACATGTGTTCTGTGGGAGAGAGAGAAGAGAGAGTGAGTGTAAGTGTTTAATTTTTGATGCGAGTCATCAGATTTCAGGAGGGAACAGGAAGTCGGAAATGAAAGACTGTTAGAGGAGTGTGTGCTTTTGTGTTGCAAAGTGAGTCAGTGCGTGCGTGTGCGTGTGGGTGTGTGCTTGAGTGATGCTCTCTGGGTATAAATAGATTCTACATCTGGACTTGTGCATCTTTAATGACTGTTCTTCATGAATATAATTGGAGACGTCAACTTGCCGCCTCATCACAGACAAGGTCACCCTCCTTTCTTTTCTCATGCTTTTCTTCCTCCTTCACTTCCTCTCTTTTGTTAATTTTTCCTCATCATATTTCTCTCTTCTTTCCTCTTCATTGTATTTACCTCCTAGATCTTCACATTTTGTGTCGACTTCTTTCTGGCTTCAACTTTCTCATCCTCTCTTCATCTTCTTCCCCCTCCTTTCTCTGCTCCATTTTTCTCTCCCTTTGGTCCTTTCTTCTTTCCTCCTGCTAGTTTTTCCTAATATTGAACTTGTCTTAAAAACATGATTATTTCTGACTTTCATGTAACAATGTCAACCCATCTTCCACTTGCTTTTATTTCAAGAGCATTTAAATACCTCCCACAGTCTTCATGAGCAGACATAATGTTCTGCCATCCTGGGAGAGATAACGATCTGCAGATTAAATTGTGACAGTTGAACGCTCCTGACTTAACAAACTTATGACCTATTAACATTTTTAACCACTAATTTCAGTGTGATATAATCCACATCTGATGATTTATAAAATCATTAAACACTTGACTTTATTTTTAGTAGTGTCTTTCAACTCCCCTGATAAAAAATTACTTAAATGTCATCATGATACTTATTTTCTTAATAACTGAAAAAACATAAATAGTATTGTTTTAACAATTGTATCAACAAGAATTCATTTATTTTATTCTATTTGCTAATGTTGAAAGCAGCTATGCATCCCAGCATGCATCAGGAGGAAAGGCACATCCAGTTCATCACGCCAGCTTTAATTTGAGGGTTTTATTGATGCTTTTAAATCAACTGAAATTATTTCATGATCAATGTTCAGATATTTCATGTCTTAAAATCTGGTTTCATTTTAAATTCAGTTTTAAACTTTTTTTTTTTTCAATTTCTTATCCGAGCTGCTTTCAAGTCAGAATTAATTGTCTCGTCTCTGACATGGCAGTCTTGTAAGATTTTCTTTTTTTTTGTTTCATTGATTTCAACTCTGTTTTTACATGAATTATGTTTGCGTTGTTTGCATCACAATTAAGTAACATTTCCAACTCATTGACAGCAACATCAAGTCCACATCCAAGCGATTATTATGACTTCCCAATAGGTCATTATAAATTCAGAACAAATCAAATGCTTAATATTTCATATTTAGCCTTAACTCGTTAATTCGGACATGAAATGTATTTGAAAGATTAATAACTCTACCTAAACCTAAATTCTTTTGTATTTTCAGCCATCTGCACCAAAATTAGACTTAGACTTAGACTAAACTTTATTGATCCTTTGGGATGACTCCCTCAGGAAATTTAGGAAAATTGACTTAATGTGTTCAACGCTGGCAAGTTGTGAGAAAATGAGGACTTTGCTTGTCCACACAATCCATCTACATGATGTTAATGTAACATTAGCAATCACTTTTTATTATTATTTCAAGTTTAAAGTAAGTAGTAAAAACCTAATAAATGCTTTTAGCTATGTTAGCTAGCATTAGTTTGTAATTTCCCTATCTTCTCTGCTGCTTCAGGACTATTTTACAGCTACTCGCTACTCTAATTTTGTTTTTAAAAAAAGCCCCTAATTGCACCAATGTCTTTTTTGTAACATCCATTAGTTTAGAAGAGTCGTATGAAAACATTTAGAAAAGAAATTTAACAGTTCTAGTAACTTTTAAATGCAGTTAACTATATTGAGTTTGCCTTAATGGTGAAAGAAAAAACAGATAGAAAACTAACTACTTTCACAACACAGAGATATAGTACTGGCTGGCAGGTTTGATTACTTTTAACCTCAATAAACTTTACCTTGATTAAATTGAATCAAATTTCAGCTAATTTCACGTGTATTGAATTGTATCAAGTGTAATATTGTGTTTTAAACTAGTTTCTTTTCATAACCAGCCTGCTGTTCTAATAGTCATAATCCAGGTGTGGTCAAAAGACGCAGATGGTAATAGGTCATTGATTTTATTTTAGTGTCCTGATCCAGCAGAGAAACAACCGGGAATCGACTTACTTGAATAAACTATTAGCATATAAGCTAGCTAGCTTGGCCTCTCTAAAAAGAAGACCACTGCTTACCTGAAAATGTCACCTGATTTATTATGTTAGCTTTTCTGATGTTTCGATTATTCCAAAACAGAACCAGGTTGGTCAACTGGTTAACAAGCTAGCATTAGCCTAACGTAAAATGACACAAAGACAAAAGGTGTTGGTTGTGTTGAGGACCTCGGCTCATCCCTTCATTAAGAAGGTGGACTCACCTGAGGATAATAAAATGTGGAACTTTCGTAAGAAACTGACAACTGGACTGGGCCGCGTGATTATGAGAAATAATTTCTTTATACACCGTTGTATTTTCAGAGCTGAACTTTTAATGTTCAGTAGATTGTATTCCGGCCTCCTTGCTTTCCACCAACAGGTGCTGTCAATCACTCAGTACTTTGACCTCTGACCCCAGCTGTGAAGCTTTTATGGTCATCTGAACAGTTTTCTCTTCTCGTGTCTTTCCACGCGTTCCTCGGCGTGTTTTTCCTCGTCAGATCGTTTCTTTCACTGTCTGTTTTAAATAAATATACAAAAGTGATGAAAAACAAACTACAAAAAAGACTGTTAAAACTCTACTTACGATTTTATTTTCTGAGTTTGTAAACTAATGTATATTTTAAACAAATAAAATATTTTAAGCCTTTCTCAACTGTGCGTTGAATCTTTGAATTTATTTAAGGAAATAGGGTTACACCTGTTAACCACGCCAAAAGGTCCAAACTGTTAGGCATGCTGGGATACATGTCCCTGTCAGACAGCAAATCAGTGTATGAAACACACTGAACGAGCAAGTAAGCAAGTTATGGGTAGTGCAGACAGCAGTACTGGTGAGATGAATGTGGGTTAGACACTACAGGACTGCTTGAATTGCACACACCTGGAGGTGTCAACCTATGTCTTTCCAAAGGGAGTCCGAACCCCAGCTCCTGCAGACACATGTCCAATATGTCCTTCGGGCAAGACAGTTAATCCGAATTTGCTCCTGCTGCTTCAGCGGCGGCGTATGAATGTGTATGAATGGGATTACCAAATAGTGACGACTACTTTACATAGCGGTCTCTGCTATCAGTGTGACCTGTGGTGTAAAAGCACTTTGATTAGTTGGAAGAGTAGAAAAGCGCTATACAAGCTCAAGTCCATTCACCATTTTCTACCATATCACCTGTTGGAAGGAGACGATAGATCTATAAAACAGTAATAGTATTCTTTAACAAAGAGCCCTGAATCACAAAAGCCCTGAAAACAACACAGAATGAAAAGAAAATAGAATATAACTCACGAAACAGAACTGAGTCGAGGATCATTCAAAATAAAGTGAGCAAACATAAAAACAGCCAAGAGAGGATACGAGGAGAGAGTTCAGATGTTCCTTTGGGAAGGCAAAGTCAGGAATGCCTGGCAGGGCTTTAAAACACCGTCAGGCATCTCCAATAACAATCCAGCAACCTCTTTAGTGAGGGCAAAAGACTGTGTCAACATGGTAAGACAGTGTGAACCATTTCTACAGCAGATTAGTCTGACGACTCAGACAGGTGAGAGGAGCTCATTGCTGCACTTACTCCAATTACACATTCTCAAGCAAACCCAGCTTCAGCAGGTGGATTTAGAAAATATGCTAAAGAGAAGAAAACTGAACAGAACACCAGGACCTGATCGTGTCTGTGGCTGCTTGCTGAAAGCCTGCTGCACCTCACTGGCTGGTGTTTCTGCTTATCTCTCTTTTTTATTCTTTTCTTTTTTTTCACCAACCTTTTATTTATTTTGACAGCCCTTACAGATATATAATATCCGATAAATTCATCTGGTAGTAATTCTTGCATCCATTTCATCGTCATAATCACAATGCCAATAAAATAAAGAAGAAGAGCATGACAACACAACTCTGCAAACCTGGATTTTCATAGATTTGATTTGATCCCATTCCTTAATGTTATTGCTGCTATATTTGTAAATTGATTTTCTGTTTTTAACTTATTAGCCAAGAGGCAATCTCTGCCACCTCTTCAATCACTGAATCATTCGAAAGCCTTAAATAACCAATCCTAAAAGAATCCCACCTGTAACAAAGACTACCAGCCTGTGGCTTTAAGATCTTTGGTTAAAGTTATGAAAGGATTGTGTAAAGCTTGTTCTTTCCCAGCTGGCAACAAGAGGTCAGAATGCATACGGACCCTCTTCAGTTTGCAAACAAACAGCACCGCGGTGTAGATGATGCTGCACAAAGACTATACACATCTTGAAAAGTCACCAGAGTCACTTATCTTTGTTGACTTCTCAAGAGCTTTTAGCACTGTGCAGCCCTACCTGATGGGACATGAACTACTCCAGATGATGCTAATACCTGATCCTATGGGTCCTCTCATTACTGACAGGTACCAGAGGGTCCAGGTCATTGGTCACCACAGTTCATCAAATAAAGTCTCCACAGGAGCACCAGTGCACTCTATATACACAAATAACTGCAGGAACTCCAGCCCAGATATAACATCCATTAAATGCTGTCATGACACTGTGATCATGAACGATCAAGTCAGAGGGACAGTTACAGGCAGAGATCATTGCAAAACTGTCTTGACCTCAACAACAACAAAAACTAAGGAACTTGTTGACTTCCGCAACTTTCCAGCATCCCACTGTGTCAGTCAAAAAGCCAGCCTTTATGCACTGTGTGTATGGGTCGAGTCATACAGATACCTCAAAGCAATAATTGATCACAGGATCATCTTCCAACCCGACAGTGCAAACCATCTTCTCCAAGTGTCAGCAACGCCTCTTCTTCCTCAGAAAACTTTGCCAACTTAACTTTGACAATCAGTCCTGACTGCAGTCTACAAATGTTTCATTGAATCAGTTTTGACTTTCAATATAACGGCATCGTGTTGGTCCCCATCTAAAACTCCTAGTTAATGTGGTGCAGACTAACTTGACAGTACTCAAATGTTCAAGATGAAACTAAATAAATAAGCAAACTGTTAAATCTCTAAACTAGGGGTCAGATTAGAAAATACAAGTAAAATGACACCATTTAGTGCCATTTAGTGTCCATTTTGCAATATCTTTGAGAGTTCCTGTGAAATGAGTATTTATAATGCAAATGGCTGAACTATTCTATTATATATATACATATATATACAAACTTTTTGTCTTGTTCAGTTTTGTATTATAGTTTTATTCCCTACTGTTGCTCGTTTCCTGTGTTAAAGATTCTGACTGTTGCTTGTGTCCCTCGTGTTAATGTTTCTTAATGTTGATTGTGTTTAGTCCTTAGTGTTTCCTGTTTTATTGTGTAATTTCTTTGTAGTGTCCCTATGTTCTAGTTACATTCTTGAGTTGTGTTTCTTGGTTTAGTTTGCAGTTATCTCCTGTATTGCGTTAATCCCGCCTGTCTCATCGTGTTCGCCTTTGTCTGATTACCTCTGTTATTTTAGTCTGTGTTTCTTCCCTTCTGTAAGTTCATTGTGGTTTGTGGTGTTGGACGTCTTAGTTTCCTGTGCCTGGTGATTCCTCGTGGGTCTTCCTTTTCTGATTTGTTATTTAGGTAAGTTTTAGTTGCCTTTTTGTTAGAAAAAGATGTTTTCAACACGTGACACAAACAATTTCTGAACAAAGTTTAATCGAATCGAACCATATTTCTTTAATTCAGTCTGATTTAAAAGCAGGTAACAATATCAACACTCACCTGTTAAGGTGATCACAGACACTGACAAGCCAGTTTCACAACTTTACTGACTCGCTCAGCCTAAAATAAAACATTGCGCATGTATAAAGCATGAGTTCTGATTGTTCTTCATGATCTCTTCAGGTTGTTAAAGAACTCTTCCAAAATGTTCTCCAGCTCATCCTCGCTGTAGTCTCTGACCACGAAAAGGTTGCCATCATCAGCTCCTCGAATCATGGCAGAGAGACCTGCACAGAACAGAGAGAGATGAATTAAATGAGGTCAGTTTGAACATGAAGAAACTTCTTTTTGAGTTGAAGATTCTGATTAAACAACACAACTGAGTATCTTTTTAAGCACTCTACTTCAAAATAATTCAAGGGACTTATTTAGTTACATTTATTTTACACATCCACTACAAAACGTTAATCCAGGGACAAGTATGGAGGGGTAAGGGTTAGGTAGGGGGAAAAGGGCGTAAACCAGGAAGTGTCCTTACTGCGTCCTGACGACGGCCTGAACAGACAGAAGATTTTCTTTTTCATGTCGACAGCTCGGCCAAGCTCGTAGCCGACTCCAAGAGACGGCTGTGTCACCTCGGCGACAACCACTGTGCACACATAGGTCAGAGGTCACACACACGCGCTGCCCAAGTTAAAGTGTCATACACACAATCAACAAACTCTCACCGTCACACTGTCGGAGCCAGTCTACATCACGGTCATGGATGGCTTTGTCTCCTGCTACTGTGGCGTCCTCTCCTGTCCAATCACAGCACAGCAGTTCAGTTACACAACATGCATGTACACACACTGCAAGCCTTCATGCTTTAACAGATTTTTTGTTGAGATCCTTTTTTTTAAATTATTATTATTTGGCTGTTCACATTACCCTTTACATATCAGCTGTGGAAATCCAATCATAAGTGTCCCAAATCTGATTTGAAAAGCTCTGATTCGCAGTGATTTGTGCTGTCCACACTGTCAGATTCAGGTCACTTTTGGCTGCAGTGTGAACACAGCCTTAGACATATCCGACTGTTGCTCAATGTGTGCAGCCTGGTGTTATGATTGATTTGCTTATTTGCAGTGCCAGTGACCAGTCAAAGTGAGAGAGCTGCAGCACCGTGTGGGTGTCTCACCTCTGTCGGAGAGCTCGCTGCTGCTCACGTGCTCGGTCAACACGGTTCCGTAGCTCTGCAGCTTGTCGACGATCCTCCGGTACAAGTGAACGTCATCTCTGCCGCCTCGGATACTACCGCAGAAGTACACCTTCATTGTTTACTTTACTGTTTCCACGCTTATGTTTTCCTCCCTGTTTCCTCTGCCTGTATTCTCCCGCGCTAGATGCAAATGAGGCTGTGCGCGGTGACGTTTCGCCATACGTCAGGTGTTTGTCTGGTTGTTCTAATCCCTGAGCGATGGTTTGCAGGCATGGGCGTATTATTTTTTACAGTCTATGGAATTAACAAAAAAATCTATGGATGAAAATTGACGTAAACAGACTCTTCTTCTTCCCCTTTAATTGGGCAAATCCGCCTGTCAAGACCCCTGGGCTATTTTAAGTGTACAATGGGTGCAGGATGAAATGGAGTTACCTGCAGTCACTTTACATCAGGGGTGTCCAAAGTGCTGCCCGGGGGCCATTTGTGGCCCTTGAGTGGATTTTTTGTGGCCCTTGACTTAAAATCGAAGAATCAGAAGATTTTGGCCCCAGGCCTCATCAGATGGCATATTTTATTCTTTTTTTTCTTTTTCATGTTAGCGAGGGAGACCTATAAAAGCCTGACTATTCTTTCCAAAAAATTAGAACTTAACAGTTTCCCACTGCAATTAGTTATTTTGTATTTACATAATTTTTTGAAGAGGTTAAAATACAAAAAGTTCCTTCAAATATTAAAAAAAAACAAACACAAAAACCCTGTGGCCCGTGAGCGATTCTAACGCGACAATTTTGGCCCGCAAGAAAAAAAGTTTGGACACCACTGCTTTACATGAAGTAGATATAAACATCACTGACTATTGTCCAAGCTGTAGGCTATGGTTCGGTTCTTCATGCTTGTGACAAACTGCTATACAAAATACAGGTGTCTGTTATCTTTGCCAATTTAGAGCTTAACGTAGCAGTACCTGTTCTGAAGTTAAAAACAAAAGGCTTTGAGTTTTGTACTTTTGTACAAATCTGATTAAGTAAACTAGGATGAGAAGTAATACCACAGTTAAATAATATTTATACAAGTAAATACAAAATGAAACAGCAGCTGTTCCTCAGAACTTTACCTTCTATTATTCAGACATTATCTTTAATATATTTACATGTGATTTAAGTTATGACCATTTAAAGATACAGTTTTAAAATGAGCTGTGTCAAATATGTAGAGAATGATTTTGTTAAGTAGCTTTGTTTCTGTGGCTGTAACATGCTGGATTTAAAGTACCCATCTTGATTGTGCTTTGTTACAGCTCATGAGCTCAAACCCATAGTCCATAAAGTTTATTTGTGTCTCTGTTTAGAAACTATAAATACATCTGAACATAGTAAACAATGATACCCCAAAACCAAATATTACATAGAATAAAAAAGGGCAAACAAACAACAATGGAAACAAACGGGAAACATCTGACAGGAAAAGTTGGATGTTGGGGTGGTGCTGACTCCGCGGGCTCTCATCAGGCTCTCACCAAGGTTCCCAGGCTCCTCATTGTGGCGTTAAGTGTCAGTTCAGGCACATCTCTCGGTACTCGCTGCATAGGAACCATGTTGGGGCCTTCCAGGGAGTCCAGCAGCCCTGTAATCAAAGACGAGGGTTTCACTAGTAGACAAGAGGTAACTTTCTTATACTAGACTGTCTCCACTCTGTCAAGGAGGGAACTATGTTCGATACCCAGAGTGGAGTGTGGAAAGAGGAGCTGTTAGGGATGCACTGATTCATCAGTTAAACATGTACATCAGTCTATGGCTAAATATAGACGCATTATTTTGAGAGAACGCGGAGGTGACTGGAGCTTCTCATTGTGCTGTCGATTAAATGCTGCATCATGTTGGTTGTGCTATTTGTGCTATAAGTTCTCCGTCTTGTTGCAATATTTGCACCAAGATTTTGTCTCGTCTGTTATCTCCTTAGCTCTTTCTTTTTCTGCCTTGGGAAGCAAAAATACTTGGACTGCTACAATAACGCATACAACATTACTGAGAGCCATTTTTCAGAGTACCACTTCAAACCATGACATCTTTGAATTGATTTACGAACTGCTTCACGACTAATCTGTAGATAGATAGATAGATAGATAGATAGATAGATTTCATATGACCTTAATGAATGAAGGTTTATGATGAGATGCACTTTATTACCTTCAACAATCTTGTGGTAGGCGAAGTGAAGATATAGCAGGAAGAGCATGTGCAGGACAGACAGAGTCCCACAGAGGAGGAGACGAGGAGTCTGACCCACCGTGCGTGATAGCAGAGCAGCGACCTGATTGCAACAAGACACAAAAACCAGGTGAGCTCACAGCTGAAGGATTATAGAAGGGTTGATAGGAGACGTAGCTCTCACCATGCGCAGAGTGGAAAGTCCTCCGAACAGCAACCAGAGGATGTAGAACAGGAAGTGGAAGTGAATGTTGTAGGTGACGAGCAGGACGACACAGTGACCAAACAGACCGTAACCCTGGTGACAGGAGAAGGGAAGTGAAATCCCAAAAGCTGCCACACAGTCACGCCTGAACATTTAGGTCAGCCTACCCCTAAAATCTACTGTGACCCGGTAACGTCACAGTCTCAACCTATTAAGTGGAAAGAACATGTAGGGAGCAGAAAATAAAATCTAAACATCTCATTATACACATGATATAAATTCTTACTGGCCTAGTGATAGAAAACTTCATCGCCCCTGACCACTCGTCTGCGGTGCATTTTCCTGAATATTTCCTACTATGTTCGCCCCAACGTTACAATAATGTTTTATTAAGGGACAGGCAGGAAGAATTCCTGATTAAGTTTCAGTGGTTTTTGTCAATGTGTGAAAACACCACATCTTTCACTTTATCACTTCACAGAAACGACACAAAAAAAGAGACCTCTCACTCACCATTTTGGAACTGCATGCAGTTTGAACTACTGTGTGTGCATGTTTGTGTGTACTGTGGTTGATATTCTGCCACTGACCAGTAGGGAGAGCATCTGCAGCATGGTGATTTGAGCATTGACCAGGTATGCAAGGAAGTAGATGAAGGAGGAAACACCGAGCCAGTAACCAAAACATGTTCCTATAGCAGTTCCCATCAGGGTCCCCTCCCGCTGTAACAGACACAAACATGTCATTTATCATCAGTAACAGCATAGTAATAAAGAACATTTGTTAATGCGTTCACAGCTCTTTGTGTGTGTGTGTGTGTGTGTGTGTGTGTGTGTGTGTGTGTGTGTGTGTGTGTGTGTGTGTGTGTGTGTGTGTGTGTGTGTGTGTGTGTGTGTGTGTGTGTGTGTGTGTGTGTGTGTGGGTGTGTGTGTGTGTGTGTGTGTTCTTACAATGACTGTTCCCGATGTCTTCATGCCATGCAGCAGGATAGCCACCAGTGTGAAAACCAGCATCAGAGGTCCGTACAGCTCACCTGCGATCTTCTAAACACAGGAAGTTCAAACTGTCAGAGGACTGAGCCTGAGCTCGGACTTCAGTCAGAAACTTAGCCTGAACCATAATCTTACTTTGAGTTTGAGACCTTTAACTGAAAGGACTCATTCTGAACTTATAAAGAACGACTGGTGGACCCTACCGGTCTAGACGTGCTCTTTTTGTAAAGTGTCTTTTGATAATATTTGTTATGAATTGATGTTATACATATAAAGATATACTGAGTGATTGTACCTGGGGAAAGTTGATCATGCGGACTGGTATCATGGACTCCATCAGCCTGAAAGGAGACAGTAAGCAGTTAAAAGAAAAGAAAGGGGTAACGGCGGAAGGCAGGAAGTGGAGAGGGTCCTACCTGCTGCGGACCTGCGCTGGCTCTACGTCAAAGTACGGCCTGAGGATGTCGATGTTTGCATACAGGTTGAATGCTTTGGAGGCCTGTCGCTTCCCTGCCTGCCACACCTGAACATTTCACATGGATTAAAACTGACTCATTGTAACAGGAACAAAATCTCTGAAATTGAACCTTTACTGACCTCATCAGCCACTTGTCTTCCCAGCTGCCCCTTTATGCCCTTCATCCCCAGAAACTCTCCATCTTCGACATTGTCGTCCTCAGTGGCAGCTGCCTCAGCCGACACCTCCTCCTCCTCCTTCATCCTCTGGTGCATCTCCCCCATGTCCTCAAAGCTGGAACCTGACGTGTCGTCCATGTTCTCCATGTCGACAACAGCCGAGCTACTTCCCTGAGCAAACAGCAGAAGGCATAAGAAGGGTTAACAGCCACATGTTTACAACGTCACTGTAAGAGACGGCGGTGAAGTTGGTTTTAGGTTGGATATTCAACAGACATTCAGGCTGGAGCCAACGACTAATACCTCTCTCTCATGTCTGAGAGAGATGGTTGGAGGAAGGTAAACCTCCTCTCCCAGTGCCAGCTCTCATTGAGACCGGCTTTAGGGACCATCAACAAATTACGGTTTCATGGGGCAAAATACACATTTTAATCAATTCATCTTCAATAACTTCCATGTTTTATGACCGACAGACCAATATTTAAATTAGTCATCACTTTACTTGGAGGAACGAGACACCAACTTTTGTATGACACTTGTGCTTATATCTCACTATATTTATAATATTAGATCTAATATTATTAGCTGGGAGAGGAGGTTACCGTCCTCCTGCCATCTCTCGTTGTCATGAATGAGAGGTTTATGTCACTGTCTCCAGCGTGAAAAGCTGTTGAATATCCAACTTCACCGCAGTTTAAAACAATGTATGTTTCAAGAATTAATAAAAGTGTAGGAGGATTGCTGAATTCAGCACCAATGGTTACTAAGACCGAGTACTTCACTGTGATATTTCCACTGCATGAAGCTGAGGAAACTGGAGACCCGTGTGAACCTTAACATTAACACATTTAGTGCTGCAGTATCCGTTTAACATAGTCAAAGAGCTGCATGTTACTGAGTATATTTACACCTCAGGTGTGTAATGAATCTGTGCACTTCTACCACCGCTGGTCGTGACGTCACTGTGTTGACACGTCGTCCAGCTGTTTTTATTTATCAGCTGTCATTTAACAGCACGGACGCTCATGAACTGTGGCTAGGGTGTGAGTTTAGAAAAAAGCTGCTGGTTTGTTTTTTGTTCACCTTTGTTGTTAGCATGTTAGCTCACCTGGATGAGGTTGTCATCGAAGCTTCCCCACGGTTCCGTGTTCGTGTTTCTGTTTCCGGAGCCCGAAGACATTTCCACGACGTGGCAAGTTCTCCTTCAAGTTCACCTGGGAAGTATTAATGTGCTGTCTGAAACACTAACTGGGTTTAATCTGCACAGATCTTCGAAACCTATGTTTTGGTCCCTAAAATCGACATCACACATCTGACTGTCTGGCCTTCACTGTCTACAGTTCTTCTTCTTTGAGGCTTTATGGTGAAACAACAAATTGGTGCATTTCTGCCACCTAGTGGTGTGGAGTGGGGATCAGACTATGTAATTGTTCTACTTTCTGTAAATAATAACTTTGTCTAAGAAAATCCAATTGAATCTTTCATTTTCTGCGTTCTTTTGTAAGATATCTATTACATTCAATTGTACTTTCATTTCTTTTAATTTTTCCACCATCTGTCTTCTTTTTAAATCATATTTCTGACAGTGTATAATAATATGTTGCTCTTTCTGCTCTTGTCCACAATAATCACATATGCTCATGTTATGTTTTTCTATTTTAAATAATGTACTGTTTAACCCAGTGTCCGTCTAAATTGCAGTCTAGATATTCTTTCATTTCTCTCATTGGTTCCTTCACATTTCACCAAGCTTACTTTGGATTCTATACAACCACCATCCTTCCGTCCACCCACTTCTTTTGCCACCTTTCCCTGTTTTCCGCTGTTTAATAATGCTCTTCACCTCTGTTCTACTGATGTTAACTATGAAATTGTTGTAGCCTTCTTTGCCACCTTGTCTGCCAATTCATCTCCTTGTGTGCCGATATGTGCAGGTACAAAAACATTACTGTAAGGCCCATCATCTGTACTGGCTACTGTTGTTTATGTTGTTCTTGTTGTTGTTGTTGTTGTTGTTGTTGTTCTTATAGTTGTTGTTCTTGTAGTTGTTCTTGTTCTTGTTCTGCTTCTGATGGATTTAGGCTGCCTAACTTCATTCTTGATTTACAAAAATGCTTCTTCTTTCCTGTTTCCATCCTTTTGCTAATACTGTCTATTTCATTAGAATTTACTGTAGTACTGTCTACTTCCAATGTTGTTGCCATGTTTGGTTTTTAATTCCTGTAATATGATTATGATAGTATGATGATGACATATTTCCTTTCCTGCGTGCTTTGCTTTTGCTGGCCTATTTGTCTGCTTTTCATTTCCTCTAATACCTTTATAAACCAGAACATATATAATGTGCCCTTTGTGTCCTCTTCTTTGTTCCTGTTTAACTTGAAATTATGTTGGACGTGTTTATGGACATGATCCAATTAGGCTACTGAGTTTCGACAGAATCACTGTGGTTCAAAACTTTGTTTGGCTTGCATTATTCAATCCACTCTTGGACTGTGAACATTTCTTAAATCGGTGAAGCCTTTAGGCTACAGCTGATATTTCAAGTATGTTTAACTCAGTTTTGCAACCTGGTGTTTGCTCCAGTCTGTGATTGGGTCTTTTGATTAATCAGTTATGTTGTGGAAATAATCTGAATGATTGTGTTCTGTATAACATAAATAAACTTATTTTGCCTTGTATCACAGGCTGCAGATTGTTGTGCAGACAGTGCTGATTATAGATCGACTCCTTTTAGAAGCTAACAAATATACCATTTGTATTTCCACTGTCTATAAATCATATTATTAAAGGGTTATGGGCTGAATCCTTGATAAGAAAAGAGAAGAAGAAACAAAGAGTGGTTATTATAAAGTGATGACATATAATAGAGATTTGCTCACCTGTGACAACAAAGGCTAAAATAATAGAAAGGCAATCATAATGAATTTTGTCGTTAAAGTGTGTTCTAAAAATGTAATGATTTTGGAAAGCCTGAGTATTTGAGACCTTTTCACTCAGATTCAGGTTAAACCTAATTGCTGCTGCATTGTTTTATTATGAGCTTTTTCTTGTAGATCCTGATCTCATAAGTCTGAGATAAAGGGTGAAATATGTTTTTCTTTGTTGAATGCAATGTGCCTACATTAGTTTGTGGTTCAGTGTTTGATGCAAATGAATAATCTGTCTTTGTAATGCTCAGAACTCAACCTGAGTAAACTTAGTAAGTTTAAAGTGTATACACATTATGTCACCATTCAGTATTAAACATGTAATAAATAAAAACACCCACACATCTGTATTTACAATCAGTTTCACCTGCAGGGAGCAGTCTCACCCTCGTTTTCTGATCCCAAACCCGACTTTATTGATTCAACGAGATAATGCTGCCAAATCTCGCGAGAGTTTCCCATCCCGCATGTTATTTTTTCCTTCCATTACGTTGTTTTGTGACATTGAGAGAGTGCCAGCTGATGGAAACACCTGTCTAAACAACGTCAAGCGTGTCGGCGAACCCAACTTGGATCATTTATGACATCGAAGTCGAGAGTCTACAGCAAAAGCTTACGGTGAGTGAAGTCGTCTAACTTTTTCCGTTACCGGTATTTATGGTGTCAAATATGTCAGCGAGCTAACGGAGCTAGCCGAGCTGACCTACCGCGCCGGCTCGCTGCTAACTGAGGTTAAAAACACTCATCTGTTCAGCAGCTTAAAAAAAAAAGTGTTTTTAGATGAGTCATATACATTTAGTCTTTTCTGTATATTAAATAACGGCTACCAGTAAAATATATTTACTGAAATGTAGTAGGCTGCGCAAACCATTAGCTACCGTCGGGAAAAATGTTGACCTCCGCTGTTAACAACTTTATTTATAAAGACATTTATTTGTTGTCAGGATTTTTTGATCTGTGAAATAGCCATTAAATATTTAATCCCAGTAGTTAAAAGTTTTATATTTAATATTTAGCATTATTCAAATTCCTGTTTGTAAACCAAACTCGCCCCTAAAAGCTTTTATTTCACTGTCCCTCGCTTATTTATCATACTCTGTGTGCTTTTACATGTACATGTTGGGGTATTTTACAAAACATTAGGATGCATTTTGTAATTCGGCATACTGAATCATTACCGATCTGATTCAGATGAACAGAAATACGATGTTATTCTCATCCTTCCTTATAAACAACAGCACACATGCTGAGTGCTTTCTCTTTAAGACGTGATCTT
Source organism: Symphodus melops (assembly GCF_947650265.1). NCBI lineage: Eukaryota > Metazoa > Chordata > Actinopteri > Labriformes > Labridae > Symphodus > Symphodus melops. The sequence continues at coordinate 4,889,730 of NC_136705.1, forward strand.
TAAAATTCATATAAAAGTGTGGTCTTGTGTCAACTGTGCACCTGACCAGAAGAAAAAAAAATCCTGACATAAACAAACAAACAGTGTTTAGTACGGAGTTCAACCAGCTGAGCACAGAGAGTCACGTTTACTCTTAGTTAATATTAAACCGAGTTATCAGCGGTAGGTTTACTGATCAGGTTTTATCTCTCTCGTAGATATATATAAAAAAAGAGCAAATATATATGTGTGTATATGAAGTACATAGTGCAGATGAGGGTGTTTTGCGGCTCTGTGTACAGGCATTTTTACAGTCTATGGTACAGGCCCGTCTGCAGCCTTTGTGCAGTCTACGTGCAGATCTGCAGGCCGTGATGGCGGACAGTCTGTTTCCTCATTCCTCTGAGCTCACACATATCAGAAGGAAACTACTCCTTTCCGCTTAATTTCTTTATCTTCACTTTCAACTTGCTTGCTGAACTGGTCGTCGAGGAAGCCTCCTACTTTTTGATATATATATATATTTTTTAATCTGCTCGTTTATAACCAGAGACCGAGTCATGAGGTAGGAGACAGAAATGAGCGACTGTAATAACAACGTGTAATGTTGTTTATGTTGTTTTGTGTAAGATACAGATGGCTTTCACGTGTCAAAAGATTTAAAAAAAAAAACACATTGAAGGTCTAAAGTTTTTACATTCAAAGCAAGGTCTAGATGATCAATGCTGGACTCTGCTGGATAAGATAACAAGATGAAGATAACAACACTAACAACATCCTGCACTAATAATCCTGTGAAAGTTAAAAATGATGCAATTAAGTTAAAGTATAGTTCATTTAAATGTCCTATTATAACCAGAGCATATTATCATTTAAATATTATTACGGATTGATTATTGACTCCTTAACAATGTAAGAAAGTTAAACTAATACTAAAGTTAATACAGCAGAGTAATTTAAAGTAACGTGACCTGATCTTTGCTATGTTTCAGTCATGTTTAAATTAAAGTGACTGCTGGAGAACAAGAGAGCAGTTTTTAAATCATTTATTCTCATTCATATTATTACAGATTTTTTTTTTTTAACTCATGTAATAGTATCAACTTTATTACACACAGGCCTTCCAGGGATTAAGTTTTTTTTTTAAATCCCTTAACATTTATAGTTTCATTTTTGACTTCTTTCTCCTCAATTTGTGTGAAGAAAAAGTGTCTCCAGATTAGAGTATTGACTTTTTCTAAAGTGGAGCTGCTAAGTCGGTTCAAAGAAGACAAACATGAATCCTGAGGATGTTGTCAAACTTTGACCCCCTTTGCAGCTCCGAAGTGAGCCTTGACTCCGGCGCGTTAAAGAGTATCTGCAGTAAAACTTTCCCTCCTTCTGTTTGGGCTGTAAACCTTCAAGTCCGACGGTCCCCTGTCAGCTGTTATATAAGAGCGAGAGAGTGCAACATGTTTGTTATCATGAGTGATTGTGCTGCATGCAGCTGATACTACAGAACACCCCACCCTTGATCACCGCTAGCAACACGAGTTCATCGGGCACGTCTTATCAGGTGCCATTTCTTTAACAGCAGAAAGATGTTACAGTGACATTTACTTAACCTTGTGATACGCTAGAATACATGTCAACATACACAGAAAGAGAAGAAACCTGTCCTTCATGAAGTCTCACTCAGTCTCAAAAGTAACCTGATGAATCTCAAGTACCTCCAGGAGTTCTGTGGACCGCCGCGTCTTCTCCTGTCGTCGCCTACAACCCGACCCCTTCTCCCCAGTGTCCTGAAATACTCGCACACAAAATGTATTTTTAGATTTTTGAGGACTGTGTCTGTCTGACACTGGATTAGTGGTGAGACTTGTTTCATCCCAGTGGATCCTGCTGAGCGACCTCAGAGCACAATACAGCTGTTCACCAAAACACCATGGATCTCATCTGAGGCTCTGGCCACAACACGACAGGCCGAGTAAAGCGTGATCTGCCCTCAGCTGAGTCAAACACAGAACAGAACCTGCAGTGAAAAGCTCACCTGTTTTAAAGAGTGACTCATCTGTGGTATCAATCTCCCTTATTTAGATCTGAACCTGACCGGCCTACGAACAGAAACCATTCATGCTGTAAATATAGATTTGTTTTCAGGTAGTATACTAAACCAAAAGTCGGAGATTATACTCTTCATTAAACACACTTCAAACAATATTTACAAAATGTCATATTTCCAGAACGAAATATCTGTGTTAACTTTTTATAATCTCTGTTGCGTGCATACAAAAATAGGCCCTTGTTTCTGAATACAATGACAGAAAGTCCCTGTTAGAAACGAGAAGAAAGTGATGATGAAAAGCAGAAAGTGATGATGAAAAGCAGAAAGTGATGATGAAAAGCAGAAGTGAAGGATGAGGAACAAGATCCTGGTTTGTTCAGAAAACTGAAGTGAGAGTGTTGAGAAATCCCAACTAGTAGAGAGAGAGGTGGATGAACGCAGCAGGAGGGGAACGTGTTTTGTTTGTGTTGTGTTGCGTCAGCTCCAAGCTGAAGATTAGGTGAATTCTCAAGTCCCACAATTATAATTCAACATATAAGTAAGGCTCTATGAAATACATGTGACTTCTGATAACTGTTCTGTGATGTCTAATCACTTTGACACTTTGTCCTCCTTGTGTTTCTGTCCAGGATGCCGGCGGCTGAGGCAGCAGTGAGCGGGCTGAAGCAGTGCCGGCAGGCTCAGGATCAGCTGGAGGAGGCCATCAAGGGGGTGATGAAGGCCGAGCAACAGCTGAAGGAGAACACCAGACAGGTCAGGACCCTCTTCTTCTTCTTCCCCCTCCTCCTCCTCCTTAAAACGTGCTCTTTATTTCTCAAGGGTTTGATGACTTTTAGCCAGTGTTGACCTGAGAGTCGTTTGTCAAGGAGATCCTTTTTAAAATAATATTTTAAACCCATTTGCACCAGGTCGAGTGTTTCATGTGACCATAGCTCGTCCAGCATGCTTGTTCTCACCTTAGGTGCCTGGTGCTAGAATCATGTTTACCAGAGCTCAAACACAAGTACTTAAACAATATTATACCGTTGGTACTTTATTTACTGAAACGTTTCTCATATATCAAAGCAATGGAAGAGTAAATCTTTCTTTTACCTCCAACCATGCTCGACTCCTTCGCTCTGTATGCACGGCGAAGTAAACGTGTTCTGAGACGGTTTGCAAATTCATCCTGTGCGACACGGCAGCGCCGGACCAAACCTCTGAGATGTCTTAACTTCTTCTTTATAACTGAAAGACCCTCACCCGTTGTACTGACCACCCTGTCAGTGTGCTTAGACCAACTATAAGACCAAGAAGTTTGGTTCCTCGAGCGTGTTCAGCTGCCTCATCATTTACGCACAGCTTCAGTTGTGACTCCTTCATTTATTTGCATTAGTATTATAAGTGCGTCTGTCCCTCGCGGTACAGTAACAACCTCTCTTCAGCTCGATGCTGCTGCTACACGAAGAACCGACGTCTTACATTCAGAGCTTTCTTCTTAACATAAGCCAATTTTTCATCATGAGTCTGCAACAGCCCGCAATCAAGCTCCACCGCCACATAGCAGTCCCAGTGTGTGTTAGTGTGTTGATTAAACATGAGAAAGCACGATCTGTAAACACACGCAGCACAGGTCTGTTCTTCCCTCTCTGCCATCTTGAACAGCCAAAAACAAACAAAAGGGAGAAACCCTCAGTGTGTTGATAACAACTGAACAATAAAGTATGATTATTATTTCAGTCTTGTACTCGTCAGCGGTTTAATGAGGAGCTCACTGAGTCACCGAGTGGTTACTGACCCACACGGCTGCTCGTCATTTTCCTCTGCTTTACAGCTCTGTCGTTGACGAGGAAAATAAAAGTTAAAGTATAAAAAAAGCTGCGGTAAAGTCGGTCATTAACTCGACGAAGACGACAACGTGCAGCAGAAACACGTTGGGAGGCCGGGATGGTCAGGCGACAGTCACCCGACTGACACTGACACTTTAACAGCATATTGTGTTGTGTGTCAGGCGGTCTGATGCATTGTGTTTCTGTCTTCTGATATTTAAAACAGTTTGATGTAAACCACCTCTCCACGCCTCAGCATCGTCCAAAGCCTTATCTACTTGTGTTAGCCTGTCACAACAAAAGCCCCAGAGACCATAGAACAGCCCCACCCTTTCAAAATAAAACAAAACAAGAGATACCAGCTTATACATGATTAAAGCTGTTTAAGACATGCAAAGGCCTCCCTGTGAGTAATCAGTCCTGCATGTACTCGGGTTTTTAACGTATTGTTCCAATGAGCTGAAAAGGTTGTTTGTCTAAGTGAGGATTTACAGAAAAGAAGGCTTGAGTTACTGTTGCTGAGCTCGTCACCACAAGTGGAAGCACATCGTCACCGAGCAGCAGGAAGCCGGATTATATCTGCGTTTATGATTCAGTTAAAGATGATCAAATTCAATGGAGTAAACATAAAAACAGCGTTCATACTTGTGTGACCATTAATATCTAAATACCTTATTGTTTAGTCCAGCACCTGTGGTCACCCTATAAGCTTGGCTTGTTCAACTACCCACAGTGTGTGTGTGTGTGTGTGTGTGTGTAGAGGTGGAGCTGTTGGAGTCAGCATAATATCGAGTGTTCAGAGAAAAGTGGGTGTGGTAAAGTGACTATAAGAATGAGTGAAGTGAGATAGGAGCTCATACCGTTGATGGACTGAAAGCAGATTCAACAACTCTGATCTACTGCGCACTCATCGTCCTCTGTAAAGCAGGTAAAGGTGTGTGTGTGCGTGTGTGTGGTTGGGATGCAGTGATTATCAATTTGACCTTTTCTTAATTTGGGTAATATTTATTTAAAAGCACCGTGATGACCTCTCTGACCTTGATCTCCAGCTAGTGTAGAATAACACCAGCGACAGCCGACGGTTAAACTCGGACGGAAACTCCAGGTCATTGAACGGTGTTGTTGGACAGATGGAATTATCTTCAGTCATGGAAAACGAGAGCCGGATTACAAATGAAAGTCCTGCTAGATTTCTGATGGATGTAATCTGTGACGCAGCAGACGACGAACAGCAGTTAAAACCCTCGGCTCCTCCTCCTACATATCCCACAAAACGATGCCCCATGGCAGCCACGTTATACATGTGACCGTAGTTTACACCGACTGGGAGTTTGTGGAACACTGAAGTCATGACTTGTACCCATGTTGGAAACGATCTCAGCTTGTGCAACACCTAAAATAGAAGCAGTGTGTAAACTAGGCTACGTTTGAACTTGAGCTTAGCTTTTGCAACCTCGGCATCAGTGTTTCCTTCACACAGACGAGAGGACGGCTGTGTCTCTCTCTGTAGTAGAGCACTGCAGATGAGGATGGTGCACCAGGGGTCGGGAGAACAGAAAACACCCGCAGTGAAGCGCTTTAAGCCAAGTGTGTAGCAGGTTACAGTTTCAGGCTACATTGACTCTGATGACACTGTGCAGCTGCTGCATCATCACAATTGCTTCATGAGACTATATAACTATGGCTAACAGTTGTTGTCCAAGTTTCCAAATCAGCAGTCATTGAGAGAGCAGCACAGATTTGTTCCTCTTACCGGTCCCTCTCCTCATCCTGTCTTCCTCTCAGGTTCGTTCGGAGCTGCAGAGCTGTGTGAGCCGCCAGCTGGAGGCACTTCGCTGCAGGGAGGTGTGTCTTCACGAGCGGGTCGAGCTGCTCGAACAGCTCAAGACTGAGACTCTGCAGCAGCAGCTGTACCAGCTGCACTGGGTGAGCGCCTCTTTTACTGCTCTTAGCTGTAACTCCTGTCCACGTCTCACCATCCGCACATCACACCGCCTCCACTGAAGACCATAACTGTCAGGTCCAGCTGATCCACAACACACAGTGTAATTAACATCAGGAAATCAGACGACGAGTCAATAAGAGGACGAGTGTGAGCAGTCGGTGACCTCACTGCGAGGCGCACCTTTGCACAAACACATCAACATATTAAACTCAGTTTGTTGTCTTCCAGCTCCGGGGTCAGTTTGATGTTATTGTCCATCAGCTGCAGAACTCCAACAACAGCAAAGATCTGAACAACCAGCTGACCAGCTGCATGGAGAGGTAACACACACACACACACACACACACACACACTGACAGACACACACTCACTGACACACACAGACAGACACACACACACAGTCTCTCTCACACACACACACACACACACACACACAGACTTACACACACACAGATTTGCTGAATGACTGTTTTTGGTTTGTTCTTGATGACAGTGTTTGTCAGTGTGGTGTTTATATGTCTGAAGACAAAGGCTGCAGTCTGCAGAGACTCTGTTCAAACACGCTCAGCTTCACTTAAGAAGCTCAGGGTTGAAATTAGACATAGTTACCATTTTACCTTCACTCTTATTTTTCAACTTTAAGGCTCCCATGTGATGGACAGCTGATATTTAATTTAACCTTATTTCCTTTCCACACTTGTTGAATTCTTTTGTGTATTTGCATATCAGGGTCAGGAGCTTTGGGGAACGGGGTTGATGAAAACTATCATGTATTTGATCTCTTAAACCATGTGAGGCTATACAGAAGATCTTGAGTATATTATAGGATATAGAATACCTGAAGCAAAAAGCCAACAATAAAAGAGGAAAGATGGAGAATTATTATCTAGAAGGTTTCTTATTTTCTGTCGTAGGACCAGTGACATTGATCTTTGCTCAACAGAAAACACTGCTGATCAGAAGACTTGTTGGTGGAGTCAGTTTGTCTTCAGTGTGGCTGTAACTGCTCTGTGTGCTTGCTTGTGTTTGTAGGCTGTCTGCTCTCAGTCTGACACCTGAGGAAACACCTGAGCTGAGTTTCCAAGCCGACACTCGCTCTCTGAGACAGGCCATCACCTCGTTTGGGAATATCACAGTTCAGGTAAAAAAAAAACACGCTCACTCATACAGACGCTAAGACGCGGGCACACGCTCCTTTTTAGCGGACGCTAATCGGTTGTTTTCTGTCCCTCCTGTTCTGCAGTCGGTGGAAGGTGCATCTTCTCAAAGCTCTGCACACAACAGACCTGAGGTGCAGAGCTGTCCAGTTGCTGCCAAGAAACAGGTAAGCCACCTACTACAGATGGACAGATGGAGGAACACACAGATATACATGTAGTTATTATTGTTATGGAACAAACTGTATCTCTGCAGAAGATGGAGGTCACAGCTCTGGGTGAATGGCTGCTGGGAACTCAACCAGCTAGCAGGACTCTGATTGGTTACCAGTCAAGCAAGAACCCTGAGGATTGGCTTGTGGCACATACTGAGAGCAAGGTAAGAGAGACGACCAATCAAATCTTTTATTTCTACATACCGAGGGTGCCATTCGATTGTCTAACTTCACCGACCACAACAAACAAATGACTAATTACAATGTTGACATTTGTATTGGCAGTTATACCGCACGCTTTTCAAGCACAGAGTAAACTTTAGAAGTCACAGACGAAAAAGTTAAGATGTATAACCCATGCTAAAAGCAACATGCTCGTTAGTTTTGCAGTCTGAATTTTCACTGTGATGGACCCAGTTACTACTCAACACCCACCATTAGCTTGAAGTGGCTTTAGAAATTGCATCCTTTCAAAAATGACAGGCTTCACTTCATTTATCAAACCATGCCGATTAAGTTTGAACTGCTGTCATAGTGATTTCCTATGGGTTTTTTTTCTCCAGACTTCATGTCCTGTCCTGGCTTCAATGGATTTCTTGAAGGCCTGGGGTCAGCTTAGAGACCTGGAAGCATGGCTGCTCCAGGACCAGCAGACCCCCGTCAGCAGGGAGAGGACAGTCAGCAGCTGCAGCTCGTCCTTCTCTATTGAGAAGATAGATGAATCCGAATTCAACACCTCTCCTGAAGAGGAGGAGGAGGAGGAGGAGGAGGAAGAGGAGCTAAGTGACTGGCTCATCACACCCTCACCTGTTGCCATGGATACCGTGTCAGATGCAGAACGTTGGCAGAGGGTGTTTAAGCCGTTTGAGGACAAGTGGTCCTCCAGTGAGTGGCTGGTGGGGTCAAGCCCCCCCAGTGCAGACTGCTCCTCCTGCTGCCAGACCAGCAAAGCCGTGGAGATCGAGAACCTGGGCCAGCTCATGTGCCTGAAGACCCCGCCCACGTCTAGCCCTGCCTCCCCAACCAATGCAACCCCATCGGCAACCGTGGACGCCTGGCTGCAGCAGGTGGTGCCATTGCAGCAGACCTGCAAGGCTAACGAGGTTTGCTCTACCTACTCTGCCTGTGTCTGTGACGAGAACTGTGGGAAAGAAGCGCTGAGCCTTTGGCTGCTGAGACAGGATGGACGGGACAAGAATGGAGTCCCTGTAACCAAGAATGCCTCGCCCATTAGCAAGAATGCCCCACTCCCCACAGCCAAGAATTCCCAATCTAACCTTAGCCTGAGGGAGAAGGAACAAAAGGTAACAGTTCCATTTTGTTCGATTTATGGTTTGTCTGCTCTGAAACTCCAGAAAGAGAGTCCAGTAACATTAAAGCGTCACGCCTGCCATGAGTGGAACCGTCAGACCATTAAGTGTCTGATACTTAAACTATTTTGCTCTATTTCTCGTTAGGTTCAAGCCATCCTGGAGGCTTGGCTCCACCCCACCAACGCTTCCTCCACCTGCAAGATTCCTCTGAAAACTCTCACAACCTCCCTCTCAGGTTGGGTGGTTCCTGAGGAGGAGAAGGCCAGCAGGGAGGAGCACAGCTCCCAGTTCAAGCCCTCCTCCTCCTCCTCTTCCTCTGTGTTCCAGCACCCTCTCGATCCAGGTCTCTGGGTACTTCCGTCTGCCAAGGGGTCAGAAGATCAGCCCCAGCCTACAGAAGAGGAAGACAAATGGCTTCTAAAGAAGAGGAGTCAGGCTCAGGTAACAGCACCACTGGGTCCATTTCAGACCAGCAGACGCGCTCAAAGATCAGTTCACATGAGACAATCAGTCATGCAGAAACACTCGTTTCTTCTTGTTGGTTATTTGTGCTGTCATGTTGACTTGCTGTTTCTGCTTCAGGAGCGCCTGGCACTGCCCACAGTCTGTGACCTGTTCTCGTGTATGAAAGTGGGAGGAGACAAAGAAAAGTGGCTGCACAAAGCTGCTGAACAGGTGAGCCTGGGTCCACGTTCAGTCTGTTAACAAATGCCTTAAAGGTCAGGGGTTTTATGACATCACAGTGAGGGATACGGTCACAACCTGCAGATTGAGAGCAAACGAACCTGAGGGAACGTCACACAGCATCATGTTCATGTTTACATCAGGGTGCAGTCTTTGTCGAATGTTGGCTAAGCTTAGTGTACTAAAGCAGAGGATCAGTGTCCTCTCTGAAACAAGGAAGGCTGATGCAAAAAATGGTTGTTTACTTAAGCTTGTAGAAACCAATTCAGCTGTGCATGAAAGTCAGACCGTCATCAGCTGATCGTATGATTTGTTTTTGTTTTTTTTCCTCTTCCAGATGTGATGACGGCAACAATGATCATAGATGTTTCTTCTCTTCTTCTCTGGGAGACACTATTGCTGATCTGCGCACACGATTGCAAACAATCTAACCAACGCCACCACTTTCTTCCTCTGACATCACCAAACTGAGCCTCTGCCCACGGTTCTCTTCCAGTCAGGAAGTAGAACCCATCTAACATACATGGACTTTAATTTAATTCAGAGCTTGAGCCTTTCCTCAGAGCTTTGATCTGTGTCTGTCTTTACAAGAGGAAGGAGCTGACTAACAGAGATGTAGTCCAGCAAGAAGGGAGAGCTCCAAATTGCACATCCAACAGAATAAATTTGATCCCTTTTTATTTACACATAACAAAAAAAAAAACCCTGATACTTGATTTTTGTTAGTTGATGAGATAATGGGGCGTCGGCTCATCTTCGTTTTTTATTTCCATCTGATTGACAGAATTGACTGCTGGATTGAATTTGTTTAGCTGATCCAGACAAGGAAGAGAAGGCAGAGACCGACGCATCAGGGTAAAGGTGGATGCATGGGACTAAACATTATGGAGGGTGGAGTTTGATGTATATCTAAAGTAGCGTTTATTTGAATGCAGTATATTTTATCACACATTTTACTTTTTAACAATCTCCACCTGTTAAGGTGAAATGTTCCTTTTCTTCTTCTATGAAGCTGCTCTTCTACACAGATCTATTTCCTGTCCAGACTGCAGGCTGTTACCCGAGTCTGGTGGGTTTTTTTTACTGCAGAAGTCGAGTCTGTCAGGTCATCTTACCACTTGGGCTGGGATTTCCACATGCTCAGTAGTTTATTCTTTTTATTTTGTAAAATCATACTCTTTGAAATCTGTTTTCAACTACAAACAAAATCTATGTTTAATTATTTCAGATTAAAAATGCTTATCTGTTCCCTGGGTGTAGCTTTGCAGGCATTCTTTAATGCAATACTTTGATTGGTGAAGCTTAGCTACATGTTGCTAACCATCTGGAAGATTTAACTGAGGGCAGATGTATAAATGCTCACATTTCCAGAAACGCAAAAGGGCATGGGGGTTTCCCAGGAGGCCTTCTACAGAAGCAACCTGCAATCTGTCTGAAGGTCACATGACTCTGCAGCCTGCAGTGATTGGTGCATTATTTTAAGCTCTGGTTTAATGCAGGTGTGTATGTATGGGTTTGTTTGCTCACGAAGAGCGATGATGTCTTCAGTAATTTTTTCCTTCTGCGATTCTCTGCTGAATAAACCTAATGACATCATCACTGTTGTTCCTTATGTGACTGATTGAACTTTTCTCAGTTCTATGAATAAGCTAATTTAGACTGAATGTCTGTGCCTGAATTACGTTTCAGTGAACTCCGCATCAGAAACTTGATATTTGACGACAAGTTCCTGAAAAAGAGACAACAAAATTGGCAACAGTTTGATCAGCAACGCAATTAGTAAAGGAGAGGCACTCAAAATACTGCTATTTAATGTTTTATTGACACAGCTGAATAAAAGAGACAACACATGAAAAGTTTGAACGATTTATTGAAATTGGTTTTCAGGATGAATGTCCACACAGCGGTTGGTCTCCTGGTTTAAAGGCGGCTTAAAGGTGATTTAGGCTTAGGGAGACACAGCAGAGACTCATCCACCGTGTGCCTAAAGGGACAACATGGCATGAGATGAATCAAGATTTATTAAATGAATGCGTTCATTTCAGACCTTAATAAATTGTGATAACTAGGTAATGTTGACAGCCCTAGTTTATACTTAATATTGAAAGACTTGATTCAGGACTCTGTCACTGTGTTTACATGAACAAAGACCATGCAGAGTTTTCATGCTAACACTAGTTAATGTTTATTGGGTTCATTTCTTCATGTCTGCACAGACGCATGCCCACCGAGCACATGCGTCTGTGCTGATAAACTTCATGTGTACTTCAGCTGAAGAGTTCACACCCTCCATAAGGAGCACACTGATACAGAGCTTTGACATCACTTATCAAAATGCTACTGCCTCAGCTTGGCAACCTGCAGAGGAAACTACTGAAGTACTGGGTTAGTTTTACTTGTATTTTCAATCTGTACAAAACATTTTATTTTGAAAAGAACAGGTAAAAGACTGTTTAAGTCACAGGGTCAAAGATCTTTATCTCTGTGGTAATGAGAAGCAGAAACTGACCCCAGGACAGTCAACTGTGAACTGAAGCCAAAAAAAACAAACCATTGAGCTTTACCCACAGACAGTTTCTTATCTATATAGGCACAGAGCTTAAAGATGTCACTGTGTAGTTCACAGGTTTTACATTAGTCCAGAGTCACATCAAACTGAGGTCCTGAGAATGATGAGACTAATTCAAGTCACTTCTCAAATCTGGAAGTGAAGAGCAACTCAAGTTTAGCTCAAATCGTAGTCACGACTCAAATCTTCATTTTTTTATGCTCCTACTCAAGTCCAAGTCTGCAGCTCTGTTGAGATATCAAACACCTGACAGATACAACCCCATTTACAGAGAAGTTGGGACGCTGTGTAAAATATAAATAGTAACGTGTGGATTTGCAGGGAGATAACCACATTGGAATGAAAGTAGAGCAGAGACAAAATATCAAATGTTGAAACAGAGAAATATCTTAGTATTTGACAAAATGATATATTCATTTTGGAAAGTGGCAAGAAAAGATTTTAAAAAGTGGTGGAATTGTAAATAAAAAACAAAAAAACTAACGGATCATGTCACAGTTAATGTAAGTTTAAGTAGCAACAGGTTGGTAAAATGATTGTGTATAGAAAGAGCATCCCAGAGAGGCTGGGTCTTTCTGAAGCAGAGACGGTTTCATCGCTCTCTGAAAGACTGTGCTGCATATTGTGCAACACTTTAAGAATACATTTCTCCATAAAAAACCTGACATTAAGAGAGTCAAAGAATCGGAAGAAATCTCTGTGCAAAAACCATCATTGGATGGCTGTGACATCTCTGCAAACCGCTTGTGGACATAATTCAATTACATTACTACATCAGTGTACCCCCATACTTGTTTGTGGCTCTGGATCAGAGGTATAGTTGGTACTCTCTCAACTGGAAGGTCAGGGGTTCGATCCCCAGCTCTTACAGCCACATGTCCGACGTGTCCATGGGCAAGACACTGAGACCCAACTTGCTGTATGAATTGGGTTAGTTACTTCTGATGATCACTTTACATAGCAGCCTTTGCAATCAGTGTTAATGGGTAGATGTGTGACCTGCTGTGTAAAAGCCCTTTGTGTAATCTAGAGTAGAAAAGCACTTTGTAAAGGTCATTACCGTAGTGCACACGACACATGTAACCTACACTCATGTGAAGGCATCATTAATGCTGAATCCTTGAAGGCTCATATGGTGTAAAAGTCAATTTCCGTTTAAGGATGGCATTAATTATTCAAGTAAGACAATGCTGATACACATTCTACATTCTTGTCCCAACCTTTTGGAAACACGGTTGTACATTCATTACTACATGTATTCACATGCTTCTGCTAAGCTCTGTGTCCTTTGACCCTACAGCTGTGTTTGTGTACTTCTGAATTATCTGGAAAGCACAAGGCTAGGGATCAATGGACTCAGCTGTGTTTTGATGATGGGAGGACATCATATACTGACACAAAAACACAAAGATTGAAACTGATCAATAGAGGGGGGTTCATAGTCTGTCATAGATGAGTGTGATGAACAAGAAGATGTTATAATTCAAATTTGATTTTTGAATCTTAACTTGTGATAATCAGTCCACTGCCAAACTACTGGTAAATATTGTTTTCAGTGATATACTGCTGAAATGATTTGGTAGGATTTGAACAGTTTCCGTACACAAAGAGGACAAGGTAATATCAACACGAGAAAACAAGCAGGCCCTTTTATAGTTTGCGATCTGATAAAAAGGTTAGTGTCATGGCGCCCTCTGGTGGAAGCAACATATCTCAAAATAAACTCAACAGTAGTATCATATATATATATATATATATATATATATATATATGTGTGTGTGTGTGTGTGTGTGTGTGTGTGTGTGTGTGTGTGTGTGTGTGTGTGTGTGTGAGAGAGAGAGATATAAACATAGACAGAGGGCCCCAGATTTTCAATGAACAGTCCCTAACAATGTTCCAAAACACTTATTAGATAAAATAATTCACAACATAGGCCAAGACAATGCATTTATAGTTTTTATTATTGAAGAACTTCATTCCCTGTCCATATAATTCCAGAGCTGTAGCTCAGTCAACACGTGAGGTTACTTCCTGCCATAAATATCCTCTAATAAAAGCTTTTTTTTGCATCATAAAATGTGATACAAATTGAAGTCCATCTTCAATAAAAGTTAAAAAGTAGGTCCTATTCTAATGTCACCTCAAGTGTAAGCAGGCTTACTTGTTTATCAGAATTGGTCCTTGATATATTTTTGATCATTTACTGAAGTTATTATGTTGTTTTTCATTGAACTCTGTTCATCTTCACAAAATGCTCCAGTCAAAAATAAAGACATTTTGTCACAGTCATTGTGACACTTACTCATCAAATTGTAAATGAACGTATTCATTTTATTAGAAACAAAATGCTGAATCATAACTACAAGTGTTAGTACAGAAAGTGAATCCGATACAAACAAGTCAGAAAATGTTACAGCAATATTTTATTCAACTGTGCCACAAAACGATGAGTTTGTAGAAACAAATCTCGTTTTGTATACTATTCTTTCATATTCTGTTCTTTAGTATTCTATTCTGTCATATCATATCATGTTCTTTCCTTTGTCTTCTTTTCTATTCTTTTGTATTCTATTCCGTCATATCATATTCTATTCTTTTGAATTCTATTCTATTCTTTTGTATTCTATTCTGTCATGTCATATTCTATTCTTTTGAATTCTATTCTATTCTTTTGTCTTCTATTTTATTCTTTTGTCTTCTATTCTGTCATATCATATCATGGTCTCTCCTTTGTTTTCTATTCTAGTATTTTATATTCTATTCGATCATATTATTCGTTCTGTTTTGTTCTTTTAGTTTTTATTCCAGTATGTGAACATATTTCAATTATTATAATCAATTATTAGAGAATATTCTTAGTTTATTTTATCGGTGAATTTACCAGTACATACCGTAACTCCAGTGATTGTTCAGCCGACTCTTATAAATACTGAATAAATAAATAAAAACAGTTTATAACATGTAGACCATTACCATTGGTACCCTTGTCATTACAAACAGGATGTTCTGAAGCTTCACGACACCTCGCGACATTTAAAGGTAAAGTGTGGGTTGTCATTGCGCCGTCCAATCAGATTTCATGCAGCGAAAAGGCTGCGCAGTAGATCAACCAATCACATGCCGGAGATGATGTGGACGGTCCGCCGCCTGCTGCTGCATCTGGGCCGCGGTTTGCCTTCCACCCTGTGCTCCCACCCTTCCCACTGACTTGCCGCTCCGCATCAGGGGACGTCGCTGCAGCGGTTGCGAGCCGACAGGCTGCCGCTGCTGTCCGGCTGGGATGTGACTGAGGTGCGGCAGACATAACCGACTCCAAATCTCATTGATCTGTCCCGGATTTAATCGTAAGTGTTTGCAGTGAACGTCATCTACGTGATTGGAGCGTGATTAAAACGAGGCTGGTTGCATTGGCGGTGTGTGTGTGCGCGCGCGTGCGTGTGCGCGCGTGTGGGTGTGAGAGAGAGGGGAGACAGTGTGTGTGTGTGTGTGTTTGTGTGTGTGAGAGTTTGTGTGAAAGAGAGAGAGGTGGTGTGTGTTTTTGCGTGCATGTGTTCGCGCACGCGCGTGTCTGTATGCATGTGTGTAAGATGGAAATCGGCTATGACTCGACATCCACCCAGAGTCAACGCAGGTATCCAGCGAGAATCCCATCGAGACCACTTGCAGGCAAATATCGTAATCAAGCCGGAGAGGTTTATCACGTAGCGCGCCGTTTCCGAGGGAAAATGTCACGCTGCTGTCCTGGCCAGAAAACACAGAAGGCCCGAATATGTACTGCTTCTCATCCTATGTAATCCTCTTCATCTGTACTTTGCTTTCTTCCTATGTTCATCCCGTATTGTCTCCTCCTCTGAATCCTCATCACCTTCTCTTCATCATCTCCCTGCCATCCTCATGTTCCTCTTTTTTCTTTATCCTTTACTGCCTCTTCATCTTTTACACGTTTTCTTCCTTTGTGCTCCACGTTTATTATTCTAATATCTTATCATTTTTTGTTTTATTTTATTTCGCAACAGCAGGTAGGCCAACTTAATTTGCAAAATAATGTATGGTGCTGCCATGTCATAACTTTTATACCTAAATATTCCATGTCTCGGCTCCATTAAAACTTGAAGAACATCTTTATATTTGGGACTTTCACAAATTACTGCCTTCTCCTCTTCCTGTTATTCACTCAAACAACCACTTTTTGAAACACTAAATAATGAAGTTACCTATGTTAAGATTAGCCATCCATTGGTTTGTCAACTGCCCTTTGTAACCCTCTAATTGGACATTTGGCTGCTGCCATGTTGGTCTTCTGGAACCAGAGGAAACCATCTTTGCAAGAGGGTGACGCTGGAGAGAAACGAAGGGTTGGCAAACACAATGTTATTAAAGATTTATGTCTGTGACAGAAACTGATTCCTTTTTTACCAGTGAGAAAAACTGACAAGCCAAGTACAATAGAAACCCGCTGATAAACGTTAATTTTTAATGGCTTAATTCTAGATTTTTCATTCGCTGTAAAAGTTGATGCATAGATGTTTTAGTTGGTCTGTTGTTAGAATACACCTCACAGCAAGCTATATTATCTGTCGATATCTGCCTTTAGAGGGAAATCCAAATTGTCTCACAGCAAAGCTCCCATTTATAATGAAGGCTATATGCAGTGTTGCTACCAAACTTTTATCAAGTTATGCAGTTGAACACCCTGTTATCATGAAGCAATGCAGTGTGGCCCCAGCAGTCAATAGAGCTTTTTAGTTAATCTACCAGCCATTCAAACGGTAATGCATTTGGACCACAGCAAAAAATGAAACTATACTGGTAAGCTCCCAGTGATAAGGAAAGCTTTGCAATTTGGTATGTCTTTTCTTTTTTTTTCTTTTTGAAGGTAATATCACTTTTTATCAAACCATGACAGTGATCAATCAGGAGACACATTCGATCAGAAACATGCACTGCTCAGTGTCAGCCCTCTCACTCTCTCCATGAATTCATGTCCTGTGTTTGTAGTGAGAACATTAATGTAATAGCTGTTATGTTATTAGTAGTAGATTATTTGCTGTTTTACAACTGATGATATCACTGTCTTTGTTCTTCTCAAAAGGATGAATTGATCCTCCCTTTTCTGCTCTATTTCAAATGGCTTTACTTTGAACTCTTACTTTTAAGAGCCGTGCCTGAGACCTTTATGTGACTTTACTGAGATATAACAGAGAACTTACTGAAACTATACTTGAACTTCCAAAGATTTAAGTGGACATCAACCTGAAACTTGACCCAGGTGGAAACTACCCACTTTTTTGTCCCTGTGTCTTATTATAAGGGTCCGAGTAGTGTCAAACACCACAGCCAAATGAATATATGTATTTTACTGTATAACACATTTCATGTAGTTGGAAAATGGTCACTTATACTGACATAGAAATACAAGAGGCCGAATTTGCAAGAAACAGGCCTGTTCTATACTATATATTTTTGAGAACTCACCGAACCTATAATAGGCCCATAGTCCATTAAAAAACTGGATTTCTTTTAGTCATTTTAGGAGTCAGCATCATAATCTTAAATTTATGGTATCATCAGAATCAGAAGTTATTAGTTATGTGTTCTTAGACACACAAGGGCTTTGGCTTATTCTGATGAAACAAATAAAATCTCATTTTGAGAGTTAAATACACTGACCATATTTAAATAAAATGTAACTTTTTTACATTAAAGCTTCTTTTTTTTTATGGTTTTCAGCCTTCAGTCATAACTCATTTTATTTTATTTTGAAGGACAATCCATCGTTCTTCCGTTCCTCGCCACCTTTATAATCCTTTCCCACAATGCTTTGTTTCCACGTCCCCAGCTTCCTGTTTATTGTGACCGTCTCCACCGGTGAAATTTTATCGTTTACGCCGCTGTGCCCCCGCCGTAAGCTCGGTGAGTGACCACATTTTCCGAAACATTTCCCTGCCAGTTGCGGTTAACGTCGTTTTTTACACCGTTTTGGCCTTTTATTTTGACAGTGGAGGTGCGGGGGACAGTAAATCCCTCCTCTGCTTCCTCATCACTGACACTGAGCCCGGAACTGCGCTCAAAAACTACAACATTTTAATCCTTCTGGATTTACGCCGAACACATTACACATTAAAAACATATTCGGATATTTTACGAATCGCTTCATCCTTGTTAAAAATTCGGCTCCCGTAGAACCTTTCCAAAGATCTTAATTTGAATAAATCATCATCTGTTGTAATGGATGCCCTGCAAGCAGCCGCCCTCTCCGGGATTTTAAATGGGAAGTCAATTCGGCGCTAATGTGGAGAACTGTAGTTTATTGTGATATTTTATGAGGATCAAATGCATCCTGATCTGTGTGATGCATACTTGGTTGAAGAGGAAAAGATCAGTTTACTGAAACACAAAGGTCTCTCTGTTTTACAGAGGGCTGCTGGTAGAGTAGGCAGGTATCTGAACGGAGTCTGGCTGTAAAAAAAAAAAAAAAATAATAGTGTAAGTGCCTCAGTGCTGCTATATTTTTATTTATTTATATTTACTGTGGTGTCTTTAAACCGATTGGGGGGGTTTCTCACCTTCTTAAGCTCATAAAGGTCATTTTGTGTTGATTGACAGAAGTTCAGAGGTCATCCTCATTATGAGTTACCATGACATCACTGAGGACCTTTTAAGGGCATGTGACGTCACTGTGGATCTACGTCACTCGTGAACGTGGGCACTTATGCAGCTTCTACAACTGAAGATTTGGGTCTGCAAAGGCTGTCATTCCATTTTGACCCCTCAGAGTTCTGGTTGGTGCCCCATGTTCAGAGGCTACAGAACTCAATGTACTGACTGCTGGTTTGATTCCCGGCCTCGTCCGTTGGGTGACTGTCTACCCCACTCCCTCTTTATACATTTCCTTGAGTTTCCTCCCGGGGACAAATAAACTTTTTGGAATTGAATTTCTTGTCTATCTTTAGCCGTCACTGTCAAATAATGGCAATAATGCTTATAAAAATATGAACAAGAAAAAATTCACATTTGATCTGTAATAAATACATTAATTAAATTGAATGTGTATTTGTAAAGGGACTATGTACAATGTTGCCATTTGATGTTTTGCACCAGAGTTAGCTTAGAGCTAGTTTACATCTGCAGTCACTTGGCAGGTCACAATTAAAACATCACATAGTAATACAAAATATGAAGTATGTCTGTAACACACATACCAGATTATCTACACACACACACACACACACACACACACACACACTGTTTTTAAGTCATCTTTTAATCTGCTCTACCATGAGTGTAAATTTGGACCAAGTGGGGAAAAAAAGCATCATCCAGAGTGTTTTCTAGATGCTTTGCATTCCTCGTGCTTTAAGCATGTGGATGATGCTGCTGTGCCAACTTGAAGAATACATTTTAATCTAAAGGGAAACAATAAATATCCCATTCTCTCTGTTCAAATGTGTTTCTCTCTTCAAGAATATCATCAGGAAAAGAATCAGATAGGTTTGCTCTTTGAACATAACCATCAATGGATGGTTAACCATCTCTTCCTGTTTAGAGATCAACATTTCTAGTTTCGTATTCACATTTATCACACAGTTGTTTTGAGAACGCTGTAAATTGTAAATAAACTGGAGTTTATAAAGCACTTTTCTAGTCTTCTGACTTGTCAAAGTGCTTTTTTTTCACCACAGTTCACACCACAGTTCACACACTGATGGTTGACGCCTCCTTCAGTATTAACGGTCGCCGTATTAACTTATACCATTCATACACATTCACATGTTGCTGACGCAGCACTGTGAGCATCCTGGGGTTGAGTGTCTTTTTTAAGGTCACTGGCATGAGACTGCAAGAGCTGGGGATCGAACCCCCCGACTCTACTGACTGTACCACTGATCCACAGCCATCTCTGATACATCACCTTGTCTTCACTTACTTTTTCTTTTTTTTTGTATTCCTCACCTTTTCTTAATATTCTGAAGTACCTTACTTTATTCTTTCTCTTCTACACATCTTCGCCTCTTTCGCTAATCTTTCTTGTTATTCTTCCACTTATTTTTTTCTGGTATTTATTTATATTCATCCTTCTATAGCTTACTTTTTCTTGTTCTTCTTTTCTCTTCCTCTTTTTTGTAATTTTTTTCCTCATTGTTGTTCTCTGTCTTTTTTCTTCTCTTCTGTCCTCTTCAGGCCTGTAGCTGCTCCCCTGAATCTCCAGCTCCTCCTCCCAGACTTGGTTTAGGATGGAGGACTCTGAAACAGAGCTGGTGGTTTCGGAGTCTGATGCCCTGGGTGCAGACTTCATCACTGTGGAGTTGGACACCCAGCCCATCGAGTATGTGGTGAAGTGGGCTGAGGTGGGCTCCAAGTTCACCATCTCCTGCGTGAAGAAGGACTCCGACGATCCATCAGACCTGACGGCTGAACATCTTAAGATCGAGACGGATGAAGCGTTCTTCGCTCCGTATGAGGAGGTGTACCCCTGTGAGGTGACGGAGCAGAGTGTGGAGATAAAGACAGACTCAGATGAAGACGAGGAGGACACCGAAGAGGAGCAGGAGGTGCTAGTGGAGGCGGGGAGCAGCCGGCTCGATGGTGAGTTGGACTCGGACCAGGCCGACTATGAGCCGGATGAGCGACAGTACCGCTGCAGCTACTGTGGGAAGTGTTACAGTCACGCCTCCAGCCTCTATCGCCACCAGCAGACCCACACTGGGAAGAGTTCTGGACCGGCACCTCCTACCAAACGGGCACTAGAGCCGACGCACCAGGATGCACGCTACACCTGTCCTCATTGTGGGATGAGCTTCAAAGGAAGCAGGTCTGTAGTTACAAGTTTATACATCTGAGTCCAAAATGAAACTTCAGCCTGTCAGTGTTTTGTGTTTGTTTGACCAAAATGTATTCAGATGATCATCTAATCCCATCAAGTTGTTTCTCTCTGCCCATTTCATAAAGACGTTCTTATCCGCTACTTTAGACGAGAAGCACTTCCAGTTAGGCTGCGATGATAAATATGTACATCAATAACGAGGAGAAACCTGGACATTGTTACTTAAGATCTAATAGCCAATCACCAAGCAGAGACTGGGAAAGCTGCTAAAAAAAAAAGACACAGTAAGAGGGAACTCCTGTGACTCTCATTAGCTGAGGAATCTGTTGATCAATCGACATCAATTAATGTTTACTGGCAGCTCCACCAGCAGCCTCTCACCAGATCCCCCTGTTTCTACTGAGGAGATATAATGGGACAAAAATAACTCCAGGGGAAGACTTACAGTACATGTTGGGGATGACATGCAGAAAATGTTCAGGGTAGGACCCGAGCCTAGGAAGGAAGCAAGGACTGTGGTCTCCACACATGGGGCGCACGCTCTTACTGCTAGACGAAAAAAGCATCCCAGAAGCACACATCTTTAAGAATCAACAATCTCTTGATTTTTTTAAAAAAAGTTTTAATTTAGTTGTTTCTTTCCCTTCAAGTTAGTGATGCCAAAACTGTCTTAGCAGAGAAAAACAAAAAAAGAAAATACACTGTTGTGCTTCTGAAAATTAAAATCTATAGAATTCTGCAAATAATTTACAAATCATTGTGCCGGTTTCAGGGGAATTATCAAATAATTTGGTGGCGTTTGATCAAACAAAGTTGTGCACACTGTACTGATGAATGTGACTCATAATTTGAAATATGTGAACATTATTTGGAAAACTTCAAAGCTCTCCAATGTTCAGAGTTTGGACTGCAGTACACATTTTAAAGGCTAGGTGTCAGAGTTACACATTTAATTTAAAGTAACCATCAAAGCTGTTCTGTTTTTTCCTGATCAAATCTGTGAGGTTCACTGTGTGATGAAGGTTCATTTTTGTTTGTTGTGTTTTGGTGTTCCATCAGGATGTTGGGGAGTCACCTGCGGCTGCATGGGAAGCGGCGGATCCACCCCTGCAACATCTGTGGAAAGGAGTTTAACCACAGCTCAAGCTTGTCACGCCACCGCCTCATCCACAAGAAAGGAAAAGGCCTCCCAAAGGATGTCGCTGTTAGCCACAACATGGCTTCACTGCGCCACTCTTTGAAAGCTGGGGTCAGGAAGACCAAGAAGCAGCGGCAGAGGCAGCAGCATGTGGCGACCGCGATCATCCAGAGTCAGGGCGGAGATAAGTTCTACGCTTGCCCCCAGTGTGACATGAGCTTCAGAACATCCACGCAGCTGTCCAAACACCAGGTGACCCACGTTAAGGAGCTGCTGGACAACTACACGCCTGGCAAGGAGAACCTCGGTGAGAGCTCATCCGACCTCAAGATCCGCCTCAAGCTCTGCTCACGCGACAAGCCCAACTTCTACACCCTCTGCAAGAAGAATCGTCGCCGTCGTGGGGGCAGGGCGAACAAACGGGCCCCTGCCATCTCTGAGGGGGAGGAGAGGGTCATAGGAGGAGGTGGAGCAGGTCGCCACTGCTGCAGCCAGTGCGGAAAGCGGTTCAGCCACGCCTCCAGCCTGGCGCGACATCATCAGACCCACAGGGTGGATGGCATAGGAGGGGGGAAGCTGCAGCAGCACCACAAACAGCTTCAAGTCAAGTCTGGGCTTTCCACTGCCAAGACTAAGACCTACACCTGTGCCGCCTGCAACAAGACCTTCATGCACTCATCCAGCTTCTCCCGCCACAAGAAGGCTCATCTGGAGGAGGAACAGAGGGCCCGATCTGCGACTGCAAAGCGCCGAAAGAGAGTTGTCTTAGACGAGACTGCTCCGCTGGAGTCCGACTCTGAGTGACATCACCTGGTTTTGGACCGGGGTTGGCCCTGTTCTGGACCATTTCTGGTTTGTTCTGAATCAGCACTGACTGGTTCTGGACTCGTTTGGGAGCAGTTCTGGTAGAGTTTAAGTTTGAAAAAGTACTGGGCAAGTTCTTCACCAGTTTTGGACAAGTTTGGAATAGATTCTGGGATGCTCATGGCAGTTTGTTTAGCTAGGTTTCTGTGACTGGAACTGGTTGATTCTTCGCTTGTGTAGATATCAGCAGGACACCCATATATGGTCATATGGCGAGGGGATGTCCATATAAGGTCATATTCATACAAGGCCATTCAATAATTGCTCTAAAGGATGGGCTAGATTTAAAGTGTTAACCCCCTGCCCTCCCCCCACCTCCATGACTTTTAGGTTGCACACAGACCTGTTTGCTTTCATTCTTCCCTCTCTGCACTCCATTTCCCATCAGCCAGCATAGGGGACGTCTCGGAGCTTCGGCGTATCGGAGTCTTTTTATCCACCTGCAATCAGCTCCAGGACATGTTAATCCGGTTGCTGACAGTCAGAAGTCAGCACAAAGAGCATGATGGGAAATTGAGTCTCCACAAAAAGAACATCAGTAAAACCTGTAGATTCAGTTTAGAGTAGAAGTGAAGCCGAGATCAGACTGCAGAAGGTCAGTACGAATTTTACGAGATGTTTATTAACAACAAAACTGCAGAAAAGCTCCAAACTAATGTTCAAAGCTCATCACCGTCAACGAATGACCACCAAGCGAACTATTAAAAAAAAGAAATGCTGCAGCATTGGATGCACTGATGCTTTCAATCTCTCTGCTCCTCTTTCTATTCAAAGTGTAGCTCTCTCTGTCGAGCTCATTGTTCCACAGTACGGTCTGCCAACAAATGAGATCGCTACAATACTGATTGCAACAATAATTGCATCAAAAAAAAAGAAGAAAAAAAAGACAAAAATAAATCTGATAGCTACTCTTAACATTGTCTAATCTGTCAGAATTCAGATAATCATCTTATCTGGAAAGTAACACCTCATCATGATTTAAAGTATCATTTTTTAGTCTAAAAATGCAAGATTTCTATCACCAAGTTAAAAAAACAGCTTCTTTTGATTTATTCTGCATTACGTAACCAATTCAATGATAATCAAATAGAACTGCTGGTAATGGTTTTTTTTCCATCCCAAAACCCACATTTAATTCCCTGAAATATAAAAAGCTTTTCATAAGAATTTAATTAGACTAAATTAGCCAAGTTGTTTCAGACATTCCCTTCCACTTTTCTGGAGAAAAAAAAAAAACTTTGACATCTTTGTTGTTAGTAAACCTCTGTACAGGTCTGATCTGGTTCATGACCCGTTCTTTTCAGACGAGAGACCCCTCTGCTGGTCTTCATGTATGTGACTTCCCCAGTTCCTTTGTGGCTTTTTTAAAAGAGTGTTTTGATTGGCTAAAGTTCTTTCTGATGCACTGTTCTGATTGGTTAAAAGTTTATTAGTTTTGATATTTTGTAAAGGTAAAAATGTGAAATGTAAGCAGAAAAGCTGATTGGTTTGACCTGGCGTTTCTACACATTAACATTTGCATGAAGACTATAACCTGCAGCTCGTCGGCCATATTTAGAGTTTGTCCAGCTGTTTGGTTTCATGACTGATCTGCAGCGTGTGGCGTTTGGATTCGTCATATACCAACAGATCGGCGGTTTTGTGGAGGTCAAAGAGAAACTGCACTTCTTATTTATAAATTTGGAACAATGTTGTAATATATAAATATAAATAGTATTTAAATGTGATTGACCAGTTAAATAAAGAAAACAAGAGAGCACCTAGTCAGGCTTAGCTGTCCTCGATATCGTAGCAGCACCACCACCAACACCTTTATCGTCCACATTCTCATCATCAACAAAGCGTCATTATACCACAAACGTCACAGCTTTTTTTTTTTTTTTTTTTTTTTTTTTTTTTTTATCTAAACAAAAAATCTAAATAAACCATCTGTTCTAACAAAGTAGATTTTTGGCATGGGGTGGTTGGGGCTGATTTTTGGGCTAAATTATTGATTTTTTGTTTTTTATTGGCAATAATTTATTGAATTCTGAGAGCTGATGGAAAAAAACAAGCACTTTTCGAAAAATGAAAAAATCAAGATGTGACACATTTTGTCGATTGAAACAAATCTGGACACATCAGGCATCCCTCTGGAATGACATGGACACTTAAAATGACAACATCTCTGTTAGCTGTTTGAAAAGTTTGCAGGCACAAACACTCAAAAGTTGTATACGAAACGTTAACATTTGTGATTTATTCACCCTTCAGCAACATGATCGTGTATCCACACAGTAAAAGTCTGGATCCATGATGGGAAGTGAAGGATCAATCCTGTGACTTGGATCAAGCTTTATTTCCCCACAGTTGGAACAGAATCAGCCAAAATACGACCCCTCACCTTTTTTTCCTGCTTTTCAAACCGTCTAAAAGCAGCAATGCTTTTGAGTTTGTGAATAACATTTTACTGTGTGAATTGGATTTGACTTAATTTAATGTTACCTATTTATAAGTGTGTGTCCGCACTATGAACCTCCTGAAAAAATGAGAAACAAGTCCCTCCTCGTCCCTCCTGCTCTTCATCCTTCCGGTTTGTGTTCTCTCAGTTTTGGGCCTTAAAGATGCTGTTCTCCTCTTTTTGTCCTCAGTTATCTTTTTTGATCCATGTTGTGTTGCTTTGTTTTCTGTTTGGTTTGTGGTTCCCGCAAAGCTTCACCCCCAGATAGAAAGTTGTTCGTCATTGTATTGTGTTTGCCAATAGAATAAATCCAGTGGACATGTATTGTCTTGCGTTTTGTAATAAACCTTTCAAAAAAGTTTCCTGTGTGTCAGTGAAGTTTGAATGTGTCTATGGCAGCCTAGAGAATTAAACCTTTTACTTCTAAGATTTATTTTGATTACACAGTTTATATAGTTTGCTTTGTGTCAACATGAGTGCTGCAGTTCTCCAGAGCAGAGATTTCTCTGTATCCGATCCACACATCCCTCACTGTGTTTGTTGCAGTTGATCATAATGACCACCAGAGGGCAGCAGGCGGCAAGAGGAGGATGAAGGTGAAACAAACGCAGTATTAATTCCCCCCCTTCGTTCACAGTGAGTAGTACAACACTGTTCATATAAATACACACAAAGAATAGACCTTTCTGAATAAAACACACTGAAGATATGACTTATCGTCACTTTTCCATGTGTAGAATCACATCAAAAAAAGAAACGTATCTGTGTGGTTGAATCCCCTTTATCTGCCCGCCCTCAATCTTCCGATCATCCAGCTCATTATTTCTGTCTCCGGCCTGCATAGTTTGTTTGTGAATCACCGTATGATAGACAATCTAAAAATGTGAGGTATGACAGTTATGAAACACCTGCAGCCTTCAGGAATGAGAAGAACGACAGAAGGAACATTCGTGTGTGTGTGTGTGTGTGTGTGTGTGTGTGTGTGTGTGTGTGTGTGTGTGTGTGTGTGTGTGTGTGTGTGTGTGTGTGTGTGTGTGTGTGTGTGTGTGTGTGTGTGTGTGTGTGTCTCTGAGTCTGTGAGACACTTTTGATTGTTTGTCTTTGTAATGACTTTGTAATGACGTTGACACGTCACGTCATAGACAGATGCGTCACGTGAGCGCCGCTTCCTTTTGGTCCAGTCTAGTTTCATTTTGAAAACTTGTGTCCTTTATGTCGCAGCTTTTTCCACATTTAAAGGTTTGTGATATTTTCTCTATTTGACTTGTGAATGACTCTGTGCTCATGTTGTCTTTATTTAGTGTTTAGCTCCAGTGGCTGGACGGAACTAATCCTCAGCTCTACCTACATTTATAAAGGAGGAGTAGTTTCAGTGATTGTGTTGAGCTGCTCGGTTAATGATTAATCGATTGATGATTGTTTGGGGGTTATTATGAGCTGCGATTGGACGAAGTAGTGGACCAAGAGCGATATGCTGAAGAACCTGTCAGAGTCAGTCAGATAGAAAACAAAACAAAAGAAGTGATCAGTCTTCACAGGGCATTGTGGGTGTCAAAGTTTTGATTTGACATTGCAGCTCCTCTTCTCTGGAAAGTGTCATGAGTTTTGTTGTGAGGTTATCGTTATTTCATTTCATTTCAATTCATCTTATTTAATGTCCACGATGTGGACATTTGTCTTTGATCTCATAAAAACAACAACACTTACACACAGACATCTTTAGGGCAAAAGGCAGGACAGCAATGAAAGAGACATTACAACACATCAACAGGACATGGTGTTCTGTGACCCAATTGCAAACTCGTGATGATGAAGTATTCTCAATCTATACCTTTTTTTTTTTTTTTTTTTTCCTCCAGCCGATATGTGAGCAGCATGTATTAATTTTAGTGTTAAACTCAATTTCCACTCCTCGGAATAAAGGATTTCCTTCCATTAATATTCTCAGCAAAAGGACAATGTTAAGTTATAACGTTCACGGGCCACCAAATTGGAATATCTACTAACATAAAAAAAATATCTTGTTATATAAAAAAAGTTTCATGTTATGATCTAAAACTAATCAGTAAGATTCAGAATACAAGTTCCAAATGTTGTGATCAGAATCAATTTAATTTGACAGATTTTGGTCATCGCCCTTAGAGTCGTACCTCGATGGTTCTGTTGAACAGAAAGCTTTTCATTGCAATCAGTACTAAACACTTTGTAAGAAGACTTTAACATATAATAAGTCAGTATTAGTATCATCTTTGAAAATGTACTGTATAATTTATATACAAATATTTGTAGTCTGGGATGACTCTAACAAATGTGGTTGAGTTGACAGATAGTCTGTGGAGTTAAATATCAGGCATGTTTAATATTTAATCAACACAGTTTGTTCATGTTTGATGTCTCTTTAAGAAAAACTAACCATAAATATAAATGGTTTCCTGATGACAGGTTTAATGTTTGTCACATGAGTAACTGTAGTATGTGCACTTGCTTCCCAGGTGTTGTGTTTGGGTGAAGGTGGCTCCTCTATGGACCGGAGGGAGGACAGAGATGACGTCCCCGCCTCCAAAAGGAAGAGGTGAGAAAAACACCATACCGCCTCTCTCCTCTGTGACACAACGTGTTTGACTCTCCATTTGAAACAAACACGTGAATCTCCTCAGAAGTGTGTAGCAGTCTAACGAAACAGGGCAAAGGCTCTCAGATTACCCTGAGGAAGCGAAACTGTCAGAACAACAAGCGTCACAATGACCAAACAAAAAACATGGGTATGAGTCAATCAGTTGACTAAAAAAAGAGTTGTTCAAAACACGTTAGAAGACGAGGAACACAACAACCTTTCAATGTATTCAAGAGTAGATTTTTTTTTTTTTTAAAGATGTTTTGTGGGAAATTTTAGTTGGATAGGACAGCTGATGAGAGATTTCAGATTTGAACCCGCTTCTACAGCGATGACAGTAACCTCTGTGCATAGGGCGCGCAAAATAACCACCAGGCTGCTGGCACCTTTAGAGAAGTGTTTCTTAAGAGTGCCATTAAAAATACTTTTTTTTTTTAAAATAACTTTTCCACAATATGGAAAAAAAAATCCCCACAGACACGAAGTGCAGCATTTAACCAAACACATTCAAGACAACGTGCTCTGCTCAACATGTCTTTCTACATAAAACGAGTTTGTTGGCATTCTTTACTGTCAAGATTCAAATGTGTTTACATCACCAACGTAAAGAAAAGTACCCAAGCAACCCTACTGCTTAAGACGTTTAACTCCATTTTGTTTCATTTGACTTCCTATTCAGTTATCGTTCAGATGTCTTTTTTTATGTTATGGATTGAAAATGATTTTGCGGAGAGGAAGGTGACACACTGGGCTGATGTCTACATGATTAGTTGGTCACACAAGCTGCGTGGTGCCTGCACACTGCAGAGTCGCATGATGAACAAATGACGTGGCAAATATTCACTTTAAGCATCAACATTTTGTTCATCCTAACATCAGCAGAGCTATATAAGTCCTTTATATTTGTTTTAAAATGAGTTGTACAAAGAACAACAACTGCTTTGTTTTGGACTCTTCCCTTTAATTGGATTGGAAATCAACAAGAAGAGAGGAAATGTGGGAAGAACGAGAAAGGGATGACATGTTGCATTCAAGTGCAGTGACAATTACAGCTCCTCTTTAAGGGTCATCTGCTCCATGAACTGAGCTGAACCAGAGCCCCAGTTCACTAACTGTTCGTTAGAGAGCGACACCACAGAGATTACTGATGAAGCCGTAATTACTGTGCTAAAGCATTTGATCATAAAAGTGTTTAACATTAAATTTGGAGGTTCTCTGAAACATGTCAACAGTCAATAGTTTCAATATATTCAAATTCAGATGAGCTTATTATGTATCAACACAACATGTTTAGTCTTCAGGGGCCCCAGCAGAGGGCGCTTGTGTTTTGCACAATATACCAATCTCAGTGTAATGCTAATAAGAATACTTGAATGAACTATATTAACACTGTTAAAAATAGGAGATTAATGAAAATTGATGGCAACTGATGACAAATTGAATCATTGATATAATTTCACAAGATAAAAATGATCACCTCAGAGGACCTCAAGGGCTTTGCAGTATTCAAAATGTTTCAATTTAACATATTTTCAATAAGTCTTCATTACAATGAGAAGTTTTCTGATTTATTTTAACTTTAGTGGCTTTTTTTGACAGAATCGATCAGATGCTGCACGGCCTTGAACCCAGCTGTGTGTCCTTGAAAAGTACCACGTCTAAGGATGTTCCTCTTATGTTCAAACGCCCTGACAATGAGAGGTAAAGATTAAAAAAAAAAAAAAAAAAAAAACTGGACAAAGAGATCTGGTAACTAATTAAAGATGAAATCTGTTTTCTGTCCAAACTGCCTTTTTATCTGAGCTGCTTATGTTTTCAGGCTTCTCCAGCAGAGACCAGACACTTGTGAACGGACGTGTCTGTCCATTAAAAGCAACCAATCAAAGGACACTTATATTTACTTTAAAGGAGAACCTCCATCTGCTGAGCCGCTGTAAGTTGTAACTGATAGTATAGGTGAAAAAATATCTTGACATAACAAAATGTTTCATAGATAGATAGATAGATAGATAGATAGATAGATAGATAGATAGATAGATAGATAGATAGATAGCCAAACGGCTGTCTTGTCAGGTATCATCCATTGGATGCCACTTTCAGAGGTATCTCCCTGTTGGAGTCCCTTGATAAAGGTGTGGTCCACTGGTAAAACCTGTTGTACCTCAGCCTTGATCTCCTCCTTCCTGTTTAAAAACCCCCCCAAAAAACCCCCCACATTTATTTAACCTTCATCTATTCAGGAAGAGAAACTCATTGAGATTAAAAATCTTGCTGGTCAAAGAAACAGTTTGTTATGTCCTGCTTGAATTATTTATATAACGTTATAATTGTTTTGTCAGGCGAGTACTTGAGGGTTTGAATCTAATTTAAGCAGCAAGTGCAGGGATCGATGTTAAGCTGTGATCTGCAGTAAAGATAGGCGAGGGTAATTTAATTACTGTACAAAGCGTAATGGCCGGGTGTCCATGTATTGAGTCTTCTAAGCTTGTTTAACTGATATATTTTCCACTGATGAGTGCTGTAAGAATAAAATGTGAAAAAAGGAAAAAGAGTTGTGTAAAGGCGTGTGGCCTTCATATCAGCATCTGAAGTCTTTGGTCAGAAGACCTTGATCGTTGCTTCCTCTTCGTGTCATGAGACGTAGCCTGAACCTAAAGTGAAATTGGAATGGAGAAGTCGTCAGGACGTGGGCAGAGGGAAATGATCAACGCGCTGCTTAAAGGCAAATTGGTGCCACCGACTGTAAACCGACTGTTCTCTAAAGTCTGACTCTGAGCAGGTCCACGACAGTAGCTGGGGCTCTCCCGGGGTATCTGCTGGAACTAAGTGTGATTTATGATTTAAAACACTTTGTGACTGTGGCTCAGTGGTCGAGTCGCCTGTCTCTCAGTTCCCCAGCTCCTGCAGCTGCATGTCTGACGTGTCGTCAAGCAAGACGCTGAACCCCAAGTGTCTCCCGCTGCTTCGTCAGCGGTGAGGGAATGTGTATGAATGGGAGTTTATACTGATGAACGCTGGACTCACGGTCATCAGTGTGACCTGCGGTGTGACAGCGTAGAAGACTAGATAAGCTCAAGTCCATTTACAAACACCTGCAGACTGAGCTGTTTCTTCTCTGTTGGCTTTCATAAGACGTTTCCACGACACTATTTCATCTAATTTACTATTTGACACTGAAAGAGTAACTTTTAAGTTTGTGTGTTTCTCTGTGCAGACAGACACGGGATGAGATTTTTCTTTGTGATTATTCCACAGGAATGATGAGCAAAGCACAGAAGCTCCTGGAGGTCAATCTGCCCAGCTGCATCAAGAACCCCTCGACTCCTTATTCTTGGTCTGTACATCTCCAGCAACTATATGTACTTTTTGATCTGCCACAGTTATCCCTTCCCTGCAGCCTTTGAGGCATTTGTTGGTCCCATGACGTAGTTTGAGCGTGTCTTCCGATTTCATTTTCTATTCCAGCTCCTTCAGGATAACATTGTCAGTTTTGTGAAGGACGAGCTGAAGAAGATCCGCAGGATTCTGAGTTCAGACTGCTCACAATGCTTCGAGAGCCAGAGGGATGGGGAGGATGCAGTACAGAAAAGGAGCAGCAGAGAAGCTTTTCTGAAGATCACCTTGGACTTCTTGAGAATAATGAAGCAGGAGGAGCTGGCTGACTGTCTGCAGTGCAGTAAGAACTTTAACGTGCTGGATAAATATTTACAGAAATCTCAAGAGATCAGAGAATATTTATTCCTATAGTCATTTATCAAGCAAAGTTTTTACATGTTCATTTGTGTTCATTCAGGATATCCTGTTCAAGTTTGCGCGCAGCGTAAAGTGAAATCTCACCTGAAGGAGAAGTTCCAGCGCGTCTTTGAGGGGATCGTTAAAGCAGGAAACCAAACCTTTCTAAACCAGATCTACACGGAGCTTTTCATCACAGAGGGAGGGAGCGGAGGGAACGAACAACACGAGGTCAGACTGATTGAAACGGCATTCAGAAAACAATGCAAAGCAGAAACAACGATAAGACAAGAAGACATCTTTAAACCCTCCCCTGGAACAGATGTACCGATCAGAACAGTGATGACAAAGGGAGTGGCTGGCATCGGGAAAACCGTGTTAACGCAGAAGTTCAGCCTGGACTGGGCAGAAGACAAAGCCAACCAGGACTTACAGTTTGTGTTTCCGCTCACTTTTCGAGAGCTGAATGTGCTGAAAGACAAAAAGTTCAGCTTAGTTGAACTTGTTCATCACTTCTTCACTGAAACCAAAGAAGCAGGAATCTGGAGGTTTGAAGAACGCCGGGTTTTGTTCATATTTGACGGTCTGGATGAGTGTCGGCTTCCTCTGGATTTCCACAACAATGAGACCCTGACCCGTGTCACCGAGCCCTCTTCGGTGGATGCGCTGCTGACAAATCTCATCAAGGGGAAACTGCTTCCCTCTGCTCGCCTCTGGATCACCACACGACCTGCGGCAGCCAATCAGATCCCTCCTGAGTGTATTGACAGGGTGACAGAGGTCAGAGGGTTCACTGACCCTCAGAAGGAGGAATACTTCAGGAAGAGATTCAGCGATAAGAAACAAGCCAGCAGAACTGTCTCCCAAATCAAGACATCACCCATCCTGAACATCATGTGCCACATCCCGGTCTTCTGCTGGATCACTGCCACAGTTTCCGAAGAGGTGTTTGAGACCAGAGCAGGAGTAGATCTGCCTAAGACCCTGACTGAGATGTACGTCCTCTTCCTGGTGGTTCAGACCAAACGGAACACCAAGTATAATAGAGGCGCTGAGACAGATTCACACTGGACCGACACAAGCAAAAAGACGATTGTGTCTCTCGGGAAACTTGCTTTCGAGCAACTGCAGAAAGGCAACATGATCTTCTACGAATCAGACCTGGCAGAGTGCGGCATCGATGTCACGGCAGCATCCCTGACCTCAGGTTTGTTCACGCAGATCTTTAAAGAGGAGAGAGGACTGTACCAAGATAAGGTGTTCTGCTTTGTCCATCTGAGTGTTCAGGAGTTTCTGGCTGCTATTCATGTCCATCAGACCTTCATTAACTCTGGTGTCAATCTGCTAGCTGATGGACAAGCAACATCCAATGATTCTCATATGAAGAAACACAAAGGTGCAATGACACAGTTCTACCAGAGCGCTGTGGATAAAGCTTTAAAGAGCCAGAACGGACACCTGGACTTGTTCCTCCGCTTCCTCGTGGGCCTTTCTCTGCAGACCAACCAGAGTCTCCTGCGAGGCCTGCTGGTGACGACCGAAAACAGTTCACAGATCAATCAGGAAACTGTGCAGTACATCAAGATGAAGATCAGTGAAGATCTCTCTTCTGAGAAGAGCATCAACATGTTCCACTGTCTGAACGAACTGAATGATCGTTCGCTAGTGGAGGAGATCCAACAGTGCCTGAGATCAGAAAGACTCTCTGCCAGTGAGCTCTCTCCGGCTCACTGGTCAGCTCTGGTCTTCATTTTACTTTCATCCGAAAAAGACCTGGATGTGTTTGACCTGAAGAAATACTCTGCTTCAGAGGAGGCTCTTCTGAGGCTGCTGCCAGTGGTCAAAGTCTCCAACAAAGCCCTGTAAGCACATAGCGAGCGATAGTAAAATACACTGTCATCTTTGAAAGATCTTTTAAAAACGTCATCATTGTGTCCTCAGGCTGAGTGGCTGCGACCTCTCAGAGAAAAGCTTCAAGGCTCTGTCTTCAGTCCTGAGCTGCCCGTCCTGTAGTCTGAGAGACCTGGACCTGAGTAACAACGACCTTCACGATTCAGGAGTCGAGCTACTTTCTGAAGCACTCAAGAGTCCACACTGCACTCTGGAAACTATCCGGTCAGTATTTGTAGACCAACTGATAGATTCAACCGATGTGAACTTAAACCCTGAGGTGTCCGTCTGTCTATCAACACATGTCTCATATGTCTACCAGTAGTGTTGTGATATGTTGATGGACCTCCGTGGAAGACTTTTATGACTGAATGTTGAAGCTCCGGTCAGGAAAGATTTTCACGCCGAGGCTGACTCTTTGCAGATTTTGTCATGTTCAAACATTTTTTTTTGTTGTTGTTTTTTTACAAAAATCTTATTCTGCTTTCTTTAAACTGTCAATTATATTTCACTTATCAAGAGTCATTGCAGTTCATCACTTCACGTGACACCTACCACCCAGCAGCAGTTTTAAACAAATGTTCAGTCTTTCTGACGTTGCTTTTGAATTTTCATACCCTCAGCTGATGTGACGTATATTTGCAGGCTGTCAGGCTGTCTGATCACAGACGTAGGCTGCGCTGCTCTGGCCTCAGCTCTAAGCGTCAACCCTTACTATGTGAGAAAGCTGGACCTGAGCTACAATCACCCAGGAGAGACTGGAGTGAAGGTGCTTTCTGCTGGACTGGAACAGCCAGAGTGGAGACTAAATACTCTCAGGTATGACGAACCTTGTGTTTAAGTTTTTAAAATCTTCTAATATGAGGCATAATCAGCATCATATCAGCAACATGTTATAAATGACAACACTTTAATGTGACATCGGAGATCTTTTGGAAATATAAATTGTTGAAAATAATGCAGTTGTCTTCCAATTTAGTTGAATTCCCCCCACAGAACGGCTCATTGATATCAGTGCTTCATGAGAAGGTGTAGAATAACCAGCCACTGTGCATAATGTGATAAGATAATCTGATGCTGAAACCTTATATGCTGGTCTGACCCCATGCTCCTTTCAGGTTGGAGCCTGATGGAGATCAGTGGTTGAGACCAGGTCTGAGCAAGTGTGAGTGTGTTTTCATTTGAGTCATGAAAACAAAGCAGCGCCACATTCAACCATTGACTTCATTTGTGTGTATTTCTGATGCCATGAGGGTGTCAATCAGTGGTCATGTGATTAATTAATAACTGCAGCTCTCATCTCATTTCATCCATCAGATTCCTGTGAACTCACTTTTGACACGAACACAGTAAACGGAAATATCGAACTCGCTGCCGGACACAGAAGGGGGACATACGTGAGGGAGGATCAGTCGTATCCTGATCATCCAGAAAGGTTCGACAAGTGTCCTCAGTTGCTGTGCGAAACTGGCCTGACTGGTCGCTGTTACTGGGAGGTGGAGTGGAGTGGGCTGGTGTATGTATCCGTGAGCTACAGAGGAATCAGCAGAAGAGGAGACAGATTTGACAGCAGGTTTGGGAGGAATGATCAGTCCTGGAGTCTGGAGTGCTCTGAAGACGGTTACTGTTTCTGGCACAATAACAAAGCCATATACATTACCTCCTCCTCCTCCGTCTCTAACAGAGTAGCAGTGTATGTGGACTGTCTTACTGGCACTCTGTCCTTCTACAAAGTGTCATCTGATAAACTGATCAACCTCCACACTTCCAACACCACATTCACTGAACGTCTTTATCCTGGGTTTGGCCTGGGTTTCTGGCCTAACAGATTTGGTTCTTCAGCATCTCTGTGTTCTCTCTCGGAGAGATGATCTGTCTCAGAAAACATCTTTCCGTGTGTGTTTGTGGGAGTGTTTGTACATCTATATATATAAATATGGTCATTCAATTTAAAAGAGAATGAAAACCCTGTAGATAGGTGTAAAAAGGGATTCATAGGTGAAAGGGGTTAACTGGTGGCTGCTCGTTTTCAATTTCTTTTTATACAAAAGTTTCTACTTTTCATTTCAAAGTCGTGTTTGAGAAACAGATTTAAAGTCTTTCAGGAGAAAGGTCAGAAACTACTCAAGCGTGAGACTTGCAGAATCTTTATATTTGAAGCAGTCATACAGAGGTTTTGTTTTTGCCCAACATTGTCAGAGTCCTTTACCGTTTTACTTTGTAGTATTTTATATATTGTGGTCACCATATTCATTGTTATCAGATATAACTTCATGTGACTTTATATTCTCTATCAGATTTTGATATTGACTGTTTATTGCTACACATTGTTCTATTTATTGAAATCATGTTTTTAATAAGATGAATCTCTCATCGCCCTTTCATCACCTGTTCCACATTGTCTGTGTGTTGTTGTTTTATTTATTCATATGCTGCTTTAAGTCAGCCGTCGGGTTACTTGTTGGGAACCTCAGCTCTCATGGCATCTTGAACTTTTCCCAGCAAGGCTGAGTGTTCAAAACCAGTTAGTGTTTCAGTGCTTTTTAGGAAGTGCCCATTTTGTTTTAAGATATTCAATGTACTCATTGCTTCCAAGTAAATGTACCTGATAGCCGAGTGGCTTCCCTTCTTCTTCATCTGTGAATAAAACATCTTAAAGGTCTGTATGGGTTGAAAAATCTCATTTTTATTGGAACTATTTTTGACTTTCTCATCTGTTCTCAGTTATGCTGTAACACAATCAGTCCCACCGCTCTTTCCATGCAGCCTGTTCCTCACCTTACCAGTAACTCCCAGGAACTGCGAGGTCCTTCCTGGTTTTGTCTTGTCTTCACCGAAGATGCAAACTTTCTTGTTCCAGACATAGCATCATCTTCGCCCACATCACATTTCATTTAACAGCAGAGCTGATAACCAGGCGACAGCAGAGTGAGATGTCTCCTCTGATACAGGTGCTTGTCTGAGACACAGCTACAGTATCTATATACCCACACACGTTTGAGGTGGTCAATTCTTCTGTGACTTAAAATAATACAAATTGATCATTTTTGACAGAAATATCAACTTTGTGGGTCCCTGGAGAGCTGTGGCTCAGTGGTGCATATGTTATACTAAACTGAATGATCCAGGGTTTAACCCCAGCTCCTGCAGCCACGTGTCCGATGAATCCCTGGGCAAGACACTTAACCATAAGTTGCTCCCGCTGCTTTATCGGCGACATATGAATTATTTAGTGCAGATGGACACTTTCCATGTCAGCCTCTTCCTCTCCATGAGTGAGTAGATAAAACCTGCGGTTTTAAAGAGCTTTTAGTATTCAGAAGACTTGAAAGTCCATTTATCATTCCTTTCTTGGATACAAGGACAAAGTGTGGGAACCACTGCCATAATGTCTTACAAGAAAAAAGTGGCTTCAGTGCTTTATCGGTCTCTATATTTTGATTTAAGCGAATCACAATGTTAATCTTCAATTCACATATTTCCTATTTAAAAAATCTAGGGTACAACAAATTGCTTTTTGTTTGGACTCTCTCTCTATCCTCTCCTCTCACAATCATCTCACAGATCCTGAAGGTGAAGAGAAGTGATTGGTCTGTAGGAGGGGTTTTGTACAGGATGATCTATTATGTGGAACATAAACATGCCTCCACTCCTGATGCTAATTCTGGGTTTAGCTAACCTCTTAAGATATTTTATCAAGAACTTTGGAACAATTGAAATCCCGCTTGTGCTCAACTCCACCCTCCCTCCTTCCTTATATGGACTTACAGGATCTACTAAGGCTAAGCAAGCTTTCCAGAGGTTGAGAGAGGGCTCTGCCTTGGCATTAATCCACATTTTAAGGTCCCTGTAAACAATTCGTTATGGAGTTAAAATGGAGCCATGGCTGATGGTTAATTGGTGGAAGCAAGCTCTAAAGCCCATAGTCTCATCGTTACATTTTGGAAGTCATGTAATAAACCAGAATATGTTTTTAAAAGATCATTTCACTGCATTGTTAAGAAACAACAACAACAGAAATCAGTCCGCATTTCCAAGTAAGTATTATCAGAACAAAAACAATTATTTCTTTGCGATAAAACCACATAAGGAAAATAGCCACTGTTATTTTCATGTTACTGTATCACTAAATTATTAGTAAAAGACACAGATTAGTCAAAGATTTGAGTCTATAGCCGACCGTTTTTTGGAGAGCGATAAGAGTCATACCTCTAACATTGTTGATATACGTATTAATACAGTTGCCTTGACATGTAATTCTCTAACCTTATTTTTGATGCATAATTTACAAGGTCATAAATATGCCTGTTTCCAGTCTGTATCCATGAAAATGTTGTTCCATGCGGAAAGCTTTTCCTTTTGGGGTAACTTTTCATAAAAAACACATTACATGAGTGTTTATTATTACATTTAGCATTTAACGAATCCATTTATTTAACCATGCTCATACTTTCAACCCTGAGCATTATATCACGGATAACAAAAAAATGGTCGATTTCTGTGACCCTGAACAGCAGGCCCTCGTCCCTCCTCCCTGGAAGAAACTTCATGTGGTTGTCAGGGAGCTGCTGACAATTTAAGACTCTGGAGGGGAGGGACTTTGTTGGCAGAGCAACCTTTCCTTTATTTGATCTGATGACAATTTGTAGTACATCTGGAGGCACAGCGCCAGATAAACCAGATCATCCTATTTGTTTAACAGATTCAGCCTTTCACTGTCTTACAGTTTCCAGGAACATTTAACCCTCTGTCTTCTCTCTTCTGTCCTACAGTACAACATCCTACAGTAAAGCAGGATAGATAGATAGATAGATAGATAGATAGATAGATAGATAGATAGATAGATAGATAGATAGATAGATAGATAGATAGATAGATAGATAGATAGATAGATAGATAGATAGATAGATAGATAGATAGATAGATAGATAGATAGATCTCCTGTCAGTCAGAACACAAGTTGACCTCACCTCATTCCTCCGACCTCTTCTCCTTTAATTGGCTCACAATTTGACACTGCTTTTGAAGAAGTGTGTGTGTATTGCGTGCCTGCCTTTAAAGGATTTAGCTCTCCTCAGGTTCACCCTAATCTCATCACAGCTGCGGCTAAGAATAAACACAACACACACATACACACGGACACACACACGGACACACACACACACACACACACACACACACACACACACACACACAGACAAACACACACAGGCACACACACACACACACACACACACACACACACACACACACACAGGCACAGAAGTCAGAGCTCATGGTGGATGATGGGACTTGATGGGGGGGAATAATGAGAAAAGATAAAGCAATTACATTCTATCTATCTATCTATCTATCTATCTATCTATCTATCTATCTATCTATCTATCTATCTATCTATCTATCTATCTATCTATCTATCTATCTATCTATCTATCTATCTATCTATCTATCTATCTATCTATCTATCTATCTATCTATCTATCTATCTATCTATCTATCTATCTATCTATCTATCAATCTATCAATCTATCTATCTATCTAGAACTTGTCCTTCAAAGGACCCCGGCCCCCCGGGGTGTCCCTCTGCGTCACTGCCTCTGTCCTTGGCCCTCAGCTGACATCAGCAGTTAATCTGTTCCTTTAAGCTGATTTAATGTTTATCTTCTCAAACGTTGTTAACCACCTGCACACACTGTAAATCACGGAGAAAGTGAGATGCTGTGAAACAATAGCACACTGAAAGAGACTCTGTAACTCACTTTAAAACTATATGATGATGATATGTTAAACATTTTAAAAACCCTGTATAATAATAATCATCTGTTAACTTTCCAGTCGTGGAGCTGAATTATGATACCTGTGGATTTTAGTCTGCTACAAAATAAGAATGAAAATACTTTTTTTTTTTTTTTTTTTACAAATTTTGGCTTAGTTTTCCCAACACTAAGATAGAAATGACACAAAACCAAACTCTGTTTGTGTTTTATTCATGTTTAAAAGTTTTGTCTTTATTGTATACACAAACTATTAACAGAGTTTTTAACCCTTTGGTACAACTATGTACAACCCAGTACATCCTGTGTATACACCTGTATATGAACCTTTATCCTTCCATTAATACATACAAGGTAATCCATGTGTATCTGTTGTTACCTGTATTTACACCTATACACTTTTCAGCACCCTTCTAATTTCTTAATTATGACCTTTGACACGTGTTTACACCTGCAAATGGTTGAAATCCCACATCCAGAAATAGTGCTCATGAGTTTTTTAAAAGATGAGTCGGACAGTTTGGAATCATTCACAATCTCTTTATAGATACTCTCATACACAACGGAGCAACTACAAGCTCCAACCAACCCACAACAACTGGCTGAAAATGTAACAACTGTCCATATTACAAGGAGAAACATACAAATATTACAACCTGTCACTGAAAACTGGAATACTCTTAAATCTCTATACAGTTCATCTGAAGATACCGCCGTAAAACTGAACACAGACCAGATCCACACACACTCCTTGATGCAGCTTCCTGTTTGTTAAACTGAGTAAACAGTGATCATTAATGTACAGCTTGAAATTGAACTCCACATCAAAGCTTGTGTGTTGGTTTTGGCTGCATTGTTAGTGTATAAAAAAAGTTCCTGTTGCAGTCTGAACCAGCGTCACTCTGACAGGGAAGCAGACGGCCATGACAGGACACGTTCACCCTGAACTCAGTCCGACACGCTCTACTCGTCACATGACCACAGCAACAGATGTTAGCGAGCGTTCCTTTGACAGAGGAAACTGAAGCTGGCACACTTTATCAGCAAAACAAGTGAAGTCTTGACAAGGATTTTTCAATTAAAACAAGATCTCTCAAATTGAAATTTTTAAATGAAGACTTATGAAGCTGAATGAACCGTCCTTCTTATCATATACCTGCCTGCAGAACTTTTCTACAGCTTTAAACCTTTAGTTACCTACTTTTATCTGTGTGTACCTCTGTTTTTTTACCTTTGTGTTAACCTCTGTATCGGTGTTAATACCTCTCTATTTACCTTTACCTCTGAATGTACCTGCTTTTACCAAGCCCTTCTTGTTTATCCAGATGTTTGGCCGTCTGTTTCAATGTCAATCAGGCATGTCAGAGGTCAGACAGTAAAGACCAGAGTCCGACCGATCGTACGTGTCTGACACACAGATAACAAAATAGCTGATTATAAAGTTTAGTTTATTTCACAACAATACATGTGTTTGGCAGGAGTCTTTCCTTTTTTATATTTCATATTCAATCAGTAGTTTAAGAATACCTGCACTCTGCCGTCTGGAGAACAAACTGGAAGTGTTGAAAGTTTCCAATCTCAGACATCTTTGTTATCTGTGCCACAAGCTCTTTACTGATCACAGATCATTAGTGTGGTGAATCAGTCGGGCTTCAGTAAAAAAAAAAGGGTTTAAATTTCTCAGGCCTGTTGGTGTCTGACTGGAAGCAACCTCTGGTTCAGGAGGGGAGAATTGTAATTTTTGTATTTAGTAATTTTAAATCCCAGGCGTTTTATTTACAACAGCAGGTTTTCTGCTCCTCTGGTTTAAAAATAAACTCTGTTCAACATATTTACAGAATGGTTAACATTCACAGTTATTTTAAACAGCTTGTTCACTTTGAATTAGTGTGTGTGTGTGTGTGTGAGAATACATTTTGTGGTATTTTAACTCATGTATGATGGCATAGGAACAGATGGTTGAGGAGACCTCTACTCTCTTGTTCCCTGTTATCAATGGGAGAGGCTTGCAGAGGTGGGGGAGAAGGGGGGTGACCTCAGTCTTTTGAAGTGGGCGGGGGCTCTCAGGTGGCCTCCTGTGCGTCTCCTCCCTCATCCACCTGGTTCCCCTTACCCAGAGTCTTCATCTTGGTTAGCAAATCGCCGAATGTCTCCTTCACGCCTTTCTCGAGCAGCCAGCCTTCACTCTCACACTCCGGGTTCTCTGGGTCCTCCATTGTCTCCAGAGCTGTAGTGAGGTACTTTAACCCTGCCATGTCTGCAGACTGACAAACACACACACACATGCACAAAAATGAGAGGTCATGATGGATGATGGACATGCAATATTTTTGGCTTCAACAGCAACCAACACCTAAAATATTCTATTTCAATATAGTGTTTTAAGAGTG
This sequence comes from Symphodus melops, assembly GCF_947650265.1. Classification (NCBI taxonomy): domain Eukaryota; kingdom Metazoa; phylum Chordata; class Actinopteri; order Labriformes; family Labridae; genus Symphodus; species Symphodus melops. Next base: position 4,931,110 of record NC_136705.1, read on the forward strand.
AGTGGCATGTTGTAAGGTAATAAGACGACGATACTGGAGGATTGGAGTTTATGGCCCAAGAGAAGCTTCTCACAACAATATAAAGACCAACAAATTCCTACAAATCATAATGAATTGAGAAGATGTTTTTATTTTGTTATGACCTCTTCATCATGTGGAATATATATATCCTCTGGGCTGAGATAAACAGAAACAGCATAGAGTGCAAACCGAGTGATTGAGTTCAGGATGTTTTTAAATCCATCGCCTGTCGTGACACTTCAGGTCAAACTTGTTGTTCTGACCCTAATAACGAATTGCTTTTCACTCTCAGGAACCGTCCCTTATCCTGATCTTCCCAGGATGCAACCTGCTGCTGCTGCTGCGTGGAGATTAACCCCCCCGAAAATAGTTCCTGATCCTCGGTGAGCCTAACCAACGATCTTTAGCTTAACGCACTGCACCCCGGCAACCGCTGAATCCTGAGTAAACTCCGACATGATGATCTTCGATTTCACTGATACGTCGGTTCGATACTTAAAAGAAACCATTTAACAAACTTAATTTTCGGAACTTTTCGACAATGCAATACTTTTTTGATTAAATTAATTTCAGTCTTAATTCTGAAGATGAACAGAGCTGCACAATGTTCACATTTGTGATGTGAATTTACATATAATAGGAGGTTAATACATTTTCAAATGAAGTTTGAATCAATAAAAACAAAGGATATCTGAAATGTATCTGAAATTTAAAGGATGAAAGGCAAATATATTTTACAAATGTAATCAGGTGTGCATTTCTACCTTTTCTCAGTTAGTTTAATTAAAATTCTTTTAAAAGAAGAATTTTGATTTTTTTTTCTTTGTGGGAAGAATTTTAAAGCTTTTTCTAGTTTTGTTTGTCATGAGGAGCCGCTCCTTCATCACTAATGCTTATCACTTGCTAATCAATTATGTAGGTAATCTGGTGCATTTAAGGTTGCTTTGGTTAATTTACTGCAGGTGTGCTCCGTTTATCTTGTTTTAAATCAGAAGATTAAGAGAACATGTCCTGCTTCCCAGATTAGAAATGACAGCCGGTTTGATGCAGCTCACCTGAACAAAAGAGTAAACCAGCTGTTATTTGGCTCTGGAACTACAGGAAGTTACTTGTCCTCACTATAAATAACATGATACATAACCCCCTAAAATACAAAATGTCCCTTTTAGATTATTCAGATGATGTATGGTGGGTCAATAACCTTTAGAGTGATCAATGAAAGCTAGTTGTTTCTGTAAGAAGTCTTCATGCAAAGCTTCCCACCTGCTCGCTGTAATTTTTATGTGCCAATCGAAAGGATTTTCTAGATAAGGGGCTGTTTCTTTGGTCGTCACAAACTGTGCTGGGGCTGCTGCTGATTGGATGAAGCTGGTTGAGGGTGGATCCTTACCTCCAGGATGATGGTGAAAAAGACTAGTATTCCAATGCTTGACATCATACTGCTGAAGTAAGCAAAGAGGGCTTCCCGGCAGCCGCGGGTCCAGATGTTGAGCTCCTCAATGCGGTGGTCATAGTCATAGTGGGCAGAGTTATTGGTCAGGTGATGCTGGATGCACGGCCGTGGAGAACCAGGGTTACAGCAGCTGAACGGTACGCTATCCATCAGGTACTTCTGCTCCACATTACTCAGGACACGACTGCAGAACAGACATTAAAATGTTTACTTACTCGACAGTGAGGTCTGAGGTCACAAACACCGACATAATGTGTCTCATAACCACAGAGGTATGAATTAAAACTTAGAGCTTCAGCTTGAAGGGACTGTAAACGTTTTGCTAAAACGACCATTAGAAGAGAATCTGTGATTGTTTAAGTCACGTCCACAGAAAAACGAGAACTGTCTCTTTGAACTGAGGCTCTGATTTGGTGACCCCTCAAACTTATGTTAACACAAACAAAAGATACAAATAATTGAAAGGTTTGCTCTGCTCATGTAGGAAATAAAAAAAAGTTCCATTAGCATTACATTAAATTATCACAGCTAATGTACATAAATGAAAAATAGTAAAGGTCCCAGTATAGAACCCTGAGGCATGCCCATTAAAACAAGCAGGCAGAAAAAGAAAGGGAAGACCAGACCAAATTCAGCGAGTTTACGGTGGCTCATTAAATCGTTAGAATTCACTGATTTCCTCTGTCTGAGTGGGAACTGCTCCATAGCAGAGACATGGTTGACACAAATATGTTTCCAGTGTGAATAAAGTTATTCCTCTTCAGAGCTAACTTTGTGTTTTATTAGGTTTGGTTTTACGTTTTTGACTCTCACTCAAACATGAAAGCCAATTCTGAATACATTTAAATCTGAAAATCTATAGTTTTCCATCACAAACGAAATAACATGAAGTCAAAAGACACTGTGAATACCGATTGACTGAATTGACCAGTAGGTGTGGCCTGTGATAGACTGCGGGGTTAAGATTGGATGACAGGAAATAATCATCTCAAAGCGAGAGAGAGTAATATCTCTTAAGTCCATTAGCTCAGAAACAGAACACTGAAACACGCAACCAGGGCTTTATGGTTCCCTACCGATTAGTTAAACAATAGTTATTGATCAAATCAGGTGAGTTCTGCCGGTTTGTAATGATCACAATGTGTCAGAAATGTGTTTTCGAGAGCTTTTCATGGCAACAGACTAATGGTGTGTTTAACCTTGTCATGTCAATGGGTGTGTAAGCCGCAGCTCGGTTGAGATAAGAGCCTAACAGATTATAGACTTAAGGAGGGGAAACTAGTGCATCGACCTCCTGCATGGTAACTTTTACCCACTTAATTCCGTCATATATCCCCCATTGACCCGTTTTAACAGAACTCTGTCGTTGGACCCTCTTAGCTCTGAAGGTTGGAAGTGTGATTCAGCTGAAAACACCCCACACTCAGATACTGCAGGTTTTAATAAGGCTTTTCTCATTAGGGAGCTCGGAGATAATCCCAGTTTGTGCTCTCCATGAACTCAAGATACAAAAAAAGAGGCAGAATTAAGAGAAATTAGTTGAAAAGGGTACCTTCCTCGGAAAGTTAGAACAAAAAATAATTGGGGGTTTTGCACAGCTCAACATCTCGATCAGATGAAAACCTAATCTGATACCATCAATTTCTCAGTCTATCTTTAGTGTTTTTTGTACACAAACTTTCTGTAAGAAAAGACATTGGAGGAGTGACTGAGTTTGAAGTTGATAAACAACACTCTTCTCAATCTAGTCTTAAGTTGGTTGAGTAATTTTCTTACAATAAACTAAGCAATAACTGTCTCATTCCAAGTTTGGGCGTGCAATGTTTGATTAGTGTACTCACTCTTTGACCAGATCATTGCTCATGTCCAGGTAGCGGTTGCTGATCCACTGCACCTCGAACCAGTCCCTGAAGTTGTTGTTGCCACAGCAGCGGAACTCGATCTGTGTCATGTCAAGTGTCCTCTTCATGAAGCAGCGTCCTGGCGTGTCTGTGTCCTTATAGAACTTGATGCTATTCTTCAGGCCCTCAGCCAGTGTCAGGTACACGGCAAACTGCATGAGGAAGCAGAGCAACCCAGTCAACAGCAACAGCCCGTTGAAGCCGCAGCACATCATCAGGTATGGCTTCAACATTGGTTTCCATTTTGCAAATTTGACAGGGTCCAGAGAGTCGTGGCACACCTTTCCTCCAAAGGCGTTGATTCCACAGGCCAACAAACCAACCAGGATCAACAGGTTGGGCACTAAGTGGCCCTCATTATTGTCCATCATTTCGCTTCTCTTTCGCAGCTCGATCTTAAAAAAGATGCCGAGGCTGAAGACAAGGATCCCTACCATGACCGAGAGCCAGTAGATCAGCCATAGGCCCTGAGCCAGCTTTACCCGCTTTTGCGAGTTAAACTTCACCGGCATGAACGGCATTTTTAACTTTTGGTTTGAAAAAAGCACTCAGCTAAAATCAAAAATCACTTAAAACAGATATTAAGAAGAAAATCAGGCTCCTTCAAAGTGAAAATCCTTTCAGGTTTCAGAGTTTTGATTGGTTCCAGAAAGACACAGTTGAATGCAACTCCACCAGAACTCCTAATTTTAGACCCATATTGCCCAGCAGGTCAGGACAGTCCATACTGATGAGGGGGCAGAGGGGTCTGCCATAAAATTACAAAAAAAACGTTACATAAAGCCCTGGTTTAAGTCGCCTACTCAGCTCCTCAGCGCTGATATTTTCCTGCAGAAGAAAAGATTCAACTGAGAGTGAGCTGCGACTTGTCATCCCAAACCTCCGATCAGCTCTGATCCCATTAACAGCAGATCAGGTGCTGCCTCTAATCCTCCGACTTACTGCTAATTGGTTTGATGTTAAGCAGCATTTTCACCCTCTCTGCCTGTCGGAGCGCAAAGTTCAGTTCTGCTGAGAGAAGCTCCCTGCCTCAGCGTCCAGCAGGTGGGCCACAGGAAGCACGAGAACTGATGAAGTGTTGGTTTGTTCACTCAGCAAATAAGAAAAACATCCAATAACATCTCGCAGGAACACTGATGTGTATGCTGTCATCATGTACATGGACTACACAATCACCTGGTTCTACAGTTAACATAACATTTGTCATACCCAAAAAAATCACAAAAGAATATAACAAAAAATCTTAATAATGACTTGTTGATCAAAACACTGTAGTAAACTCTCTGGAATCTGTTTCAACTACGTGGGTTGGAAACCGGAGGGTCATCAGTTCAGACCAGGTTCAGAAATTGGCCTGGTAGCTGAAGAGGTGCCAAGCAAGGCACTGAACCCCAAAACCGGGCAGCCCCCTCAACTACGAGACCTCTCCATTGATGCATATTTGGATCCTGTTTGTGCGTGTGTGTGTTTTCATGTTTATTAAACAGAGTGTAAACTGAATTTCCCCTATCAGGATAAATAAAGACTAAATTATTATTATGCAGTGCTTTATGATCATTACGGACTCCATATTTCTGGCCATAGTGTGAGAATGTTTTAAGGCTGAGCAACATTTAACATGACTCCGTCTATGGTTTTGTAGTGTTACGGAGCTTCATACATTTTCTCATTAGTTGTATTTTTTTTGTTTAATGTTTTAGTTAAGTGTTTTTATTATTTTCAACGACCACCCGAATAAGACAACTAATGAACTCCCAAATCTTTGTAAAGGTAAAGCCAGTAGTTCAAGATCCGGTGCGGTGGAAAATATAGAAGTTGGTCTGATAGCTGGAGGCAGGCCCGAGGCACTTGTCCATAGGTGCTGTTTGTGCAGGTGTGCAATGTGGGCCTTTTGTGTTTAAGAAGCATGTAACAGAGTGTTAGCCAAATTTCCCCTCAGGGATTAATGAAATATATCAACATTTAATACAAATATTTTTTCCCCTGTATTTAGCCTCAGCTACTTTTACTGTGGATAGTTATATTTTTCTGGGCATGGCTCCTGTGTTGGGATGCAGTATGTGCTTCTGTGACTGCATGGTAATAAACGTAACATTTAGGGTTCCAAATGCTTTTTGTTTCACACATTTAAGGATCTATATCTATATACCTACAGAGGACATCATCATGATATAATTATTAGATAGGACACAGCTTTGAAGCTGATTTAAAGCTAAAGCTCAGAACATCATGGTCCTAACCACACAGGAAACAGTCTGAATCACAAGTCAGGTGAAAAGAGAGCTGGCTACGTGGCACTGAAAAACTCTTGCTTGGGCTGAACAGACTCAGCTGACCCGCTCATCTTTTTTGTAGCACGTTGTGTAATTGTGTTTTCTACTGTCAGATCTGCAGCTGGTGAACCACTGGCTGTAGAGTCTGAGCGGTAGAGGATCAGCATCCTCTGATCAAAGTCGTTTTTGTACGAAGCTTTAAACATGCTTATGCTCTCAAAATGGAAATTTAACATGGGGGGTGTTTGTGATTTTAGCAGGAACAACATGCACATCGGACGTGTGTGCAGGAGCTGGGGATTGAACCCCCAGCACTTGACGGACAGTGTTTTTGTTTTACAGGTTCATATTTCAACAACGGGAGGATGCGGTTTGCTCAGGAGCGTTTTTTTGTCACCATCAGAAATACTTTAGTAATCGTAGGGAGGAAAACAGAGTTGTCCATAATGTTTTCCTTTCTGGAGCATCGATTAACCATATTTGAAAGAAAAACAAACACTTGCGCATAAATTCGCAATACCAGCTAGATTATATTTTTCTGCTGGTGTGCTGAAGGAGGGCTTAATATTTTGGCTTCACATCAGGAGAGCCATCATGTCGTCCATCTCTTTATGAGGTGAACACTTAAGAAATGACAGGAAAGAGATAACACATTTCTTTTAAGGTTTTTATTTGTTTTATTATTCTTATACAATAATGTACATAAGTCCATTTTACAAAAATTCACATATTAACAAGTTAGCTTTTATAGATGATGTAGTGTGAGAAGGCGACATGCTGTGAACATGTTTGTTCATCGGAAAATCCTTTTTAAACATGTGAATACAAATTAACAGAAAGTCTGAAACAAGAAATAAAATGATCATTTAAAATATCACCTAGTCAAAGAAACAGTATGATTTTAATTTCCAGACTAATAAATAAATAAATAAATGAAGGTTTCTGTCTGTAAAGGATGTGTGTATCTCACATCGCAAACTAAAACAAATAAAAAAAACACATTCAACCCATTTCAACAGAAAGTGACATCACACAAAGCATACACCTCTTTAAATATAAACTTAAAACAACCAACTGAACTTAAAAAAACTGAAGCTGACAGCTGTTCATTCCTAAAAACAACACACACGTCTGATATGTGGTTTGATATATTGTCAAACTGATCGGTAAGACATAAAAATTGATTCATATTCCTGTTTCCCACTGCTTGCAATGTGACTGCAGGAGATGCTCATAATTTCTTTTCTGTTGTCAGGAAAATGCTTAAAAAGCAGCAGGAACAGAAACATCTGTAGAAAGATGTTTCTGAAGTATCTACAGACTTGTTCATGTTTGTAATATGCCTTTAATGTATCAGGTGATCCTCACACATGTTTACATTCTGTCCCTGTAAGTTCTGCAATACCGATGAGTGTCACTTTGAAATCCTTACCAATCCATTAGAACCTCAAGGTGAGCGGTTTGAAGTGGAACTCTGCTGTTTTCAAAGGTTGTCAAATCATTACAATTATACATTAATAACAACTTAACTGAAAATTGGAGAAAAAAAACCCTGTAATTTAAAACTCTTAAAAAAACCTTAAATAACCTTTTGACTGTGTGAGGGAAGTACTAAAGGAGGAGTCAGATATATATCGCCCCTCTCCATCAGGTGAGAGGTCAAAAGTCAAAGCCCCCATTAAACAGAAACCAAAAAGCCAGAAGTGAGAAAAAAAGATCCCTGAAAGCTGATCTGAGCTCAGCGCTGCGAAGCTGATTAGTCAAGGAGGAGCTATTTAAAAAAAAAAAGAGGCAGGACAAAAATCAACAGCCAATTACCAGCCACGGTTCTGAGCATGGGCGGACGCAAACATCACAGGTGCTGCCAGTCGATAGCAACCAGCGTCTGATTGGCTTCCTGGGCATGACCAATAACCTCAGCCACGCCATGCTGACGCCACAAACGCTGAATCTTCCGGTAACGGTCCAAACACAAGTGGAGGGGGTTCCCTCGCCTGCAGACACACACACAAGAGATACATTAACGCACACATGGATACACACATTGGGACAACATTGTTCCCGAGCATGAAGTGAAACACACCTGTCTGTGTAATGTGTAGATTACTTCTTTAATAACAGATCTACAACTGCAGGGATGAACATTTTTACTCTTTAGTTTAAAGCCATGTGTGTGTATACGTGTGTGTGTGGGAGTGTGTGAACACCTACTTTAGGCCCTGATCCGTCTCCCCGTAGTCATCCAGGTAAGGTGGAGGATAGAAACAGCCCTTTGTTTTACCTGCGACAAACAACACCTGGCTCTCTCTGACCCTACACACACACACACACACACACACACACACACACACACACACACACACACACACACACACACACACACACACACACACACACACACACACACACACACACACACACACACACACACACACACACACACACACACACACACACACACACACACACACACACACACACACACACACAGGCTGAGTTACACACTAGTTATGTAATCAAGTTTGAAAGGTTAACAGGTGTTCAGTCAGGCTTGTAAGGAAAAATGTGTAGGACTGCAACAAGCGTTCATTTATATGTGCAGATATTTTTTACATAAAGTTGAACAATATTTGGTCTACAAAATGTCAGAAAGGTGTGAAAAAGGTTTTTAATATCCCAAACAGTCAGAAAAAGAGAGAGAGAGAGGCAGTGAGAGAGACAGAGAGAGAGAGAGAGGGAGGGAGAGAGAGAGAGAGAGAGAGAGGCAGTGAGCAGTCCATTTTTATACTGCAGTTTCTTTTGCTGTTGTTTTAAAATTTTCTGCAGTTTAAGGGAATAATGTGAACTATGAGTCAAGGTGAGACACGCTGCTGTGTATGGCAAGAAGAGATGTATGGTGTGTGTGTGTGTGTGTGTGTGTGTGTGTGTGTTTAAGAGAAAAGAAGGGAAACAGACTGAAATAAGATATCAGAGTGTAGGCGTTTTACCTGAGGAAGAGGCCCAGGCCGGCTCCACAAGTGAAGGTGTGAGCTGTGCAAGCCCCAACATCCTCCCCGTCCACCTCTGTCTGACAACAGTAGCTCTGAGAACACAACATGGAGCCACACACCAGACAAAGGGTGGGAGCCCTCGACTTGTCTCCTCCTGACCGTGGACACCTGCAAATATAACACACAGGTCGCACAAAGATCCCACAGTGGTCTTGTTCCTGTCCTTGTTCAGGAGTGCACTAATTTTGAATGCTGCAGAGCCGTGTATGGATGCCATGATCATGTCACATATAACATACTGTATGAGAAGCTAGCGACTAACTAACAGCTCGTCATTAAAGCCATTAGCAACTCTCTAGAAAAAACCCAAAAAGGTTGGACCAGAAGCCCAAAAGTTCACATCACTGTATTATAATAAATAACTGTAAACTGCTGAGCTGGGAAGATGTAATCAAATACAGAAACATTTGCCTGCTTGTGTGCAACATGTTGTATGTGTGTATGGCTCTCTTCCTTTTGCTTAGGCCATCTGTAATTGCAAATGTAACATAATTTAATGTATTTCAATAAATTGCTGCTGACCATGTATTTTAGGTTGCAGACTTACAACTGGTCGGGGACGACAGCTGGAAATAAGCCGTACAGGCTAAAGCTGCTGCTTTTATTGTAAAAGGTGACAGTCCAGGAAATAATTAACTCAATTAAACTAGTACTAACGTGAAGCTGGACGCCTGGTTGATGAGGACGCTGTAATCCTCTGGCAATTCAATCAGTCGGTTCGACACTCTGGGGAACCTGACGATGACTCCACCCCCCTGCAGCGTTTGTCTCACCCCTGGATGACAACACCACCTGTAGTGCACAGACACAAACACACGCACACACACTGAGTCCTGCGGTCCTTTAATGTGACATAGTGACAGCTGATGACATTTGGGATTTGCCAAAAGTGCCATCCCAAACCAATCGCAGTGTATTGTGGGAGTGGTTTATTACTCCCTCTAACAGAGAGTCTAATTTAATGCCGGCTTACTGAGCAGGTGCACTACTGTGTTTTGTTCGTCATGGAAGATGTTCTTTACAAATCTCACATCCATGTGACTCACACCACAAACCAAAAATGCTTTAGGATCATTTTTCTAGTTTTGGAGGGACTGATTTTAATAAGGACGCGTTACTGTCACTCATTTAACCTTTAATTAACGTTGTGATTTAAAACCATGATTATGACCTGCTGAGGCCAGAGTTAAGAGAGTGTTTCTCCTGAAGCTGATAGCTTTATTTCAAGTTACCGGTATATTTACTGAAGATGATTAAATAAATGTGTGATTGTGACTCCAAACAGATTACACTCTCCTACAGAGAGGCAAAGTCTTCTTTGTTTGGTCACATGAGCTCAACTCAAGTGAATCATGGGAGATGTAGAAGCATGTTCTCATAGACTGACACTTTGCTGAAGGGTTGTGAACTTGCACATACGTACTTTACAGTTAAGGAGTGAGTGTTTTAGCTCTGTGTTTGATACCTGTGAATGAGTGGTTCCAGCAATGTGTGATGGCTCTGATAGAGCTGCAGCAAGTTGGAGGGCAGACTGAGGTAGCTGCACAGTGCCTCCATCTGACCAGGACCTGCAACTGTAACAAGAACACACGCATGAAAAAAATAAAATAAAATTAATCACTTAGCTTTCCTTTTAAATCCGTCCCTGATCTTTACAGATTAGTGCTGCTGATTAGCTGTGGTGAATGAGAAAATGACCGCACCACGTTCATATCTAAATATCTGACAGGTGACAGCAGATAGACACGCTTACGTATGGGGACAGTTTAAAAAGTGTTGTGTGAACATGAAGTGAGACGGTGATCCAATAGTGACACTGATGACACTCAGAGCTCACAAATGTTCCCTTTTTTGCAACCCTAAATCTGCACCCTATGTTCTTCTTCTTCTTGATGTTAATTACTTATATGATAGTTCATGTCGAGCGTTTTTTATATAAAGTGTTAATATTGTCCAGTCAGTGTATTACTGTGTTGTTCGTGTGGCCGGTCGATGAGTGCAGGAGAACAAGTGTTCAGGCTATAGTGCGTGTTTTTTTGTGTTACTGTGTAGAGTTACCCAGCAGGTCAGCAGGTGGCGCTGTAGAGTTCAGGTAGTGGAAGAAGAGAGCAGCAGCTCGGAGAAATGGCAGAATGCCCACTTTAACACAATGAAACAACTGCCACCCAGAGGAGACTTCAGGTAACACACTATAATGATATGAAACAAATACAGTACAGGGTGTGTTATTAAATCATACAGAGCTGTTGTTGGTATCAGTGTACAGAGGACTCAAAAACAACACAGGAAAAAAATCTGAGTTTTAAGTAAGCAATCAGCAGACGGGCACAACAACTGGCGAGTAACTCAAACGTCTACTTGTGTGTTTTTGTGGTTGCGCGCACCTGCCCAGGTGATTCCTTAGCGTGTTGTAGAGCTTGCATGTGAGCTCCTCTTCCTCTGATGCCCCACTGTCCTGATCCATACACACCTCCTCTACAGACACATGTAGGGCAAATATTACAGGTGAGAGAGAGCCCTTAAAAAATTTGACAGCAGTTGGTACCAACGTGTGTTCATGTGTGTATGCGTTGTTATTCACCTGTGGTGGAGGTGAGAAGGATCTGAACCATGTGAGCCACAGTAACGAGGTAAAGAAGGTGGAGGTGAGCCGAGTCTACCCCACTCCGCCCTGATTGGTCTAGACTGTAAACTGAGCTGTATGACAATACACTGTACACCTGCAAAGAGAAGAACACACTTCATTTTAAACATGAATTCAAAGTGTATTTAAACATTAATAAATAAATTAAACAGGACTCAAACTTTTTAAACGGTTAAACACATTAAAACTACATATGGACTGTGACCTGTGTGATCGCGTCTCAATGATTCAAAGACTGTAAATATGAACTAGCCTGAGTGACATCCTCCATCTGTTACTGCAGGAGGCTTTGATGGCGGTCACCTTGCTGGAAATACTCTTAAGTCTTAAGTCTCCTGACAAACCGTAACACCGCGCCCGCCAGGTCAGCTACACCTAATTGTGAATGACTCTTAACCTTCATTAAATGAAAATTGGTAAGAGTTTTCAAAAAATTCACCCCCCGTACAGCGAGTGCTGGTCGAGACATCAACTCTTCAGACCAACTTTGTTTTTTAAACCCGACTGTACATGTTAATTTCTGTTGTAAAAACAGACGTTTTTCAACGGGCGTGTTCGTGACTTCTGCTGATTCTGCAGACCGCCTCAGGCAGACACTTGATGAACGGCAGGATTTTGCCCTTAATTAACACACATTGGCTTCATTTTTCAACACTACAGTTTGCCGCATGGAATAATTACACCTTCTCTTCGACTCTACTCTTGGTCAGATTGCACATTATTATCATCAGGTGTAAACAGGGCTTCAGGGCTCACCTGGATTGTCACTACTTTTAACAGAATTCCCACTGACATTTCCCTGAATTCACACTTTATTGATAAGTGGATTCTCACCTACAGTTTACTGAAAACGCTGCGTGATGGACTTAACACTGATTTAAAGATGGGATTGGCAATAGCAATTTAAAATGTATCATCTGACATTAAACCTCATCTATTGTCTCTCCCTGCCATATCTCTCTGATTACCTGCAGGACATGTGCATTGGACTCACAAAGCTAACAGAGCAGAGGAAAGTGGCAGGAGTGTCCACATGTTTATTTAAGATGATAATTCTGTGTATTAAAAAAAATCTCAGAATTCTGGATGAATTACATCCCTGTGAACAACTTATACGAATAACAATTATACCTATGACTGTATTTTTACATTTAGATTAAATAGCTAAAACTGCTGTTTAAACCAAAATTAAATGGAGGTAAAATTACAAGTGAACTGGATTTTGAATCCAAGTACTTGATGAGACATCATTTAAGTGGGCATTGATTAGATTTTGACTAAATACAAACTTAAACTTGAAATAAATTGGATATAAATTTGATGCATAATAGATATAAACCAGCCATAAAGAGGAAAGTTATGGATGCAGTAAAGTGGATATGAAGTGAAACTTACCAGCAGGTGAAACATGTCAATGTCGAGGATACACGGAGTGTTTTCTACCTGAGAGTCAGGAACCAGGGCTGAAACACACAAGTCACATCAGGTTTAAATGGTGTGTACACACAAGGTTGAGTGTGTATGTAATGTGTAAATGTGTGTTTGTGTGAATGTGTGTTTGTGTTAATGTGTGTGTTTGTGTGTGTACCTGAGAGCAGTCTGATGAAGTGTGAGTGAACTGTCGTCAGCGGAGCTGCAGTCCAACAAGCTGAACTGAACCTGGTGAGAGAGCTCAGACAGTCGTCCTGAAAGAATCACACACACACACACACACACACACGGACGGACACACACACACGCACACACACACGGACACACCTGAGTTATAACTACATTGATATTATGTGTGCTCATTCTGATGTTTTTACCTTTTGTTATCAAATAATATTTATAAGTTAAACATCTGATCAGCTGCGATCTTTCATATCAGCTTGGAGGTCTGACACACCTCCGCCTGAGACGAGACAAGCTGAACTGATTTAAATAAAGTTTCCGGGAGGTATCAGAGACCTTGTCCTGCTCTATTGGCCTCTGAACCCCTCTACCACTCCCACACATTGTCTTTGTGTGTTTAGTCCTTCTTAATCAGACATGCACAGATTGATATCGTTACCTGTCTGCAAGGTAAACTTCCAAACAACGGCTTCTCCTCGTCCATCAGGAGGCGCTCTATAAAGAAAAAAAACATTAACATAAACTGATGATGTGTGCATTTACCTTTCAAGTGTGTGCGTGCGTACCTATACTCTGGATGGTGTAGGCGCAGGAGGACCAGATCAACACCGGGACTCTCTGGTCCTGTTCGTTTGGGTTCACTTTTAGTCCCACCTTGTAGGTGGACATGCTGAATGTGGTGATCATCTCATTGATGCTGCTTGAGAATGGATTACTGAGGGAAACAGGGACATCATACCATATGTGACGAGGTTTACACTCACTATAACAGAGCTGTGTGGAGTGGAAAGTTTTAGAACACTCGAAGCTCTTAGGACTTGCACAAACTAAAACGTGTTTTAAATCTTAAACGATTCAGTAAGTGAGACACACGACAACAAATCATGACAGAACACAAAACAGTGGTCAATGGCCACTTAAGAGTAAACAAACATGATGGCCGAGCTAAATGTGGCTAGCGGTTAGCTGGTTCGCTATGCTTGCCGTTTGCTGTCATCACCATGGTTATGTTTGTTGTACTTCCTGCTTCAGTCAGCTTGCTTCCTATTTGGCGATTGTTCCGTTCTAGAAATCGGCCTGATCATCTTGTCGTGTGTAGCCCGCTTTATGTGAGCTAAGCAGCAGCTCCGCTGTGTTTTTACACCAGATTCAAGCAAGCGCTCTTTATTTATTTATACAGAAACAGGCTCTTTGCTTAATGCTGAAATCAGCAGGCTGCCTCGCTCATGAAGATCACAAATCAGATCAGGTAATCAGTATTTGACACTCTGACAAACGCTGACCTCAGAAATATGCAAAAATCTAAGCCAGACAGAGTTAGCATACGTTATAAGAATGCAGATTGTAGAGATCTATTTGAGAATTGATCTATCTATTATAGACACAAATGACCCTGATCAGAAAAAATACAAAAACCTTGTGACTTACTGTGGAGTGAAGTCGATTCTGAATCCTTCAGGAACAACAGGCTCTTCCCCCTCTGCTATATCTGAAACACACACGCCTGATGTTTTTACTCTGGTTTCATTACACAGTGACTACGCCTCATACAACAATAATTACTAAATAAACATTTATAATGTTTGTCCTTATTTCAAAACAAAGTACATGATGTGAGTCACTGACAGATTAACAAATGACTGACCGCCAGACTGCTTCCTGTGAGAGAAGTGTAGTACTGCTATCTGCTGATTGGTCGTTCTCAGCCATGCCTCAAGACTGGGATGATCCACACTGAGAAGAAACAAAAGAAAGGCTCAACGTTTGTCTGTATCCTTTTCAAGTTTGTGTTTGAGTAAACGTGTGGGCAGAAACTTGTGCACACAGGTGTGTGTTAACCTGTGGTTAAGTGTGTGTATATAATGTTAATGTTTATGTGCAACTTTAGGGTCATTGAGGCAACTGTATTCTTTAGTTAGCTGTGTATACACCTCTGGCTTTAGATGTGTGTGTGTGTGTGTGTGTGTGTATATACAACGGTTGTGGTGAAGTGTGTGTACCTGGGGTTAGGCGAGTGTGTGTGTGGCAGTAGAGGGATCACAGTGTTGCTCAGACACTCGCACAATGGACATAGGAACTCTCCATTCTCCACATCATAGCTGGTGTGACCCCTAAGACGCTGCTGACGTCTCTGCTCCTTCAACTGCACCGCCTCAAAATACCTAAACACGGGAGGAAGGAATAGTGTAAAAAAAATTAAAATAAATAAATGAATAAAAATAAAAGCGGGCAGGTGCTGTTTCTTTTTCAGATGAATTATTCATGTCAGGACAAAAAGACAATTTCAACCAACATCTTAAACAGGTGTATCTGGAGGAAATTACTAACCCTGCCTTTAAGTTAAAATGTATTTCTGTAACAATTTGTTGGTTAGTTTGGACATTATGCTCGACAGGTTGAGATGAACTTTATGTCGGGGTTACAGACATCACACCTTCACTTAGGACAGAACTTATAGCTGGTGTAACAGGAAACAAAAGGAAGGCAAAAGGAAGCTTTATATGAATGGAACAAACTGCATTTGTTTCATTATTACAGATATTTGCACTTCATGGATGATCATGAGTCCTGTGAAGTTCTTCTATGGTTGAACTTTGATGGTCTGTCTGCAGCTACAGTGTCTCACCTCTGCCAGCAGGTGGCATGCATGATATGTCCACAGCTTGCCGTGTGAATCCCCATCGACATGTCAGGGTGCATGAACAGCGGGTCATGACGCTCTGCAACAAACCATTTCACATCGATCAATTATTGCTCATTAACGCTGAAAGATGGCTGCCCGGACGATGCAGACAAAAGCTCCACCCACCTGGATCAGGCAAGCTGCGTTGGCGGTTTTTGGACAGAACTGTCGATCTCTGGACAAACGCTGCCAGAACCATGGCTTTACCGTGACCTCTGACCTCCTGCTCCTCCTGACACAATATGCAGGTAACCAGTTGACGTCGCTCAGCTCCGCACACCCTCCTGGGACCAACACACACCTGAGAGAGACAGGACTCCTCCAGACTGGGAGGACTGGGTTTGTGGTGGTGGTGGGGGATACAGAACATCTTAATATTCTGTCATTTCAGGATAACGACACATTTCTGAACCTCCACCAGCTGTATTCGTACTATAATGTAAATCACTATTCTGTGTTTTTTCCCCATACTGCTCTGCTTTTCTGCCCTGTATTGTCTGTGTTGTGTTGCTCAGTTGTCTGAGAACGGCTAAATAAATTCTGAGATAATCCACAGTCAGTTTCACAATGTTCTCATTGTCTATATAACACAGAGACATCCTCACCTAATAATTATGTAAGGGGACAAATACAGTACACAATATTAAAGGCCTTTGCTCAAGATGAGGCCTGCTGCTGCGTGCTGCTGCAGGTGTTAACAGGGGTGAATAGGTGTACCTGGTTTCTGCAGCAGCAGATGTTGAGGCCTCAAGCTCCTCCAGACTTTGCTGGAAAAGTTCTTTATTCTCATTGATGAAGTGTTTTTGCATCTCAGACATCTGTGCCATAATCTTCTCCCTTCTGAGTCGAGCCATCTCTGCCTTCCTCTTCCTCTCTGCCTTGTCTTTGTCTCGAACCGTCTTCAGGGGAAAAATGTAAAACAACAGACAGTAAATGTAACAATCTAAAATCGAGCATTTTGATTAATCACATTGTTAGTTGCTTTCAGGTGCTCAGTACACTTTGCAGTAAGACTGTTCCACCACATATTTAAATTCATGTTCACCTCTTGCTCATTCAGGTATAATGACCTGTGAGGCCCAGGTTAGGATAACTAATTCATAAATATACTGATAGACCTTTGTCTTGCCTGGACCATGTGTAGATGTTCCTGGTATGATTAACGGTTGTATGGGAAAAGAGAATAGCAGTTGTCCAGCCAGGAAGGTTTATTATCTTAAATGAATATGATTTTTTTGTCTAAAATTTAATATTTACTAAATATAAATAGCTGCCAAAACTAACACTGCTCTGAACCCGTTGTTTTTTCCTCTTTGAATGGATTATGAAGAGCTTGTGTGCCGCACCTCCTCGAGGCCTTGTCCCTGGCTGATAGTGACAGTCGAGGTGGAGGCCGTCCGTTCTCTCATTGTCTTGATATTTGCCACCATCTGCAAACACAAGTGAACCTTACTTCAATAAGAGCAACATTGAGATCATGGAGAGAGAATTTCTGAACCAGAGGAATACTTAGATTTCTACCTCAAACTTATGGACGGATCTGTCAGCAGCCGTTTTACTGCCCTAAGTGTTTAACATTTCTGTAATATAACAATATCTGATCTACTGAGTCAACATCTTTTTTAACTAAAACATTTACCCTCCATTTAAACAGCTAAGACACAATAATGATAATACTTGAACGTTATCATCTCTGGCAAAAATGTCGTCACATGTAAACATTATTTCTGGTAAAACAACCTGATTGAATGAAACATTTAGGATCGGATCAGATTGACAGATTATGAGCATAACATTCAGTAAATTGAGCCATTGTGATGATGATATGTTGACGAGTGTTTACCTTGAGGATCCAGGTGATCATATCTTTGTGAACCTCCAGGTGGGGAGCGTTTTGCAAACTCTCCAAGAGAGCTAGAACACTTCCTGAGGTGCTGGGAGCTTCACCTGGACCTGAAATCCCACAGACACATATTATTAGTGGCCTGGCTGTCATGAGTGACAGGTGGGTGCCACTATGTGCTAGATCTGTCCGTCAGTCAGAAAACTTGACCTTCTTTACGGTTAGCGCATTTGGGAGACTTTTATATGGTCCTATTTGTGTTTTCTGAAACAGTGTTAGGTACGTGGACACAATAGGTACGGTAAATAAATCTCATAAAATTTGATCGTGATTTGAAGAAACTATTTGTGAAGTGTTTTCAAACATATCTCAATTTACGCAAAGTATAAGTTCTATATCATTACTTCAAAATAATTCTTACTAGTGTCTGCACTGACTTGGCTAGTAGCACTTTCAGAGTTTTTTTCATTTTCCATGTACAGCTGGACATAGTAGAAAAAGTCTTTCTTCTAAGTTGAAGTCTGGTTCATTAAGAACACTTCCTGGTTGCCCCACTGATGTAACAGACATGTGACCAGCCTCTGCCTACATGTTGTAAATTTCATACTAAGAAGGAGGCCACATTTAATCACTGCTCTCACGTTATTGACATGTACATGTTCTTCGTATTGATCTCTATGTCTTTGTGTAACAGAAGTGTACTCTTTGAGCTGGATGTACTGACGTGTGATCTTGCAGATGTAGTTGAAGGTGACGTCATCGTCTCCGCTGCTGTTCTCCAGCTGCTGCTGCTCCTCCAGCAGAGCCATGCCCACCAGGTGAAGCACCTGTACACACAGGATCCATTGTAGAAATTGAGATTAAATTGTTTAATCCATCATCACACAAGTACATTTTATTTTCTCAAATGGTAACTACAGGAGCCTCTGAGGGCCAAACAGAGCACGTCTACTGAAAGAAAACTTGAAGGCATTTAGAACTTGGACATCTGAATACAGACTGACAGTTTCTGTTTGAGTCTCACCCGCTGCAGCATGGACTCAGTCCAGCAACCCCCGCTGGGCTCAACAGCCCACTGCAGCACAGCGCCCTCTACTGCCAGCAGCACGTCACACTGCAGCAGGTTCACCAGGCTGCCAAACAGAGGACAGAGTGGAGGAGGGAGAGGGGGTGGCAGAGCTGTTCCACACAGACACACACACAGTAAATACATGTTATTCATACTGATGTATAATGACACATTAATTGTAAGTAAATAAGTCATTTATTTTACTTCATCAATGCTTCATCAATTCTGATTAATCAAATATATTAATAATTTCTGTAAAAACGTTTGCATCACAAACAGACTTATTCAACTTTATTGTTTATCCTAATCAAGTTTTGATTCAGTTCAGCCAGTGTGTGTATGTGTGTGTGTGTGTGTGTGTGTGTGTGTGTGTGTGTGTGTGTGTGTGTACCCTGCTTGTGTCAGGTACATGGGGGGCAGAGTGTGAGGACCACAGATGGTCTTGTTCTCTCAAGTTGATAAAAAAAAAATACAATAATAGAAAACCAAGGAAAGTGTGTGCTATGTGAGTACAACAGAAAGAGACACTGTAGTCCTCCTTGAACTAGACTAGATCAGGTGGTCTCAGTCTGGTTTCTTGAAGCCGAACTAGATTTGACTGACAGCTGTCACACCTGAACAAATGTAACATATGAACTGGACACACTGATGAGCTCTGTTCACCTGTGTCTTCTCCATGTTGTCTCCTCAGCTTCCTCTGAGCCTCTTCAGCCTGAGAAAGACATCTCACATTATTACCATGACATAATGATCAAAGAGCAAAGCTGTAGTCACCCTTTACCCAGTCAAAAAACGCCCCGATCAGTATATGTACCTTGGACTGGTCAGCTCTGCTGTAGTGATGGAAGTATAGGTTGAAGTGTTTATTCCACTCAGGACGCAATTCATACAGACCTCGACCCGTCACACCCGGCTTCCTGCAAACAAAGTGGAAAAACAGAGCGCTACAGTGACCACTACAGATCTCTTGATCTCACACCTGGCTAAATATCAAAACAATTATTAACATCTAGAACTGTTCTGTCAGTGAAGTGTCTTGAGGTAGCATATGTTATGAATTAGAAATTGAATTGGCTGATATGGATCACATTCACACAGTCCTTTTAGTCTACCTCATATTGTTCTGTAAACATCTTATTTCTGTGAATCAAAAAACAATAGTACCAATACCGTCAGTTATAACACTAACATAGGCATCAGGTAAAATAGTCATCAATTTGTTAAAAGAACTAAAAGCTGTTCATTGGCTCCACTGCATCAATAACTCTGTGATGTGAAAATAACACTGACGCTTCAAGACAGAGCGACACAGTTACGGATCCATCGTAAGATAAAACATCAAAGTGAGTTTAGCCTCAGGTTTACATAAATGTGTTAAAAAAAATACAGTCTAATTTATAGAATCTTATAGAGTCTTTTCCATTGGATCTACTCTCTGACACACAGTATGGTCAACTTAGTTATGTTCTGATAGTAGCCAAGAATGATTTTTTAAAACATTTTTTTAACTTAAATGTTGACTGGTTTCTGGATTTTTAGTATCTACAATATTCATAGCTGCTTATCGACTGGGAAGCGATGAAATAAAAACAAGTTTCATGCTGTTTAATTTACTTAAAACCTGGGACAAAGCAGGACGAAGTCATACCATACATTTCCCCACCATGGTTAAAGTCACAGAAAGGGGACTGCTGGTTACTGTGGTGGATTTGTAATTAAGATCGACTTATATTAGTAAAGGGAATGCAAATTATAGGTAGGCAGTTATGATGACCAATGTGTATTTAAGTCTGTAAAGGAGGATTGTAATTTCTATTAAAGATGGACTGTTGATGGGGATGTGAGATTAAGTGGTGGCCGCTGTTAACGTGAATAAGTATTGAAGGTGGAAGTGCTGGAGGAAGAAGACGAACTTGAATGAAGCAACAGTGTCGATGACTCTCTCGAGACCCGTCTCCTTGTTCCCCTGAGGAGAAAAACAGTCAGAGATCAACTGTGAGTAAACGGGCACAGACATGTTCACAGACAGAGACACACATACAGGCAGGCAGGCAGCGACAGGGATAAACAGATGGGCGGCTGTGGCTCAGTGGTAGAGACGGTTGTAGCTCAACCAGATATCAGGGGGTTGTACCCCTAGCTCCTGCAGCCACATGTCAAAGTGTTACAGGGACAGAAACGTAACCCCAAATTAATCCAGTGAAAGAATGAATCAGTTTATACTGATGGACACTTTCAATAGCAGCCAGACAGTTTACAGAAAGGTGTGCAGACAGACAGACAAATCAACTATACAGCCAGGCAAACACATGAACAGATTCACAGACAGACAGGAATACAGACCGGCAGGTTATCGTCTTACATTTTCAGGTAAAGCCTTCACCAGCTCACTGTGAGCCATAGGTCTGATTGACAGCTGGTGGATGATTTCTCTTCTGACCTCATCAAATGGCTCAACCTGGCCGACACCTGACACATACCGCTCAGCTTTTACACACACACAAACACACAGACACACACAATGGGTATGTTGTTAACTTTGTGGTTGGATTAAATTTGTGTTCTATGATGACTGAGACCACTTTTCTTTGTTCCTTGCGTGAAATGTTCAAACTTTTCTTTCAGTTAAAATGCAGCTGCAGAGAGGAGGGACTCACAGACAACCATAATGATGAGGTGAAGCATTTCCTCGATCAGTGTGTTGTTCTGCTGGACCACATCCTGTCAAACACAGACGGTGTCAGAGGAGTAGCCACAGAGTGTCAGCAGGTTGACAGGAGAGTGACGGGACATTAAGTACCCACCTTGTTAGCCTCCCTGTATCGCTTTCTGCAATCTGCAGAGCTAAATATGTGAAACAGCTCAAATCGACTTAGAACAATCATCAGGAAGTGGTTTGGATCCATCATGGACGCTCCTGCCTGCATGGAAAAAGACAACTGTCAGACTTAAAGTCTACTGAGTTTCAGATTACAGGTGGAGTCAGTCGAATGTATAAGAAAAAAACTTTAGCTTTTGTTTGTTGTGTAAATACCAACATGGTGAAAACCGTGTTTTCTAAGCATTCATTACAGCTTCATTGACTCAGACAGTAATGTAATTAACAACTGCTAAACTTCTGAATAATCTCAAGTCAGTAACACGAGTCGACACAGGATGTGTCAGTAGAAGCAGTAGGGGCAGAACTGGAGTAGAGTAAGATGGGGTTGATGGGTTCAATAGAGTCGAGCTGTGTAAGTCAAGTTAACGGCATCAGTTCAGTCTGGATTTGTCAGTGAAGTGTGTGGTGTCAATAAAGTGCAGTAAGTAAATGAAGGCTGTGTCAGTGAAGCAGTGAGAACAGCGAAGAAGAGGCGGTAGAGTCGTGTGAGGTTTGGTTAGTAGACTCAAGTCCACCTGAGTCAATCGAGTCAAGCTGGGTCAGCGTTAATCAGCAGTGTCAGGCATCGTTAGGATCAGGAAGCAGGGTCAGTCCATGTCACCCAGTGTGTCAGTAACTCTACCTGCAGCATGATGATGTCTTTGTCAAACATCTCCACTCTGCACTTGACGTTGTGATAATAATAAATCTGAAAAGCACAGAATAGTTTGCTACTTAAAAACAAAACTTATTCACACTGAAATATCATTTTAAGGGCAAGCTAACTTTTTTGATAAATCATATTTGTTTGGGGGAGAAATTACTTCATTAACACTAACGTGACATGAATTACTTTAAACCTAAGAGTGTGACTTTTTCAGAATTCAAACAAATCTTTATTTAGCATCCTTTTACTACCTTTATTTTTATTAAACTCACTCTTAACCTCTGTAGATGTCGACTAACAAATCTTAATAAATTTAACACCAAAATAATTGTCTTTAAAAGCTGAATGTGACATTTTTCATATAAATACAGCAGAAATGCAGTAAATCCTCTAAAAACTACTCTCTGAATCATGACTGTCTAAAAGCAGTGTGACAATGAGTCACTGTGATGTTGTCTGAGCTGTTTCTACATCATGTTTACATGGACGAGACGGCCGGCCGGCTCATCAATAAGAGTTGTTTTGGTTTCATGTTTGTGATCAAGGGCGACATCTACTGGATCTGATCAATTTAATTCTATTCATAATAATTAAAATAATTAAAATGACAACATTTATGAAAAATAGTCATATCACTGCATTTAAAATAACTTCATTTGAAAAGGGGATGTCTGCTGCTACCTGAAAAAAAGGACCCACTTTCCCAACGTCAGTATAGGATAGATAGATACTTTATTGATCCCGAGATAGGTTATGCAGTTGCAACTTACCTGGTTGATCAAGGAAAACCCATTCCTCCTCCACAACCCAGCATGCACCTGTGCACAGAGCACCAAGCAGCGCAGGGGCAGTTCAGTCAGGAGAGGGGGGCTGAGTTCTCCCTGAGGACACGAAATCGTACATGAACACGTGTATTTATCGGTTTCAGATTACAAGTACAGACAGGCAAACATGATAATTACTGACCAGAGGAAGCTGTTCGGGGAAACGCGAGGCCACTTCTGTCCTACTGAGGAGGACATGGAGCCCTGGGGGGGGGATCATTTATGATTTATTATTCATGACACACAGTATAGTGAAGACGTCGAGGCCTATCTTTCATGTAAAAACCTTGATATATGTATATTTGTATTCGCTTTAGGTATCAATACGAGGAAGGTTAAAGCCTTGCTCTTCTGTGTGACTGTTTTTACCTGCCAGCAGTCTGCAGACCGGCAGGTGTATAGACACTTTATCCTGAGACACCTGGTATCTGAACGTCTCAACATGGTGACCTGCCAGACTCAAGCTGATTGGCTGCTCGCCATCTGGGAGGCTGCTATGACAATGACTGAGCGCACTAAGGCACTTCCTGTACGCCTCAATCAGCACACGCTCCTGAAACACATGGAAGAGACACACACATATATGCAGTATGTTAACACGCACACACTCATATGTCTCACTAAACACAGACCAGCTGCTGAAAACAAACATCTGTAACAACAAATAAGTGAAAGAAAACAAATCAATGGTGTATGAATAATACCAACGTACATAAAATAACACATGTCTGTTCACTGTTTGTAATAAGTCATAATGTTTTAAGAGGTTAATGTGTTATTGGTTGTTGTAGTATTAGTCTTACATCAGTGGAGCACCACTCTTGGATCATAGAAATGATGTGAGTCAGCTTCATCTGCAGAGTGAATGCTGCCTCCCACTCAGGCTCCATCTCTATGTGCTGCCCCACCTGTCTCACCACTGGGTCCATACCCTAGAGCAGAAGGTAAGGTTCAGAGAAGGACAGAGAGACAAGCACACACACACTCATATACAAACAGGAACAGATACAGACATAGACGCATAATTACAGAGACAGGAAAGACCAGCTGAAAAATTTAAAAGTTCAGGGACAGATTTATTTATAGAAAGGCAGGTTCAAAGACAGACAGGTTTTTGGCCTTATACACACGAAGCATGCTCTGCTGCGACATCACACTCTCTTCTCTTTCTGGGCGAAAGAAGAAAGCACTGAGGTGCAGAAAGACTCGCTTTGGGGAAAGCCAGATCCCTGCAGCCATAACAGCAGGTCTGGTTAAATTGGCTGTGTTTTTGTTTACTGTGTAATTTAAAGTGTTTTACCTCATTTTTCTGTGTTGTTGTTTTTTGTTTGTTTTTAGAATCTTAATCTTCCTTTACTGCCAAGTACGTTTACAAAGACAGTAAAATAGACTTGGTGTTTTTTCTCCTAAACAATGATCAAAGAAATGGAGCAGTGTTTAGTGTCGTCTAACCTGTGAAGAGGTCTAAGGTTTAATGAGAAACAGGCTTCTCCCTGGTTCAGTGATGTATCAGAAAAGTCTTGAGGTCTGCGTTACCTGCATACACTTGAGAAGCTCCAGAAAAGCGTCTAAACCTTCCAAAAACTTCAGCCGGAGCTGATCGCTCCATTCAGAGGGACGACTGATCAAGACGTACCTGCAAAACACAAAACTTGCTGGTTCAACTGGTTCTTACGCTGTTACTGATGAACACCAATAATACACAGAACAGGTATAAAAGTAGGACATAACTTTTTAAAACAACATAAAAGCATGGACTGGTTCGTACTTGAGGTCTCCGATGAGGCTCTGGACTCGTCCAAACTTAAAGGCCTGCTGGGCGGTGTAGCGGTCGAACTGAAAGCGTCCCTGCAGGTCTCTGTGACGAAGGTGATCCACAAAGGTTCTAATGATGGTTGTCATCAAGTTCTCCTCCACCATCAACATCCTGGCCTGCAACAACATGAACATAAGAAATATTACGGAATATAAGAGAATAGATCAACTGAGTTGACCAGTAAGCAGAATGATCATCTTGAAAAGAAAAACATTTTACTACTGAAGTATGAAGTAGTAAAATGTAATACTTATGAAGTAGTAATAAGTATCTTTCACTTATTTTCTAAAAGGTGCAAACAATTATGAAAAAATGTGAAAAATGACAAATGAAGTGCCATTCAAGGTTTAGAAAAACAATGATGGCATATTTGACAAAATGAAGGCAGATGAAAAAATTATGTTATTATGTTGACATAAGTGTCAGAAATCAACGTTTTGGATATTACAGTTAACAGAAAAATTATTCTGAAAAACATGATCTCAAATCAAAATGTAGAATGTCTTGTATCAGGTGTCATGATAGACAAAACGTACAGTCAGTTAAATAAATCAGCATGTTGAAAGACTTCCATGCATATCTGTTACACACGTGTACATGCTAAGAACAGACAGGTTTTTAAGGTGATTGGAGTCTCCTGGAGAGCAAAGAGGGCCAATAAGAGAGATATACAGGAAGTCATTACACAAACCCGAGGCAGTAAATGTAAGAAAGAAAATGCTCACTTTTTTTTAACAGTGTTTCTTGTAACGCTATTTTTTTTTTTTTGAACACTGGAGTTTCCCTACCGTTTTAAATTCAATGAGAGCAGCACATGTGCTCCAGAAGCTTCAGGTTCTTATTTGACATTGGAGTAATTTGGGCCTTGGTCTGTTTGGACCTTCAGTTGCGTTGAAGGCCCCAATGCAAAAACAGTTAATCACTGTATTTTACATAAATAAATACTATGATAATTCAGGACCACAGTTACAATAGTGACTAATCTTAGTGTTGTGCCTGCTCTGCATTGAGGACCAGTATCCCTGATTACTTCCATAAGCAAACAGGGCTAGCAGAAAACTCCACCCACCGTTCTTGTGCGGATTAAACAAAATACCATTTTCTTTCCTGCTCTTCAGCAACATTTTAAAAAGCATGCGTTCTTAAACATTAAGAAAGCTCTTACGCCTGGTCATCAGACCCTACGGTGTGTTGTTTTGTGATCCAGTGCCCGATGGTCTGTGACCCTGTAAAGTTTACTGTCTGGTTTCTTGCCCTTTGACACTTTGTTGTTAAATGAATCACCTGTTGTGAGCTCTGGTTTCCTTCATGACTGAATTCGTTTTGTTATTGATCAGCTCTTACATTTGACACCTGCAGGCTTGTGATGAAATGCATTCAGTTACATGGCATTACAAACACTTCCATGTAAACATGTTTGGACAGTAATGTTGTAAGAGTAGACCCTGTCGTGCTGCAGGGACCAACATTGCTCACCTCAACAAATAGTTAGACTGAACTCACCAGCGACGGGACGGTGAATATTTGTACTGACAGGTCAGTGATGGAGAACTCACGGTCGTGGTCATCTCTCACGTAGTCACACTGCAAGCGTTCATAATTCTACCAGCAGGAGAGAGAGACAGGCAGAGAGGGTGTGTGGAGGTGGGGAGGAGAGGAGTTGTACTCACCATGGTTGGGACGGTGAAGAGTTGAACAGATAAAGAGGTCACTGACACCACTCGCTCGTGGTCATCCTCCATAAAATCTGTCTGGAGGCGTCTGTAGTTCTAGAGGGGGGGACGACATTTCACCTCTGGGTCAGAGGTCTCAGCTGATTGGCTGCTATTTGTTTTATTTGACCTTTTTGATTGTTTAAATAATCCAACTTCTATTGGCGGCGCCTAACGAGTTTTAATGACTGCTCACATGTTTTGGGATTTATCTGAATCATTTTTAGGCGTTCTGGAGGAAAATATATAAAAAGGTAAATAATAAACAGACGCCTTAAAAAGAAAGACGCTTACCTCCAGTGAGGAGTATTTAGCTGGCTGGAAGACAGACTGAAATGTGTACTGATGCCTCTATATGACATAGAAACCGTTGGCAGAAAGATCATTTCAGATTTTTTAAATGCCTGTTATCACTAATAACTAATGTTTTGTTTTTTTACATTTTTCATATCAAATAGTCACAGGATGAGATCATTTTTGTCAGAAAATACTTATTAGGCATTTAAAAGAAAATATAAGAAAATAATTTAAGAAGTATGGCATCTCTCTGTCAGCAGGAACAAAAAGGTCCTAAGCTTTAACTTTGTCCTCCTTTCCCGCTCTGTTGATCATCTGGTGCCTACTTCAGAGTTATCTTGTGATAATGAGATTTAAAAACTACAGAGTCTGATCCCTGGATTCTTTACAGCTTTTGTTTGATAAATGAAATAAATGTTTTTGTGTTTGAGAGCTACTCCAGTCACATTTTGCGACTCACAGGGATTGAAGGCTAATCTCAAAAATTCCAGGCGAAGAAAAACAGGTCACACTTAGCACCTGAGGAGTCTCGCTCAGTCAGGCCAAAAATGGGGAAAACCACGAGCATTCACATCAACACGTTACCCGGAGTATGATAACCTCAATCCATAAATCGACTGATTATATTTTCTTTTAGATTATGTTTTTATGTTTCCCTGTAAAGCTTTGAGAATACTGATGATTGTGAGCGAGTTAGTGTCGGTCCATTTGGGAACAGGTGACTCTGATCCATGTCATGATAATGTTTCATACATGTAAACTGACCACAAGTGTGGAGGCTTAAAACCCACAACGGTTGGATCAATCAACGATGTTCTAAACTCAAACAATAGATAATTATGGGACACAGGGGTTTGGACGAATAAGTGGAACAATGCAGAACATATCACAAGGATTTGAATCAAATCTCACAACTCTGCAGACGCAGCTCGTCTAGAGTAATTAAAAGCCAAACAACCTTTGAGGTAAAATGATTTTCAGCTCTGAAAGCAGCTGGTCAGATTAGCTATGTAGGCTAAGGAACAATAAACGCTAATTTAACTTTCAGAGAATAGAGTAGTATTGATCAGGTGTAGGGGGTCGAGCGTAGTGATCAAATGTAATGATCATTTGTGTTAAAGAGACATCGTTCTGTTAATATATGTGTATAATAATATATGTTACCTTGGCGAACTGGATGGCAAAGAGCTTCTTGTACTTGAGGTCCATAAGGAGACTATTCATCAGCAATTGGTGGTAGATGTTCCTTGCTCCTGCAGAGATGGACAGACAGAGAGGGAGGTTACAGAGGTGAAAGACCTCATGTTCTAAGTCATTGAAAATATTTTGTAATGTTACCTGAACAGAGTAAAAACTTATTTGAGTATTATTACCCCTACATATATACATCAATAAGTGAAGTAAGCGTTGGTACCTTTCCACATCTTGGAGTCATTGAGCATCAGCTGGTCAACCAGTGAGGAGTTTTCTCCTTCTGGTCCTCTCTGCAGGCCAACCTGACACAGGATCCTTCTCAGGCCATCTGAAGCACAACAGTTAGCGTGTCAGCCCTCACACATGACACACACTCACAGATGGATTGTGGGCAAAAAACAAAACCAAAAAAAAAAACCCCAGACATACCAGAGTACTGGATGACCTGTCCCAACCAGCAAAGAGCCTTCAGAGCAAAACACTGATGAGCAACCACGGACGAGTGCATAACCTGAACCCTGAGAGGTTTGGACTGACGACTGGTGTTCCTCTGGAGGTGGGAGACAGGGTTTAGGATGAATATGTTTGAATTGATTACTCTCACAAAGAACTCCCAAAATAAAGATTTAGATATTTACAGTCAGATAGTTTTGTCTGAAGGTTAATCAGGTAATAAGGAGGTTGAAACTCACCACGATAACAGACTTGGCCTGCTCACAGAACTGGAAATCTCCATATCGAACCGACTTTCTGCCCTGCACACAAAAGACAGAAAGTTATTGGAATATAATAACGTAATAATAAGTATACAGTAAGTCTGATTTTCATGACAGGATATATGGAGAAAACCATGTATATTGTTTGATATTACAAATGTGTTGAATACATATATACTGAGTACAGTAGGACATTCAAGACTGGACAAATATTCGTAATGGGAATGACATGTTAATGTGAAGAGTACTGACATCTCGGTCCACAGTGGTGGCAAAGCTGACGGCTTCTTTCTGGCTGCAGTTGACAGCTTTCTGCAGAGTGTAGATCACCTGCTCATACGTGTGGACTTCATCATTAAACAACATGCAGTAGAAAGTGTCTTCCTTCTCCCTGAAAAACAACAACATGGAAATAAACACATGCTCACACACACCAACATGGGGAGACTTACATTTCAGTAAAAGTCAGTTTATTGAGTGCGTATCATTGGTAAGAGATAATTAGGGAAAATATGAAAACATATGACCACATCATATGCTGTTAATAAAGAAGTAGTTTATTTAACAAGCATTTGGAAGGCGTGTGCTCTTCTTTATCATCACTGGTGTCAAATACTTTGCATGGTGTTTTTAAAACCAGTGCTCATGAATGAAAGGTCAACAGCTCCTATAAGGCCCTCATGGATCATTTAATCTCTGGAGCTGTAAAGGTTTGAAATATTTTGTTATCACCTCCATCATTTTGACAACTGAAAAACTAAATGAAGTATTGTATTCGTCTTTTGATACTGTTGATACGTTCCATTCGATCTCTGAAGTCGGTTATTCAGAGTCGCCGGTCTGATACGTCATCAGGAACAACCTCCTGAAGACGGAAATTCTGACTTGGTAACTCGGAGAACCTTCAACAGCCCGAGTTAAAATCCAACATGGCTGCTAGTGCATTAACAGTACTATTAAAGGAGTGTTGTTTAACAAAATCATTAAATTAACCCCCTAGTATTGTGCAAGTTCTATCTGTAAAATGTTGGAAAGTTGCTTTGCCAACTTGTGTTACTTATTTATTTATTTTTTTTAATGAGGAAATCATGTCACCTTGTCGGCCTGCCATCAATTAAATCAGTGTTTCCAACAAAGTTGCTCCACTGTAACTTTAAAACCATGATGTCTGAATTTCAGACTTGAGTTGGCGAGGAGCTAAAAAAAAGTGAAGGACAATTTTGAGGATTCTTGGCAGTTTCTGCTGAAGTCATCAGATTTACTTGATTCATCAAATAACTATGAATAACAATGTGTGCGTGTGTGTGTGCGTGTGCGTGCATGTGTGTGCGTGCGTGCGTAAAAAGTATGCATGCGTACGGTGGTGCGAGTCCCTCAGGTAGCTGGTCCTCCTGTTCCCAGGTCAACATGTCCACAGCGTACTTCAGGATGATAGAGAAGATGCTGTAGCTACGGGCAACCATGTCAGCAGGTAACTGAGCTACAGGATCCTGATGGGGCAAAAGGCAAAACAATGCTTACACTTAAAACAAGTGGAGAGAAAACTCCTGAAATAGAAAAGACACCTGGACAGGTAGACAAAAGGTAAAGAGAGACATGTATTTAGAGGGATGCGTCTTGCCTCCTGTGAGTGCCTGCTGCTTTCGTTGGGTGTGTGTTTGTTGCAGTAGGGACCTTTCTTCCAGGCCTCAGCATCTCCACAGTCACAGAAACCTCCACCTCCTGACGTTGTCATCTGTAAAACACACAGTTACACAGTCACAGGCACCAAAACCTTGTGTTTATGACCCCTAGAACACACACACACAAATACACTGAGTGTATCTGTAAGTCAATATGTCTGCAAGTATGTATATGAGATGTCTAATGATACGGATATTTATATCAAAATAGTCATGAATTTAAAAATTATATATATATATATATATATATATATATATATATATATATATATATATATATATATACACCTGTATATTGCGTATATTGCGACGTGTGTGTGTGTGTGCGAAGTGTGTGCATGTGCGTGTGTGAGAGAGCGTCACATGCAGCAGACAGGCTCTCGGGTTAAGTGTCTCAGTCTCAGCAGGTCTTTGTGCAGGTGACACCTTGTCCTTTGACCTGCAGCATTACAAACTGCTGAGGACTTTACAGGTATCTGGTTTAACCTCATCCACTAAAATGATTTAGTGGTTCAACCACAGTGGGTCTGCAGAGCAATTTTTGATGAAGTAGGGCAACAAAAAAACCACAGGAAATCAAAACACGTCCCAAAAACTGGATTGACACAAAATTGCACTTCTTTTTACACATGGGGCAGTTTTGGACAAAAAAAAAACCAGACTGTGTGCAAAGGCAGATGCAAAATGGACTGAACTCGCACAGCATTATTCTAGTCAACTGACTACTCAAAGCGCTTTGTACACTGCATGTCACCCAACTTGATGGCACACTGATGGCAGATGCCGTTATGTAAAGTGCTCATCAGTATTAACTACTTCAAGTCATAAAAAATCACACTCTTATGGGTGATCATTTGTGTTAAAGAGTCACGCATGCACAAACACTGACGACTGTGGGAGCAAACTGCAATAAGTCTTTGCTTCATTAGTATTCTACAAAAATAAAAACATTATCCCACAATATTGTATCACAATAATATGCAAGTGTTTTTGGTTCTGTTTGTGACAAAGCATCAGGTAAACACTGTGGGTTTCTGTGTGCAGTCTGTGTGTGTTTGTGTGAACTCACCCTGTACCGATGCTCTTTGTGAACGCTGCCCAGGAAACACTGCATGCACA
The DNA here is from genome assembly GCF_947650265.1 of Symphodus melops. NCBI lineage: Eukaryota > Metazoa > Chordata > Actinopteri > Labriformes > Labridae > Symphodus > Symphodus melops. The sequence goes on from NC_136705.1 coordinate 4,962,548, forward strand.
GGACACAGGTAGGGTCTGCTGCACACTCTCTAAACACACAAACACTGGGATTAATACCTGATCTGTGTTGTTGTTTTTGTATGCTTGTTGGGTTTGGCTTACCTGCAGGAGTAGGTGGGTTCCCCCACTTTGAACACATGTCCACAGAGTGGTGATGGCAGGTTCTTCTCCTGCAGGAGGGCCAGGCCAGAAGCCGGATCCTCCCCCAACAGGAGCCATTCCAGGGGAGCCAGGAGGAGTAGCTGACAAGCCAGCTCCTCCCTCTGTTCTTCCCTCTGCTCCTCCCTACTGCTGCCCCGGCTCGGGCCAAGGCAAAAGATTCTGGGTACATACAACGCTAGATGACGGTACACCTCCTGCTGCAGATCTGGCGCCACCAGCCATCGCTGAGGAGGAGGGAGAGGGAGATGAAGGACGTGGAGAGGAGTGCATAGATGACCCAACATCAGTGTACAATGGAAAATATTGCATCGATTACATTGAGAAAAGTCATCAGGATTGAAACCAAGTGATCTGTAGTTATAGAAATGTAGCGACAATGTGGAATGCATGTGTGAAACCAAATGAGCGAGTCCCTTGGACGAAGGTTTGAGCCAAGTCAGGGTGACACCAATGTGTGAGTGCAACAGGTCATTGTCTTCAACATTTAATGAGCCAGTGAGCTGGTTGAAGATGTTCACTCCTTACTGCCGGTCCTGAAATGTTCTAGAAAACATCAGGCGTTCAAATGTGAAATCTTGAGGACAGACTTAAGTGTTCTGATCTTTAAAAACAAGGATCGTAATACAGCTTCCGTTTTGGATGTTGTATTTGGTTTCTACTTATGCTTTCTTCTTACTCCACACATGAGCCGACTTGTGAATCAACTTGAAGTTTGACTTGAAGATTGGCATCATGGACTTTTCAGGTTTTAACTTGAACGCCGACAGGCAGTAGCCACTGTACGTGTTAGCATGAAGTCGTTGTTGGTCGTTTCTGTGGGATGCTAGCAATCTGATCAATTACAGCTGTTAGGTTTAGTTTTGCTGTGATGAAGCTCCTCAAATCTTAAACTCTACAGTCAAGACTAATTAAGAACTATTTTGAGGAAACTATAATAGTAGTGTTCTGTAGGAACTTTTCCTTGGACTGTGGGAGTCTAATAATCTGCTGCAGTTCCTCTTTCCACAAGTGAAGTAGCAGTCAGTGATCTGCAGTAGGCTAATCCGCTCTCTGTCACAGTTACTTAGTGTTACCTGCTGAGGCTCAGTGACACACTGGCCTAGTTTCTACCTGTGCTAATAACCAGCTGATATAAGGCTAACATCAAGCTACTATCTAATCTATACTGATCTTAAGCAAAGCTCGACTCAGGGGAACACCTCAATAATATAAAAAGAGATATCAAGTTATCAACAGGATAGCCTAGGACACTGTTGAACACTGATATTTTTTTTTTATTACATATTATTATTGTAAATTTATGTTTTTCCACTTTTGATTTCAATTATTTTTCAAAGTGTTCAGTATGAGGAAGTGTTAAACAAGCGATTAAGTGATAAATGCATGTAATACAGATGTTGCAAAATCAACAAGTAGTTATGTTTCAAAATCGTAATTTCAAACCGATCAAAATAATCAAGAGAAGGATTTTTGCCTGAATTAAGCAGCCTTATGTTGTATGATAAATAAATCAAAGCTAATTCATTTCCAATCTTAAACAATCTTGTGTTTAATCACTAAACCTCTCTTGTCCTGCTTGTTTCAATAATTGAAGCTTTATTCCATAACAATTTGTCTAATTTAAAACGGCTGTTCATCGTAAAAGATTAGTTACAGTAGATCATCTGCAACTTTTAAATCTCATGTAGACGAGACATCTGATGACATGTCAATCATGTCATTTCATTTTCATACAGAGCAAAGCAGAAAGACTCAGTTTAAGATAGAAAGTTGAAATCAAACTTCATGTTACCCAAACCACGAAGGCTTCAGGTTTTGTAATCCTTCGTTTTTTAAGACTACCATGGAAAAACGTAACACCCCGTCTGAATGAAGGGTAAAGGTGAGTTTTATAATGTTTTCGAGTTCATAACACATTCTCCTTCATCCCTTAAATGTGAGCACATTAAATACCTTGGTCCAATTCATTATGTCATGAATGTTACTGAAAAGCCTGAATATTTTTATTAGGTCAAATCAAACTAAAAATTGTTCTCATTTAGGCTCTGACCGTCTGTCTTTAGTGCTGCTTCACACTTAGGATTTTAATTCATTCAAGCAGCAGATCAAACAGCATCTCATAGATGACTGTCCACAACCCGGTTTACCTTTATTGTCACTTCTCAAATTTGTTGTCAGTCACGAATAAATGTAAATATCACATGAAGATACTGTCACGTGTAAATTTAACTGCACTCAATACAAAAGGAACTTCCAAACTCCATTAGACCTGCAGAGTCCCCTTTGCACCTTTAAGAAAAAGACACAAAGACCCAGCTCTATCATGGATATACGACCTTAATGAGGAGGATGGTTTTTATACTATTGATGAAGATAATGATGACGGTTTTGTTTGATAAGGACAAAGTTTGAGATGTTTTCTATCCTGATTTAAGGCTCTCAAGAAAAGCAGTCCACGTTGAGCTTTACCCGTCAGCAGCTGTGTATCTAACCTGTTCGTTTCTCACTTACTGACATTGTTTCCTCATGTCTAGAGATCACTGCTTGTGTTGTATTTACTCTCTAATGTAAGAAGCTTTGGATGAAAAAGGGTCTGTTAAGTGAATTATAGACAATACCACAACATCAGGTTTTGTGGTTTGGTCCAGGTGTGCAGAACAGAGTTAAATTTACTTTACTGTCAATGATCCTTATCCGATTCAATCGCTGTCCCATATGAGCCCAAATCGAGAAGTCTAGTTGGAGAGTTTAGCTTGTTGTCTGATGCAGGATTGGACGGGTCGGAGGTTTGTACATTACGAGGCTGATTACAGGCTGCTATAATTTAAAATAAAAACGTTGTTTAGAAAGTGCCAAACACAATTGTGTAAATAATATCGACAGCCAGTGTTTGGGTAGTGAGTTCGGGGTGACTGACAGCTGTTTTTGACAGCTTACATCTCCCGTACAGATGTTTTAAAGATCACTCCGTAGGCGAGCAGAGGAGCTAGCATTAGCATTAGCATTACAGCAGCTCTGCAGGTTGAAAAAAACAAGCCGAGGCGCAGGCGGATGAAACATTAAATTATGTCGTCCAGCTAGAAGAACAGCTATATTTGACACAGTAACAGCTCAGGTGAGGGTCAGCTGGCCTCTAAATCTGCGGTGCCGCTTACCGACGCGGTGTCTTTGGCGGAGAAATTCAGGAATTCTGCACATAAAGCGGATGGAAGATCTCTGTCGGACTGGGCCGCCGCCATCTTTCCTCCCTCTGCTGCTCTCTGCGGCTTCAACGGTGGAGAAAGAAAACAACCCGGAGCCGGAAGTCATCAACAGCTGAGGGGGCGTGGCTAAATGTTAATTACTGTGTATGGTTACAGACAGAGCTATATCTATATGGCTCTGGTTACAGACAGTCCCAAACTGTCCTAGCACCGACTTTATGGGTGTATTTTTGTTTGTTGGTGAGTCACTTTTTGTGGGATTATATTTATGGAGATGCCATTCAGCATTTGAAGAAGTCTTTAAAATACATCAAACTTGTATTTTTACATTTTGAAAGCAAAATGGTTTTTATGTTTTAGTTAGACATGTCAAAGTTAAAGGAATAGCCTATGCATTGCATTTATTTATTAAAAATAGGAGCAGTGCTTATTAATGAACTTAAACATTAGATTATGGCATAGACTCGTTTCCATCTAGTCCGTTTCGTTGGTTGGTTGTAAACAGGTAAACAAAGTTACATAAAATCATGGCGACAAGCTTAACCAAGACAACAAGTAATGACAACATACACTGTACATTAGTTGATTAAATTACAGGGCTCTTAAGTCTCACCCATTGGGCGTGAGACACAAGCATTTCAACCTGTGGTTTACACGCTCACACGCCACACCTTGCATTTCTCCTGCTGAGTCATTAAATGATTTCAAACCCTCTTCAATAAATAAACATCATGACCATGTTTCTGGAATTAACATCTGGATTATGTGTAAATGTTCCTATTGTTATGAAACTAGTACGTAAACAAACCAAAATAATGTCACACTGTACTAAATTATAAATCAACGAATCTTTACATGGACTTCAGTAGTTACCTTTGGAAATTTTGCTGAAATGCAAAAAAATACAACTCTCCAGTCCACATGTCTAGAAAAGTATTCAACAAAAGCAATCTTTATTTTGTGAACATTTTTCTGATGAACAATTAAACATTTTTTAAAAAGATAAAAAGACTAGATCATAACCATAAAGTTTTGCAGAAATTTGGTGCTTAAAAACTGATCAGAGTGTAGGAAAATAAATGTTGCTTGGTGCTTAACCCAACCCCCACCGCAGCCGCAAAAATCGTACTTTGAAATCAGTTCAAAACTCGAGAGCTCTGATTAATAGAAACACATGTAAACATTAAATCTGATCGTATTACAAGAAGACTAAAACTCAATACATATTTAACCTGTGTGCTCACTTTTACAAACTTGTTATAAAATTATCACGTAAAATCCCCAAAGTTCTGCTTTCTTCTTGTGTTTTGGTCTGGTTGATCTGATGGGTCATGCCTGGTCTGGACTGATCAGTCCAGTTTATCTCCTCAGACTCAGATCTTTTGACCGTCAGACCTGGTCTGAACCAGCTGCTGGACCAGAGTCCGGAGCTGCTTTAGTTCTGCTCGGATAGCCTGAAGCTCCTGGCTGTGCAGGTCCTGTTGCTGTGGGTCTTTTTTGGGTCGGTTATTGTCCTCAAGCTCCTTGTTATGTGGGTTCTGGTCCCCCAGCTCCTGATTTTCCAGGTTCTGGTCTTTCTGGACTTTGCTGCTGCTGCTGATAAAAAAAAATTGTAAGTTTGGCCGACATCATTCAGGGAGAATCTTGGGGAAAAACATTTTGTTTATCTTTATGAAGAAATACTTAGTTTGGTGCTCCCTTTTTTTTTTTATCACGTTACAAAAGGGTTACTTTAAACAGTTAGGGGCATGTTCATCTGGTTGTAGATGTTTGCCTCATATTTCTATTTTTGAGCCTGACAACTATTGGCTGTTTTTATTTGTTATTTCATATTTTTAATTTAATGTTGTGAATGTTGTATTGTACCTGAATGTATGGCTGTTCATTGTTGAGCCTGGCCAGGACACTCCTGAAAGATGACTGTTTGAATACGCTATGAGTAGCCTAAATAATATTATTAATAATTTATTAATCTGCTCAAAAGTTAAATCACTTCGTAATTCTAGTTAAATCCAGTTTTTGTGTAAATGTTAAAGGAGGAGTTTACAGGCTTGATCAAATACAGGATCAGAGTGGACTTAGAACAAGAATCTTCACAGACATGTTTTGGGGAGCTCTTCATCTAATTTAAACTTTTCGGAAATTGGGATAATATGTGACCTTCAACTTATGTATCACTTTTTTTCTTTACAGATGTTCATGTTCGTCACTATGAACACAGTAAACTGTGTTTTGAGTAGCTGTAAGCTATGAGTAGACAAGGGTTTGATTGACTACTGTGTTATTGTTCTAAATGTTGTCACCATATCAGTTGATTTGTATGAGTGATTCTCACCCAGGGCCTTTGACTGGGTCCATGTCTTTCTGCAACACCAGGAACTGATCCAATGTATTCTACAGAGCACAACATAAACACTTACAGTCTTGTTAAATCCTCAACTTCACCTTTAAAATAAACTAATAATTTGTTCTTACATACTTTAATCTGGGTTGTGATGTGGCCCATCTCATCATGGTAATGGGGGTTTGTTGTAATGTCATCATCATAGGCTTCGGCCAGTGGTGCACAGTGGTTTGCAATGTACTGGTTGTCATAGAAACGGCGGAGGAAGGGCATGGACTCCTCTACCTGCAGGATGACTGCGGCTTGCTGCATCACTGCATTTGCCTGCGAGTTATCATGCACCCTATATGAATGAGAACAAAGAAATACATAGACAAACACACAGACACATGTACATAACAATTAGATGCCACAGCCAGCAGCCATTCACTTAACCTCATGCAAACATTGTATTTACTGAGTGCAGTTTCATAATAATATATTTAAAAAAATGTATTGTTTAGTAGAGATGTGTTGCAGTTTGACGCGCCATGAAAGTTTGACATACTCATGGATTCTCTGAGTGATAAGCAATAGCTCGAGCCACAGTATGAGAACAAAATATGAAAGGTGGATTTCTCTGCCAAACAAGGCTATCCTCTTCAGGCTCTGTGTGTTTCCATACGAGGGTGCTTTTTGCGGGTCATATGATGCTTCCTCCAAAAAGAGGAGTTCAGCCTGTGGGTTATACTTCATTTAAACGCTGGCAAAACTTTTTCTTACAGCCATTACATTGGTAATCTTCATATTTTCATCATGTTTCTGCATAATAAGAACTTAAGATCACTTCAATGGCTCTTTAAACGATCCAAATAGTGCGGCTGATTAATGCCAGACAACAATACATCATCATCAGCTCTACTTTGTGCGACAGAGTGTGAAATACAAACAATGATTGGCATCTCTGCTCAGTTACAGTTTAAGCATTTAGATGTTTTTAGGATGAAACAAATATGACCTCTGACCTCTGGAAGGTATCTGTCAGCAAGGCCACCAGCATGTTCACACAGAGAATGGAGGAAGCAGCCAAAAAGGTCCCACACAGAAGAGGAGCCATGACGTTGTCCACTTTATTCATTGCAGTGTACTCGTACTCATCCACCAGAGTGATACGGTACAGACTAAACAGCAAGCCTGAGACAGATTGCATGCTGGGAACTGATGGGGAGCCTAAAGAGGAAAAAGGGACAGTTGGTTGAAAGAAATCTCAGAAGCAGCTAATTTGTCTGTTTTTAAGTTCTAGCTTTTACGTATAAAATAGGGCTGTCAGCATTAATGAGTTAATCATGAATAATTAAGGTCTGAAATGAATGCATTTGTTTTTTAAATTGGTTGCATACTATTTTGCCCATTTAAGTGCACCATACACAGGCTTTGTAGTGTATCCCTCTCGTCAAAGTGATGAAAAAGAATGACGCTTGCTTCCTCTTTGAATGTCTCGTTTAATTTTAACAGCTCAACTGGCAAGTCGAAAGTGAGTTCCTTACTCTGAGATTAAATCAATGTCATAACTTTCAATCTACCACAAGGTCCTTACTTTATTTCAAAATAAAAGCAGGGTTAAATTCAAATACCAAGTAAGCTTAAGGTTTCTTAAGTTCAGTGTTGCATTCATGTGTGTTATATGAGTATTTTAGTTTTAAACTGTTGTCTTCAGGTTAATTTATGTGCTTCATTTTGCAAATTTACAGAATATGGTATCAACATTATGAACCTCAGGAACAATCAAAGCAGCCCCAGATCCCACACACACACACAGACCTCCAAATATAATCCAGAAACTGCATGCGTAGGGAATAAAGATCTCAGCATACAGGAACAGGAAACACATCACATCCCCGACAATGTTCCCCAACATGACAATGAAAGGGCCCATTAACCTGCAGATAGATAAGCATCAAAGATGATTACAGAGGAGTCCCTACAAAGTCAGACATCCATGTATTCTAATGTTACCAGTGACTATCCCTTACACAGATCTCTTAGACACTCCCAAAGTAACATGAGCACTTTTAAACAATACTTTGTAACCGTTAAACTAAACAGGTGTCTGCCTACCTGAAGGCTCTGACATGCTTCATCAGCCGCAGCCACAGAAAGATGATGCTGACAGAGAACAGACGCAGGCTGAGGGTATGAAGACTGACAGATGGTCGGAACACGTCTACCATGTGGATGCTAAACGACACTGTAAGCAGAGAGTACACCAACCAATCAAACACATTCCTGACACACACAACACATACAACACACACAAACACGCACGTACACCCCGCCACACAACACACACGCCACAGAGTGATGAGTTATTTTTCCTCCTTATGTAAAAACAACAACAATAAAAACTAGACAATTGCTGCAGAAATTGTGAGGGTGGTTGCCGTGTGTGTGTCTGTGTATGCGTTTGTGTGTGAGACTGCAGTAAGAGTGTTTAACTGTAGTCAGCTAACAGCTAAAGGCCGGAAACACCACACATGATGAGAGATCGGGCCAAAACAATCCAACATGTTGAATATCCTCGATTTGAGATCGGAGCGGTCCCGACATTCTTCCGACCAGACGAGAGCAGTCTGAACACACCACACACGGCAGGATGATCTTATAAGATTATTTTATGATGATCAGGGCGTCCTTAAGATTATCGGGAGGGGAGAATCCCCTGGGAGACTGAAACATTACATTTCTTTATTTTTTGCTTTATGAGTGCGAGAACACTCAGAGCTTTTCTGAAAAACGAAAACGTTTACATCTCTTCAGCTTGTGTTAACCACAGACCTTACTTCAGGCGTCTAAACAAAAACCCAGTCAAAATCCCCATTGAGTTTTAGAGTTAGGAACCCATGGCGCTAAAGTGCTAACTCACTACCTGGTTTTAGGACTCAAAACTACACCAATCTATATGCGAGCAACAATGACTTCAGGATCGCGATTTACAAATATATTTCCAAAACTGAAGTTTTGGAAATATATTTTTCAGAGAAGATATTCAGCAAAGAAGCATAAAATGTGACATTAGGCTCCTACAATCTGTGTGCTGCCCTTTGAATCCCACAAATCCATTATTTTTCATCAGAGAGCTTTTTTGTTTTTTCTTGATTTGGTCAGAAACAAAAGAAAAGAGGAGTTTCTTACTGAAGCGCCACTGATATCTTTATCGCCTTCCTCTGAATTGACAGAAGTGACACGGATAACAGCTCCAAATAGAAGTCATGCATGCAGTGACAAATCATTGGCTTTTTCATTAGGGCCTGCAATGTTGGCAAGACAGTTTTAGAAGTGATGCAAATGTTGGACAGTCGATGGTTTCTCAGCTTGGAAAAAGACTGAAAACAGACAAAACAAGGTTCAGATGTTAGGGCTCCTTAGACATCTAACAATTGAAGTTTTTGAAGTTGAGCCTCTGAGATGGCTGTGTACTAATAATAACAGGGGCATGATGTGGACTGAATTATGAGACTGTTACATTTCTGATATATGCTATTTTGAATATTCATGGTCTTTGTTGTTTTTGCCTTTACAGGAATAGGCAAAGTGCTGTAAAAGTATGGCGCACCAAAAGTTCATTCATTTACAACTGAGATTGCTGTGACAGCAAAAAGAAAATCATTAAAAAAAATACATTTTTATTATTATTGAAAATGGGCAACTGCCATTATTTATTTCCTGTACAAGTATAAAATTATATTTAGCAGAAAATTATATTTAATAATTGAAGTTCACAAACAATTTCAAATAATAATAATAAAAGAAAACGTGTTTTCTTTGTGTTGACAGATTCATTCACTACAGGCTGTCAGAGGACTGCTGGGGTTGCTTGGCAACTAAGTTTGACACTTGTAGTCTTTGGAATCTTTTGTAATTTTTTTCATCTTAACATTTCTGTTTACATTTGAATATCTAGAATGTGACATCATCTGGAATATGACATCATCAGTTATGCAAGAGATCAAAGACAAAAAGTAACTATCAAATGTCTTTGGTAAATTGTTCTTGAACTCATCAGGACATCAGCAACCAGTGAGCTGACGGTATACTCAACAGGATCTGATTTTCAACTTTTAGCTGCTGACTTTAAAAGCCATGGCTAAATCTAGGAATGTCACAACTGATTTACCAGACTTTGAGATGGAAGCTCTAGAGTCAGAATTAGCTCAGCTCCAAAAACAGCTTATATTTAATCAAAGACAAATGAAGGAAAACTTAAGGAGGGAGAAGAAAACCGACTTCAAAGACAACCGTGATCTTACAATTCTGCGAAGGGAGAATGAAGAGTTCAGCACAGAGGCGGGTCCATGTTACAGCATGACGCTCGAGGAGCGTGATACAGAGGACGAGGAAAGACTTAGAGATGCGTTAAAGCTGTACGGCAAACTTTCTCGAAAGTTGGAGGAGAACCAAGATAAATGGCGTCGCGAAAAGTTAAGAGAAAAGAGGCAGACGATAAAGCATCTAAGGGCACGGGACCACGATTATAGAATACTCGCAAACCTTGACAGAAGGGAAGAGCTTATAGAGAGGTATGAAAGGAGGAAGGTATTTGCCCTTTCTTGCGTCAGTCAAGGTAATGTAGACATCATTCATTTGAAGAAGGAGGAGGGGTTTTTAGAAAAAGAACATGAGTCTTTTCTAAATGACAAAAAACGGTTCGAAAAGAAACATAAGGCGGACGAGACGTTGAATACTAAACTTCAGCACGAGGCTAATGCTATTCATGATGGACTTAGAAAAAAACAAAAGGTACTGAAAACGAAGACCGCTGAGGCAGAAGAGAAACTTCAATGGTATAATGACGACGTGGGCCAACTGACCGCTACTCTGGAACATGAGCGCAGACGGCAACAACTCTTCGTTGAACAATCTAAGCAAAAGTTAAGTCATAAGACGGGACGTAAAGAGTTGTCTCTCAAGAGGATTTACGAGCTAAAGAGGATATGTGCAGGAGAGAAGTCTGTGGACGAGCTGAAGGAAATGTTTGAGATGATGCAGAGTATGACAGGGGAGGAAGACTTAGACCTGGCGGTCACACGATTAATCAAGGCGGATTACAACTCCTCTGTTCTAGAAAAACTCATCCATGACCAAAACACAAACACTGAGGCTCTCAGAGATGAAAACAGTCATTTGATATCTGAGCTGGAGCAGCTAACAGAAGCAGATTTACAACACGATCAAGACATTTCCCTGCAGCTCAGAAGTTTACAGAAGCAAGGAAGTGAAATGGAGGAACGGGCTGAGAAATATGAAAACCAAAACGCCATCAAAACAAAATTCATAGACCAGGCCAAGAGTAGATTACAAAACATTTGCTATCAGATAGAGTATGACTCTACAGTAATTCAGGATGATGTGAGCAGCTTTTCTCAGGACGTCCAATCCTCCTTGAGTTTTGTGGAGGAGAAGATCAATGAGATGATTGTCATTGAAGCTTTTCTTGATGCACAAAATCAAGGGGACTCAGATGACAACATTGACATTGACAGTATGCAACCTCAAAAATCTTTCAAGAAGAGGACCAAAAAATCTGTTCAACCAACACAGTCGAGAAATGTCTTTAATGCAGGGGAGCACACCCGTAAGGGTACACTTCAGACTCCTCCCCATCACAATGTCCCTGCGGCAAGTCATCAAAAACCCCTAAATGCCAAGAAGGATGATCTGACTAAGCTGAAGCCATGTCTGCCACAGACTGCACAATCCAAAACCTCAGTGAAACCAGAACAACTTTGTTCATCTAAGCAGCGCTCTCAAACAACTGCCACGACAGTTGGGTCACCACCTATGCAGAACGAAGATAGTCAGCCACACATTTCACAAAAGCAGCATCAACCAGTGACGCCACAATCCAAAGGCCAGGGTGTTTCTTTCATCAGCCCTAGGAGTGTGCAGGAATCTTTGCATGCATCCAATCAGAAGTCAGGACTAAGAAGGAGAGAATGGCAGCCATTCGCAACTTACCAAAGTAGTCTACCGCGTCGTAAGACCCCGCTGAGGCCACGTGAGCCACAATCCAAAGAGCTGGGTGAATCTTTCATCAGCGCAAGGAAGCTTTACCCATCTCCTTATAGTGAGAAGCCCAGTAGTAAAGAAATATTGGGGCTGCCACATATACCCAACAAAGGTACTGTAAGAGAAAGTGACAGCCCGATGAAGCCATGTCCACCACAGACAACACGGTCCAAATGCCAGAGTGAAACTCCTGGGAGATTGAGGCTACAACATATACCCAACAAAGATACTGTAAGAGATAGTGAGAGCCCGATGAAGCCACGTCCACCACAGACAACACGGTCCAAATGCCAGAGTAACTCTCTCAACAGCGCAAGGAAGCTTTACCTATCTCCTTTTCGACAGCAGCCAAGATCCCACTGATATCTGATATCAGTTATGTCACATAATCAGACCCACCATATCAACATCAGACTTTACTATCCAAAGGGATAGTAAAGTCTGATGTGAACTACGGTGCGGTGTGGGTTTACTCCGGGGAGCTCCGGTTTCTTCCCACGATTAAAAATTAAATCCAGTTCTAATTGAACAATAAATTTAAAAATCACTCTACGATACTTTTTATTTGAGTTTGTTTTACCTTCAGAAAGTAGACTACATGCACTAAATCTTTCAACTTTGAAACACAAATGTATTCTTTGTCTTTGGTACTCTTTACTTCAACAGTTTCCACCATAAAATGACAATAAATGATAATGAATTAAAAAAAGGAAAAAATGTATTTATAACCAATGTATAAACCAATGTATTAATATGAATAATCAGAATGACAAGATTTCATATGAGCTTACTGTTCCCTTCCAAAGCAAAACACCGCCACTATAATGTTTAATAACAAGTTCTTTACAAAGAACAATTCACATGACAAAGTAAGAACTCGGGAAGGCACAATATGGAAACTTTTTTTTTTTTGTGCTCACAGAAACTACTAAAAAGAGGACTCCCTTCACAACGTTCATATACTCCCTAAATAATGCTGGTCCTCATCTTCTGGGTCATTTCACTGGGTTGATTTAAGCCACGGCGGGAATATTGACCCAATATTAGACTGAAGTGATCCAACGGCTGAGCTGAGCCCATCGAGAGGGGCGTGGTCAGACACAGTGCATTTGCATTTAAAGCTACAGACACAGATTTGGTCAGAAACAAAAGAAAAGAGGAGTTTCTTACTGAAGCGCCACTGATATCTTTATCGCCTTCCTCTGAATTGACAGAAGTGACACGGATAACAGCTCCAAATAGAAGTCATGCATGCAGTGACAAATCATTGGCTTTTTCATTAGGGCCTGCAATGTTGGCAAGACAGTTTAGAAGTGATGCAAATGTTGGACAGTCGATGGTTTCTCAGCTTGGAAAAAGACTGAAAACAGACAAAACAAGGTTCAGATGTTAGGGCTCCTTAGACATCTAACAATTCAAATATATTAAAAACTAAACATGGTATCACCAATCTGTTTGGACTGTGAGTGACAGCACAAATAGGCGCACGTTTTGATGTATTGTATTTCCATCTAGCATTCAGACTGGGACCACAGTCGCAATTTTAAAACATGAGTGAAAACTATGAAATTCTGGACATGACTTAGAGTGAGAGCCCAATGTGTGTGTATGTGGTGCGTGACTGTCAAACAAATTCCTCTCCTGGGAGACTGAAACATTTTATGTTTTTACTTTTTGCTTTATGAGTGAGAGGACACTCAGAGCTTTCTTTTGATGTATTTTGTTTATATATGCGAGCAACAATGACTTCAGGATGGCGATTTACAAATATGTTTCCAAAACTGAAGTTTTTGGCCGTTACACTCTAGGATTTCAAATTTTGCCATCTGCTTTGAATGGGGCAAATTTTGGCCAATTTTTTGTCACTTAAACTCGATTTGTGTCCAAACCGTGTGCCCGGGGTTTCCACAAAGTAATAGCACACTTTTTGGGGCCGAGCCGGTCGTTTTGATACCTTTCTTGTGTGTGTGGCGCAAACGCTGTGGGAGGAGTAGCGCGGCCCGTTTTGTATTAACAATTGTAGTAGTGTGGTTTGCCTTTCAGGCAACCACCCTAATTTGTTTGTTTTCCTTTATTTTAAATGTCTTTCTTTGTTCCTTTATGCCTTATCTGTAAAGCACTTTGGTCAGCTGAAGCTGTTTTGAAACTTGACACTTGTTTGTGTGTCTGTGAGTCATACCAGAGGTCCTGGCGGTAGTTTCCTCTCCTTCTGCGAATCCTTTGGTTCTGATCTAATAGGAAAACTCTCTCCTACACACACACACACACACACACACACACACACACACACACACACACACACACACACACACACACACACACACACACACACACACACACACACACACACACACACACACACACACACCCTCGTATCCTTCCAGCTGTGGTTCATTCATTGTCGATTCATGGATTTTACAACCTGACATTTCCTACCTGAGGCCACATGGGATGTGAACATTGCAGGTCGTCATGGAGACGGCGTTCAGCCCACTGACGCCAGAGGTGCATCCTCTTTCTCGATCGCAGGATGTCCTGCACCTCCCTTAGCACCTCCTCCAGAGTCAGCACGAGTGCCAGGACCACAGAGAAGATTCGCCACCAGTCCTGATTCAGACAGACACAGTAATGGAACAGACAGTTAACAAAAGCATCAGCCAGGTAAAGACAGACAGACAGACAGACAGACAGACAGACAGACAGACAGACAGACAGTCGGACAGACAGACAGACAGACAGACAGACAGACAGACAGACAGACAGACAGACATACAGACAGACAGATCACCTCAGGGAGGGTGTAGCGATCGGGTGAGTGTCTGTGGACAGACACAGAGATAGCCACAGTTGTCCAGGAGACATTGAATAGGATGTTAAGGACGAGGAGAAGCCAAGCCCCCAGTCTGGCACCGACACACAAACAGGTTGACAGAGACAAACAAGCAGGTAGAGCAGAGACATAAGGATCTAAGGGTTCACTCAGTGAAGACAGTGAATTAAACAAACCAGGTGGGACATTACCGGCCGTATAATTTCCATTTGATCTGTATCAGTTTAAGGAAGACTGGGTGCATGATGAGGTCCAGTTTCCCCTGTTGCACCACCACCTCCAGCTGGGAGCAGGGACCATACAGATCAGCACAGAACAGTTTACAACTCACTGTTTATTGTAATTCGTTTAATATACACTGTTCATGGCTAACTGATCACAATAATTGCATCCTAGACATTTTTTTCAATATAAAAGGGTCAAGACAAACTAATTTTCCAACTTTGCACAGGTCATTGATAAGTGTTGATAAAACATGGTTCACAGTAAACATGTTGTAACAGACTTTACACTGTTCACTGCACACTTTTCACTGTAAAATGTTCACATGCTGTTTATTGCTAACTGTAGGATTTTCTCTGCAGACTGCGGTTTGTACACTATACACTGTTCATATTGATACTGCTCTGTAGTGCACACAGTACAATGATCAATGTTCAGTGTACACTGAAGATAGTAAACTTTGCACTACACACTACACACTGCACATTAAACACTGGTCACTGGTTTGTTATACTCCTACCTCAATGCACATTAGTTTACTATAAACTCTGTAGTTTGTTAAACCATACTGTACACTTACCAATGCAACAGTGGAAGATAAAAACAGAGTATAGTCTGATAAGGCAGTTTCTAATGTAACTTTGGTAAATGTGCTGAGTGCTCATTATGGATGAATGTTCGGTCTTATATTCTTAAATACCATACCACAAATTACTGTCATTTACTGCACTTTTGTAATGTGAACATTTCTTGTGAATTTGTGCTAAACAAATTAAAAATGGATTGATTGATTATCAGCGTCCAGTTCAACTAACTTAACATTATAATAAACTGAAGTTAATTTGTGAAACCTACTGGAGATGTTGGCTCACTGATGACGGCTTCTTTAAAACACAAACAGACAGTCAGACAGAATATCAGATAGAAAAGCAGACAGACATCGATACCAATAAGTGAAAAAGTATAGAATCATACAGTGAAAAAAAAGCAGCATCAGTATCAGGAGTATTAATACTAACATCAACAACAATGCCATCAAAGTATTTCCCCAGATGACTATAAGACTAAAACTACACTAGTTGAGGTCCTCTTTAGAGGCTGGTGGAAGTCAGTAAAGGACCAGTTTGTAGTGAGTGGAAGACCACTAAATGACCTGTACGAGACCATTAAAGATGCCATAGAGAGCCATGGAAGAGTGACCAATGAATTAGGGTTAGTTTTACCTTGGTGGGGAGCCTTAGGTGTTTCTGGTTCCAGCAGGTTTAGGTAGTAGAACTGCTGTCTGGTTAATCTGTCGCTCACATGGAACTGGCTGAGTGCCAGCAGAGCCTGAACACAACAGTATCATCATTCAAATGAATCAAGATACGCCTTCTTCTATTTTACTGTTTGACAGTACTCATTTAGTAATAGACCAATCACAACCCTGTTAGCTGTCAGTAGGCAAGTAATGGTTACCACAGGGCTCATCTGACCAATCAGAGCAGTTATGCAGAGCTGTCCATCAGCGTCTAACATCCCAGCCTCGGCTCCAAGCTCCAACAGCACCCGAGCTGCTTCACTGCGCTCTGAAAACACACACAGCTTGTACTGATCTGATAGATTAATATCATGTTATCATGTTGAGTCATGTCACTGGTTA
Source organism: Symphodus melops (assembly GCF_947650265.1). Classification (NCBI taxonomy): domain Eukaryota; kingdom Metazoa; phylum Chordata; class Actinopteri; order Labriformes; family Labridae; genus Symphodus; species Symphodus melops. The sequence goes on from NC_136705.1 coordinate 4,978,996, forward strand.
TTTCAGTTAGTGTAGTAACTGTGATGTCAGAAGTGTAGAAGTAGGTGAGGTCTGTGATGGTTTATGACAATAATACCAAGGTTGGCAGCTAGCTGCAGTGGAGTTCTGTGTTTGTAGTCGATGCAGCTGATGGAGGCTCCTGCCTGCAGCAGCAGTCTGATTGAACCTGCAGCATCATTCTTGGCAGCGTAGTGAAGAGGAGTCTGCTGGTCCAGAAGGGTCCGAGCCTCAGGATCAGCTGAGGAGAGCAAATGCACAAACCCTTTGATCAGATCAGGTTTGGACAAATGCAGCATCTTAAAGTCTTAACTAGAATATCACTTTGAAAACCATTTGGGAGTGTAAGTTGTTAGTTTAAAATTATTGTTTTTATTGAAATATTTTGGTCGACAGCTAAACTTGGACAGAAAGTTCAGGTTTCAGGTTTTCATTGATAAAAATGTTAAAAATAAGTTAGGGACATGGTCTATCTGTTCACACTAACCTTCACGGTCTAGCAGAAACTGAACCATGTCCTGATAGTCCAGCGCCGAGGCCACATGAAGTGCTGTGACTCCAAACTGATCTGGTCGGAGGAGGTCTGAGCCCCGGTCTAAGAAGAATCGCATCACATCCACACTCCATGCCCTGGAAATCTGAAAAACAACCAGAGCAATGTTTGTGTGTGCAATTAAATGTGTATTTGTAAAACAAATGTATTGTATTTATATGTGATTGTCTCTGAAGAAACACTTTAAAAAAACATTTTAAGAGCTTAGAGCCTTTATTTGATATAACAGTTTTGAGAGGTGAGAGTGGGGGAAGCCACACTCCAAACAGGCCCAGGACCTGGAGTTGAACCTTAGACCAGTGTGATATGGGGCACCTGCTCTGCTCTGCAGCGCCTCAACAAACACTTACAGTCAATGGGAGGATTTTGACTCGTACTGAATTTATCAAACTAACTCACCAAAATGTAGGGAAAAGTTTGCATCAATTAAAAAAAGTTTTTTTTAAAAATGTGTCTCTTTTCTTATTGTACTCGAATGAAGAGGAGGATGGCATATAAGACAACACAAGTTTTACGGTGTTACCAAGGCTTACTAAATTATCATCTTTGCTGCAAACGAGTCCAAAAGCAATAAAATGTAGTGTGGAGAGGAGCCAGAAGAGTCTGAGGTGGAATTTAATTTTGAAATAAAACTTTTTAAATGACCCTGATTCTGAGAAATAAGGAAATAGATCAATATTAGTGAAGAACATATTTCATATTGTTCCAGTCACGTGAGAGGGAGGAGGTTGGGTTTCATGTTTATGTTATTCTTACATTTTGTTGAATGTAAGGTTGAAGGTGTTTTCTGTGTTGTAAACATTTTGAAGCAACACTAAAATAAAACATTCAGAATAAAAGAAATCATTAAGTCATATATTTACCTCGTGCATGATGGTCTGTCCATATCGGTCGCAGCTGTTTGGATCAGCCCCGTCAGAAATCACTTCATCCAGAAACTGAAGGTCCACCTAATCAAAAACCCAAACAATCATTAATACTCTCCTTTATAATATAATGTTTGAGAGTCATCAATGAAAAAACATTTCTTCAATTCAGCACTTCACCTACTGTACTATGTCACACATTTTCCCTGCCTTCAAAATGTTTGTAAGCATTGGTCAAATTTTGCTTCCCAGTGTGCTGATTTGCCCATCAAGGTTCATTTCATTGAACACAACTCTGGTGTTGGTGTTAATTCATGTGTATGTGTGCACATAATTAGGCCTCCCCCCTGCACAAGTCGGTGCCCCAGTTAGGCCATCCAGTAAAATTGTCTGGACACGCCACTCTTCTGGTATTTGGACCTGGTCTCTTACAGGCGCTCTGTGTTACCTGGTCTGTGTCGTAGTTAGAAGCAGCCAGCTGTCTGAAGTGATTTAGGAGTTTTCTATTCAGTTCCTGGTTTTTACTTGTGTCAGTCTCGTCCCTCTGCTCCTTTTCCCCTTCATTGTCCTCCGCCAGACCTCTGTACCGTGTCTCCAACTGAACGCCTGAATATACATCACAACATTGAAACTTCAAGAAAATTCAGAAAACATATACTCGGGCTCAGAGCCTCGGTCTCACCCTCTAGTTTCCTTCTTCTCTGCTTCCAGCGGCTGCAGGTGTATGAAGCCCACCAAGCTGCAGATTTGACTGCTTCTGACATCCTGGACTTAGACCTTTGAAGAGACTCAAATACTCGAGGACTCCCCGAGAAATGAGGGCTGTCAAAGTCCTGATTACACCCAGTGACCTAAAGACAAAAAAAAAGATGCTACAATAATACTGTGATTTTAACAGTTTGATAGTTTCCAAATGTTTTCATACTTTATGATGTCTGTTATTTTATTGCACGTTCTCTCAATTGAACAGGTAAGTTTCCATATCAAAACATTAAGATACATGAGCAGGAGTTTAGTTGCAGATTTTTGATTATTAAAGATTTCGAAATTTCCAAATATTGGGAGTCAAGAGCTTTACTATTGTTTTAAATATTATATGAAGTTACGATTATTTCTGTTTAATTTCATCGTCTTAATGTATTTTCAAGCTTAAAGTGTGTCATGTAAAAATATCTTCTTGTGCTAACTAATCAAGCTCCACCATGTTGAGACTCCTAGCAGACTAAAGCAAACACTGACTGCACTTCTAGTCTCACCTGGGTTGTGTTGGTGCTCTCAGTCATCTCCAGCTCCAATCCAGGATTCTGCAGGCCTGTTAGTCCACTCTGGGTTCCCCTCCTCATCCTGATTCTTACTGTGTCCGTTAGACCTGCTTCTCCTCCTGAAACAAGCTTGACGTAACAGTTCTGGCAGGTGCTACTGAAAACCTGCTTAAGTTCCTAAATCCTGCTGGAGTCCTGGAGAATCAGAAAGAATGGGCTGATCTGCCTTGGTCTTAACTTTATGGTTTTTGTATAGGTGATCAAAACAGAACCATAAAGTCAGCTGACAGTGACATCCATCAGCATGCTGGCCTGCTCAAAGGTTAATGGTTTGTCTTATCAGAGGGTGGAGGCTTCAGGTCCACGTTTAGGTCCATAAAATTAATCTAAACAAAACAGTCAGAACTTGAGATTTTTTCCTTCTGTCAGTGAGTGGCTGAAGTTTAACAAACAACTGACCTACACAGAAGGATATTATTTAGAAAACTTTAAGATTAATAAAAAAAAATACACTTAATGTTGATTAACTGGCTCATTTGTTTTGAATTTGTGAGCTTCACAAAACAGATACCTTCATATTTACAACAAAGAGATCTATGATTATTAACCAACCTTTAAATCCTACTGAAACTTTCCAACATCATTTTTAGGTTATCTAATGTAAAAATGTTGCAGTGAATCTTTTTTAAAGCTTTTTAAAGAAACAGATGAATCTATATCACATCCAACAGCAGACCAGACCGTCAGAGAGAAGAGTGATTGATTCTAGCTCAGTTCATTTAATTGCCTGAATACAACAGGAAAGATGGAATCCTTGTTTTGAATAATCCAGTTTATTTTTGTGTAAACTGATTCACAGTTTTTGGTTGAGTATCTGTTTGAATTGATTACAACAATCCAAACAACAGTCAGTGTTTAAAATGTGTTTAAAATGTGCATCAAACTGTGACTTCACAAGTCCTGAATGATCGTATGTTTCAAAACTGCTTCTCAGTCATTCCAACAAGCTGCAGCTGTGGCAGAACAACACGTGTGTATGTGCGGTGTCTTTCTTTATTTGCTGTATACAAAAAATAATGATTCTTTATCCCTCATACATCAAAATATTAAGTCGTACTGATCATTTAAAAGTTGGTTTTGTCAATAAACAATATAGTTGTAAAATCAAAATTACAAGGCAGCGATAATCTGGTTTGTAAATAATTACAATATTCTGTGTAGACGTCTATATTTTTTTCATGTAAGCTCCATTAAAGAGAGTAATCTTTCTCTGTTAAACATCAGATGGGAAAACGATTGTTTTTGTGAATGCATAAATAAGCTTAACAGACTTCAGATCCAAACTCCCAAAGCTTTGATTATCAGCTGCATGTGCCGGTCAGTGGTTAGATTCCTTCTTACTGGTGCTAAAGTGTCTATGGACAACAACTGGGAACATCTGGTTTCATCCAAACCAGTGGTCTCCCATACACTCTCTGTTCCAGGTGATTCCACAGAGCCAACACCACTCTGCTTTGCACAGAGGACACTGCATGTGCATACAGCCGCCTGTAGAGGGAGACAGCACATAATGACACATCACATCTCTGAACCCCACACAGAAAAAAAACAACATATTTTGAAACAAACGAGATGATAGAACACAGATGTTATGTTGAATCTCATCCTGGCGATACTCGATATGAGACATAGAGAATATCTTATAAGCCCTTTAAAAATCTGTTGAACTGTAACCACAATGGTTTCCTTTGAATTTCAATAAACAATCAGAATATAATACAGCAAGAATAAAGAAGGAAAGAAGTTGGATGTTTATGCATGATTACATGGCCATAAACAAAAGTGATTTCAACATATCCCTCACTATAAGATAGCATCAGACCAAAGTTCAATTCTTGATTGTGCTCTTGAAAATATGTCCAGAAGCTCAAATTGGCCCAGTTGTCAGGTATATCATAGCTATAACAGCCTGAAGTAGGCAGCCTGTGATTGCTACCAATCACAGGAAAGAAGAGTCAAATGATGAGTCACGCACCCCCTTTGGACAGAAAGCTGATGATGAACTTTCTTCTTGGTATAGCCCTCTGTTGTCATTAGTTCACAGTTAGTTAGTAGGATCAGCTCATTTCTCACCGTTTCTTTCCACGGGAACTGAACACTTTGGGCAGCGTTTAGTTGACTCCTGCACCAGAAGGAGGGAGGCTCTATCCCACCTCCCTCTGAGGGACGCCTCCTCCTCCACAACAAATCCCTGAGGAAAGGCATAGAAGGGGAGGAAGGGGGTTAAAGTGCAGAAATGAATAGCGACCCAATATCGAAACCTTTCAGCTATTGTCTGACAATATGAAGACCATGTTGCCTCTGGGAGCAACAGCCACTGCGGCTTTCACTGGAGCCGGCATATTATGGGCGGCCACATCCTTTTCTGTATTTTCTGACAAGGTCTACGACTACATTGTTAGCTGCGCACATAGATGTCTATTTTGTACTGAATATAAAGAATCAAAACAATGTAATCTATGGCTGAGTTGTCCTTGATTGACAGGTAAGCTCACCTGTGAGGCTTCACCTTGGGGTGGGATGGGCTCTGCGTGACAAGTCCCCTCATGGTAGCCCTCCCTGCATTCTTTGCAAAAGACAAAGCCACATCCCAGCTGTCTGTCACACTCCACCCTTCTGCTGCCCTCAATCGGGACAAGTCCCGCCCCACAGCCAGGTGACGGGCACATGAGTCCTCCAATCTCCTGCAAGCACTCTTCTGCCCCGTACTGCAGGTACCGCTCATACTATGAGGGAGAGAAGAGAGTAGAGATGTAAAAATAGACAACAGACATGTTGGAGCGCCATATAGCGGGAGCTGGCCGGTTATTGGAAGAACCACACACTTCCTGAATATTTAAATCCGACCTCTCACCATTACTTTGAAAGTTCTCACTGGACTTTCTATTTTTCAACAATTAAATATTCAAAATAAGTCTGAACAGATCCACCACTGGACATTCAATGTGCTGAACATATATGCTCTGTCAGGATAACATTAAACCAACCCAGTCCCACCTGCAATTCTTTACAACACTAATGGTCTGTGTGGTACGTCTTAACAGACGCTGCCTGTTAATGTTGTTTTTAAATTCTTGGACTTCATCCTCAGTGAGAAAGTAGCCATCCTTACTACTCGTTGACTGTGATAGTTAAGAAAAATGTTTGTTATGGCAACTATGCATTTACTTCTGTGACGTCTCTATTGCATTTTATTCCCTTCTCTAAAGTTGGTGCGTTTCTTAACTTTTGAGGATGAGGAGTAAAACACTTGCCTGATCGTCTCCCAAAATCCGGAAATGATGCAACTCCTTAACGAGGGAGTCGATGCATCCAGCTGGAAACAGATCAGTTCATGAAACGTAAATATTCAAAACAACAACACATAAACACACAGTTATGGACTGTTCCAACCATCTGACTGACACATTTTCCACTTATGAATTAAGATAAGATAAGATTAGACTTTATTGTCTGTTTACAAAGAAATGTGTCTTGCAATAAAAGCTCTGAAATCCTCTCATCCCAATCACATCACACTGAATAGACTGAACGTACAACAATATAAATAATGTTAGGAGACTGTCTATGAAAATGTTGAAGTGCTCAGAGTCCATGTGGAGCCCAGGTCAGGTACAGTAATGATTGGAAATGTGTGATTGTGAGTGTTGATACTTGTTCCTCTTTGGCACCTGAAAAGGCCAATCAAAGGACAGGAGCTGATGCTCCTCATGTAGGGCATGAGAAGGGTCTGAGGCTATTTTGCCAGCCAGTCTAGATAGATAGATAGATAGATAGATACTTTATTGATCCCGAGGGAAATTCAAGTCAGTCTGAGGGTGTGCTTAGGGCAGCCCACTCAGAAAAAGTGCTCAATACTGTGACCCACCGTCTTTGAACAGATACCCCGGAGTCTTAGTATCCTAGACTTTAGTTGGATTGAGAAGCTGCAGACAGTCTGGATGGTGGAGCAGAAGAATAGGTGCAAGATCTTCTTACTGGTTTTTTAATGATATTAATTGTTCAAACTTTTTTTAGTGATGATACTCGTCCATTAATTTAAAAAAAAAAAACCCTGTTCATTTGATGATGGTTAAAATGGTGACGCTTATTATTAAAATGATGATTCTGGGAGTGCAGAATAGATCTTAGTGATTAATAATCTCTATGAACAGATTCTACATTTACAACAAACACTCACCAGCACAGGGAAGAGAGTAGCCAATCACAGGATGACACACAAACTGCCGCTCGTTTAGTCGCGTCTGACAGTAACGACGGAAGCAGTCTAGACAGATCACATGACGTTCCAAACACTGGAAGACTACAACTATGTCCCTGAGATAGCAAGACAGGGACCGAGTGACAGGGAGGGGAGGGAGGGAGGGAGAGAGAGAGACAGGAAGAGCGAGAGTTATCTTCAGTGAAATTTACTTTTCTTGACCACAGGTTTGTATTAAACAGAAATGATTCAAAAGAGTGAGTTTATGTATGTTACATGATGTCAGTGCAGGCAATACAGGGGACTTCTCTGCTGTTGGTCATAATGAGGTCCAGGGGCACAGAAATGTCGTCATCTGATGTTGGATGGGATGCACATTTCATGTAGAACTCCTGCCCACAAAAACACAAAGTAACTACATCTCCCAGAGTTCCACTGAAAGGACTACATTCACGGAGACAAATGCTCAGTCACACCAGCTTACCGCAATGTTGCCTTGACAATCTTCTGTTTGGCACACGCCATGAATACGACCTTGTATAAGGACATCGTCCCAACAGGATGGACCCTAAAAAACAAAGGAAAAAAAAACTAATGATGTCTTATCAATGACCAATAACAATGTGAATACACAAAGGGTTCATGGGACTAATTTACCAACATCTTCCAGTGTTGTATAGTTCAAAAAGCCAACGCGATGATGATTAGAGAATATTCATAAGCAGAGTGGTTCAGGACAGCATTGTCATGAGGTATGATTCTTTATTTATCCCCGTGGGGCAATTCAAAAGGCACAGAGCTGCACCAATCGATTGACCACAAGGGCGACCCGTATACACCCCTGACGGAGCAGGAGGAGCAATTCGGGGTTAAGTGTCTTGCCCAAGGACACATCGGACGTGTTGCTGGCAGGAGCAACACGTCGTTGAGAGACGACGACTCTACCAACTGATTCACAGCCATGGGGCCATAATTTAAAATTCAAACAATGATAGAGGACTTCCTGTTGGGTTTTGACTGTGGGTGTAAGAGGATTTTATATACCTCCTGACATGCTCATCATACATGAAAAATGTCAGGTACGTAAGTGAAAAAACGTCTAAAGGGGAAAACTTTTTGAAGATTTCAAGAGGGCGCCACTAAGCCATTTAGCCACACCCACTAACTTAAACCCTTTGAAACATTTTACTTTCCCATTGGGATCATGAGTATGACGTTTTGTGTTTATACGACCAAGATAAGCCCCTCCAATAACTACTTCCTGTTTGATGACAAACGATTAGTCCATATTTCAACAGCTTTTGACACAGGACTTTGGAGCTGGGAAAGACAGTACGGCCAAGGTCTTAAGATGCTTATCAGTGATTTTGAGGGAGATGTGAGCAAACGTGCAGCAATGGCAAGTGCAAATAAAACAGTGCTCCGAGGTATTGACTCCCTGTTGTGGCGCTGTGACTAATGAAAAAATGTCAATCATGGATTTGTTCAATGATGATTGATGATGAACAAAGTATATCAGAGTTATCAGCATTTCCTTTTTGTGTGCGTTGCAAAAACAGCATCAAACTTTGACATCGTGCCTGGGCCATGCCCTATGGTGATTCCCACAACTTGTCTTCTATCAGCTGATAACAGGCGTGAATTGGAAAGACGAAAGCACGTAGGCAAGTGCGTTTCATCGAGGCATTAATGGACTTTTTGGTAAGTCTTGGCACGGTTAACCTGTTAAAAAAAAACGTTCACGTATGTGGGTGAAAAAAGCTATCACGGGAGGCCTTTTTGAAAATTTCAAGGGGGGCGCCACTGAGCCATTTTTCCTTGCACTTGCATGGAAACACTATCACGCGTACATTTTCCACACTACTGATCTTGATGCAAAAATGTTCGAGTTTTTATGCGTGTTAAAGCCCCCAAATAAGTGATTCATTTGTGCACAGGAAAACCATGAGTCAGGACGACAATTAGTTACATTCCAGGAGGGTCCTTCACACTGTCAGGGCTTTGGGCCATAGTAAGTACTGTGTAGCATACAGACTAGACTCACCCTACTCAGTGTCAGTGTGGTCTGTTTGCAGCTGCTGCAGCGGACTCTAAGTTTTCCAGGTTGGACTGACCTGCAGCTTTTACAGTACACAAAAAACATACTGCAGTTACGCGACCCTGTAAAGACAAGGACACACAGTTAAGGGACTCGTACTGACAGAGAGTGCAGGAGAACACTGTGTCTCTATCGTCACTAACTTTTCAAACATGTAGCCTGCTCCACCTCTCTCGCCTCATGCACTACTCTGACACCTTCTCCTCCATCATCGCCATCTAAGACGACTGCCAGACCGGAGGAGGTGGAAGGTAGCCGTGAGGAGCTGAGATCCAACCTGGTCAGACTGTCCTGCTCCTCCTCCCTGCCTCGAGCCAGTCTCTCCTGCAACAGGCCAAGCTGAGAGGAGGAAGAACCTGATGGAGGGAGGACAACATGGATGGTACTCTGCTCTGGGAGGTCACAATCCTGACAATGTGAAAGAGATGAGAGACAGAGGAGAGCCGGAGGAGAGAAGGGGATGAGAGGAGAGGAGAAAGAAACAGATAAAAGAGAAGGAGAGGAGAAGAAGACAAAAATGAATAAAACACAAGAGGAGATGAGGACTTTCTACATGTATCTCCTTTCAGGTGTTTCACCCTCTGACCTGCAGCTTGGCATTGCTTCTCAGAGACCTCCCAGCAAACAGCACCCTGAGGTGCTCTGGCTGGACTCCCTGCTGACTCCCCACCATCTCCTTCAGTTGGGCAACACTTGCCTCCTCCTGCAGCTCCACAGGCACACCTGGCCCGAGGTTATAGCGCACAAACACTGCAGGAGACGTACAGGTGACAGGTGAGCTCTCCTCCACTTAAAATCACATGTGTCTGACAGCCTTTTATCCGTCATAAGAGTTTATACTGAGTAAAATACATATCAGATTATTGATGATTCAGGTATACACTATACACCTGTCAACCTGGTGTGACACAAACATGTGGTAAGTGAAGCACAGGACAAACAGTCTGCCACAGCTCGGTGTGCAGGTGCAGAGATCACTACAGTATCATTTAGAAGACTTTAAACCAGAACACTTACCGATCATCCGTCTCTTCGCCCTTCAAACTCCATTAGTGTTTACAAAGTGCTGACCGCTGTGCACTCCGGGAGCTGTAGTCCTGCTGCGTACAGACAAGCGTTAAAACGTCCTTCTGTAAAACTACAGCGCGGTCACGCGAAGATGACGTGCAGCGCTGCACCGGAAGTTGATGCATTTATGAATTTTAATAAACTTGGTTTTTTTTTTTTTTCTTGTTCTTTATGTTCCACCCAGAGCGGCTGCTGGTGGCAACAGGGCGGTGCATTAAATAGAAATATATCAGCCCTAATATTAACGTAAGCGTCGCCGGTTCGGTTCTTCTGATGACGGAGAGTCTGGAAAGCAACGTCCAGCAGCGGACACACAGCGGCGGCACCGGGCCGACGGTGAGACGCTGTTCATCTCCACTGTGTCACTGTGCTTGATCGACAACCATACAGTATGCTTTATGATGTATAGATGTGTAGGCCTTTGTGTTTTCTGTAAATCTGTTCATCTGTTCGTTTTATAGGGCAGTGGCATCAGGCTGCAAGATTTCCTCACGTTTCTCCTCTTTTTATTTTAAATGTATAGTGTGCTGTATTTTCTTTTTTTTTTTACAGTCTACGGTGCATACATTTACATTAATGTAAAAACTGAGCGTGTTTTCATACACAAAAATAAATCCAAATATGCAGTAGTTGACATAGATTTCATATTTGAAACCTTTTTTTTTTTTTTTCATTTATGATTTATTTATAGGCTACGTATAGCCAGCCTACTTGGGAATTTTAATGAGGCTGCAGTGTTTTCCATCTTTCGTACTGATTCTCTAGAAAATGGACCACCAGTTGGTGACTTGGAAACAAATGACAAAAAAACATCTGGGCCCATATTCACAAACTTTGTAAGAAGATCTTCTCAGAGAGAGACTTAACTTAGCTGAAAAAATCTGAGGAAGCAGTCTTACTTTAAGAGTGATTCAGGAACAGAATCTTAGTGAGGAGGTGGGCTTGACCCTGCTCCTAGGTATGACACATGTTTCAGAAGCTGTAATTGGTTTATCTAAAAAGAAATTAGAAAAAAAGGTCGAACATAAAATGTAGTCAGACATTGTGTATTTATGAACACTCAGTATCTGTGTGATAATTTGTAAGACGTTCACAGTATTGTAATCACATACTCACTTGTGCAGCAGCTGATGTAATGATCAGCAGGTGAAGAGTCAGTGGTTGGATGCACCTGTGGAGCTGAATGCATGAAGAAAAACACAACATGCATGTCTCACTTTGCACTGAAAACAAGTCAGAGATGGATTAAAAAGTTTGCACAAATCCGGCCCTGAAACCTATTCAGACACCGTCATTGGATGCTTTTAAGAGGATGTTAAAAAGGCAGACGCATCTGGCTCGAGATGTTCTGCCCGTTATATGTATGTTGGTGGACAATCTTGCAAAACTATTCGCTGTTTAAATTTGTAATATGATAATGTATCAGACTAATTGGTAATCAGGGCTTCCATTTTAAAGGCCTGTGTTTCTATTGTGCAAGTTCCATCTCAAAAGTTCAAGTATCCGCACTTTTGATGACAGCCACAAAGTCATCATCACAGCTAAGATAAGTCATGGCATTGTATCTATCACCTTTAGCTGTGCTTAACATCATGGGGAAACTGTTTATATAGAAGCATGACATGAGTCCAAGTGACTTTGTAAACTTCCTTATAAAATGACCCACAGGTTACATGTTAAGGTTAGCTTTATGTGAAAATACAGCTTGATTCCTGTTCTTTTTAATGTTATGCGGTTATGCTCAATAGGGGAGGGGCGCCACCTGCTGGTGATATTGCGAATTACGTCATGTAGTAATGAGCAGTATGGTAGTCTTCAATAGTCCGCTCATGACAGATGAGCCATCAGTGTGTGAAGTAATCACTAAGGTGGTTGTGCTACATGAAGTCATATCTGTGGTATTGTGTGTTATGGTCATGTTGATGCAGAGATGACAACTCCTGCTGACTTTGGATCTTAGATTAGCTTGCTAGATGTGCAAAAAAAAGTAAGTCATATAAATAAAAGTCATGTCGATTTTATTACATGTTTGTATTTACCTGTTGCTAATACTTTTCCGTGTTTAATAATGTTTAGTTGCCTGTAAAGTTACAATGTTTGCTAAATGTGTTGCTCTCTGGAAGAGGAGGATTGTTTGACTTCCGGGTTTCACAATAAAAGTATCTTAATAATTATCAGGAGAATGATTCTCTATGTACACACACCTGAGTGAATCTTCATTACAACCTCCCTCCTATAGGTGGTAAAGGTGGAGTCATGTGTGTCAGATGTGCCTGTCTTCACCCCTCCACATAGTGCTGAGCTGCACTTCCTGCGGTCTAGAGTTCGAGAGCTGGAAAGAGAGAAGGCCGAGCTGTCAGCAGAGAACCAGAGACTGAAGAACATGCTCGTTCACGGTGAGTCAAGATCCACATCACCTGCTCCAAGATGACTAATCCAAGACCAAACAGAAAAATCATCGGAGGAGTTCACTACATTTTTCGTTTCCGTCTTGTTGTATCTGATGTGCTTTAAATTGAGCTTGTTAAACCTTTTCTCCAGAATTGATTTCTACGTCAAATTTCACATGATTTATTAACATTTAAATACATCTACATGTCCAAGAAATCCCTGGGCTCCTATCCACGATGTGGCAGACGTTGGGCCAGACCCATAGTCAGCTCTCCAATTCCACGGCGACAGGCAGGAGTGACAGTTATGCTCCATACTCACATCACCAACCTCCAACTGCCAATCAGGATGGAGACTTCAGCCCACAGGTCTACGTCCAACAGCTCCAAGAGGAGCTGAGCGGGGACATGTCTGAGTCCTGGGGCCAGTTGGGCTCTGACCATGAGGAGCTGCCAGGAGGAGCTGACCTGGGCCTGGGGAGCCATATGGCTGAGGAAGCACCGCTTTGCAGTCAAACTGACATGGACGAGCTCAGGAGGAGCTGCTCTGAGAGCCAGTGCACCGGTGGACATGTTAATGGACAGGTGAGGACGTGTCTGAACCAATCAACACTGAATCTCTTTCATATTGTTGAAACCTCTTTGACAGCTTGTTGACACCTTGGTTTTTGAAACGTTGTTAACACAGCAGACACTGTTTTGCCCTCTGTAGAGAAAGTGCCCTGTTTGTGCACAGACTGACTGGTCTTTGGTTCGTAAGAAATATCAGATCACGTTTGTGATCTAGGCCAGGATGAGGCCCTTTCGTTCGTCCTCCTGCAGCTGCGAGTGCATGCTGCCACACGCCAAACACGCATATGCATGCACAGGCACTCCAGCGTGACAGAATCAGTAGGAGAGATGTTGGAGTGATCATGTCCTGGCAGAAAAAAACACATATTTCAGTCTTATGTAATTTTTCCAAATAGCAGAAGTGTAAAAGGTCAGATGCTGAAGTACTATATGTGCGATTTTGTCTTCATACTGATTACACACGCGCTACCGTTTAATTAGCGAAACCACTACTGTGGGGTCACAAGGCGTCCTTTAATCCTTTGCATTCAGAGGGACAGACAGATAATGAACAGAAAAAGACGATGAGATGATGAGAGAGAGAGAAAATAAAGAGAAAGGGATGAGACATAAGCTGCAGACACAACTGATGAAAATTGTCATAAAAGAGTTTTGAGTTTTGTTTACCATTAGAAATTAAACTAATGGTAAAATAAATAGATTGAACAATAATACTGCTTTGGACTAGCCTTTGACATGAGTTGGTTTTAAATACTTAGATCTTTAATGTCATTAACATTGTCAAAGAGTAGTAAAACATTTTATTTTGTGAATTTGGGCTTCTGCCTTTCTAAAGTCCTCTACACGTCCCTGGTTATCAGCTTATATAAAGTCCTATTAATCACCTGTGAACAGTTGGTGTGCTCATTGTAGAAGGTCTGTTATTGAATTCAGTCACCTGCATTATCCAGGTGAGCCAGGTGGAGGTGTATCCCGGCTCTGGAGTCCTCTGTGATGTCCGCTCTTGGCAGGCAGCAAATCAGGCCCAGTCTCCAACGGCAATGGCGCGGACACTCTTAATGGGTGTGTTTGATATGAACACTCTGATGAACAGTAACCTGAGAGGTGGAAGGAGTCGCCGTCCAGCTTTTCATCCACAGCGCAGTGCTCTGGATCCGCACAAGATCAACGCCATCTTCAGTAAGTTTGCATATTTTTGCAGCAGCCATCTTTTTCTTTCTGTCTGTCCTTACTTTCGGTGACAATGTTCCTCTTTCTTTCAGATGCCATTTTGGCTCGTTTCCCTCTTGCAAAAAGAGGAGTCATCGGCTCTGGCATTAACTCCAAACTTTCGGAGATTCGTTTCCGCTCCCGCAGAGCCAATCGAGATCCACAGTTTCTCTAACCGACGGCTTGCTGGCTCTGCCCACCTGCAGACAAAAACAACAAAAAAAAGAACACAAAAGCCTTCCTCTGCTGGAACATGAGAAACTTTCTGACAGACTGACAGAATTAGCTTTCAAACATCTGCTCAGCTTCAGGTTAGGTGATTCCGTGTCCATGTTATCATGATCGTCTTTTATAATTCTTTATGTTGCCATAACTACCTAGTAATCTCCATGAACACTGCTACAAATAGAGACAAAGTGTCTGTGAAGAGACGCAAAGCTACCTCATGAAGTCAGAAAAACAAACAAACACAAAGACGTGCAAAACAGCTAAGATGACACACAAAATAATCGTTGAGATCTCCACACAGGGTGAGTGTGGGGACTCAGTCAGACCTGCACACGCAGACAGCGCTACACTTCTGTTACTAACTCTTAAGACCGTACAGAGGGGGGAAGCCTTCTTCCTCCTCTCAGATCAGATTGAAGGTGTGACATCACAGGGTTTAAATATTGTGATTTGAAACGACAGTCTGAATATGGCTTTAGAGACAAGTGCAAAGATTTACCCACAACAGTTTTCTCTAAACAACTACTTAAGGAAGCAAAATGACTCAAAAGACACAAGTACAAATGTCTGGTCACAAACACAAAACACCATAAACACAGCATCAGAGCGACAGCTATGAACACAAAACTTCAGATACACAAAGAGTTCCAGCCAATTAAGAATACGCTTCAGAGACAACCATGAAAACATACTCCACAGTTATAAGACACAAACACGTCAAACCATAAAGAGGCTCAAAGAGAATCAAAGTGACCTCAAGAGACTTAACAGGACCACAAAGAGACAACCGAGTGAAAGGACAAGACGACAAAGACACAACCTCAAATGGTACTCATTTTGTCATTGTGAGCCTCAGCTGCTCAAAGTCAGGACTTTGTTTTTGTTTTATTTTGTATTTAATGTGCTGCAGACATGTAAGGATATTACATGAACTGACTCGTATTTTTGTCATAATGTTTGTGTAAATTACAGTACCATCAGTAAATGTAATCATTTTGAGCTATGGATGTGAATCTGATTTGGTTTTATTTCCCTTCATCCCTTATCTACTTTGTCGCCTCCTTAATTCCTTCGCTGCCTCTTTGCATCCTTGCTGGATCCCTGTCTTAGCTTTACACCACTTACATGGATGACATCACCCTCTCAGCTAAATTCGGTCTTTGTAATGTTTGTGTGTGTGTTCGGTGTGTGCGTGTGTGTGAACTGACCATTCAAAGGCTCTATTTGAATATAAATCAGCTGTCACGGGGCGGAAAACACGAGACACAAAAACTCTCTCGCCTTGACATTCTTGCTTCTCCTCCTCCTCGCTCTCTCTCTCTACCCCCGATCCCCCCCCACAAACACCGCCTGGTGTCTTTGTCTCTGTCCTTGGCAGTGCAATCGAGTCCTCAGAGCGTCTTTCAGGAGGAAAGAATAGCTGATTGTCTTCATTAAGGAGGACGCCTTGTTTCAGGAAGTCCAGCCCGGGAAGAGAAGCAGAGAGGGGACGGAGGGGGTTGAGGGAGGGGTCAAAGCTCTCCTTTATACATCACTGAGATCCGGGTTTAACCAAAACATCCCAGAGCAGATCCAGATCAAATCAGAGATTGTAGGACGTACTGTGATAGACAGTTTAAAAGAGAAAACAGAGAGGGTGAAAGGGAGGAAACGAGAGGAGGTGAGAGTTTGGAAATTAGCCAATCGTTGATGTTACAGAATCCCACTGTGACTCCTAATTACTGATCAGAGAACAATTTTAAAGAGCAGCAAGAAGGAGGCGCCCTGTGTTACATGAAGGTGCCATCGTTTTCGTGAACTATTCCTTTAATTAAATCTCCATCACAATAAAAGCTTCTTCTTCTCTGTTGTCTGGTTCTCTCGGCTTGATTTGTGGATTCTCTGCTTGTTCGCTTGCCAACTCTGTTAAGTCCCTGCCTGAAGCAAGACCAGCCAGGACCTTTCCCAGGACCTCCACCACCCATCACAAAGCACCAGGAAGCACTCTGAGCATACACTGAAGGAAAGGTGCAAATTATAGTAAAACATAAAATGTTACAAAAAACTCTCCTATATTATAAAATAATACAGCGAAGATAATCATCAGCTGCCTTTAGTTACAGGATACGTTACCCTTCACTGAAAGAGAGTGGAGTAGCAGTTAAAACAACCTAATATGGAAATACTATGGTAAAGTACTTGTACTTTCCAAATAACCCGAGGTTAATGTCTTATTACTGATTATTTTATAAAATAGCAATGCACTTAATGAGTTTGTTCATTGAACATTTTGTGTTTTTTTGTGAACACTAAATTGCACAAGTCAATTTCAACAAAATCTCAACCCCAGTGATAGTGACTGCATGCTCACAGTCCGAGACTGCCCGAGAGTCGCCAAGCACCGTGTGCCGAAGTCAAACGTGTGGCATCCAACATGCATCTTCTTGTATGTTTTTTAAAGCAACTAAATATGAGCTAATGATTGTGGAGAAAAAGTAAAGTGCTGCTCAAGAAGTGTATTTGTCTCCATGCTACTATTTCTTCTTAACATAAGGGCCCGACCTCCGCACATCAAACCCTCATCTTACTTTTTTATATAAAAGGTTGACGAAAAAGTGATAACAAGTTGTTACTTCAGACGTATTTGGAAATGCATATTGATGCCAAATGAAATCAGCCATACTGAGAGCTGTTCAATTGCGATCAGATTACCAATGCCAGACAAAGCATGTAACGACGTGTACAAACTTTTAACCAGTTAGAGAGTGTGACAGACTGTGAGACAGTGAGGTTGAAAAGTGGTGCAGTTTAACAGTGAGACGGTCTGACAGAGAGGCAGTTTGACTGTAAGAACTTGACAGTGAAGGATTTAGACAATGATTTCTAAAGAGTGATAAAATATATGTTAATGAAACAGACATGCACACAGACATGTTTGTTTCCTTTTGTTGTATGACAACAAAAAACATGCATCAACACACAGCAGGCTGATCTGAGCACACACTCTCACATGGCCCACACAGTTCAATCTTCAGCTATTTCCTGCTCTCCTTATTTGACAGGTAAGATTTGGAGTGACTTGAATCAAACAGGTATTGTCAAGGTTTGATCGAAAATACATCAGCACTGTACTGGTACCTACATGTGGCTCACAAAGTATTATCTGTTTGGTTTGCATTCATGCTGGAGAGAACAAACAATTCTTCACAAAGCTTTTTTGTCTCTCGTATTCATTTCACAGACACGGATTCAACAATGTCATCTTTGTCAAGCAGTGAAAAATGTTTTCAGTCAGCAGAACAGCAAAATAAATTGTCCTCCAGCCCTATCGCTGTGTTGAACTGCAGACATTTTGTTCTCTTGTTGATCTAAAAGAAATGCTCCTTTGTTGCTGGATCAACAACAGCCTTGGGCTCTCATTAATCATAGGCTGGAAACGTGACTCTGTCATTTCACTGCAGGTGAAGCGACCAAGTGACAAGCTACGGTGTTGAAAAAATGAAGCTAATGAACAAGTAAGAAAGTGTCCACTTGAGGTGGTCAAAAGGCCCTGGAAGTCCCAAATGCCAATTTTGAAAGCAGAAAAAGCAGCCAGGGAAAGCTGGTATATATGGGCTAGCAGGGCTAAAGATGAGGAAATTATTCTTCAAATAACTTACAAGAGATTCCCTGAAAATTTGTAAGAACCCAGAATATTACCCAAAGCTGTAGGAAAAAAAACATGGGATATCTCCAAATGGGCGTTTTGTTGCACAATAGGGATGATTTTGTTTTTATAACCCGAGCCATGTTACATCCTCTTCCATATACTCACATTGTATAATTGGCATGTTACATCGCATGCGGCTCTGATTTGCTGATCATTTGGGCTACATTTATTTTCCCCATGTGCCGCTGAAGTTTGACTAATGACACAACTGTATCGTTACAAACTTTAGAGATGCTTCTCATGCTAGAGCGAACCGAGAAATGAGTGACTTTGGAAATCCCAGAAACATCACCCAGCTGCTTCGCGAGTGTAAAGTCAACAGATCTCATTTCTTCTTCCCCTTCTCTAAAAATGACTTTTAGAGGGCTGAGTCGTCCAGCGCTCCTTTTTGATGAAAAAGTTCCATACAATGTGAAAAACCCCAGAAGGGTTCAAGTTTCAGCCATGACAAGAGTGGATGAAATTATCTACATGTTAAGGAAATTAAATTCACAGCTTTCATCAGTACTGTAGTATCTCCTTTAGCACAGGATACATCGAACTATCCTTGTAATAGACTGTGTTAGCCAGTGTTAACCCAAGTGCAGCACACTGGGGAACAGGGACATTGGGTGTTAAGCGTTTCAGTCTTCTGGGTAGAGCCTTCAGTCTATTGGACCAGTCGCTGTCGAGCTGCAGATCTACACTCTCAACTCAGTTGGTGACATTAATTACCTCACCTGTGTTTTATTTGAACTTGCAGCTGACTGTCCCCCTCTCTGTTGATGCGTTTGTGTTCCAAGAGTTTTATTATGTACTTTGCAGTTAATATCTGCTCATGTGATATAACATAAATTGCTTGTGGGTATGTTTAATTGCCTTCATGAGATTTGCAATAAATCTGATTTCACAGGTCTAATTTGATTTTCGGTCTGAAACAAGTCCAACGACTTTATGTTGAAACTTTTTAGTCTAATGGAAGTTTTTTTTATAAAAAAAAAAAAAGGATTTGAATTGAAAGAGGAAGTAGATTCTCTTAGCTTAAGACTGTACAAAAACTCAGCAAACAATCATGACCAAAAAATGTAAAAACGCCTGAGCTACCAGCTGATCTGCTGGTGGATCAGCTGGTTGTCAAATATCGCTTCTTTTTTTCAAAACTTTTTTTTTGTGTAAAACAAAAACAGAAAAAAAGGCAAGTTTTAAGTTATCCTCTACACAAGGCTTACGGTTTGGTTTTCATTTAAACCTATCTTCTTTAGTCGATAAAGGAGGTTTTGAAGCCCTGAGTTTTGGCTGCAGGCCTCCTTACAGTCTGTAGGCACTCTTTAATGCTTTGCATCTAGGGAGACAAAGCCTGAGTCAAACAGAGACTCTGGTGGTGGTTCACACATTCTTCAATGTGACGTTTTTGTGCTCAGAGAGACGAGTTTCCAGCCAAAACACAAGAAGGAGAAGTTTTGTTGCACCCCAACCTCTCTTTCCGACCCCTTTCCTCTCCTTTCATGGCTTTTCTTCCTCTTCTGTGGCTGTCCAACGGGTGAGATGGGGGAACCTCATTTCCATATGAAAAAGTAAAACCATTTAACCAATTAAAGTGTTTAAAGCAGCAGATTCCAACTAACTTTATTCGCTGGGAAAGTGCAAAAAGGGTTAGGGCTTTTTCTGCCTCCCTTTCTCTCACCATTTTCATTTAACATAGATTTTTAACATTTAGAAAATATAAAAATCATCACATGAATGTTAAACCAGTTCTACATTCAACAGAGTACTTCAGTAAACACATAGAAGCAGCCTCAACTAACAAAAAGCTCATGTTAAATGATAACAAGGTTGTATGCATGGTGATAGGTGAAAGTGTGAAAAGTGAACATAAGTGAACATGTAGACTGATGATGATGTGAATGTGTTGAGCGCTTCTCCTGGAAAATGTTGACTCGTGAACTTCTGTGCCTGTTACATGATGAAAGAGTAAACAAGTGAAGAAATGAAGTTATGAATAGGTAAACAGGACACTGCTTGAAGAAGGTGTCAACATTAATATGTGGTCATGTTGAGTGATTAAAGTGCAAAAGATGGATGGAGTGGTGACATGTTGAATGTGTGGAGTGATAATGGTGAGAAAATGTTTAGTATTGAAGTTGTGAAGGTGTTACGTCGTTAAACATGTGAAATAAATGAACGTGATAATGGTGTGAACATCAGACAAGAGTCTGATTGTAGCCTGGAAGAAGTTTTTGGATGTGTGAAAACACTGAGGGATAGAATTGTAAACATGTTTAGTGAAGAAGTTGTGAATTTATGCAAACTTTAATCTCTATAGCAAGCAGCAAAAATAAATATGGATTAAACTTGTGTTATATGTTATTTTGTGCGCTTGTACATCTGCCTGTGCGTGTGCATGTCAAGTGAGAAGTTGGCCAGGAAGTTTTTTGTTATCATACTTAAATCAATGTAGTATTACTATAACAGTGGAAAACAAATGCAAATTGAACCTTAAGATAAAAAAGAAACATGCAAACTTTTATAACTACCACAAAACGAAGAACCCTCTTAGTGTTGTGCCTCGCACCTTGAGATGATCTCACTCACACACTCACTGCAGTGCATTTAAAGTAAAATATTTTATCTCACAATCCTTTGATGTGTTTTAACAGTTTAGGAAATTATAGCAATCAACATGCAGTATTTCTGTCTGACGTAAACCTAACCGCATAAACTAAACTTATTCTCTGAAATCTTGTATTGTTACTGCTGTATTGTCGTTTAAGCTCCCCCTCCCACACGGACACCCTCACACACATTACCCAGTCTGTCTCAGTGTGAGTGTGTCTTGTGTGACAGATTGTATTGAGGACCAGAGGAACAGAAAACTGTGCACTTAGGGGCTCAAGAAAGCCAGGGAGACAGCTGAAGCTGCCGAAAGGACAAATTCTCCTCTGATCCTGATGGTTCCCCTGCCTCAAGAGAGTTTTGGATGTTTGTGTTTTCTTGTTGTTTTTTTCTAATTTGTGGGATTAAAACAAGAGGCGACAGAGAGCAACTCGAGGATCTGGTCTGGATCCTGGTCTTTTAATGCTCTGTACCCAAGCGGGAGGCCCACTGTGAACCGGACCAACCTTACTTCTGTGTTTTTACATTGTGCCGGATCACTGTGGGGGAGATGGAGGTGAAGGAGAAAACTAGACCAAGTCCGGATTACTTGATGCAGCTCATGAATGATAAGAAGCTGATGAGCAGTCTACCAAATTTCTGTGGGATCTTTCAGCACCTGGAGAGACTCCTGGACGAGGGTGAGACCCCAACTAGAAACAACCACATAAAAAACCCATCTTTCTATCTGAATCTGTCTGACAGGGAACAAAGTTACTGAAAATTAGTTACTAGTTTAAGTTACTACTATCAAAAAGTAGCTTTTTTTTATCATACTAGTTACTTGGTAAAGTATCTTTGGATTTACTTTTTTTGCTTCAATACTCATATTAATGTCCACTTTATTTGTAGTGTGTAATTACAACATTTATTGTAACCTTTTTATTATGTGGGTAGATTGTGAATTAGATCTCTGAAGGCAACAGACTCAGCAGTTGATATGGGAAGTATTTGATCAACTACATACTGTACCTTGTTATCTGTCTGTTTACGTCCAGGATACAGATGATGGAGCTGGCACTGATTTAAAATCAAGCTGGCTGTTTGCATGTTGTGGTTCCTCCTTGGTCTGCCAAAATTACTATATATAGTATATTTCACTGTTCAATAGAGATACTGATTGATACTTATAGATGTTCTTATTGTTGGAAATAATGAGTTATTAATTAGTCCCTACTTTGATATAGGCTCAACAAAGCAACAAATAACTTTTTTTCTCTTTTGGTGAAAAAGCACTGTTCATATGAAGAAGCTTTCTGCAGTTCAAAAATAAAAAAGTAAAAATCCTACATTAGTTAAGTTAAAGAACATGTTTATATGTCAATAATTTGTATTTTTGTGCACTGCAAAAGTATAGCAAACTTAATTCAAAAGAGTAATCAGTGACAAGGACTCAACATCACATATTAAAGGGGACACATTTAGAAACATATACGGTACTTGGTTGAGCCTCAGTTTCCACCAAGCCACAACATGTGAAATAATTTTGTGGCTTGGTTTGTGGTCTGCATAAATCTTACAGCACAGATAAAAATGTCTCATTTTAAATTTAATCTCCTTGTGACGTCACAGTGGGATTCTGATAAAAAACAAAATAAAAACCCCTCCCCTCCCCTGGTATCTCCACCCATGGACTCCAACCCCAGCCAAGCAGTGATGTCTACCCGGGAAACTCAGGGAGGGGGGGTCATTGCATTTAAAGAGACACAAACTTTCTCTGGTGATCGCTTTGAGTTATAGTTTGACCAACACACAGTACAGATATTTCATTCAGGCCACAGGGGACTATTTAAAATGTAGAAAAGGGCTATAATATGTCCCCCATAAAAAGTGAAGTATCATTATTATTCAAATTATACATTTAGAAATCTTGTATTTTATGATCTTTAAACAAGATTTTTTCAGAATTCTATGACTCTGTGAAACAAACCAAATCTTATGTTTTAATCCCTGAAACATTCTCCTAAAAATGTGTATATTTGATGTTTCAATCCATCACAACAGCTCAAACGGTCTGTTTTTTATATAGTTGAGGTGACTAGACTCTCCAAGGTCTAATGAGGCAGTGTGTGCTTGTGTGTAGGGTGAGTTATCCAGCAAAGTACAGAACTGGCAAAGAGGAAGACAACGAAGCAGTGAAGCAGTAAGACCACACACAACGAGTCTTGAACGCTTGCTTTGTTTTACAGAAAGCTTTATACAGAAACACTGTGCCATTTCAAAGCTAAGACACTGGGTTCTCAAATATACATGCTTTTCCAGAATGCACCATTTTCAACTTTTTAAGTCCCCATACTCATCAGATAACTGGGCTTTTGAAGGAGACTGGCCATCATTTACATGTGAGGCAACATCAGGTGTTTTAAACTGGAAAACAAAATAAATACAAACTGATATAAATGGTTTTCACAATCTTTCTACCACTTGTTATGGTGTCACTTACACTGTGCTTTGACAATATACCCGTCTCGAGCTGAAATGATAGTGGTAGTGGTGTGCAAAGTAGCAAAAGCATTGCTCTGGGCCAACACTACCAACGCTTCCAACGCTTCCCCCCCCCCCCCCCCCCATGGTATTGTCTCTTAAACTGAACTGTACAAGCTTTACTTGATGGCAGTGGAAAGGAAGTCACTGGTGTCTGTGCTCCTCAGAAGCGTGCAGCTCGTCTCAAAGCAGTGCACTGTTAACGGCAGGGTTGGTAATTTTCTCAAGATGCTTTTTTTTTAAAGATTTTGGTTGAAATTGTTTAAGAAAGAAGAATCCGTCCTCTTTAACATTTGCAAGCCTGTAAAAACGTCTACCAACGTCTGGACTTGGTTCTATTTTCATGAACCAATCACGTCACCCCATGCCTCCCTGCTCGTTCTCTACCCCATGCATGCACGAGCCCACACTTCAAAGCATGAGCTGAGGTCCGCTTCTTCTTTTGTGCATGTAAGTGAGGGGCCTGGCTTTTTGAGGGAGCACAGAGGGGAGCGGGTGGGTGCAGAAGAAGCACTGAGGGAATGCTACTTTCAAAATCGTGTTTTTTTTTTTCCCGAAAAATTAACAACCCTGCGTTGAAACACAAGAAGAGGCAAACGGTAAAGCTCCAGACATCATCACTCTTGTATCCATTAACTCTTCTTATAAGTGATCTCACATGTTCTTGCAGATGTCAGACAGAGCACTAATGTTCATGTCAAGACAAACTTAACTGTGTTTCTAAGTGTTTCGAACAATCGCTGGGAAGTTTCTTTACAATGCAGTCAACAAAGTTATCTGCTTGTTTCACCTGTCTTCTTTGCTTGGTTAAACATGATGTTTTGCAGCCAGCCCTCACAACATTAGCTTTGCATATATTAGAGTAGCCTGAGAAGTTTTGGTGGATCAAGCTGGAAATACCATCAATCTGCTCAGCCTTTGATAGCCATGTATATGCTATGCTGGCTCTGCCTGGCAAACGTCACAAGCCTACCAGTGCATTGATGACAGTCTAGTAAACACAATTAGGGTTGTAAAATGGAGATCTGCCCATTGACAGAGATACCAGATCTAGCTATTTTTTGGATCAATATCTTGTAGCAGGATCCTTGCATCTATTTGCATCTCTGCCAATGTATAGTTTTCTATAAACTCGCTCTCATATTTACAGCAACTGACACTTGATACACTATGCTCACTTCTTTTCAACAACTCCTTCATTTGAAAAGATTGGATTGTGACCAACTGCATTGCCATTAACTCAGTCACACACTCATGATACTTCTCTATTCAATGAGGCAACCAATGTTCAATGTTCGCTTTGTCTGTTTCCCTATAGCTTAAAGGACAGGTTGCTTTGCAAATATAAATTAAAATGATTGAAAGTTTTGTCTGTCTTTTCACCTCAACTTTTTCCTTACTTAATAGTTTCTAATAGTGACTAAACCCCTTTTCTTTGTAACACCAATATAATACTCAGCAGGCTGACATTTTCCAGGTTTGTTGCCATTTCAACCCATGTGTCATGTCAGCACATGTTGTTTTTTTTAACACGTTACATGTACACGTGTGAGTAAACAGTGAGTTTGTGTGATGTATGGGTGTTGTGTGTTTCAGAGATCAACCGTGTTAGGAAAGACATGTACATTGACACTCTGAACAGCTCTGGAAGGATCAGCAAGCTGCCAGAAGCCGTCGGTCCAATCATCCACCTTCAGGAGAAACTGTACGTCCCCACAAAGGAGCATCCTGATGTGAGTGTGTAAGTGTGTGTGGGTGTGTGAGTTCCTATTATTATTAGTTTACAACTTACAAATGGACATTAAAAAGCAAATATTATGTAACCAACATATTAACATGCATGTCATTGTTTTAGACCGATATATAGCAGAGCTCAGAAAGGAAATGTGTCAACTGCTGTGATGCCTCAGACTAAGGGGACATGCACAAACCAAAAAAACATTCAACTCTTGGCGGTTTATTATTATTACACTATCAACCTGCAGAGAGAGAAAACAACAAGTTTAGCTTTAGCAAGGTCAGAGGAGCGGCTCTGTTGTCAGCTGATGAGGTCAGTTAACAGGCATGTTAAAGATTTAATGGAATTATAACAGACCTCAATTGATTCCTCTCCTCACCTCTGTTACACAGGCATGATGTTAAAAGAAGAGTATATAATCTGAACAAACTCAAAAGAATGATGAAATATGGATCTCGTATATATGTTCCTCTCAGGATAGAGTGTCTAACTTTTTGTTGTTCAGTCTCTGACTTTTCATCTTGTGCTGTCAACATTAATAGTTGAGGTTATTTTGAAATTTCTGCAGAATAAAAGTGATTCAATCGGTCACAGTTACACTTTGTTTTAAATTTTGCAGCATTGAGCAGTGAGCTGGTACAAGAGGAGAAGGGATAGGTCCCATGGATTACCGAAAAAGGAAGCAAGATAAAGTTGTTAACTGGTAGCAGGGAGTATTCAATATGCCAGGGAGCAGGAAGCAGGGTGTATGAATAATGAATCAGTCAACAGGGAGCAGGCAGGAAGGAGAGACTAATGGCTCTTTAGTGATACCGAAATGTGTTAATGAATATTTGGAGTGGAGCTCCCTCCTAGATGGTTTTTTTTTCAGCCTGGTCTGCAGCTGATGAAGAGCTGATTGGGCCAGTATAAGGGAGATATGCCTGCTCAGTAATCAGTCTTTTTTGTTATCCAGAATGTGATTTCTTTCTCTTTCAGTTCAACTTTGTAGGGAGAATACTGGGTCCTCGTGGTCTGACAGCGAAGCAGCTAGAGACAGAGACAGAATGTAAGATCATGGTGAGAGGGAGGGGCTCCATGAGAGACAGAAAGAAGGTAAGACACACAAAAACACAAGCATTAATTATTATCTTTTCTGGTATCTATTATTTTCTTGTTATTTGAAAACTAGCGAAGACCAACAGTATGTTTGTCATCTGCTCCTCTCGCATCACTTTATCCTCTTCGCAGAACTTTTTTTCTTATCTTACTTAACTAAAATATTTCAGCTTGACAATGTTTTGACAACTTATTTAACAAAATATCTGAAGAAACGTTGATTCTATTTTTGCATGCAGAGGTCTAAAGAAAAAAATAACAGCCAGACATAAAGTAACAGCAGTGAGCTTTATTAATTCTTTTTTTTTTCGTCACACTTTATCTGATCTAAACTGCAGAAGGTCAGAAGTTCTTGTGTTTTTATCCGTTGACGACAGACTTCAGGTTTCATCAAATTTCTCTGCACAAGTATTTACAGATTGTTATCAGGTTAAAGATAAGTTGTGAGTTAGTTTTGGAATTTGAGTGATGAGAGTTTTTTTTTTTTTTTTGACTTGCAATTTTTATTTTCTGATATTAGAATCAACATACACAATATGTTAACAAATGTACAAACCATCAACACCCTAAATCCCGAGAGTTTTTAAATTTTAAACTAATAGAAATTGACTGTTTATGTAATTAACTATCTCATGTCCTTGATTCACTTAATTCATTTTTCAATATAACAGCAAAATCCTTAATTTTAAGTGACAACCTGTCTCTTTGCCTTGCCTCTCTATCATTTACATCACACAGAGTTACAGGGTTATGAACCCTCTGAATTGGCCTGCTGTCATGGATTGCTGTTTAACTACAGGTCACTTTAAACACAGATGTACAGGGGACCGAGCAGAAATGCTGATACAATCAGCAAGCTGTTTTTGTTCGGCCTTTAATAAACAAACTGGTCACTACCACAAATGAAAACTTATTTTGTGGGGAAAATAGTTATTAGTTAGCAGGCTTATTTTACTGCGAATAATAGCATCAAGCTAAGTGTGAAACCCTCGCTCTTCATAGCAGCATCCTCCTTTCTATATATGGTCACTTTTATCTCCATGGAAACCAAATAGTGACAAAATATCAAAAGTTTGACTGTTTTTTCTGAGACCCTCTGGTGTGTTTTTTTCTATCCTCTGTTGTCTGCAGGAAATCAACTGTATTACGCTAGAGATATTTCTGATTGTGGCAAATGTTTTCTGTTTTTGATATCACATTTAAACAAGCACACATTTCTTTGTCTTTCTCTGTTTATACCTCTCCCTGTCTCCACCCGTCTCCACTTGTCTTCACCTCTACCTGTCGCCACCTGACTGCAATTTCTCTGTCTGCATGTAGGAGGAGCAGAATCGAGGGAAGCCAAACTGGGAGCATCTGAACGAGGACCTTCATGTCCTCATCACAGTGGAAGATGCCCAAAATCGAGCTGAGGTCAAACTCAAACAAGCCGTAGAGGAGGTCAACAAGCTGCTGGTTCCTGCTGTGAGTCACCTGATGTCTGACCATCTAACCTGTCTGTCATTTAATATCTCACCTGCCTGTGATTTTTACCTCATATGTCTGTCTTTAAGCTCTCATTAATGGAGAGATGTCAGCGCGTCAAAGTTCCCCACTGGAAGCACCTCCTGGTGCTGGTGGGGGTTTTGGTGCCTTGCTCAAGGGCACCTCTCCTTGACTTGACCCAAGTCCAAATGGACTGAAAAAAGCAGAACTTTAGCAACCACAACATCTTGGGAGCAGCAGTAGCTTAGTCAGTAGCCTTCTGGTTCAAGTCCTGGTGCAGACCATTCTAGAAATTGGTCTGGTAGCTGGAGAGGTGCCTGTGCACTTCCTGCAATGCAGAGGAGCGCCCACCTTGGCAGCCTACTCATTTTGACATCTCTCCATTAGTGCATGTCCATTGGATCCTGTTTCTGCATGTGTGTGTATTTCAGCCTATGTGTGTGTGTTGCATGTTCAACAACCAAGTGCAAAATTTAATTTCCTCTTGTGGGATTGATAAAGTCTATCTTCTTCTTTGACTGGTTGGTAACCTTTATCTCCTGTGATGTAGCCTACAGCGAGTGTGTAAAGTGTACCACAGTGCAGAAGGAGTACATGATGGTTGTTGCTGTTGGTTTCAGGCAGAGGGGGAGGACAGTCTGAAGAAGATGCAACTGATGGAGTTAGCGATCCTGAATGGGACGTACAGAGACGCTAACATCAAATCCTGTAAGAAAACAGCAACATTTGGTGTTAAATTCTCACTCTGTGTCCTCGTCCATCGTGTGGCTGAAGCTGTACTGTAGTTCAGGCTTAAAAACTCTTTGAATGTATCAGCCATGTACACTTGATTGTTTACCAAGGATATAATGCTCCTTAAAAATGTTCTGATATTTACCTGTGTTTTTTTTTTTTGATAGATAAAGTGTTTTCAGAGTTTATTGAGGTTGATGTCACTGCCTCTTTTTAGCCTAGTTTTTGTATCAGAGAGCACTCAGAGAATAATCAATAACTCACAGACTTTTGGACCAAACACAAATTCTATATAGTAAAGGATTAAAAGCACACTGACTGTTGTGCTACCAATCAGGGGTCATTCAGAGACTGCAACACAACGAGAAGAATCGCCTTGTCTCAGTGTTAACTGCTCTCTTCCTCTCCTTCTTCTCGCCTCCTTACCTCTCTCAGCCTCCCTTGCCTTCTGTCTTGCAGCATCATCTCAGACTCCTCGTATCTTCTCTGGCCCTTCCCCTGTCCTGGCCCCACCCACTGGCCTGCGTACCCCTGCCCCCCCAGGCCCTACCCTCATGCCGCTGATTCGTCAGATCCAGACAGTTCTGCCCAATGGGACGCCTCACCCAGCAACACTGATGCCTGGGGCAGGGCCTGAGTCCGGTTTGATCTACGCAACACCATATGACTACCAGTATGCTTTGGCAGCGCCGACTTCTATCTTGGAGTACCCCCTGGACTCTGGTGGGGTGTTGGGTAAGCCATCCCATCCCTGTTCATGCGACTGCTCCCCTACACCACATCACCACCCCCATAGCCAGTGGAGCCCAGTCCCTACATTGCTCCTCAGACATGCCTCCTGAAAGATAGAAAACAAGTGTTTTGCAACAATTCACCCACAAGCTGCCTTGTTTCCTGTTGAAGCCAGCAGTGAAGTCCACTGCTGGATTGAGTTTTGACCTATAAGACTCAACAGAGTTCATCATTTAAGTTATTGTTGTGATTTTTCTGGGAATTGTTTGACTCATCCTGTTCTCCCATTAAATGACCAATCGGAAATAAATGAAATAATAAGAAATTTGTTTTTACCTTTAAGTGTTGTATCTTTTAAGTATTTTTCCCCCCCCAAAGTTCTTTTGCTCCATCATAAATATTTGAATGCAACTTCTGCTCCTTGGTGGTGACGTGTTATCAACAGTAAACTGAGCATTCAGGTACAACTTGCATTCACTGTGACATCACTGTCACCTCATTGGCTGAGGACTGAACTGTTTTGTTTTTGACACATTTGTTAGACTGTAAATGTGCTTCATATCACACACAGAAGCATGTATTTAAAAAAAAAGAGAGAAGAAGAAGACACAGATCACACCTGTCTCAATCCATGACGTTGTGTGACGCGTTCAACACTCTCGCTGGCTGAAACTCTTATGTGTTTTCCTGATTGTCCACCTCGTTTAGTCGACAAACTTGTGTTTATTCTGTAGTGAGATAAAGTTACATCATGTCTTCATGATGGTTTGTGGGGTTCTGACAGGTTTTTTGTTTCCCATCACAGAATACTGACTGCACCACTCATGACCTTTCCTGGAAAATAATTTGTCGATTTGGCAAAGTATGTTTCTTGAAAACTTGTGAACATGGTTCAGAATCAATAGTATCATCATATATGTTCAGGTTACCCATGCCATGTATACTTATGCCCCTTTCTTAACATTGGGGATGCAGGCTTTTGAACTGTGCACTGAAAACAAGCCTGATGGTTTCTTTCCTCTTACGCACAAAGTGTTCAGGGTTTCCAACAGAAAGTCATATTTCAATACTTCAAACCTCAGGACAGTTTTCCATTTCCACTCAATACATTTTAAATGAGGTCAGACCAAGATCAGGTGGCAGTTTTTCTAAAAAAAATAAAAAATAAAAATAATAATAATAATAGCCGAATATCAATATCTTGTATCAGCTTATTGTCACAATTCTCTGCCGTTGATGTCCCTACCCTACAATTTCATTTGCAATCAAGGTATTTAAAGTCATGTTTTTAGAAATACACTTAATCCGTTTGGTTCAGTTCCATCTCTGTTTTCAGAAAAGAGAAATGGTCAGAAATTGTTTAAACAAGGTTCAAAGACTGGAAGCAGGGAAAAACTCCTGGCTTCCAGCCCAGAACTGGATTTTAAAACTGAGGCCTTCAGGGGCCATCTCCTCCTGCTTCTCCTCTTCATCATTCTTACTGCCCTCCTCCTCATCTGCCAGCACAGCACACATATTGAGACCTCAACGTTGATGATTGAGGAGAATAAATACTTTGGTGACAAAATAAAAAGGAAGTTTTTTGTTGTTTATTATCTTTTTTTCTTCTTGTATATACTTGTTGCTTGCTGAAATATATATATATAAATGTTTATGCAAACAATACTGCAGGACCATGTGTGAAGAATAGAGACAGTTTGTAGAAAACAGATGTAGCTGCTTTCTTGTGTTTCTCTACCTTTGAATGTTTCATAAGGAAAGAGCTGTCTCTGTTTATGAGTACGTTTTTTGTAAATGAAAGTGTTATCATCAAATCCAAGAAAAAAAAAACAAACAAGTGTTGCAGCAAATACTTGTATCTTGCTGTAAGATCAAATAAAAGCTTTTGTTGAATATAATTGACATCACAGTTTTTTTGTATGGTGTTGAGACCACAATCAGACAAACCTTTCCTTTCAGTTTTAGAAGGTACAGAAACAAGCAGGCGAGGAGAAACAGTTCAGTTCAGGCTGGCTGAGACAAAAGAGCTATACAAGCTCAAGTCCATTGACAAACACACACACACACACACACACACACACACACACACACACAGACTACATGCGAGGGAAGCAGTACTGTGTGGGAGCAGGCAGGGGACGTGGTTGAAGAAGTAGGTATAGTCTGTACAAATAAACAAACCAGCAAGGAGGAGGCGAACAAGTGAAAACCAGGCGTATGAGATGGAAAGTCAGCAGGTAAGTATACAAGCAAACCAAGGAAAAATGGCAAAACAGGAGAACTAAAGGCTGAGAGGTTTTCTTAGATATTTACACGGTTTGGTGGTCAGAGGCTGGCAGGGTCGTCAACAGATAATAACTCAGAGGACAAAAAAGCTGGAAAGTCTTATACGAGTGGCAAAGAGCAATCTGACAACGTGTGGGTTAGCAGGAGAGACTTGTACAGTAAATCTTCCTGGATTTGAGTAGGAAGATTGAAGATTTTCAGACCCGTTGCCCCCTGTTGCTTCAGAGTTCAGAGTAAGTCTGTTTAGTTCTCTTTGACTGTAAACACTTCATTCGGATCAGCAACCTGCCTGCCTATAACTGCTGCTCCTTTGGCTTGCACAGATTTCTGCTGGCTTGCAGTGATGGGTTATACACCTTCCTCTGATACTCTTTATACACGCTAAATGCATTAAGTTAGTTTAGCTCTGTGTGTTCTGACTTGTGAGGCAGTTTGTGAATGAGTTGAGTTACAGTATATTATAAAACAAACATGGACGCACAATGACAGTGAGAGGCTATCACTCTCATGTATGCCATCTGGAAACAGGTAATAACTACTCATGCTTTTATTTGTAGTGCCGTTATCGCCCAACAAATAATTCTCTGTGAAAATCTAAAACAAATGTAGCTACAGTTTCTTAACTCTTGAGTAAGTTCAATGCTAATTTTACTAATTTTATCTTTAAACTGCAAACCTGATAGTGTGTGCACAAGACTTGCAGATCTGTTGTACAGGTAAAAAAACAGTCCCAGAGGGAATATTTACAATGATATTGTAAATAATGATACTTTTGTTTGTATTGGACTTTTGTGAGAGGCTAAATTACATCGTTCACACATCTCCTTGAACATCAGTACAATGCTACTGTAAGCCTTTGAGTCAGTCCCAGCCTCTCAGAACAGGGACTGACCTTCATCTTCTGCACATAGTACACACACTTTGGTACCTTGTAACACAACACTTGAAAATTCATTTCCTTTAAATCTTCCTGCATTTAAAAGAAGAAAAAAGCACACACACACACACACACACACACACACACACACACACACACACACACACACACACACACACACAAGGAAAAAAAGAAGCTTCTGTTTCCCAGTTCTAGGAAAAATTTAAGTTCAGATTGTTTTCTCTCTTTTGTCTCTTCACTCTGGTCTCTGATATCCTCACTGGCTGCAAACAATATTGAACTAATTGATCTCTGATTTTCAGATATGCTAAATGTATGGTTTTGGTTTTTGTCTTAGTAGATATTGAAATGTGTTTTATGTCCAATTTATTTCACCCAGCAGGTATTTGAACATGTAGTTTCCCACCCGCCACACAGCTTTATTCACAGTAATTAATTCACAGTGTTGGCAGCATCAACATCATGATGCTGTTTGAACTCGAATTCAAATTAAAGAGAAAGATGACAATCTGCAGTTTTCAAATTCCCCCTATAGGGGGAGTCATTCCATCACAAAAAACTGTAATGAATAAATAAAGTCATATTCATTATTTAGAGCGACTTTTGATGTTCACAGAAACACTGAATTAAAATGAATGTTTAGTTGTGGTTGATGAAGATCTGAAGGAAAGGAGGAGGAAATATGAAAAAAAAGCAGAAAAGGAATGATGTTAAAGAGGGAAGAGGAGGTGATGTTTCTTTTCAGTTGTGAGACATGGAGGAGGTTTGTGGAGGATCACATTCTCTCCGGCTCAGACTAAGAGCTGCTTGAATCATCGCTCTGATCCTCCTCCTCTCAGACAGAAAGAGGAGGAGGAGGTGGAGGAGGATGTGCGACTGCTTTTCAGTCCCAGATTCTACAACGACAAGAAACAACACAGAAGTCAAGGAGAACACAAATCTGTGCCTCAGGACGATGAGGACACGCTGACATTTGGTGAGTTTTTAGTGTTTATGTTAAATACTAGTTTCAATAGTTTGACTGGAGCATTAACAACAAGGGAGTCTCAGAGAGACCAGGAGGGTTGTAAATCAAAGTGGGACAGACATAATTCATGTTTGCTCTAACAATGTTTTTATTTCTTTCAAGCTCTGAATATTTAGGAAGAAGACAAGTTATTCATAAGACGATGGTTGAGGATTGGGAAGTTTGTTTGGATACTGAATGATCAAAAAGACCAGTGACCATTGGACACAGATACTGGGGATGTAATCGCTGCAGTCAGCTTTTTTGACCAAAAGACAATAGAGTCTAAAAGATTATCTGGACAAAAATAAAATGAAGTTTGGAAACAGTTTTAACTTTTTAACATACAGATGACAAAGTTCGAAACCAGGTTTGCCATTTGAAGGAAACAAAGATGAAGTTTGGAGGCAGTTTTTGCACCCTGAATGTTGGCGGCCGCAGGTTTTCCTTCTCAGCAGACCTCATGAAGCGCCTCCCTCTCAGCAGACTCAGTCGACTGCATCGCTGTGTGTCGGAGAGCGAGCTACTGGAGCTCTGCGACGACTACGACCGTGACAGGAATGAGTTTTTCTTCGACCGGCACTCTGAGGCCTTCAGCTTTATTATGCTGTATTTGCAGCACGGGAAGCTACGCTTTGTCCCTCACATGTGCGAGCTGTCCTTCTACAACGAGATGCTGTATTGGGGTCTGGAGAGTGGCGACCTGCAGCCCTGCTGCCAGCGACGCCTCGACGACCGCCTATCTGACTGTTTTGTCCACTTCTTTCCGGAGGAGGAGCCACGGGGCCCCGAGGAGCCCCAGAGTCGCTGGTTGGAAAGGATGAGAAGGACCTTTGAGGAGCCAACATCTTCCCTGGTGGCACAGATCCTTGCCTCTGTGTCGATGCTGTTCGTGGTCATCTCAATGGTGATGCTGTGTGCGAGCACCTTACCAGACTGGAAAACCACAGAGACCCTGGACCAGCACAGGTAAGACCTGCCATGAGCTTACCTGAGGAGAAGGAAGCTGCAAATAAACATACTTACAAATACATAAAATGATCTAGCTGCCTCTACAGCTTCAGTGCTCTTTGGCATTCTCCAAGTCTCTGAACTGTTCTAGAGGAATAAAGATTATACTCCCCTCTAAATATTCCCTGACTTGGTAGTTTGATGTTATTGAAAAGTTCTGTCTATCTCGCATGTATTCAGCTGGATTGAAATCTGATGACAGATCTTCATCCTTTTCATCTTTATCAAAGCTTTCATGTATGCCAAATGTATGCCAGTAAAATGTTCTCCACAGTGTAACAGATCCCTACTCTGTAGAAGTCAAACGCTCAAGCTTTTATTTCCCTTTTTGTCTGTACAAAATGAGCGTTGTGTTTCTGTGTCTGTTTCTTTTGCCATCCATAAAAGGATTTAGTTTCCATTGAAACATGTTGAATGTAGAGGCTTATTATTAATTTCAATAACCAAGAACAGAAAAGAGATTGGGCCAATATTTCCACAAAGTAATGAAAATCAAGCCCAAGAAGAGTGACCAAAAAAACATGACAGAACAGAGATATGAACTTGACAGTATTTTATTGACCTTCCCTGAATTGAACTGTACAGGAGGATCATTTACATTTAGTAACAACAAACATCTGCATGCAAGGTCAACCAACAATCTGCAAAAACATTACATTGGGCCCATCTTTCATACAGGTCAGCCACACGCTTAGAGAGAATCACTTTGATCCTTTTCATAATCAAAATGGAAGATTTATTAAAAACATTATCCCCCCATATGGTGTGTGTCGAGCAAGACATGAGCTAATCAGACCTATTTCGTTTTCAGAACCAGGCGATACATTTCTGCTGTTTGTCCTTGTCTCAGCTCTTTTTTTTTTAATCTCTATCTGATTGGTCATTGACTTTCTCCTCAGTCTGATTCGTCTTTGTTTTTTATTGTCCTTTTCCTGGTTGGTCCTTGTCAGTCTACTCTTGTTTTAATAGATGTGTCTCTCTTTGCACTCTCATATATCTTCTCTCTTGGCTGTTCTTCCTGCAGGATCATTGAAGCGGTGTGTATCGGTTGGTTCACAGCTGAGTGTATCATCCGTTTCCTTATCTCCAGAGATAAATGTGAGTTTGTCCGTCGTCCTCTGAACATCATCGACCTGCTGGCCATCACGCCGTACTACATCTCTGTTACGGTGACAAATCTAACAGGGGAGAACTCACAGTTGCAGCGGGCAGGAGTCACCCTGCGCGTCCTTCGCATTTTGCGTATCTTCTGGGTGATCAAGCTTGCACGTCACTTCTTGGGTTTGCAGACACTTGGACTGACGCTGCGACGCTGCTACCGTGAGATGATGATGCTAATGATTTTTGTTTTTGTTGCCATGGCAATCTTCAGCGCATTGGCACAGCTGCTGGAGCATGGCTTGGACCTGGAGTCTGGAAACCAGGACTATGCCAGCATCCCTGCTGCCTCCTGGTGGGTGATCATCTCCATGACAACTGTTGGGTACGGGGACATGTACCCAGTGACCGTTGCAGGACGTGTGCTGGGTGGTCTCTGTGTAGTGAGTGGCATCGTGCTGCTGGCACTGCCCATCACCTTCATCTACCACAGCTTTGTCCAATGCTACGATGAGCTCAAGGTGCGCTCTGCCCGCTGCACCCACAGCCTTTCTGCTGAGTTCATCAACTGACAGCTGCTGAGATGGAGAAGTAACATGGAGTTTCACCTCTAAATATTTAGAGACAGAGACAATATGGAGGTAAACACCCGACTGCTGAGATGGAGGAGCAACATGGAGTTCATTGACTCAAAGGATTTTGAAACTTCCTGAAGAAATCAACGTCTAACAAACTCCAGAAACAAAACCAAACATTTCCACATCAGGTCAAACAAAGACGTTTTCTCAAATTAGCTTATGAGACTTTTGTTTTGACATCTGAGGAAGTGTTTCATTCTGCTCAGGATTGTTTTAGTGGAAGATGTTTAAGTTTGAATTTCTAAATAGCTTCCTCTGAGTCCTGGTGTCTGACAGGATCTATTGGTAAACAATGTTGCTCACAATTCCTTAAAGGATTTATTGAAGTTATTTAAAAAAAATAAAGAATTTAAGAAACCATGACTGAGAACTGTAAACTATAGTATTAAAACACAAAGCAAGATAGATAGATATATAGATAGATACTTTATTGATCCCGAGGGAAATTCAAGTTCCCTCGGGAACTGTTGCATGTTTTTCAAACTGTTCAAACAAAACATGTTCAAACAAAACATGTTTGAACAGAAAAACATGTTACTCATGTTTTTCAGGCTGCGTATACAGTGTGAAGTTTCCCGTTTTGGAATTGACTGCGAACATGGGTTTTTTTAATGTACATATTTTGAAAGAGAGTAATTGAAAGGGAGTAATTGGTTGGCAAACATGACGTTACCGAATCCTAACAGTCAATCAGCTGGATAATTCAATGGGAGACAACCTCAAGTTGACACTTTGAGATCTGCAGGTTATTTTGCGCTCATGTATTGACTTTAATTTTCAGCACTGGAGGGTGCCATTTGAAAATGACTTAAACCCAACAATGTTCTTTTTTTTTTTTAATCATCCGAAATGAACTTCGAGAACATGCAAAGAAACTGACTGAAAATAGAGGAACTGAACACTGTGAGAAAAAGTTTACTTTAACCAAAAGGTCAAACCTGTGAATCCTCTGAGCAGCAGTTTGTGTCTGAGTCAGGACTTGTGTTCAAGCATTTCAATTTAAAGAACATTCAATTAATGATGAATTTGGTGAAACGCAGACAGAATTTACAGCACTGAGATCATGATAGTTAATTGTCTGAACGTGCCCGGTTTGAAGTTGCTTTTACATTTTTGACAGTACATGGAAGTTATTTATATTCATTTTAATTTCAGATTGAAGTCTTTTTTAGGCTTTGAAACGAAAAGAAAAAAGGCCAAAAATTCAAGTATTTGAAGTCAAAGTAATGAATCTTACTTATAATGCTGACTTAAACTTGGAAGCTTAAGAAGCTGCATACCAATCAGATTATGACCATATATAACATCCAATAGTAAATGGACTTGAGCTTGTGTAGCACTCTTTTAGTCTTCAGGCTACTCAAAGCACTTTCACACCACAGGTCAAAACACCCAGTCACACACTGATGGCAGAGGCTGCTATGTAAAGTTGCCATCAGTATTAACAAATCCACATTTATTTACGTTTTATATACCACCAGCGAAGCAGTAGGCGCATCCTAGGGTTAAGAGTCTTGCCCAAGGGAACATCGGACATGGACATCTTTTCTTCTGGTATTTTCAGCACATTTGTGCTCCGGTGGATGAGTCAGATAGAAGGTATTGGGCGATGTGAGTGAGTGTCATTTAAACGTCAATGTTGAGGTTCTGCCTTCTCTATGATCAAAGAGTCCAAAAAGGCTATGGCTATTTTTCTCCTGTGACTGAGTGGTAGAGTCAGTCTTTTCTAGGCTGTAAGGTCAGGTGACCATCTCCAGCTCCTGCAGCCACATGTTGATGTGTCCTTGGGTAAGACAATGAAGACAATGAATTGCTCCTACTGCTTTGGCGGTGGAGTATGTGTATGAATTGGATTAGCTAATACTGATGGACACTTTACATAGCAGCCTGTTGTTAGTGTATGATGGTATGACCTGCAGTGTACAAAAGCTTTGGTGTGGTTGGAAGTCTAGAGTCCTATACAAGCTCAAGTCCAGCCCTCCATTCTCCCGTGTACACTAGATGTTACTGCCTTCTTTTTTAAGGTGCACAGTGAAAGCTTCCACTTCTTTAGATCCTATGTTAACCCAGGTGTCATCATCCATAAAATAAAGGGCTGGGGGCAAATCCTGTGAAAGAAGAAAGGGCTCTGTTCTCTCCTGCATAGAGATCGGTTGCTATTGGAAACGCAGGTGAGCAGCCTTGCTTCTCTTTGCCCTCACTGTACTGAAAGTAAATGGAGTTCAAGCCGCTCCTCTATTCAATACGTTCCACACTCTTCTTTGAAGGAAATATAATCACTTCGATGCACTACGAGTAATCTTGAAACAATCAATGTAAGTAACAATGAAGACCTAACAAGCCAGAAAAGCCCTGTTTCAACCAAGCGGTTAGTTACAGTAAACCCTGAACCTGCTTGTTTCCACAACCAACTGTGTGCTTACTTGGTAGCCAGATATAAGTGAAACAGCAGTAGTGGCAACCAATAAGCATGGTATCAAAAAAGTATAACGGTAAAGATTGGTTATTTTAGTTGTATTCACAACTTCTGAAGGTGGAAATGCAAAGTATAATAATAATACCGAAACGGACTGAACCGGACCGCATGGGGAAACGGGGCATATGACATCGGACAACTAAAGTTTCTCATTAGAAATAAAACATCAATAAAAAATGCTCTTACTTAAATAGCTGGAGTGGTGTAATTTCATTCTAAAAAATAATTGCCTGATATTTTTGTGAAAAAATCTCTAAATGACACCGACAATTTCAGGGCAAAAGGCAAAGTGTAGTGACTTTGAGCTAAATTGATGCCAAGCAGACAGCTAGTGGCATTGAAAGTGATCATGCCTCGACATAGGGACTTACTTAAAAGCAGGCCCAATCCCAGTCTCCACACTCATGGACTCAAGTTCTCTGATGGATGTTATACTACGTGTTTAAGAACTGAGGGCTGTCCAGATGTAAACTCCGTGAAAGGCAAAATGTCATCCTCTCTGCAGACACTTCTCTGGGTTTTGTCCAGTTTCATAGAAAAATGTGTAAATCATGAACATGGTTGTCCCAACTAGAACAAAACAAGCATGAATATTAAAAAAAACATTAGAAATGTAATAGTAAGAGATCAACTGCTAGCCTCGTGGTTGCATTTTAAATGTTTGTGGATTAATTTGTTTTAAGCTAAATGTTCTTATAGAATGATCTCTTTGTTGACTAGTTGTAATATATAAACAATGTGAAATAGGTTATGGTTGTCTTTCTTTTTATAAATGTTAATGTATGTTTCTCACTACAATGTGTAACTTTTTAATAGTGTGTCCCATTGCGCTCAAGCTTTAGGGGAAAATTGGGTTGGGTCAGACACTTCTCTTTGGCCTGAGAAAACTGAACCATCAGCACATCTGCTAAGAGGAATTCACATGAAGTATTTTCTTGTAGCTCCCTCCCCAGGACCATTTCCAGATGTTACAGTGTCCTTTTGACTATTTGGACCCTCAGGGGTTAAACAATCAGTCTGTAACTGGATCTGTTCCCATGGCTTAACACCCTCCATGGTTTCCACAGTAACAGACAGGAAGTTGAAGCATTTGAAATTTGGTTCTGAATGTCAGGAAGCCGAAGTGTGACTTATCTCAGTGAGCACTCGTCTTCTATTTATTCTTCTGCCTTTGTGTGAAACACCGCTATACACCAACTGTGATTATCCGCTCACACTTTCTTCCTCTCTTTCTTACTTTTTACCTTGGACTAAATCAAATGACTTGATTTGTAAATCATTTTTAATTCTTACAATAAGCTAGTCGTTTTTTTAATTGAAAGTGTAGATCTTTATTATGTTTAAATTGATTGAATTGATTATCATACATCAATTGAAATGATTGGAATAAAGAGCAGCTGTTGAACACACAGCAGTATGATAAGAGTTTGTAAATCCCACATGTTCTTAACCAACAGGCTCGTACCTGATCGCTGATATTTGCATTCAGAAACTCCTCAAATAAACCATTTACCAATCTATTCATAAATCTCAACCTGAAAAAAAAAAGTGAATTACCACAACACCAAGTAAATGAAAAAAAGTACTTTCTGCTGTATACACTTATATTGCCTTTATGTGGGGATAAAAAAAACTGCTTTTTTGATTCTGAATAATTTTCATAACTGTCTTGTTATTTCAGAAAAAAACGGCACTGTGTCCCTGAATTAAAGAGATTTTAATCTTGGAATTTCTTGGGAAATAATGTACAAAAAAAATAAAAATCTGCTGTTTATCTAAAAAAAATATCTGATTTCAAAAACTTGTCTTTAAAGCGTTCTAAAGTTGTTTTCAAACATGCACTACCCACACATATCTGGAAAATTGAACTGACCCTGAAATGTAATTTCCCTCACAGTGTAAAGTTCCCCTGTTGGGAAATAGGTGTTAAAAGATGTGCTGTGGAACAGATTTGTCACTATAATGTCAGTTTTTGCCCTTTATGTCAATGCTTATTTAATAGACATAACCACAGAATCAATGAAGGAGTGGAAAAATACATAATCAGAAACTGAAAAGCGTCTCAAAACATAAACGTCATCACCATACTGACATTGAATTGCCCAGAATAATTCTCGCTTCATACAACCACTTGTTTTCAGAATGGACTTAAATGCAGGATTTATGAGGTTCATAGTCAAAAGAGGGAGATTGTTCCTTCAGTACAGGTCGGTGAACAACAAATCCACAAAAAAAAAAAACTAAATCCAAGAGAGCATGCCTAAGGCATGTTCAAACTAGCCATACATGAGGTAACTCAGAAGAAGAATGAAAGGAATTGAACAAATTATAAGACAAGAATCAAAAACATGACCGCAATGATGAGTACAGCGTTCATACATCATCTTTTCCACAGAAAACCAAATTCAGGGGCTGGAAGGAGACAGTCTGGTGATGTCCATTTGAGAATATCTGCCGTTTACATTCACACATGCGGCTTAGTCCGGAAATGATAAGAATTTTTTTGTGTGCATGTGTGTAGACACCACAAGAATTTCCAACAGGCTTGCTGTACTGGAAATTATTTCACAATCACAACTTCACACCTCTCCAGTATAGACCCCTATGTTCTTCAAAATTAAAATGAATGGCTAGGAATATTTGGTGTAAAATGGATCTTGAAAATGCAAATAGGTAGTTCTTACCATACAGTACTTTTTGTTTTGCAAACATTCCAAACTTAACTCCCTTGTCAGTGCTGTATAGTACCTGATCAGTTTCTTACCTTGAAGAAAAGATCCACACCTTTCATGCATTAAAATGCCCAGTCGTCCTGCATTTCATGGTATGCATAGTCCTACAATGGTGTAGTGCATGTTCATGTACACAAAATATTGTTTTCAGTCTACATAGGGTAAAACATAACCACTTACAAACCAACTTATTCTTAAACAACAAAATTTATTGACGTATTTGCTGGAATTTTATTCCGCCCAGGCAGACAATGGACACCCATCGGCCACAGGTCCTTGCACGCTGGTATGACGTCATTACGCAGCACAGGGTCGTCAGTAAGAAGGGTCCAAGCAGCGGGCAGTTGTGTTTGTAAAACAGGTTAAAATTCGGCGTTTTCAAGTGTTTCACCGGAATAAAACATGTACTACAAACTGAATGGAGTGACGCAGCGGCTCACCGGTGCTCCTGCAGCCGCCTACTGCCCGCAGGTAAAACGAGACTACAGCATGACCTTGTTAGTACAGGAAGGAGGACGGATGCTAATGCTAATGCAGAACCAGTACCTGAGGTTTCAAGATCTGTGGGGAAAAAAATACATACCTATACTTTTGTATACGTTTTTTAAAACTTTCTATTAATAATATCAAACCGCAGATAAGGCAATAATAGAAGCTCATGTCAATATATCTAAACCCATTTATAGTAAAAGATCGAATTAGTATATTTAATCTGAAATCATTCATATATCTGATAGTCGATATGATGAAACGGATAATAAAACATACTGCATTTATTTTGCAGAAGATTTTGAAGCATATTCATATGAAACGAATGGACAGAGGAGAGTAGAGCATAGTCAAAGAAACACCTTGAAATAGTATGGCTGACACTCATCACCTTGTGGGTTGGTAACGTGCAGTATTTAAATAATCTTGACCGGCCTCTCTTCCTGCCTGTCACTGTCAGGGTCTGCGTCCCAGCGTCCCAGCTGTCAGCCCTCCTATTACCTTTGCAACTCCGACCAAGCTGGTGTCTGAAACAGGAAGTCAGGTGGAATATCTGGGAGCCAACAAAGTCCCAGATCTCCAGAAAGCCTTCCAGGTAATTTCATTATTATTGTTTTGTTTCTAGTTTTGGAGATTATAATTTAATA
The DNA here is from genome assembly GCF_947650265.1 of Symphodus melops. Lineage (NCBI taxonomy): Eukaryota > Metazoa > Chordata > Actinopteri > Labriformes > Labridae > Symphodus > Symphodus melops. Next base: position 5,021,370 of record NC_136705.1, read on the forward strand.
TTAACCTATGATATGCTTTACTTATGATGTAGTTTAAAACCAACCACTTAATCTGCTCATATTATTTCATTCTCTTAATCACACATACGCTCACGCCACAAACATACTTGCACTTTTCCTTTGTTTTTACTCAGCAGCTTGTTCTGCCTTGCCTTATCCTGGAGTCTTTTAATTGTGTGTTTTCACACATCAGTGGATCCATGCTCAAACTATTGATGATGACTTGCATCTTAACAATCACAGTAGTTGCAGAAACTATACAAACAACAGCATGAAGGACAAACAGTACAGTCAGCGAGCTTCTCTCTACCTTTTTTCTTTCTGCCATGACCAAAAATATACCTGGGCAGATAATGTGTATGTCTGAGAAACACTGTACTCCTGTTTCCCCCACATGATCTACTAAGTCAACATTATTGAAGTGGATAAACAGGACTAGTGTAAGTCACAATAGAGGGTTTAATTGACAGTAATGCATATTTACTGTTTTTCAAATTATTATTTCCAACCAAGTTTTTTTGATTGGGCAAGAAACACTCCATAGGTCCAGAAAAAAAGGAAAAGTCTTTGTTTTTATGTATTAAACTGGAACCCCAAAAACCACACCAACCATCAACACATGCAGGAGAGACTGAACCAATCATACAGTGTCAATAAAATCAGGTCTGTTCAGCTTAAACATGTAGACAGACAGTGAAGCAAGATGTTTGTGTTTCTATGCAACAGTCCCGTGTCACTTCAATGGATTATAAACTAAAAAGTAATAAGATAACTGTGTGCTAGCTGCCTGCAGGACTGTTGTATAAAAGTCAATGTCACACTTGAGGTTGTGAATTGGTTCTGAATGTCAGCCTGTCTGTGTGAATTTCTTGATCGCATGTCCTGTGACAAGATATCAGCCCCGATGATATTCACCACCACATCACGACCTCAAGTGTTACGTTGCTTCATTTGTGTTAACTGAGCTGTAAAATGTTGACTGGAGTTTGTTCTCCTTGCCTCGGTACATACCATCTGATTTTTGGTCTTAAAATAAGAATGAATCATTTATACACTTAGCTTAATTCCTTTTTGAAGTTGTAGGGAAGTGCAATAGAATAATAGGAGTGCAGTAGAATTAATGATGCTGTATGGGTACAGCATCATTACAGTGTAATAAAATAGAGAGTGTGTGAAAAAAGTGTAAATGAAGAGTGTCTGTTACTGTTAAGAAGTGTATATGTAAACAGATGTTTGTGTTGTGCTGTATGTGACATTCTCATGTGTCCAAAGGGAATTTCTCCTAAAGGAGACAAAAGAAACAAACTAACTGACTGCTAACATCAGGAAAGATACAATATTATGGATATTAGGCCAACAAAGGTGCAAGAAAGTGGATGCCTCAGAAGTGGAAGCAAATGCTTTTTTAGCCCCGGGGTCAATTGGAGTCCCCTACGGTGTCTATAAAAGGGCGCCTAGCATTCTTGTGGAGACACCTAAGAATAGTTTGGGGAAATGGACTACACAGAGAGCGGGTGGGAGTCTAATTCCCAAGGAGAAAGAGTCCTCAGGTCTAAGCTAGATTCACACTATATAGTGAGGAGCCAGGTTGTGGAGGGCTTGCAGGTGACAATAAGGAGTTTGAAGTGGATGTATTGGGGCATTGAGAGCCATTGGAGATTATGAAGGATACGGGTTGACGTGGTCATGAGTTTGTTGGAGTATGTAAGAGGGCAAGTGGCCGAATTTTGGATATATTGTTTTAATTCATTTATTTTTCCTGTATTGATCCCCTCAGGGGAAGCTAGGTGTTTACACTCTGGTGAACACGCAACATACACACACAGGCTGAAATATACTCATGCACTCAAACAGGATCCTATAGACATGCACTGACGGAGAGATGTCAGAGTGACGGAGCTGCGGATGAGCTGGAGCGGAGTAGATGGCACGATTACATTACAGCAGTTGTATGCATCTTGTTGTGGCAGAAAAACGGGAGGCAAAAGGAGAGAAACACTGAGAGTAATGTTTATATTGGTTTACACTGTAATACAGTAATACATTACTGTCATGGTAAATGTTACCATGAACAATGAGTTAAAACAAGTGCAGTTCACCATCAGTACGGAGTTTAACTTGTTCCTGAAAGCCCACATCTAGTACAGCTGTGTTTAATGTCCTTTCCACTGTGTCTGTGGTGAATCCACCATCTAACTAATCTCAGGATGTAATGTCCTGGACAACAGACAACAAACACAATCCTGGACCACTCCAGTCCCTGAGTGGAACACACCACACCAGAGCAGCCGCTGAAGACATGAGTCACTGGAAAAAAAAAAAAAAAAGAAGAGCTGTGTGGACTTTCTAAAGAAGAAGTTTATCCATTTTACCACGAAAACTCACATCCTCCTTCATTATTTTAACAGGTCTTCTTCATCTGGGTGATGATGCATGAGGCCCGCTGTTTCTAAGTAATTAATATGTATGTATGTCTCTTTTTGTCAGAGGTCAGACGGGATCCCAGTCCACCTCAAGAGGGGTCTCATGGATAAGATGCTCTACCGGACCACCATGGGTCTGACTATTGGGGGCGCCCTGTACTGCCTGGTGGCGCTCTACATTGCAGCTCAGCCCAGAAAGTGAGGCGGAGTAGCTGCCTCCCTCACATTGGTCAAGACGTTTTTTTGAAAGCTGGATGACAGACAACAAGGTGTTCATCGATCATTAATGTTTCCTGGCTAAGCATTCAGAGACAAACAATGTATAGAACTCTAAAGAAATCCGATATTTTGTACAGTAAAGTATTATTGATGTGAAGAAATTACATTAAAATCTATTTTGTTTTAAAAGAACCAATTTGTCTTTCTCTGTTGATTCATGATTTACAGGTAACTGCAGACGGATGAACAGCAAAGGGAAGTGTGCTGCGTATGAATTAGATCGATCTCTGCTCCAAACGCCACATTTGGACTATTTTTAGTCTTGTTTTGAATACTTTAATGAGACCTCTCTATGGAATATAATTCCCCTAAACCTTCACTGGTCTGAGATTAGATTCAGGTAAAAAGACAGAATCTTCAACATTCCCAAATCTGTGTATTTTTGTGTTTCCCCAAGCTCTTAACAGAAGAGTTTCTTCCTGTATATGAGGGGATCCATTCTTCATCAGTGCTGATCCTCTCTTTATTAGCTCGCCTAATCAGTCTCATATTGTTGGATTCAGTGGGTTTATTGAGGATTAATTGTTCCATCAATCCTTACATAACAGACCTCAGGTCAGCTTCCCTGGAAAACCAGTCTGATAATTACAAGTTGTTTTTCTTATTTAAGCTCTGGATGGGCCGAAGTAGTGAATGTTCATCTGCTGTCAGTCTATAGATACAAAAAAGAGATCCACTTTTTCTGTGAACACAGACTCGTTTTATTTTACATACACTGACCTACAATGAATTTAACAGATGCTTTCTTCCAAAGCGATGTGCGTCTCTTCACTAAACGATACATCTTTGTATGACTATACTTCGATGGAACAGAGTTGTTATAAAGTAGACCTTCTTATGCTCACCTGAATTTACCTATTATTGAACAGCACCATCTGGTGGTAATTTGTAATAGCTATTCATCCTTTGTTTTGTTGAAGCTCAGCTATGTAGATCATAAGAGTGTAGCCACGCATTAAATCACAAACCTCCAAAATGTACAAACTGGTTGAGGATTTTACATTAAACTGATCCTCAATAAGACAGCAATTAAAGTGCTTGCCATCTCCAACACACACGCAAACTGACACACACACACACACTGACACACACCCACATTCACACATATAGTCTCAGACAAAAATGATCCAAATATTGTGTAATGTGTCATATCACTGGCCCTGTTGCCATGGAGACACTGACAGGATGCTGGAGGTGAGGCGTCACAGTAACAGATCTTACACTCACACACTACAAAACGAGAAGCTATTGATGCCAAAGAACTGAGTTCTCTACTGATCACCTGAAACTTCCCTTACAAGTTAAAATGTTGAGCCTTTTCTTTCCCTTTGCTTGTCTTTGTTGGAGCAAAGAAGAAGTGAAAAAGACACTTTTTAGTTGGACAAAAACAAAACGGACCAAGGTCACACAGTGTCTATCATGGTGCTATAGTACGTGGATGTGTAACTGTGCGTCAGTTTGACCCAGAATTTTCATCGCCATGGTGACAGTGAACACAGGGTCACTGTCTCCATGGTTACAGGAGGACAAGGCTATAGAATCATAATAGAATAGTGTGGTGGCTGTGGCTCAGGAGGTAGGGCAGGTGTCCACTCACCAATCTACAGCTCAATCGGCAGCTCTTCTTCTGATGTTAAAGAGTCCTTCGGTAAGAGACTGAATTCCAGACTGCTCCCAAAGGCTGAGCCGTGGGTGGGGGTGTGTGGGTGTGTGTGTGTGTGTGTGTGTGGGTGGGGGTGGGTGTGGGTGTGTGTATCAGAATGAGTAAATGTGACATGTCATGTTCGGCTCTATGAGTTGACAGAAGTCCCTTCACTATCCAGTTTTTTCTAGTGTTGTAATAGAGTTTTTATTAATTATTTTATTTTTTTAAAGACTGCAACACAAAGAACAACATACATAACACTGTGACATACCTGTGCTGAAATAGTCACTGCAAGTTCATAGGGGTGTTGGTCCCTTATGTTTATATATTTCAACCAATAGCACATTTTTTTCTTGTACTTTAAAAAAAAGTCAAATACAGGTAAACAAAAACAAATAAAAATGTATTCTGCTCTTTTTTTTTTTATCCCTGTGTTGTTCAAGTGTCAAATACCATCTTAGTCACACTCGTTTGAGGTCTGGCGTCTTACCAGGACAACACTTACTCATGTGATCCTATGACTTCAGCAGTCTCACAGAAAGCTGATTAGGACAAGTGCCTTGTTTAGAGGAACAGTGTATACTTTATTGATCCTGAAGGGAAATTCAAGGCATCCAGTAGCAGTATACAAGACATTAGTTACAATTAACACTAAATAAAAAACAACCGTTGTCCTCCCTCCCTTTTGTATATAATAAACCCGGAGCAGGATTTAGGAGGCCCCCCTATTTGACTAAGAATAAACAAATATATAAGGATACTAAACCATGCATGGCTCCCACTGCTTCAGTGGTGGTGTATGAATGGACTAGTTTCTTCTGATAGATGATCCTCCATAGCATCTACTACATGCCGTCAGTGTGTGAAAGTGTATGAATGGGTAAGGTACATTATCTCTTATAATATCGCATCCGCGTGTTTCACAGTTCCTCTGCTCTCCAGCAGATGGCGGTATAATGAGACTCAGATCAGACTTGTCTATCAGCAGAGAAACTAAAGAAGAAGAAGGATATGTTTTTGTTTCTGGCGGAAACACCGCAGTAGTAGCAGGGTGTGTTTGTGTTCGTGTGATAACAAAGTTTTGGAATAGCCTGAATGTGTTTATAAGATCTGGTCTGAGGTAATACCGACTGCGTTGTTCTCTGTTATCGTCTCATGATTCATTTTGTCAGCTTAAACACGCTTTGTTGTATATTCCAGCTTTATTGTTAGCTTTAGCTGTTAGCTCCGAAACTAACTTTGTTTACGTCTTTCAACTGCACATTTACGACATCAATCAATATGACACAAGTAGACCAGAGAGTAAGTGAGCCAGTCGATGGTTTACAGAAAATACAAAGTTTTAGAAAAGCTACAAACTGTCATATCAACAGTGGAGAGGCATTAGCAAAGATGCTAACCGCTAACAATCACTATTGTATTAACCTGCCAGCCGGTAATGATATTCATATTCTGCTTACTGCTAACAGTCAGTGTTAAATTAACCCTGTTATATTAGCCTACACTGTTGTTTTAAGTGTTGTGTGCTAACAGTCAGTGTTAAATTAACCCTGTTATATTACCCTACACCCGTTGTTTTAAGTGTTGTGTGCTAACAGTCAGTGTTGTACTGACATATTCATGCTCATATTAGTCGGTGTCCTGTTAACCTACAACTTTGTTAAAAGTTAGCGTGTTAACCTGCTTACAGGTGCAAACCCTGTAGTTATTATACTGGGAGATATAACCTCAAGTCAATATCATGATTAATTAAACATTTTACCTGGATAACGATTAATGTTTAATCGTTTAAGTTTTTCGCCCTAAAAGTTCACTGACATGATCTCTACTGTAAATATACTCAACTATTAAAGCTAGGATTATTTATTGAATATTTCGAACTGAAATCAAAAGCATTGCTCGAAATGAAAACGACTCGTTTTAGTTTTAAAGTCGAAAATAAACAACTTGCATTTCTTGCAAACGTTTTTTTTCCCCACAGTGTTTACACTTGACTTCTTCGTGTTCGTCGTCGTCTTATAATAGGTCTTTAATAACGTCTTATTAAAATAAGTCAAAACGACAGACATTGCTTCCATGTCACAGATTGGACGTGTCGACACGCGCTCTCTGCCCTGAAAATAAATCGAAATAATCGACATGGGCAAGATTACATCGGTTAGGTCTCCAACAAGGAGCCCTCAATAAGTAACTCGTCAAAGTCCAAAATGTAAAAAAAAAAAAAAAAGACTCTACCCTGTGCATCAGCAAAACCTCACTCACTCACAGCAAACTGTATCTACTTACTACAACTCTTGTCTGGTCTACATCATGCAATGTAGTAATAATAATATGCACTGCAAAAACAAAACAAAAATAAGGGGAGTCTTGGTAGCTTGTGACTTGTTTTATTTTGTGAAAGTAGCTCTCATCCTATAAAAAGTTGGAGACCCCTGGGTTAGAAGTTCTGAATGTTGGTTTTGATTAATTTTCGATTAATTTCCCAGCCCTGCTGCATACAGTATGTGTCGTGTCAACGTGCTTACTGGTGATTGCTTACATCTCGACTTGTCGTGACTTGATAAAGTCTGTGTTGGATTAACCTGCGGAGATGTAAAAACTGAAAATGTTGTTACGTTGTGTATAACAGCAGTGTCTTGTGACAGATGTACTACTATCGATATGAGAATGCTGAGGTCAGCTGCTGCTACAAATATCTGATGTTCAGCTACAACATCATCTTTTGGGTGAGTTACTTGCTTTCACTCTTCTCTACCAGTCACCCTGTTGAAATGATATTCACGACTTTGTCAGAACTTGCCTTCAAAAGAGAGCTGCTTCCTGTCTGATAGTTAACAGGAAGAGTGTCTGTGGCATCCTGTGTGGTTGAGGGCGTTAGAGACTCTTTCACAATCTGTGTTCCTGTAAAATGTCATGAGTCAAAGTTCTGTTCAGAATTTCCTCAAACAAGATGAGTTTGAATGACCTAAAGGGAGGCTTTGGAGACTTGCATCTTTAGAACGTTTTTAACTTAAGGCTACTGGATTCATAACAACAAATACAAAAACAAATGTTCTTTGACGTTTTGTCTTATGAGAAAGAAATATTGGTTCAGAGTCACATTAGTCTGTGAGTGTGTGTCTTTGTGTTTCAGCTGGCTGGAGTTGCCTTCATTGCAGCTGGTTTCTGGGCGTGGAGTGAAAAGGTGAATGAACACTGTCAGCGTCTAATTCTCATAACAGACATAAAGTAATACAATTATTCCTATTCCACATTTATTTTAAATTTGTACTTTTTTTCTGTGATTTTCATTCACCTACTTACTTTTAATTCTATTCAGTATTAAAATATTTAATGAACAGCTTTAAGTCAGGACTGGACTGTCACCTCACAGGTTTCCGTTCCTTATCTTGACTGGTTTTGGTTCACAGGGAGTCCTGTCAGATCTTACCCAGGTGACCCGACTGCATGGTTTTGACCCAGTCTGGTTGGTTCTAGCAGTGGGCGGGATCACCTTCATCCTGGGCTTCGCTGGCTGTGTGGGAGCGCTGAGAGAAAACATCTGTCTGCTTAAGTTTGTATGTCAAGCACTTGTATGTGTTTACATCAAAACATCAGCCCACTAATGTTTCCTACATGTCCACCCCCTTAAATAACATTCAAAATAATCTCTTCACTTCTGATCTTCGATAAAATGATCATTCAGAGAAAGTGTGTACGTTAATATCTATCCTGTGGGTTAAAAATATCAGCCTAAAAAAGTTCTCTAAATATTCAACCCATTTTGCTTTTTTTGCTCTATAATTGTTCTGTATGTCTTCTCATTTAGTTTTCTGGTGTGATCGGCTTCATCTTCATCTTGGAGCTGACAGCTGCAGTTCTGGCAGTTGTGTTCCAGAGCCAGGTCAGACAGTGGATCAACGACTTTTTCCTCGCAAACATCAAAGCGTACAGAGATGACATTGACCTGCAGAACCTCATTGACTCTCTACAGAGGATGGTGAATAGATGTTTTTTTCTTTTCAGCACAGCAGGAAACTTCTACGTTTACACTGTATGCTGTAACTTACTAACCTTGGAACTCTGGCTTGAAAGAGTAATAAGACGTACATGATGTCAAAGGGAGAGTCTCATTAAGCATGCACATTCAACTAAACATTCCAGCCCATGAAGTATGTAGTTCAAGCAAGTTTGTATTGTTTTCGATTATGTATCGAACTCATCAGGTCACATGAATATTTTTCTGTTCATGGTGCATGTGTCAATCAACAAAGAGCAGCCCTGAACTATATGTTTGAGATACTTGAGTCGGTCACAATGAGTTTGGGAAATATTAGTCCTCTGTGTTGATAAAAGGGGGAGGGGCCTAAATTACCACACGCTTCTTCATCAAAGTCTGTTTTCACAGAAGCAGGTGGGCAGGTTGTTGAACTCTTTCAGGATGCTGTAGTCGTCACTTAGAAGCTTGACGCAAGGGATGTACCAAAGAACCCCTCCCTTTGTCCCTCTCACTTCTTCTTTCTTGTTCTATAAAAGTCTCTCTCACCACAGGTGCACTTTGGTAGAGCAGGTGAATGTTAAATGAAGTATAAAGCGCTCTGAGTACAAGACTAGAAAATTGCTATACAAGTCCAGTGTCTCCACATTGGTACATTTTTTTGCGTCTTTAATACTAGCATAATAAAAATAGACATATTTTTATCAGCGTGGAGCTCAGTAAACTTTAAGTCTCTTTCTTTCTGTTGATGAAACTTTCTTGTTTCTCGGGACACTCTAGTTCATGAGTCTATTTATTCTTATTACCTGCGAGTGATTTAGTCTTGAATAAGTGATATGGTTAAGCATAATGTGCATTGTATAGATCGACTGTTGTGGAGTTAAGGATGTCTCAGTGTTTTATTTACTGATCATAAAATGTGAAGCATCTTTGACTTTTAACAGAACCACTGCTGTGGAGCTCAGGAGCCAAACGACTGGGATGGGAACATTTATTTCAGCTGTAATGAAACCAATCCCAGTAGAGAGAGGTGTGGAGTTCCTTTTTCCTGCTGCGTCACTGATCCTGCTGTGAGTTGAGACCATTAATAAGAAGTACCAATGATCGTTTACGCTGCTGAAACATCATTATCACCAATTGATGTTTGTGTTGTTGTTGATGGATGTATTATGATGCTGTTAAGTCTGTTTAAGTTTTAATGACGTTGTTTGTTGCAGGACTCGGTGGTGAACACTCAGTGTGGTTATGATGTTAGAAACAAACCAAAGGTGAGATTTCATGTCACTTCCTGTTGACGCAGGTGACAGTCAGCATGTTTCTGTAAACTCTTAGGTGAGATGATGTAATCTCATCAAGTGGAAAGTGCAGTAAGTGATAATAACAGCGAGGAGGTATTAAATAAACGCAGACATGATGATAGGGAGCCGGCTTGCTGTCTGCTCTCCTGCTTATTTCATAGCTTTTAACTGAAGTGATAAATAATTTGACTCAAAATTCTTTTTAAATATTACATTTTTTCTTCTATAAATATGACATATTCTTGGATTCAATATGTGGTATTTATGCTCAATTTGTAGTTTTCTTAAAGTGAGCCAACTTAGCTGTTATCACACACAGCAAACAGAATTACATGAATGACACACCTGAATTTTCTCTCTTCTAACTTCCCAATTTGTTTGTTTTTTTAGGTGACTTTTAACATTTATATAGTAAACGTTCACAGTGTTTAATCATTAAACACTAAAAAAATGTTATATCAGAAATATATATTGGTATTAAATCCATATACATTTTATTTGTTTCTGAATCTTTCTTGTAATCAAACAAAAAGGTTCTTTATTGAAATATGACTCTGTTTTTGCGTTTTAACAAAAATGTTTTATAGTCAAACATGTTGCTAAATGAACTCCATTCTTCCCGTGCACAGAGAGAGTGGACTGATGACATCTTCATTAAGGGCTGTATCCCTGCCTTGGAAGACTGGTTACCTGGAAACCTCTACACAGTAGCAATCGTCTTCATCGTCATCTCTCTGCTGCAGGTAGGAATACAGCCTGTAACAGTACAGAAAGTGTACGGTGCCACAGTGGGCCGATAAAATGACCTTCACAGGAGATTGCTATAAAAATACAAATGTAACAAGTGGGATTAATTGTTCTTGATGTGACAGATCCAAAAACCTTCCACTCAGCAGCAACGCAAACATTACAGTAAAGTCTGCTGCTCCCTGCGTGCTCGTGAAGAGTGCACACAGACTTCCTTATTTCAGCCGCCGACTTCTGCAAAATTACAACAAAAAGTCAAACGAAGGGTGAAGAAAGAGACATTTAAAGTGAACTCTTGCTATCACCCGATGAGGACACCTCAGGAAAGCATGTAACAAAACACAAGTTAAATGGCTGTAAGCTCCGTTAGCACACCTCTTACAGAACATGTCCTGAATAGCCTGCAGGGACACACTGGTGTTTAAACCTGTTTGGGGTTTACACTCGTATTCCAAAAAATGACGTCAAATGATGCATCATATAATTCATGTTTATTTGATAAATCGTCTTTAATAAGTGAGATCAAACCTGAGATGTCCTCAGCTGTGTTGTTTCTTTTGGCTCAGCAGATATAAATGTGACTTTGTCTCACTCAATGTGTCTGTTTACTCATGAACAGATGGTGGGGATCTACCTTGCGAGGACTCTGATCTCTGACATCTTGAAGGTCAAATTCAACTACTGAAGCTCCAATTGCAGGGGATGTGGCCTAAACATGCAAAGGGGGGGGGTGACCACCTGCAGGGCCTCAACCAGGTGTTAATGGACCAAGTTTCTTCAGTGAGATGTGCCTTCCTCTTCCTCCTTTTTTTCGGTCTTTCTTCCTCTTTAGCAGCTCTGCCTTATCAAGCTACGTTTCATGTCCTCAGTGCAGTCATTCTCTTGAACGTCACATTCCTATGGTTACTGAAACATGGTGAAACCTGGAACAGTCCTGGGAAAGAACACATGTTCTCCTTTTTTTCTGGATGATCTGTTGATGTTGCAGTGTTTAGTTTGTTTGTTTTATTCTTGATCGTTTCTTCATCTTTGCAACGAGAAGCTGCTCAGCACCAGACTGCCTTCAGATCAAACTGTCTCAGTCCTCTCTCTGAATGTTAATGGGACCATTTAGACCTTCGATGTGATTGGCTGTTTATCACTCAGTGCCTCCAACATCACCATCGTTATCATCTTCATCATCATCATCATCAGATTGAACTCAGGTCTCCTCTTTTGGACGTTCTTCTTCATGTAATATGTCTGATTGCTCTAATGATTTCATTTCTCTTTTTTTGTCAAAAACTGTACAAAACAAACAAACAGTCCAGTTAAAGTATTTTTGTCACCCAAATGTTTGCATTGTGAGCATTTTGGTCCCATTTCACTAATTTCTATGATTTAAACAGGAAATGAACCTTTACATTTAAAAACAGGTGTGGAGGGTCTAACTTAAATGCAATCTGTATCATTAACAATTGACTTTGTCGTTTTGAAATGCCAACAACCCAAACCTGATGAATATTCATTAATGACAAAAAAAGAGAAATGAATCCAAATATTTCTGTCTCGTCCATAAAAAAACAAAAAAAAACAAAAGTCAACCAGTGTGTTGATTTGTGATCTCGGTTTAGTAAAAAAAAAAAAAAAAAAAGACTATCTGAGATCTGGTCATATTTAATTGACATAATTCATTTGAACGTTTAAAAAACAACAACCAACAACTCACTGGATTTATTTGTTTTTATTTCAGCAACACCAAAAATTTAATTGGATAACTGATATTGAACAAGACTTGAAAGTAAAATAAAACAACAGAAGTGCTAGGAAAAAAAAAAAGTTAAAACATTGAAATGGCAGACTGTTCCTTAAAACATCTCAGGTGATGTTTGATTTAAAAAAAAAAAAAACAACAACAAAAAAAAAAACCTTTGACACTGGACTCCTATAAGTTGAAAATGTTTACTATGAAGTAAGATTTCGAGGTGACTGAGCCGGACACAAAGTAACAGAACAATTTGTTTCAATGGTCTGCTTGAGCAGATTAATTTCTTAATGTGTTTATTATTTCATTTTATTGTTTGTGTTGGGAGTCTAAAAATGACTTTTCTTTTCCTGAAGGGATTCTTTTTTTATACATATAGAAGTGAATTTTTATGTCTTCTTGTATTCATAAAATAAAATGGAAACTTGTTTGTACTTTGCTCGATTTTTTTCTCACTGATACATTCAACCACAAACAAACCTTTATTAAACAATAACTGGGAATATCAATAAAACATATAATTAATACAATAACAGCAATAATCCCTTGTCATATCCATAATGCATAAATAGAAACAATGACTCAAATCACATTTTAATCAAAACAAAATAAAGTGTAACTTATTGTTTTGCCACTTTAAACATGATTGACTGCAACTAAAAGCTGCTGACTCCAGTCTGAGACAAACTTTACATGTTTGATGACATTTACCTTCAACATTAACAGATCAAAGGTTCACTTTCCTTCATAGCACCACCAACTGAACAGAAAATAAATTTGACTATATTGACTGCTACACACTGCGGCTGCGCCACAACCCCACACGCGCCACATCCCGAAGTGCACAGCGGTTGAACTTTACAAACCAAAACCCACGTGCATTTTAACCTTTATTGTTTTCTTGTCGCTTTACTTCCAACTTCAGGATTTATTTTATCCTGATGTAATGAAATGAAAGCAGTTTCATAAATTCTTAGCTTGCTTATTTGTCCATCTCTGATCGATAACAAAGTCAAACTTATAACTCCTCTTCTGTGTTGCATCACCACCTAGTCAATGTTTGTGTAACGCCTATAAATCCCCGCTGGATGGCGCTACAGCTTCTCAAAACAGCTCCCGTCTGAAATCTGACCTACCTACCCCGAGTCCCCCTCGAAAACCCTCCGAACACCCTTCTCCACCCGCCTCTTTTTTGTCACACACACACACACACACACACACACACACACACACACACACACACACACACACACACACACACACACACACACACACACACACACACACACACACACACACACACACACGCCCCTCTCTAGGGGAAGCGAGTGTTGCCAAAGCAGGCGGAGTCGGAAGCACGCAGCAGCGTCGGTCCGTCGTGTCTGCGGCTCCGCGGATTCTTTCGTCTGTGTCTCGGGCTGGTAGACTCTCCGGGAGCGGCTTCTTATTGCACTCCGCAGGTAAGCGTCCTATCTTCGGTCTACCGGACGGACAGACACCGTGGGCAGCGCAGCGGGGATAGATCCGGCTCGGCTCGCATATTGCTCTCGCTGCTACGTTGGAAAACCCCGGACGGAGGCCCGCAGTGTGCGCTCAGCCTCCCGCAGGCCTCCAGCCCGGAATCCCGCTTTTCTCCCGGAAAATGGACGGATTCACCGGCAGCCTAGGTGAGTCCCGGCTGCAGGTCGCGCGCTAAAGATGAGCCTGTCACCTACCCGTGCACGGGCGGGATGTTTTGCGTTGCACGCGCCTTTGAAGGCTTTACACGTGTCACTGCTGTATTTATCTAAAAAGGTCTGCACCGCCCCTGCGGCGGCTGCAGGGCCACAAAACCAACTTCTACTCATGAAAGGAAGGAGACTTCTCAGAGTCTTGTACCCCCCTCTCAAGAAAAAAAAACCCCTGCATCTGATAGGGATGAGCGTCAGCTTGGTTTTTTAGAAATCCAGGTGTTCAGGCTGCAGGAGATCAACTGTGTGTGGTGTTTAAAAGATATCCCAGTCAGCACATTTATTTACCTGACTCAAAATCAAACAGTGCAACATTGCAACTTCCAGTTGAACTTGTTAAATGGATATGTGTTGAATATTAATGGCATATAAAGGTATACATTAGTATGTTAGGGTATTGAGAAAAGGTAAAGCTCTAACTGTCATAAACTCTCAGTACCAGGTGTCAGACCTTCCAAGTGTTCCCTACTGTGTCAGATTTTTTGCTTCATTGTAGTGGATATTAAAGGCTGTTTTCATGTAATATTCACTGACAGCTAGTGGGCAGGGTTGTTGCTGTCGAGGAACTGGTGCCATCTTCGTGCACATGAGGAAGCTGCCTCTTATCATTTTCTGTTATCCATTATGTGTTCGACAGTCGATACTGTGATGACTCAGTTATATGTAACATTGAATGCACAAGATCTCATCCTATCCTCTCAGTTGGAGTCATTTGCCTGTGAACCAGAAGGTAGGGGTTCGACGCCCAGCCACATGTCCGATGTGTCCATGGGCAAGACACATTTCCATCTGTAACTCCTGCAGCTCCACGGTTGATGAAGTAGTATGAATGGGTTAAGTTAATTCTGATGGTCACTGTTCATAGCTGGGAGGCTTTCTGGTCTGAAGGTGGAAGGTGTCTGGTCTTTGTGTAGCGGGTTTAAACTGGGAGAGAGTCTCACATTTAAACTAAAAAAAGACAGCTGTGGTCTGAACTACGAAGCACGTCCCTGGTCTGAGCTTTGAGGGTTTTGTTGTTTGAACTGGAAGGGTTTCAGGACTGAACTGGGAAAGTTTCTGGTCCGAATAAGAAAAGAACCTTTGGTTAAACCCGAGACAATTTCTGGTCTGAACTCAAGAGGATTTCCAATTTATACTGGGAGAGTCTTTGGGTGATCTTGGATGCGAGGCTCATGTCTAAATGTGAGGTCTTCAGTAGGAGTGTGTAGTGTTAACTAGAGGAGAGTCCCCAGTCTGAACTAGGAGGCTATTACATTATTTGTATGAGAGGGTAGGGCAAGAGTTTTGCAAGTGCCTTGTTGTTAAAGCTATAAAGTCGATGGCCGTGACCTGAATTTTTTTCTTTTTTCTTTTTGGTGCTTAACCTTCACATTTCCTGCAGCATGGTTGTAATGGCTGATGACTAAAGTGGTTTACTAATCAGACTTCTTACAAGCGAGGACGGTTGCTCAAACCTCGTGGACTAGATGCTGGCACGCTACCTGCTTGAATGAGTGGCACGAATGGCACAAAACTGGGTTACTTGAAACGGTGTCTGTTCTCGTTATTACTGTTTTCTGTCTTTATTGTTGGAAAAGCCAACTGCATTCCTGACTCATAATTTTGCTGCCCCCCCATAATGTCTGACAAAAACTGAAAGAACGATCAAGCAAGGTACAGTGAGTGCAGGCATGCAAAGAGATACCTGATATGTTCTACTACATATCAATAACATACTTTAAGTTCTTCTTTTTTTATTCAATGATAGCAAAGCAGGGTTATTATGTGTCAACCTGCAGCATCCCCCCCCCCCCCCCCCCTTTGGTTAAAGCAACAACTCGTCTCTTTTCTGCAACAGTTCAAGGCTCAATATAGGTTACAAAGAGGAACGAGCAAAAAATCGGGTAATCATTTTGTACCGGGCTGTAAAAATGTTTATTTGTGGTTTAGAGTTGAGAATTTAATATGTAGACTAATGTGGATTGACTGACTCGGAGCCAGCGACAAGTCGCCACATGAGCAGCAGCAGTTGTTTGGCATAATTTCTCAGCCCTCGAGGTTCCTTCTTAAATGAGATCCAGTGTTTTTTCTGTCTGTGCCTGTGAATTTGATTCAGTGTTTCTCACTACAGATGATGGTATATAAATCTTCTGTCTGTGTGTCTTTCTAGATAACTAGGTTTAAAGGATCCAGTTTATCTGACTCTCTCAGGGCTGTAAGGGAGGACTGAACTGACGTTGCTGGGGGTTTTTTCTACACTATATATTGGGATATAAAAAAAGGTTGTTATGCCAGATCAAAGTTGGGTGTTAATCATCTACACATAGTTGTAGTTTATTCCTTAAGCAAGCACCCTGCTTGTTCATGGAGATACAGATCAAATGTGCTCAGTGGAGCCGTTTATTATTGACTAGAGACGGAGCGAGATGAGGAAGTGAATGTATTATTTGGATGGGTAAAAGTGCATCTTGTAGCAGTGACAGAGAGCAGCATTGAAAATACTTAAAGGAGGAGTTTAGCCTTCTGTTTGTTTAAGACTGGTAAGACCGTGTCGTTCTCGTCACGCTTTTCTGAACATAATGAGTTTGATGGTTATGCTGCACGTTTCGGTCGGACTTGTTTGCAGGTGTGTTTTAATTGCCTCGTGTCTGAAGCGCCGGCACTTTCCCTCATTGTAATTCGTTTGGCCTGTTGCTCAGCCTTTGCGCTCGTTGGCCACCCTACCTGCTGGCACAGGGATCAAGTGCAGCTGCTGATAAAAAAAAAAAAAGTCTTGCATAACTGATTGTCTTCTATGATCATATAACCGACATGCTCTATGACAGTGGGAACCTCACCAACAAATAAATAGGTCGATAGATACTTAATTGATCCTGAGGGAAATTCAAGTTTTTGGATAGATATTCCAATAGTAATGGCAAAACAATCGATCATTTCTTCCCCACTGTAGACAAAAGTCTGTTTCGATCAACTAAAAGGCCAAACCACACGACACGCGGGTTTGCAGCCCGGCTCGCCTTAACGAGCCTGAACGTCTCATCGTTTGTCTTCAGTCTCATTATAGTGAATCGTTGCGTCCCTGGTCAACAGGATATTGACTGTCAGTGTGTCTTTCCTTCTACAGATGACAGTATGTCTGGAGCAAGTGTCTCTGATGTCAACGACCGTCTTTCTGCTCTGGAGCTTCGAGTCCAGCAGCAGGAGGACGAGCTGACGGTGATGAAAGCTGCTCTCGCTGACGTCCTTCGTCGCCTCGCTGCCTCGGAAGTGTCGGCCTCCTCCTCAGCCAAAAAGCAACAGGGAGGGAAAGGTAACAAGAAGTACCTTCTTTGTGCTTGATTATTTTAATTTTTATTCCCCCCGCTGTCTGGGAATGCTCGCTTGATTGAGTCTCCTGCTCAGACTTTACTCCTACTCTCTTTCAGAATGTACTTCAGGTTTTTTACGAATAAAATCATAACGTATTCAAACTTCACCAAACAGATCAGCGTCATGAAATGAAAGACATCTCTTAGTAGTGATGGGTTAGACTTAAACTGGTCCGGTTCAGTTTTGCATGTTGACAGCAGTGTGTTGTACCCTCAGGTGGTGCTTCGCTGCGTGAAGCTTACTCAATGTCCTGTATCCCAAATGGAGGAAATTCTGGGCGAAAGCGAGAATCCACGTCTGTCACGAGGAAGGAGACCTTGTCATCGGCCGCCAAGAGGTTAAACACACACACACACACACACACACACACACACACACACACACACACACACACACACACACACACACACACACACACACACACACACACACACACACACACACACACACACACACACACACACACACACACACACACACACACACACACACACACACACACACACACACACTGTCGTTTTGAAGATTTCTCCTTGTGTTGTCAGTCTCACTTGTCTGTTAACTGTTATTTATTTTCCTCCAGGCTCTTTGATTTAAGCCTCCAGAAGGCCTGCTGAACAGATACGAAACACGTTATTGATACTGTCATGACACGTCTGCTTGTTTTGACTTAGTTAAAGCAGAGAAGAGCACCGTTGTCACTCAACACCCTTTGATTAGTTAAACCACTGCAGTAGTCACTGTTGAATGAAGTGGTGTTAAAACATGTTCCGCTTGAGGAGGTGAATCAGTAGAATAAGTAGATTCATATCAGAAACATTTTGGCCTCACACAGTCCTGGTTTTGTCCACAGTGAAGCAGACAGGAAGGAGGAGGTCAGCAGCCAGCGCTCTCAGATGGATTTTGGTGGTTTGAGTCACTGCGGTAGAATTAGATTTAGTAGACATAAAGTAGAATAAGTAGATGTAGAATAGAAGCAGTAGAAGAAGAACAATCAGTCGTGTGTGGTGTCATATGGTCCTGGTTTTGTCCGCAGTGGAACAGACAAGAAGAAGGAGAGCAGCAGCAGCCAGCGGTCTCAGATGGAGGAGATCCAGGAACGTGAGGAGCCTCCTCGCCTCAAGAACTCATCTCCCTCTCCCGCTTCCCCTCAGCCTCCCCAAACCCCTCAGTCCCCCCAGACCCCAGTGACCCCCCAGCCACAGAGAACGGCCCAGTTGGCTGACAGCAGTAAAGGCCACACCCCTCCCAAAAGGTTTTACTTTGTAATCTGTCGGCTGGATCTAACCTCCCTTCTTGCTGACGCTGCTCTGACATCTCTCTGGCTTTGGTTACTAACCCGAGGTCCCACAGTCCTCCTGCTTTGCAAACACCTGATCACCTTACCAGGTCCAGTACAGGTGCTCCTGATATGCTTAACAATCTAGCTCATCAGGTTTGTGTAGGCGGAAAGACAACCAGCAGGACTGTGGCTCCTCAGTAGCTGGCTTGATTTAACTTTGTGAACATCAGGCTCTCCTCAGGCCTCCAGGAGATCTGGGCATCTCGTCAGGCCTCCCGGATGTCAAAGAGATAATCAAATCTCATTAAATCCGAGCCACCTTAGAGGTTCTCGGGCTTCATTCACCAACATCTTTGTAAGACTTTAATACTTTAATTTGTTCTTAAGAAGATTTCTTGGAAAAGTCTAAATCAGATGTCCTCAAAAGTCGGAAGCTTGTGCCAGTTATTCCATATGAGCACAGAGCGAGACTGTTGGGCTTTATCAAACACAAGTCACACAAGATTGCAAAGAGAAGCTGAGAGAAATAAATAAGGCTTACATTTAAATCAATAAACACTGGACTCCAATAATCAAAATAATCTTAGAGATTGCTGCATATGATGTTTTATTTCAGGGAGTCTGTAATGGAAATAAACTCCCTCGTTCAGAGAAGTGAAAAGGACTCACACCAGATGAGACTGGTTTGATGTTAAGTCTGAGTGAAAACGTATAACCAGAAACAGAAGAGAGACGACCTTTCGTAGTTGTTTTTCAGTTTGAATGATTTGAATATTGAATACCAGGGTGTAAAGGAACAAATGTGTTGAATAACCGTAGTGCTTGGGTTATATTTTTTAGTTCAGATTAGACATTGCATAACTGAGTAAAAAGCTGACAACATATAAATCATGTAATTATACATGTTAGTCAAAACATAAAGGTGCACATTTAAGGGAAACACAACGACCAATAGTATTGCACTGGCACATAAATGTGTGTGTTTGAATTATTATAATGTTTTGAGCAAATCCCAGATTTGTAAACTGATTATCGGGATCTTCTTGGAGACGGCATTATTGGTTTTAAGAGGAAATCAGATTCAAGGAATGTTTGGTGAATGAGGCCCATTGAGTTCCTGAAGTCTTCTAATGCCTCCTGGAGGTCATGGTGTGTCTTCACCTCAACACCTTGAGGATTAATCTTTGCTGGCTGAATATTCAGATCTGGCTGTGTGTGTTTTGAAACATTTTCAGCTCCCAGTGTCCTCTATCACTCTACCTCTCTGGATCTCCTCTTTTCTAACTGGAATTTGCTGAAGCTTCTTGGAGATTACAACGTCTCCAAAGCCCCCCCGACCCCTCCCTCTTCCTCTTTTTTTGCTGATAGACTCAGAGTGGGCTGCGAGTGATTTTTAAACGCACATTTCTCCACCCAGCTTCACCTAAGAAACTCCTTTTCCTTTTCCTCCTCTTCCTACTCCTCCCGTCTACTTCCTCCTCCTGAAGCAGGCCTTCTGCAGCCGGGGGCTAGATTTTCTGATGTGTCCTAGTTCACTAACCTCTTCCTGGGTCATGCGTTTAACTTATTCCTGCTGTATTTGTGTCTCTGGATGATGAAAATGAGTCATGGAGGTTTACATGTTTAGCAGCACGAACTGGATCTTTAGCATCAAGGAAAATACTTTTTATTTGATAACCAGTTATTTCAAATATCCATTTATTGATATCTTCAACCACAAAGTAACACTACACAAGCTATCCAAAAGTCTGTTTTCTGTCTGATGGTTTGAGAGAGACGTTTTTAGAAGTGTACATCAGATGAACTCAAAATGTGAAACCAGTGAACTGCAGTCTAGACCGCCTAAAGACAATTTAAAGACACCATCTTTAACAAATGATTCGATTTCTTTTTTTTTTTTGCTTCCGCCGGTCAAACACGTTCACTCTGTCATCCTTTGTGTTTCCAGACATTGTGCACGTCCATGATATGTCGGACATTGGCACGGATAAACAGCAGAGTGAGCAAGTGTCAGAGATGATTGCCTTTGATCATAATCTGACCTGACTCTCCAGTGGAGGTCATGACTTCCTGTCAGAACGTTCTCGTCTAAACTTTTCAGCCATAGTGTGTAGTATGAAACAAGATTTTTTTTCCGAAAGTAGTTTTTTCTGCCTTCAGTTTCATAGAAAACAACTAGATCGATAGATAGATATTTTATTGATCCTGAGGGAAATTCAACAACCTCTACTACACGCCCATCCATAAGTGTGATTTTCTCAAAATCAAATGGATACCTTATATTCAAATCCTCCTCATCCAGTAACCACAAATTAATAAATTAACTACTCGGACCTAAAGTGTTGAAGCCAGCCCCAAGTGGACACTCTTAGAACTGCAGAGGTCGCGTCTTGATGTCAGACGCTTTAACACTAATCAATAATAATAAAAAAAAGCTCATCAAGGATTCAGGAATGAAAAACTTAAAGAGATCGAGATATCGGTGACTTCTTCCCCCTCCTCATCACCATTTTCATCCTCCTCCTGTTTAATGCCACACTGTTGAGATTTGGACTGTGTGTGTGTGTGTGTGTGTGTGTGTGTTCAGGGGACCAAGTGTGAAGAGATCCTCTGGTATGGAGCGCTCCCAAAGTAGCACCTGGGACAGTTCAGAGGAAAACAGGAACAAACTTGTGAAAGCTGCATCCACCTCCAAACTACTTTCTAAAATGGTCAAGAACGCTGACAGGTAATTACACAACATACATGAGTAACAGTATATCCAGTGTATGATACATGTAGTATTTTCTGTACAGACTCGGGATGTAAATATGTATCACATTTACATATAGAGTATGAATACTATTTGCACTCATGGATTGGATCCATAACATTAACATTTAAATGTGAATCAAAAGTAAGATGTTTGTTTTCTTCTCTCCTCTTTTAGACACAAAGACCCTGTGGTTAATCAAGGTAAACGCACTGCTCTCATCATCTTGATATAAAAAGGTCCTATAGTTAACATCTTCATATTCATCATTTGTTAGAGCCAATGAAAAGGAAGCATCCATGCTGCTTCTCTGACAGGTTTTTTTTTTTTTTTTTCATGTCAACAAGAGTTTAACTTTAGTCTGTCATGATTCAGAGGCAGTGATGATGATGATGATGATGATGATGATGATGGTGGTGGTGGTGATGAGTGTGATGTCGATTGTGTTTGTGGTGATGATAATGATGATGGTGTCATCATGGTGGCTCAGGGGCATCCACCACATGTAGCAAATTTGTGTAAAATTACCATTGAACTGGAATAAATCGCCATGGAAACACATGTTGCAGGGATAATGAGAAGGTTTCTTTGGTAGGCAGACATGCCTATCAAGGTTGCATGCACAGTAATGCAAAAAACTTTGATTTTAATTTTTAAAAAGACATTTCTCGTGTCTGTACTTTATATTTCATCTCATCGAGTTACCTGCGTCACATTTCATCTGATATCCTTTTGAACAAGTTTTTTTCTGATTGATGAACTCAGAGTGCATAGAGTCAGTTCATTTTCATGCTGCGTTCCATTTACCTCGGAGCTGGGAAGTCTGAGCTGGGAATGACGTCACACCAGAGTTGAGCGTGTTCCAGTTTTGTTCGCTAGTGCCAGACAATAACGACACACTATGTGATCGTATGTGCACAAAAATAACATGACGGCACATCTACAAAGAGAACTTGCACCATACTATCGGTGTGTTTGATTTAATCGCACAAAAAGAAGAGCAAGCGGCTTAGAAACACAACAGTTACAGCTTTAAACGTACGGTTGATGCGCATAGCAGCCATGTTGGATTCTAACTCGGGCGACTACATTTTTTTCCGACTTTCCGACAAGCAAATACAACTTCAGGGGTCATTCCAGTTGACACCACCGACTGGGAACTTGGAATTTCCCACTTCTCAGTTCAACTGGAATGCATCATCCACTTTATGAAATCAGTCAGTCACAGTGAAGCCGGAAAGGGATCACAAATAGAGACAGAATGAGTTGATCTGGAGCTTCATTTTTCAAGCCTTTAAGGGGTAGTCCATCAAGGTTGAGTAGCAGCGTGGCCGAACAGTACACGTGCCTCAGATTTCTTGCATCATGTAGCATTAGACAGACACACACACACACACACACACACACACACACACACACACACACACACACACACACACACACACACACACACACACACACACACACACACACAATATTCGAAATTTTGACAATAAATGCATTTCACTCGCCTCGCCGTTAGCAAGACAGACCAGGCCAGATGATACTAAATGGACTGTTGTTATGTTGGGACCATAATTTGAAACACGCCGATGTAGTAATTTATCTCTCCACAAAGCCACAGTCATACCAGCAATCATAATGTCTAATTAGATTATAGACGAAACTAGTCCGATAATTACCATCAACTCCCGGAGCTAATGTTCTCATGCATGAGCACAATGCAAGCTCACATTAGCCCTGACTCATTGAACTCTTAACTGGACCAGCTAAACTACATTAGCGGAGCAGCCTTAACTTTTCTATGTTGATGGACCATCACCCCCCAGACTAAATGCTCCTCCATTGTAATGTTGTTGTTGTGTTTTTTTATATTGCTTTAGTTGTTGTTTTCTTTTTTGTGTTGGTTGGTGTTTATATTTGTGTTGTTGGTGTTGTTGAGTGATGATGTCTTTGTCTCAAACCAGCTAAAATGTCAACACGAGAGAAAAACAGCCAAGCTGGTAAGTCCTGATGTGTTGTCAGAGCGAGCTTGCAGGCTAACAACAGGCTAACATCATTCTAGAAGCAGCTAATGACTGTCTCCTGCCCTGAACCAATCTCATCTCTCTGTCTCTCTCTGCTCTACGCCGTCAGCCTCGCTCACTCAACTGCTCTCGCTCTCCTTCAGACTGATCAGGTGATGTCACACCTGACTGCGGCTCCGCCCCCTGCTCTCCTTTACCTCCGTTTAAGGTTGAACAGGTGCTACCTGAAACTGTGTTAAGCTACCAGACGAGACACACTTATTCAAGGCCCTTCCAATGCTACAAAAAGAGGCACAGCCCAACACCTTCATACAAAGTATTACTTTACTTTGCCATTGGCATGGTGTCACTCTCATGTTTGTATTTAGCTGTGATTCCAAGGAGGTAAACAAAGACAGGGCAGGTGTTTCTGTCTGATCTGCTTTAACTGCTTCACCTGAATGTCATCAGTGCTGCCTCACCTGCCTCTTTCCTGTCCCCTTACTCGCCCTTCACGTATACCTCACCTGTCTATCAATGCACCCCAACTGTCCCTAACATGTCCCTCAACTTTCTTGCACCTGTCTGTCGAACTGATCTGAAATGTTTCGGATCCGTGCTTTGTTTCAATGAACCTTTGAGGTTTTGTGTTGTTGATCAGAAGATGTTTTATTTTTATTTTGTTTACAGACTGATACTTTTAATGTTTTATGTGTTTTATAAAAGTTGACATGTTGGTCACAACCAGAGGTTGTTGTTTATTTAATTTTTTTGTTAATATATTTTAAAAGAATATCAGTCATTGATGGATATCTGATGAGATCCCAGCCACCAAGATGTTAATAACAATTGGTTTCTGGCATGTAAACTATTTTTTTAATTTTTTTATCAGCATGTTTTTAATCTCTGTCTGTTTGTGTGCTTCTACAGAGGGAAACGCCATAAAGATGTTCATGCGTGGTCGACCGATCACCATGTTCATCCCCGCCGATGTGGAGAACTATGACGATGTTCGGACAGAACTTCCCCCAGAGAGACTCAAGCTGGAGTGGGTGTATCCTTCATTCTGCACACAGTGGGGCCATCGATACTCTGAATTAATGAATGACTTCTTCTAGCATTGATCCTAAAGATTAAGTATGCAGCACATTTCATACATTAAATTGCACAACATTGCTTTATACATTTTTAGATTTTTATTTTTTTTTGATGAATTTATCGTCGAGGACAGGAGATAGAGAAGGAAACTATTCATCGCCCAAACATTGTTTTATCTTTGAAGAAATCACTTTGGTGGAAAAAAGGAGGGCTTCATCGGCTCTGGAAAAAGAAATCCAACAAAAAAAACATCCAACTTGACAAATTTTGGAATGATTTTAACTCGCTCAAATGATAAGTCATAAGTGATCCCGGAATATTATAACCTGCAACCTGTAAATGGGTTTAAATAAACTGCTTTAAAAAAGAATAGATACTTGAGCTTTCGTAATGGAACATGACTGTTGTAGATCAAAGTTGATATAGAGTAAGTTGTATATTCAATGAAAGAGACGGATGTGAAGTGTTGTTTGCATCAACAATGGCTCCATGACCGTTGAGCAATGGAGCCAAAACTAAGCCTTCAAACTCTTAATCGTAATTGTTCAGTTTTCATCAGTTTGTTATAGAGACTTTCTTAGTCATAAAGTGGATCCTTAGCAGCTGATCCCCCCCCCCTCCAAAGAGCTTCTGTTTGAATCCAACAGAGCCCCTATGATGCACTCAGCAGGTCTATTTGTGTTGGCCTAACTTCAATAGAAAATGTCAATAAGTCTCTTTCAAGTTCCCATCAGGTCTTCACAGCATACCTAAGTATTTGTCTTTGGTGATGATGTAAACAGCGTTATATAGCGTAGCTTCCATGCTGGTAATTCTCCAAACAGGGACTATGTGGACTGTCTGTGTGCTTAGTATATCATACACTCTTTATTGATAATTACTTGTTACAATCTCATTATAAAAAACGACTTTCGCTTTGAGAAAATCTCATCAGATCCCCAACAGATGTTCAGGTTTTTTTCAAGGTGTGTTCATGACATTTATTACCAGGTGTTTCCAGATGTTTCCTTAACCGCCTGCAGTTACGGTTACCGTGGCAGAGAATGCAGAGCGAACGTCTACCTCCTTCCAACCGGAGAGATTGTTTACTTCATTGCCTCCGTTGTGACTCTGTTTAACTATGAAGAACGAACTCAGAGACATTACCTCGGACACACAGACTGCGTCAAGTGGTACGAAAACACCTCCGGTCATAATTCATCTGCTGCTTTCCTATCAGCCAGTTGTTGATGTCATCTGTTGTTTCTCCCGTTCAGTCTAGCCATCCATCCTGATAAGATCCGGATTGCGACAGGACAGATTGCAGGAGTGGACAAAGATGGACGGGTAAGATCAACGCGATTTCCTTCTGGAGATGATTTTGAACAAAAATGTGAACAATTTTTGAGAAGAGGAAGATTGACAAACGTATTTCCATATCCAAAATCGATGTCATAAAATAGTTTTTGTCGGTGCTTTCAGCCGCTGCAACCTCATGTTCGTGTTTGGGACAGCGTCAGTTTATCGACTCTGCAGGTTATTGGTTTGGGAACATTCGAGCGCGGTGTCGGCTCTCTAGCCTTCTCCAAAGCTGTGAGTATCACAGGTGCATCTTGGGAACATTTATGTGTCCTCTGATCATTGAAACATTCTTGTAGTAGACTGCTGTTGTGCACACATTCAGTCTTGCACCATGCCTTACATCTGTCTAGGATCATGTCCTAAACTGTCTCACATTGTCTCTCATCTCTGTCTCACACTATTTACTCTTCTCCATGTCACACCATGATCTCTGTCTCGCATCGTGTCTCACACTTCTGTTTCGTATCATGTCTCAAGTCTCTTCTTCACATCCTGTCTCAAATCTCTGTCTCTTTCTCAGGACTCTGGTCAACACCTGAGTGTTATTGACGACTGCAATGATCACATGTTGACAGTCTGGGATTGGCATAAAAAGTCAAAGATCGCTGAGATCAAGGTAATCGCTCTGCATACAGCTGTGTAATATTATTCAGTGTGAGTTCAAGTGTTTCACAGTAATTCTTCTTTGTTTCATTTCAAAGTTCAGTTATGGTTGGAATGACAAAGTGTTGTGCACTTGCTCTTGAATTCAATAAGCTCTTGTTGGTTGTGCTTCAAGCTCGGTCTTATGGGACCCTCGCTTTCACTTGTTCTGACACGATCTAAGCCGTCCTCTGTGACTGACTGAGTGAAACTGGTTTGTTTCAGACCACTAACGAAGTGGTCCTGGCTGTGGAGTTCCACCCCACCGACGCCAACACCATCGTCACCTGTGGAAAGTCCCACATCTTCTTTTGGACATGGAGCGGGAATTCACTGGCTCGTAAACAGGGGATCTTTGGGGTAAGGAGACGTTCTTTTTATTTTACTTCTATAACATTGAACGAGAAGCATGAATACACTAAATGACAGAATAAAAAGCTCTTAACAAGCTCGAGTCTATGTAACGTTTAGCATCTTGTCTGGTTTCTTTAAAACTTAAGATGTTATAAGATTAAAATATGATGACAGGAGGAGGTTCACTTCTGTTATAATCTTTTTAAACATTTTTTATGTATAAAGGAAAAAAAAGAATACTATTCTGCATGAAGGGCAACTTTTCATTCACACCTTGAACAGATCAGAGGAGCTTAGAAAAGAGCCTCTCTGTGCAAAAACAAAACCAACTTTGAGATTTTTAAATTTAAACGAAAAAAAATAAAGAATCACACATTAACTGATTTAAAAACATCATGCTGTTGCACCTTTTCCTCGTTTTACAGAACTTAAACCAAAGCTTAAAATCAACATTTAGATGATTACGGGTTTGGTTTAAGGAGAAAATAAAATCAAGTGAATTTGATCTCCAAGCAAACGGTAACTTCCACCCAGCTGACCACAAAGAAAACAACGTTCAAGATAAGACGTTTTTTCACTCAGATTAGAGCAACTTGCAGTTCTGACATCAAAGGTTGTGACATCCTTTTAAAACCTGATTCATACACATGAGGACGAGGGGAATGCGCTAGTTTTATGTTTTCACCGGCTGCTTCATAGTTTTTAAAGCTCTTCAGGAATCAACCAACACTATGTGCTTCTAACCTCCAACTCACCTACAATCATCTTTATTTCTGTCAATTTTTTTAAATTAAGATTCACCCCAAGGGACCTTTGATCGGCGGGTTAATTTATATACAGCCAGTCATGATGTGCATCGTGTTGAGCATTTCTGCGAGAATGTGGGCGTGTAGAGGGCAGAAATTGGAGGCTTACTGGAATTTAGGAAGGCTTCCTTGAGTGTGGTTGCAGGGGTTGTGTCTTGTCTATCAAGTATTTAGTTGTTACACATATTTTTCAGGACGTGTGTGAGCATGAAGACTTTTACTGTGATTCTTTGAACTGCTTTATAAAGTCCTGATCTGGTCTGGCTTTATTTCAGTTTCTTTTCTTCTTCTTTTTTTTTTTTTCCAGAAATACGAGAAGCCAAAGTTTGTTCAGTGTCTTGCCTTCTTGAGCACTGGAGATATCCTGACCGGAGACTCTGGTGGAATCCTGCTGACCTGGACCAGGAACTCAACTGAGGCACCCACTGGGAAGGGACCAAGAGGTGAGGAGGAGAATGGGGACGACAAGTCTTTGCTGGTACGAAGCACTAAAGCCCCGTTTCCACCAAGTGGTCCAGGGCAGTTGGATTCGGCCCCCATTTATTGGCGTTTCCACCATTAAAAGTTGGGAATGGTACCAAAATAAGGGATCCATATCGTCCTACTTTTTTGGCACCCTTCTGTTGGGGTGCCTAAAGGGTCCCTTTTTTTTTAAACTCAATTGACTTAAATTGAAAACCACTTTTTGTCCTTAGGTGGCAACTCAAAACTGTGTCCCGTTCTTCTTCTTCGTTGAACTTATTTAATAGCTGGCGACACTGTGTTAGGCTGCTATGATGTTGACTTACACTCCACTTACCAAATAAGGGCACAGTTGGCTGTGGAAACGCAAACAAGATCAGAACCAAACCGGACTGCTTGGTGGAAACGGGACTTGAGTAAATTTGTGACCGGAGGGAGCAGACCTGGATCCTCTTGTCTCATTCAGATCCTCCTGAATCGGGTCTTACAGTGTTAGAGTGAAAAAACTGTGTCTTAGTGGTTAAAATTCACCATGTGTGAAAAACATGTTGAGTATGAGAGCACCACCTAAATCTGTTGAATGTGTGGCTGGTTGTCATTATTGATAATTAGAAGTAAAGCTGCTGATGATGTACGCTGACATTCATCAAAGTGATCACACGTGTTGACTGTAGTGTTGGACACTTAGTGTTCTGTATTTTGATGCACAGTCCCCTCTTGAAAGTAAATGACAGGACAAAAAAAGACATTCTCATCAGAGACTTGAGGGAAAACGTTAATTAGTTGAGAATGAGAAGCAAGTGGTCTGATGCTCAAGATGGTTGTTGCCGTGGTAACAGGGGGACTAGGTGGTCCTTCTATGTGAGCCAGGCTCCATGTGTGTTCTTCAAAACCGCTGTGGACATTTGCATAATTTGCATGGACCGTCTCAGAGTCTGGTTTGAGTGATCAGATCTCAGTTTATCCTCCGCGTGCGTCCCGGGTGTGTTTACATCTGCACCTGAGGCTGTCCACAGGTTTGAATTACTCGCACAGATGTTTAATACCAGATGTCAACAGAGCTCATTTTCATGTGTCAGTTTCCATATTTTGTTAACGGTGCATATTTATCTGCCCACACGTTCATAAACACATAAATAAAAATAAACCAAGAAGTGTTTTTAGCTTCCCTTTGTGTGATGTCAATAACTCGTATAACGTAGATGTTCTCATCATTGACCGTAGGGTCTGACTGGATGAATCATCTTGATTTAATCCTCATCAATCAAGAACGTTTCTATTGTAGCCGCCATACACTTTATATTTATAGAAACAAGCTGAAGCTGCAGATATGTAAACAAACTCTGACATCCGTGAGATCAATTTCACATGGCAAAAAAAGTCTCAGTCATGGTTTTAGTGACATGTTCTCGAAGTGATTTAAAGAGAGGCCATGCCGATGCAAAGAGTGAAAGGTTTCCGTGGGTCATCCGACTGCTAAAACATTGATTTACAACAGAGTCAGAGTGAGACTAAGTCATCACAGTCATTGTAAGCTCAGGCAAAGCCATCAGCACAAAGTTCGGACAGGAAGAGAGAAGAAGGCTTTTTCAGAGGTAACACTAACAGGAAGTGTTGCCTGTGTGTTTTGCTGCCTCCTGCTGGCCTCTGCAGCACATCAACATTAGGGGAGCTCGTCATTAAAAAGGTGAAAAAAAAGTTGAATCTAAAATGATTAGAGTGCTGTCGTTACTCGTGACCGTCATTAGTTTAATTTTTGTTTATTATGTCTCACCATTTTCTGTTTGTGTGCAGCGTTCCAGATCAGCCGGCAGGTCAAGGCTCATGAGGGCAGCGTGTTCTGTTTGTGTGAGATGAGGAGCGGCACTCTTCTGACTGGTGGAGGAAAAGACCGCAAAATCATCCTTTGGGACCATGAGCTGCGTGCGGACCGTGACATCGAGGTGAAAAACACACACACACACACACACACACACACACACACATGCTCTAAGGCAGATATCAAGTAAAGATTTTGAACTAGATTTCTACCAAAATCCAAACACTAAAAATAGTTGCTAAAGCTATTGAATGAGGTGATGGAGCTGAGTTTGTGTCTACAGGTCCCAGATCAGTACGGAACCATCAGAGCCGTGTCCGAGGGAAAGGGGGAGGAGTTTCTGGTCGGGACCTCACGTAATTTCATCCTGAGAGGAACATTTAATGATGGCTTCCTGGTGGAGGTCCAGGTGAGTCTCCATGACACGACCATGATGACAGTCAGTTCATCTCACTTTGGTCTTTCTTTTCTACTCAATGAGAGTCAAACCCACAGACTGAGCAACACTGTGATGAAAGGAAAACCCTGTAAAAGGCTACAAGCAGCTTACAGTCTGACCTGTTAGTGTTTCAGTATTATTGAACTGAACACAAACATTTATGGAGGACTATTCATTTGCAAAGCAACAAAATTAATTTTAAAACTTCTTCAGCAATTGAAAATGTAAAAATGCACATTTGCTTTTAATATACAGTAATAAAAATATTGATACATGCCGGCCATGAGACCATATTATATTGACGTGCAAAATATCATGATGCTACGCTGTATTGATTTTATAGAACTTCGTTCTGGTTTTGTCTTTGTGGATGTGATGTGTTCAAGTTCTCCAGGTTTTTTTTTAGCATTGTCTCTGTGTTGTGATGTATTCACAGTCTGAATGCTGTGTGCTGTGATGTGTTTATTGTCTCTGCCTCTTTGTGTTGTAAGGATTTTACATCTGAACTTTTTCTCAGTTTTTGAGTTTTGTTAAAGGCAGCTGTGGCTCAGAGGTGGAGAGGCGGCTAGTTTTGCCCCTTGCACTGTCTGCGATGCATGCATGTTTGAATGAAGAGCTGAGAACTGGCTCTTATTGTTTTGAGTTGTGAGACAATTAAAAAGGGCGGCCCATTTACTGTAAACCGTGGTGTGTTCAGAGTCAAATTATTGTAATCACAGTTTAATTGTTTGACAGTGTTGATATAGTTTTGATGCGTTCAGGGTCTCATTCATACGTGTTTGGATTAATAGATGGTTTCCATATTTCTGTACGTTTCAGACATAATATAGAAAAAGTGCAAGATCTCAGCATTTCTATTCTTGATGCGTTTAGGGTCTAAGTATTTATTTTTGGTGCCGTCCTGCGTTTCAGTATCTCTCTGTTTGTTCAGGGTCTTGGGGTGTTCTTGTAGTGATGTGTTCAAGACCTCCCTGTCTGGTTGTGTGTTGTGAAGTAATTGTGGTCTCATATTGTCTTTTCTCTTCTTTTTTGGTGTGACTTGTTTAAGGTTGCAGTATTTTTGTGATGAGATCAATTTAGGTTCACCACATATTTGTGTTGTGATGTCTTCGAGGTTTCAGTATCTGTTGGTTGTGATGTGTTTGAGGCCTCCGGGTATCTTTTCTGTATGCAGTCTCAGAATTGATTTATTTGACGGCCTGTGTTGTTAAAGGTCTTCATGTCTTCTGTTAAATGTTAATATGCTCAGTTTTGTTTCTGTGCTATGATGTGTTCAGGGTCACACTGATGAGCTTTGGGGTTTGGCGTCCCATCCCTCCAGAGCGATGTTTCTCACGTGCGCCCAGGACCGAATGGTGTGCGTGTGGAATTCTGTGGAGCACAGTCTTCTATGGAGCCGAACGCTGGAGGTAAGGGGACGTGGGGTCAGTGCCTGCTAGCTGATTGATCATCTGAATGATTATGGATGATTGACGGCTCTCTCTCTCCCTCAGGAACATGGACATTGTGCAGACTTTCATCCCAGTGGAGCTGTGGTCGCCATAGGAACACACTCAGGAAAGTCAGTACAGATCATAGATTAGACAGTCGCACACACATGCCAGCTACTCTGTGTATCTACATATCGTAGGGATGAAAGGATTCACCACTCCCAATTGATCACTGATTTGAGCAATAAAATTGCTCCTACATCAGTAAAACAGATCCCTGGTGAAACTGTATGACAAACTTGTCGTTGGCTTTTATGATTGTTTATTGAGGTTTTCCTGCTTTGTTCTGCATACTGTTCTGTATATCTACACTCTCAGGTTGGCCTTTTACCTTGTACAAGAGTAATGTTAGTGCTAGATGGGTCACACAGAGAAAAACAACAGGATATCCAATGTGACATTAACAGAGGAATTAATAAATACACCACAGCATTGCTCTTCTATCTAACCAGACACAGTGCACTCTATCATGCTGGGTTAATTCCATCCCCATGAATAGTTCAGTTTAAATTGTGTGTCTTTGGGCAATAAAACACGTCCACGCCCAGCAAACTGTAAAAGGGAGAAACATGGCCATGCTTTTGTTTGTACAGCAGACGTTGTCATTTATCTCTTGGACCAATATTTCACTCTAGCACTGTTTTCCTAATCATTCAAAATATCTTGTTAAGGAGAAATTCACATTCTTAACCTATCTGTTAATAGCTAGATCTACAAGTGTGTCTTGATTGCCTGTCAGTTTGACCCGTCCCACGGTGGTCCTGCTGTGTCTGTCCAGTGTTGCTGTAACTGGTCTACTCGTCTTGTTGATGGTCTGTCTGGTCTTTCTGTCTCAGGTGGTACGTTCTGGATGCGGAGACCACTGATCTGGTTGCAATCCACACGGACGGGAACGAGCAGCTGTCGGTGATGCGCTTCTCTGTTGGTAGGTTGAGCAGAATGAAATCATTCAGAGAGGAGTGAGAGTGGGGGATGACGTGCCAATTAGAAACAGGGCTGGGAGTTAAATCCTGTGCATTAAGGACACAGCACGTTCACAGAAAATAATTATTTGTCATCACTGGTAAAGAAGATTTATATTTGAGCTGTGCCATACATCGCACTACAATGAGTGCTGTTAGCTTTGCCGAGGCTCCCAGCATTTCTTCCAGCATTCATTTTTTTGTCCATTTCTTCATCTCTTAAATTTGATGAAATGACAATTTTTTTTATTTATTTATTTTTATTCTCGATTGAAGCCAAAATTTCACTTTAAAGATTGTTTCATTTTTTTTTACACTAAAACCTTAATGTTAATAAATAAGTACACAGCATGCCTCATTCTCTCACTATTGGATCGAACTGCTTTCAAAGCATCAACAAATCTGAATGAAAGCTGGCGTGCTCCCTGTGTGTTGGGTTACACTTTGTGATACGAGGTGCTCTGTGGTTTGTCAGTTGCGATGATGTTGATATAAATCTGTTACAGGAGAAGTACAGAACATGTTGATGAATGCTCCTCTATGTTCATCTACAGATGGCTCTTTGTTGGCAGTTGGATCTCATGATAACTTTATTTACCTGTACACCGTCTCAGACAGAGGACGAAAGTACAGTCGATACGGGAAGTGCACAGTGAGTCTGTTTCTTGTTCCCTTTTCACCTCATTTCTTTGCCATTTTAAAATATTCTCCTCTCAAATCACGTTGTGATGTTTAAGTCTTTCCAGCCGACAGATTTCCACATGAAAGCTGGAACATGTGGTTAACTCTGAGCAAAATGCCTCTGCTCTCACAGACCCATACTTAATGATGAAACCTCATCATTCCTCTGCATCCACGTCCCACGTTACTACAGCGGTGTCTAAAATCATTCAATCAAGCCCTACTCTGAAATCACTATCGGGAATTTCATGTTGACAATTATGGGTTTCCTGTACTTTACTGTTGTGGGGCTTCACTCTGTTCTTTGTCATTTCTTATTAAACCTCCAGACACTCCTACAAACTGTTAAATTCACTATAAAGTTAATCCAGATGAAAAGTGTTCTAGTGTTTGTTTTAATACAAGTAGAAAAGGCCACTGGTGTTTTAGCCAGCATTGGCTTCTGTATATAGAGGAAAACAGTATGTGTGAGAGCCATGATGAGTTTTTACCCGTGTAGATTAATTGTTAAGTTGTACTTATTGTAAGGGGAAGATCCTTGGTGGACAAGGATGAAGTCAGATTTCTGAGGGCTTTGCCCACTCAGTATGCTGGCCCTCCTCCCCAGCGTTCCCCCAGTGTGTGTGTTCAATGCTCAGCTTCATGCTTTATCTGAACATCCTCCACAGGGACATTCCAGCTACATCACACACCTGGACTGGTCACCTGACAACAACTTCATCATGTCCAACTCTGGAGACTATGAGATCCTCTACTGTGAGTACTTTTAACGTAGCACTGCATACTTGTGGTAGTGTGTCGTCGGAGTGCTGAAATGTTGTTATGTAACTATGATGTGTTTTCAGGGGACGTACCAAACGGTTGTAAGCTGATCAGAAATCGTTCAGAGTGTAAAGACATCGACTGGGCAACTTATACCTGCGTACTGGGATACCATGTGTTTGGTTAGTACACCTGTTAACATGCACATTTCTAAACCTGCACACCTGGACAGCTGTGCACCCAATCAGCTTTACACCTGAACATCTTTAAAACAAACAATTACTACTTATACAAAAATGACCACAGCTTCTGCTAGAATTAATACAAGGACTAATACTCCTACTAATACCTACTCACTCGAACTTCTACGACAGGTAGTGATACATCTGCCATTATTACACATTTGATTAGACACTTGTTGCCTGTTTCTATTGCTAATACAACCTCTGATGGCGTTTGAGACTAAATGCAAATTTAATAAGAGATAAAGAGTGTACATCTCTGCTGTTGTTCATAACAGACTTCCACCCAACGTTAGCAGCTGTGCCTGGTATAGAAAGTAATCTGACCAAAGAATAATAATAATAATGATAATAAATTAGACTTTTATAGCACTTTTTTTAAATACTCAAAGATGCTTTAACAAAGAGTAACAACAACGAACAACATATGAATAAATGTATCCATGTCACGCTGAAAACTTCTCTTTTCTTGTCGACCTTCATTTTAACTTTATACGTTTTTACATTGTACTAAAAACAGGAGTCTCAGAAGAGAGGAGATGCTTTGTGCCAGATTTAGCTAACGAGCTGATTTCCATCTGTTTTCCCATTTTGAACAAACTTCAACAAGCAGAACACGTTTATTTTCCAATGTAGCCTTAATGCCACAGCCCATCTCTATGTGTAGGTTTTTGCATATCTGTCTGTGTTTGTGTATTAGTGTTTATCTCTGTGTGTATAACTGTGCGTGTGTGTGTGTGTGTGTGTGTGTCGGTTAGGTGTGTGGCCGGAGGGTTCAGATGGCACCGACATCAACGCTCTGATGAGATCTCACAACAGGAAGGTGATCGCTCTCGCTGATGACTTCTGTAAGGTTCACCTGTTTGCCTACCCATGCTCAAGATTCAAGGTAAAGAACACACACACACACACACACACACACACACACACACACACACACACACACACACAGTTGTAATTAAACGTTCCTTGCAATTTCCTAATTAAACATATCTGGCTGTAAAGCCTTATTTATAGTTCATCTTCACTGTAGCATAAACTCTCCTTCAAATAAGAGTTGGCAGGGCGATTTCTAAAGCATATTGTGTTTAAGGTCATAAATATTGAGCAGCAGTTGATTTTACTGACATTTTTGGAAAGAAGAAAAAAAGGCGTCATTGGAGGAGACTGAATTTAGCTCCATAGCCCTGTTAGCTTATGCTAATAGTGCTAATAGTTAACCTACGTAGAAAGGAACACACAAAGGTTTGTGATACAGAGAACATGTTTACCTTCCCATCATAATCAAACTGAGTATCCTGATGCATTACATGTGGTGCAAGCAAGGAGAGGAACATTTAGACCAATCACAGGGCTTGCACAGGAATGAAGGCTTCTGCATAGTTACAGCGTTTGGGAACCTATAGTGTGTGTGCTTGGGCGTCGATTGGACGCAGTAGTATAAATCAAGCATCACTCAGGGAAGGATTCTTATCTTATGAATAATCAAATGGAACAATATTGTTTAACTGGGTTTAAACAGAAGATGGATTGCACCCTTCCAGCTTGCAGATAAATAAACAAGAACACTTCATGTCTGTGTGTCCGCAGGCTCCGAGTCATAAATACAGCGCCCACAGCAGTCATGTGACAAATGTCAGCTTCCTGTTTAACGACAGTCATCTGATCTCCACGGGCGGGAAGGACACCAGCATCATGCAATGGCGTTTGGTGGAGAAAACTTCGCTCTCTCTCACTGACGGTCATCTCTCCAACTCTGCTGCCAACCGGGCAGAACCTGTCTTCACTCCACCCCCACCTGCCCCAGCTGCACCCACCCAGGAACCTGTCCATCCCCCTACAGCCAACGGCACCCAAGAACCCTCCTTGGGCACTACGCCCACCACAGAGCTACCCCCACCCATATCAGAGCTGACCCCGCCCCGCTCTGAGTCAACTCCTCCCCCCTCAGACAGCACAGTCAGTCTGAAGGACAGCCTTGAGCCGAGCGATGACACGGCCACGCCCAGTGATGAGGGTCTGCCCCCCTTCACTCCCCCCTCTTAGACAAAGGGAGAATGTGTGTTGTGTGTTGGTACAGCTATGTTTGTGAGGACCAGGTCTTTTTTTTACCTTTTGAAGAAAATTTGACAGACTGAGGTCTCTTTGTATTGTCCTCAATAATTAACTGTTCGATCTTTTCAGTTTTTGATAAGGGGTTTGGCATGTAGCTGAATGTTTAACTATACGTTTTTGCAACACAATATATAATTAAAATGTGAACACGAACATAAAACAAGTATTGATAGTACTCATCATCTCTGATGTCCATCCAAAAGAATCTTCCAGAAATCCACTTAGAGCATCATGTTTTTACATTCTCCTCAGTATCAAAGTAATCCAGTGATAGTTGTCTGTTTCCATGGTAACAGTGCAAACAGGTGTTGCTAACAGCTCGTTTGGCACACTGTTAATGGAGATAATTGGTGACTAAATGTGAACAAATGAAATCAAGAATGATCTGTGATTGTAGTTTAATGTTATTGTTAAGGGTGTGTATAACATCAGTGAGGGTCCTCACAAGTATAGAAGTACAGTCATATGTATGTCTGTATGTGTGTGTCAGAACATGAGCATGTGGCGACAGTGTTGCATGTATTCTCATCACTCACACATAACAAACATGCGGTCATAGTTTGAAACAACTGGAGAGTGTGACGGAGTCGAGAGGAGAGCAGTTACCTGGCCCACACACACAAACGCCAACACATTACAGTCTCGCCAAGGTCCAGGTTTGCTTTTCGCCTGTCTGTCACGGGGGGGCAGCAGAGAGCAGAGGATAGGTGAAAGTACCTGTTGTGACAGCCGTGTCTCAGGTAACTTTTTCTCCTCCTGTGAGACTAGAGCAGGTGAAGCGTCTGGGGTTAACAAGTCTTAAGTGTTTTAGAAACTTGTATTTTACATTTGGTAACTTCTTTTGGGATAAAACGTCCTCTTTGCATGTTTTATTAGAGTTGTAAAATAAGCTATCGATAAGATTATTGATTCAAAATTATTATTAATCAGAGGACTCCTGTGAAGTGAGGTCCAGAATTTAAAGTGTCAAATTTCTCAGCAGATACTTATTCATTCAAGCCACTTAATTTTGTTGTGCTTTCTTTATCTGAAAAAGACAAATATGACATTTCATGTTAAGCATGCATTAAGTACAAAGTATTTTGTAGAAGGAAACGGCTTGAACTGAAATGAATGAACTAAAGCTACAAGAAGCCTGTGGAGGTGTCAAACTTAACTCCCATGGTGAATTTCTCTGATAGCCAATCACAGAGCTTCTTCTTCTTTTCTCTCAGGTCAGGTTCAATCTTGTGCAGTCTTTAAGGACATGGATCTGGGGCCTGTTACAAGAGTCCCTCCTGAGATGGGTAGATTTATGACCAAAGTGTCAAGAAATTGATACTGAAATCAACCTGATGTAAATTGGAAGTTAAACAGGATGTGAATGGGAAGTTAACAGGAAGTAAGGGAAGCATAAAGTTGACCTCCAGAATAGAAACTGTGACTCAATTTTTATTTTTTTTTAAATCTGAATCCGTAGTTGACAGAGTTGGATCTAAGTGAGACCTATCACCTGTCAGGGGAGAGTGTGTTGCAGCTCTGTTTGTATATACTGCAGATTTCTGTGTGTATATTTCTGTTCACAACCAGGGGGCAGCAGTTCCTCAGCAACACTGTAAAAATACTCAGCCACCCTTCATATTCAACACTTGCATCTCTCAGCCAATAAGGTTGGAGGATATACATGATATCCTCTCCTCTGATTGACTGGTTTTCAGTGACTCACTGGATGACTGCTGACCATGTTTTTGTTTTGTTTTTCACCTCTTCTGGACCATTTCTTTTCAAAATGTTTTCTGAATGTCATGATGTCACTCTGGGGGCAGGGCCTATCAGGGGCAGGGGGGAGGGGGGGCATTCATGTTTTTTTGCCTTTTTAATACTGTTAATCTTTAACATTAGTATTTTCTATGCTTGTCTCTCTGAAGGGCTTGTACAGAGATCAGGGACACTCCTGGATGTTCAGGGAGGGGGTTAAAAAGGATTGTAGGAGTTTCTGGATTTAAAGTGTTTCAACGTTCAGATAAGACAATTATACTGATAAATGATAATGACAATGTTCATGTGACTGTTTTGAGCCAATCATGTCTTTTTTCATGCATTCCTGTCAGACGACAGACTGTACTGAAGATTTCAACAAAAAAATGCAAAAATAAAAGTTTTCAAAACTGATGGCTTTTTGATTTGGTTAATTCCTGCTGCTGTTGCCTTGACGACTATTGACAGTTTAGAAACCTGTACTTTAATGCGGTTTCATTAAGCCCAAAGCTGTCACAATCATCGAGATGCTTATTGCTAGAATTAAACTTGTGCGGTCTGAAATCTACGTGTCACTGTATTCTTAAAGCATTTGTGATAGTTAAAGCTGTATTAGCTGCAGACCAGAAGTGTAACAATGATTTGAGAAAAAAAAGTGAGGACGTATCAGCTAAAGTAGCTAATCTAGAGATAACTGAATAACCTCCCTGTTTTCAAATAATGACTCAGGGTGCAGAAACCCTAACCCTCCTTTAGGTGAAACTGTAGGTTCCAGCTGCATTACACAGGTGTCAGTAATTAGCACAAAAGAAGCGTCTGTCGGCATGACTTTTCTTGTATATCATAGAACTAAACAATGACTTAGTAGTCTGTGCTTATGTTTCTATACCTCCGTATACAACTATACGTTTTATTTAAGAAGAAATAAACTCGGTTCAAAGGTCACAACTCAGGGCTTAAGAAATGTTTCGTTATATCTCCGGTCACAACTATTACATTTAGCACAAGTAACTGTGCTAAATGTTGCTTAGTGCTCATCATAGATAAATGCCAGGGTCTTAGTAAACAATATAACAAAGAGTCAATTATTTAGGCTGCTCTTTTGTAACATAATATAGCAATGAGTAAGGTCTATTACGTGCATTTTGTAAAGTGTCTTGAGATAATTAAAACAATGAACTGGCACTATACAAATTAAGATTGATTGGTTGGCACTCAAAGCTGCTTTTTCAGCTATCAGTGCAGCAGAGGACTTGGCAGTGAAAAAAAGAAAAAAAGCAACCTGCCAGTAGCTAATATAAATAAGTGGCACATAAACTCAGGCTAAATTAAGTTTCTATAGAAATAATTATTTTCAAAAAGATATTTGTCTCAAAGTAGCAGTTTAAAGAAAGTAAAAAGGTTAATACTGTGTCTAAGTTTAAATAATACGTTAAGAAATCTGCATCTTGCTTAGTCAAAGACTAAGATCTTAACATGCCGATCACGAGCTCCAATCTGACAATATTAGTCCTGTTAATGTAATACTTCACTACATTAAGCTGAGAATGTTTATGTTCCTTTACTCCTGTCTAAACCTGAAAGACTTAAGTTTATCCAGGAACATTATAACCCAGGATGATAACCAACTTCAATAAACTTCAAACAACATTACAGAAACATGTCAAAGTTCAAAAACCCATTGTAAATACACATAAGTCAATTCTTAACTCAGATTCACACAAAAACAAAATTCTGGGAATCCTCTGTCACAACTTTATTTCACATTGTTTGTTTTGTCAACGTCAATGATTACTGCACTGTGATTGGCTCATGCATTGCAGCTGTCGGTGTAGCAGCAATTCCAGCCAGGTTTGGAGCAGCTGCCAACCTCAATGCAGCCCTTTTCTCCATTTTCTGCAGTAAAAAAAGAAAAAGAAACATATCATCAGAGCCTTCAATCACACACCCCGAACCCAGGCTTTTGTAAACTGTGACCTCACAGGGATATACACATCCGTAAATATTTAAAAGCCAGGATGGTATGGTCCACAAACATTACAACAACCATGAAATAAGACATGACAAGCTCTAACTTAAGGTGAAGATCTTAATTAAAGTGTACACTTTGGATTTGGATTAACAGAAAGTGTCATCTTGTGTTGAACAATGAAACTATCACATTAATGCCAAAAACTACAGTTCCTGAAGTAGCCACTGAAGGCTCCCTCAAAACACAAGTCAGCCCCTGTTGAGCCCCATGTTCAACTTATATGAAAGGGCATGGTGGGGAGCTGCTTGGTGTCTGCCAGGTGTTGAGTCAGTTATTTCAGTCCCTGAACTTGACCTCTTGATCTTGGTTGTGCTTTTGCTGCCTTTGAGGAATTTCAATGTATATATCTTAATTTTCATGTTAATATTGGACAAATAATATTGCTTGCTGTGCTGTTAAAAATATGTAGTCCAAAAGTATGTGCTCCTTTTTCCTCAGTGACATTTTACTATGATGTAATTTATTTGCACCTATAAGCATTATATAAGCAAGTATTTATTAGATATCTTAGTTTGTTGAAAAACAAATTATCACGCTAAAGATTTAGCCTCGGGTGTAGGCTCTATTACTCTACTTTCCTGCTCCTCTCTCCTGTCCAAATATGGTCAATTCTGGTTCCAAAAACACACATACATTCTAAGGAAACACCTTAAGGAAACATCCCCCAGACACACCTCAAGGACACATCCTAAGGGCAGAGTTGGTCATTTTTTAACATGATTTTGAAAGTATCATTCCCTCAGTGCTCTGTCTTCACCCACCCCCTCCCCTCTGTGCTCCCTCTAAAGCCATGCATGGATGGGGCAGGGGCGGTGAGCAGGAAGAAGGTTGATTAATCTTTGGTCTAAGACCAAAAAGTGCAGACCTGAAGGGTATTATAGAAGGACACAACTAGCACACACCATTTTGATCAACCTAAAAAGAAGGACACATAGAAGGAGCACTTTACAAACACACCTAAAGGACACACCAATTAGATGGTGCAGGGACATGTCCTTTGTACAGGGCTAAGTCCATGTGAACAGGTAAGGACTTACCTCTAGTGTAGCAGGCCTGTTTGATCTCACTGCTGCAGGTCAACAGCAAGTTGTTGAGCACCATGTGATCAAAACCATAACACTTAATGGTATGCTGCTTAGCTGTAAAACAAACACACCTGGTGAGATCACACCTGACTGGGAATGATATATATATATTTTAAACTCCTCTTAATGATACAATTATTAGTTAACTACTAATGATTTGATTATATGTCATAGTAATGAAGTAAACAAAAGTATTGATCCTGAAATGGGAGTTGAATAGACAACCATGGTCCTCAAAGAATAGAACCACACTTCCACCGGGCAGGTGTCAGATTTCTAGGTCTGTTGGGTAAAAACTCTTAACGTTGTTCTTTCTGTGCTGTTTCATGTAATCATACAAATGTAGACTGAAAAAAATGCCTCATTATCGAGGTTCTTATGTTGCATGTATACATGAACCTCGACGATTAAAGCATTTGAACATCTTTATTGCTTTACTTGTAAAGTAAAAAAGTCTGCAGGCTGCCGTTAGATTAGGAGCGGTTTATAAACGTTGTCTAATTCTTTTAAAATGATGTATCTCCTTCCATTTATGTTGTTAATTATTTATTTAAAAAAAGGTTTTTTGTTTTGTGGATTAAGTTGTTTGTATTATAGCCTCCACTTTTTCTGACAAGACTTCAGTCCAGAATTTTGAGCTAAACGATCAAGTTAAACTCAGTCACTCAGAGGTTTCTGTTCTTTTTCTTATTATGGGCTAACAAACAACAAATAACAAACATGTTACAGCCACAGGTCAGAATCGCAGACTCAAAACAGAAGCAATCATTTCATATAACCTGAAAAGATTTAAACTTTTTACTACACAGATCTGTATAATCAGAAAGAGGCAACACCTATAGAGTGTGGTTGATTGGCTGTTTGACTGAACAAAATAATTGCTTAATTAATTCCAAAAAAAGTCAGACTAATCTTCCTACTGTGCTGTAACATGTTTGTTTTCATGAATGAATGCCAAATGCTGTATCATTTTCTATGGTAAAGGAAGTTCAGTGTTAAGAGGACAATAAGGAAACAAAGAAGCTCCCTTTCTTTGCAAGAACGTGTTTTTTAAGTTCAGAGCCTTTGAAACAAAAATAGCTATTCAATCACGGCATTGAGGGAACAAGTACAAATCTTGAGCAAGGTTGATACCCATTTGAAACTGCTTTACATCACATGTTATTACTGCATACCTTTAGCTATAAGCCTCTTAGTAAGGCCAGTAACACAACATATTCATGTCTGGACATGAGACCCGTGTCTAGCTAGTAATAGTGTAAGTGAGGAAAGAATAATGGTCGATATATACTGTCCAAAAGTTTGGTGTCAAAGAAAACTTTAAAATGTTGTTTATCTCAAGACAAGCATAGCTTCCGCTTTAAAGATTTGTCTGTAAATACAAAAACATTACTCTGTATAATTCTGTCATAGATAAGGTATGTTCTAATTTTACTGTGTCATTCTGTAGT
Source organism: Symphodus melops (assembly GCF_947650265.1). NCBI lineage: Eukaryota > Metazoa > Chordata > Actinopteri > Labriformes > Labridae > Symphodus > Symphodus melops. Next base: position 5,064,118 of record NC_136705.1, read on the forward strand.
ACATTGGATGCATGTAAGCCAGAGCAAAATAAAACATTTATTTACAAAAAGTGTCACAGGGTCAGGAAAATGTAACAAGAAAATTTAGAAAAAAATCTAACTTCTGGCTAAACCTATTCAAGCCCTCCACACATTGCTGGATAATTTCTGAAAAGTTGTTTATTTATTTTTTTAACATGCTGTTGTATTTTTACTTGAGTATAAGCCTCCAGAATGTCTATCCATTGTTTCATGTGTGAGTATGTGATTGTACCTGAGCAGAGAGGCAGCAGCAGCAGTAACAGCAGGTAAGCCTTCATGGTTCTGGTTTTCTGTCTTAAAGTCTCAACTAGCAGCAGAAAGTGAGGGACAGGAAGAACTTATCTTACTTTATACATACACACACACATGCACACACACGCACACACAAACAGATAACTTATCAAAAACTAACTGAACTGACCTCAAGTCACATGATGTCTGTGTTTGTCTGCTGTTCCTGCTCAGACTATTTTTCACATCCTGCTCTTGGCATATCCTGTTTCTGCTGAGTCATGCCTCAACATCATGTCTGGATACCAGTTACCATTTCTGCCAAGTCATGATTGTTTAAGTGCACCAGACAGCCTCATGTGTCTGTGGGGGCTGCAGTAGCTCAGTCTGTAGGGACTTGTGTTGGTAACCGGAGGTCCCGGTAGGAACCAAGTCCGGAAAGTGGCCTGGAGAGGTGCGAGTCCATTTCCTGAGCACTGCCGAGGTGCCCTTGAGCAAGGCACCAAACCCCAAAACTGCTCTGTAGCGCTCGTTGTGGGCAGCCCCCTCAGTCTGAGACATCTCCATTTATTGCATGTCCATAGGATCCTGTTTGTGCACGTGTGTGTATTTTGGCCTATGTGTGTCCATTAAACAGAGTATATATATAAATATATAATAATATTATTGTTATTATATAATTATTATATAATAAATTATTATTGTTGTTATTATTATAATCAGTTTTGACGGGCTGTTTTAGCTGTAGTGGTCCAGTCATATGAGGTCCTATACACACAGTAACCTTTCTCTCCATAGTCCAATGCCCCGTGCTGAATCAATACAGCCTGGTAAATGATTGGTGGGAATTGAGGACACATCATTTATCTGTGCATTTTAAATAAAGCTGAACTTTACCAACCAAATGGGCCGGGGGGGAGGGGGATCTCTGCAAACAGAGGATGAAATTAAGTGGCTCAAGAATCGATACAGACACAACAGAATCTTGCTGATTTATTTACTGTTTTATTCTAGTTTCTGATATAGACGAATATTCATGCAAGACTTTGAAAAAACAAAACACATCAGCTACAGAAACACAGCACAGCCTTCTCTCTGAATGGAACTCCTACTTCCGGGTCTTGTTGGACAATGAGCGCACAGTTTCCAGGTTACAGTAACAACAGACGCTGAAGTCTGACTAAGATAATACAGCATGAATTTGGTCTTTGGTAAATATAAGGAAACACTGACAAAATGTTGAACCAAGCCTGGTGTGCAAATAACTCTGAATGACATCATTAAATTCAAAATAAGGTAAACAAGGAATGAGGCAAATTCACTACAGATAAAGGTGCATTTAAATGCTGGAGGTTCATTGCTTCCTGTTATCAATATGCAATTCCCTCTAAGGCACCCTTCCCTTTGATAGAAAGACGTTTCCCGTCGTAATTAAGTAAAACAAATACTGACAGTTTGTTTTTACATTTCAACAAATCTACAAACGTGTGTAACCCCTTTGTCTTTTCAATCACATCGTTACACTTTAGTTTTTAAATATTAATATCCTTCTTAACGTTCAAACTTCATGTCAGCTACAGCAGGGCCCTGGACTTCATCTTCATGAGTTCATAGTTACAGGGATCCATCGACATTATTCTAAAGGTTCCTTTGTTTTGACCGCGTCACCTGCTCTGTAACTTCTTCATCGGCCTGACCTCCAGTCACCTGTAAATCCTTCATTTCATAGAGTCAAACATATAGTTAATACAAACACAAATAAGTCCTCGGATTGTTTTCCTACACTAATGCTAGTCACAACATGAGGAAGCGAAGCGTCACACATTGATATTCTTCTTAAAACAGCAGGGGCTGACACAGTACAGCCTAAGAGCGTTTGTTTGTGTCAAGGAGTCCCTGAACACAGAGCTTTAAAAACACTTCCAAACATGCAACCATCATGTTTTTCTTTTAAACACGATTTAAAGATTCATTTCCACCGGTAAAACTTATCATGTCTATTACAAACAATAACATAAACCAAGTCGTTTTGGGCAGTTTACTTTAAAAGGTGTCAAACTATTCACAAGAGATCCAACGAAGCAACAAGTTAAGAAAATAAATATTTCAAGGACCCCATGAAAGCAAAGATATGGTTGTTGATGGAAAAAGGAGTTTATGAAAATGTGTGTGACATGATCACACGAGCAGTAGCTGAAGAAGAGGCAGTGATGAGATAATCCGGTGTTTGAACACTGTGACTGACTTTGGTAATCAAATATCTGACACATTTATTACAAAGAGTACAGTCTGCACCTGCTCTGCATGTTGTGTGGTTTATTCGTTACGATTCATCGCAGCATACGCTAAATAAGAATCGGCTGATCTATTGTCTGACTAAATGTTGAATATCGCTTTTTAATCTTATTAAAATGTGTTTTCACTCAGTTTCATTTCATGGGGTCTTTACATCAATAACTGCTTTGAACAGTCTCACTTCATTTGAATAGTTTGGGAACATAATCGGCACACTCGTTAGGAACATTTTAAAATGTCAGCCTATACAACGCAGACATCAGGGAAGCTCTTTACTAACTAAGGCAAAAGGTGCTGTGTGGGGCTTTTATATGAGGATGCATACTACTCCATGCTTTCAAACAAACATGCATCCAAAATAAACTAAAATGTCAAATTGTCCACAAGTGGACCGTTTGTAAAAGAACGTATTAACGATTGGGATGTTGGGTTTACAAGCTGCAATGAACAATGCTGCTGACTCAAAAAAAGAATCATGTAAGCCAACGCTCTCCTGCACTTCTTAAGCCCTTTGTTAGAGCTCTCTTCTGCTTTTTACGGGACAGACTCAAACCTGAGTTTAGCACATGATGGACGGTCTTCTGTTTATGATTGCTACCCAGCTGCCCTCAATACTGTGTCCATCAGTTCTCGCTAAGAGTGATGCGGATTTCAAGGCCAGACACGACGTCTTGAATGTTTATTTCTTCAGACACATTGAGTTTTTACATCTAAACATTCCCCTTCTCCGTGGCTTCCTGAACACTGTCGGCATTCCTGAAATGAATGGGTGCAGATGGCTGGATTAAAAAAAATAATAATAATAAATAAAAGAGAGAAAAAAGATCAAAATGTGTCTTTTTGAATAACAAGCATGCTAGGTAAGCATAAACTTACCTAGATCTCAGAAACAACCTTTTTCATATCCTAACTCTTGTTGACCATAACAGCATCGGCTTTGTTTAGCAACAGTGCAAAGGCTTATAGTAGGTAAAGTCCCAAAGAAAAAGAGTTGCTAATCGGCAGTCTTTTTTAAGTGAGCGTGGCTGGAAATGTAAGGCACTACAGTCTCATCTGGAGTGTCTCTGCATCCTTTAGACCTCCACTGAGCTGTGGAGAACCAAGTGGGGAAACTGAGATGGTAGGGCATCTGTCCTCTCCAGAAAACTCCCGATAAACTTTCTGCTTGATGCATAAACATCCTCACAATCACAATGTGCATAATATCTGCAGTTAGAAAGCAGATCCCTCCACGCCTAACAGACACGGGTACAAATAAAGGCTTGGCTGGCTGGCATGTGCTACTTCTCAGAGGTTTACGAGTGAGACAGAAAGTGGAAGAAGCTGCTAATACCAAGGACGGGCTGGAAATGTGCGCGCTTACAGTCGCGTGAAAGGACCCACGTGAAGAGGCGCTCTCAGTTTGGGAGAAGAGCAGGAGTTGGTGGTGAACATGGAGGATGGGGAGGAGGAATATGGTGAAGAGGAAGCAGATGAGGAGTCGCAGCCACTGTTGAGAGTGAAGACACTGGAAATAGCCACATCGACGATACCTTGACACAGCTCTGGATATAGTTTCCTGAAAAGAGGGAAGAAAACAGGAGCCAACCATGAAACCTGTCTTACTGACTTAATACGATAAATACAGTCTAGAAGATGATAATAGCAGTAACTCTTTAACATGAATGATTTGCTGAATGTTACTTACTGTGCACAGGCTGGAGCTCCATTGATCTCAATGAGCCACACTTTGAAGCTCTGGTCCACCATGAAATCAAATCCAAAGAGCTGGAAGCTCTGGTAGGACAGGTGCTTGGTGCTGATAGTCGGTTCGATACATGTCAGGCAGTTCCTGTGAAACCAGACGGCCAAACGTTGTTTTATAACCTCAGCTGTTCGTAACAAACTTTATGTCATGCTCCAAACACTCGAGTTGAAATGGCATAATATGCAGCATACTTCATTTGCAGAGAAGTTCTCGAGTTGTGTGTTTTTGACCTTGCATTGTTATTTAACTTGAAGCACGTTTGATGCTTTTGTTGCAACAACTTTTTTTTTTTTTTTTTTTTTCTTATTTGCAACAATTCACACGTTCATTTGAACGTTTGCAGCAAACGTGTTCTAGTGTAAATAGTTCAGGCCACATGTCACCATATGTGTGATCGAAGAAGTCATTTGAATTGATCCAATTCAGTCAGTTAAATTGAGAAGCAAATTTCCACCTTATTATAAAATGTGTTATGATGAATACTCGCTTTTTTTTTTAGGTACTGATGCTGTAAATGTTCCACAAAGATATGGTTTAATGCTTTGGATCAGCAAAGATTCAAATTATTTGAAAGCTGAAATCAGTAGCTTTAGTATATGCCTAAAACAACAACAACGTTTCCGTTTGTTTCTGAGGCTCTTTAACTGTTTACAGGTCTCTTTTAATTAACACGTTTTCTCTCCTTCACAGGTTATGTACATTTATGTTATATAAGCATAAGTCTAATGTTAATTCAGTCCATCCATCTATCTATCTATCTATCTATCTATCTATCTATCTGGATACCGTTACGCTATACTTGTATATGTGTAATGACAATAAAGTTTAATCTCAATCTCATCTATCTATCCATCCATCCATCCATCCATCCATCCATCTCTAAAGGAGTAGTTATTGAGCTGAAAGTGAAATGAACCAGACTGAGTTATTCACTAACACTATCACATCAAACACATTTGACCTGACAATTCAACCAGCTTTTCTCACTGTCACTGACTCCACAAATATTCTACATTTTAGCCACTTTACAGTAAATATCAGGGTCGGATATTTACGCTCCCTGGTATGCCTCGTCTGCATTGTATAGTGTATGGAGGTGAAATAGTTGGGGCAAAGTAAGAGAGCGCCCGAGTCGTAGAAATAGAGGTCAAAATCCAATGGGACCTACTTTATGATCTGTTTGATCTGAGGTAATATTGTGGTCTCCAGGGTGACATTGTGAGTGTTCAGCAGGTACAGCCTGAATTCATCGAAGAACATCTCATTCCCCTCTTCATATCGCCCGTAGTTATGGGAGTGCTCCTTCTGGATGCAGTGATTGGTCAAGTGGCTGGTCATGTCCTGCAGGTCAGCGCTGTTGTAGGGATCCGAGGAAGTACGCAGCACACCTTCCCGGTACAAGTAAATGTTGTACTGATGGTCCACTAGCACCCAGCTCCTGTCAATGACATCACATTAGCCATCAGAGTCTTGTTCGGAGAAATAATCACATGGTCTTTGGGTTCGTGTGAAACTGTAAAGTCTTACCTTATGTCAAACTTTCGATGTCCTGGTTCCAGAAGCAGAGGTTTCTCCAGGTACTTCTGAATGACGTGAACCTGTCCCTGATTATCGATGTGCTCCAGCAGCTGATTAGCATCATGGGATATCAAAATGCCAGCACCTGATGCAGTGACAACAAATATTTTAAGCAGCCGTCGATACCGACACCTCCCCACTATGAAGTTGTGAACAATACAAGCAGTTGATCATAATAAAATAATACATGAAATGATTGCCTTAAACAGAAGTAAAGCTCCATTTTATTTAAGACAAGTTAAAAGGACATTTTGGACAAAGATTAACTTTACATCATATGTTAATAAATGTAAAGATAACACATTTTACCTTTAGCTCCAGCAGAGGACTTGGCTATCCATATTGTGCCTTCCCCATTTTCTTTTTTATTGAGATAAGAGGCCAAAAAAATTTCCCGTTCATCTGTCTTGGGGTTGTTCTTTAAATGGCTGATTCCATTGGTCGCTGGAGCCACAGGAGTGTTGAGGTTAGTGGGATAAATGATGAAGGATTCTGGGAACCAGTTGTGAGAGTCGGACAGCTCTGGGCTGGTCTTTATAAGCCTAATGATAAAGAAGGGAAATGGTCAGCTAATGTAAACCCTTTTGAATAATTCACTTCCAGAAGAGTGCATTAGTAACATGAATGACGGCCAAACAAACCGCACGCATCATAAGGGAAGAATTACACACTTGACCAAGGAGGCCTTCCTGCAAAGCTTGTCTGCTCCTCTGTAGTAATTCACCAGCTGCACCAGTCCTGGTTCATGACCTGGAAAAACCAAAGCAGGGAGATATTGAATTAATTACAATACCCAAAATGTGCACACAGAGAGATCATTCACTACCATCGTTTAAAACAGAGAAAATCATTACACAGGATGCTGAACCAAACATCCATGCAGAACCCTGCAGCAGTTTCGACTTCAGTACAGAGCAGACAGAAGCAGCATCACACTACACAAAGTTATTTACCCAGACGTCCAAAGGGTAGCCTGTTCCGTTCACCAAGCATGAGGTTGAATCTCGGATTGTCTTTTTTAAGCCTCTTCCAGTGTCCAGTGGCGAGGAGGATTTTAGAAACTTCTGCATAAACAGAACTGTTGTCGTCTCGCGTGACAAAGGTGTACATTGGGGTATTCATAATGCCAGGAGAAAAGGAGAGGTGAAATAAAAATAAACAAAAACAAAAAACTATCAGGTGTGTAAATGACTAAGCTTTTAGTCAAGTTATGAGGCTATCTAGTCGACACTGCAGTGTTGTTCAGGGCTATCTCTGTCCCAGCCATGATGATGATGATGAGTCAGTCATACTCTTCACTTATCTAAATCACAGTTTCAATCTGAAAGCTCCAAAACAGAAATATGAAACCAATATTTAATTCACATGAAACACCACAGCATGCGCGTTCATGTTATTCCGAGACAGAGATGCCTCAAAAAATCCCAGACAAGGGTGTGACTGACTGATCCCGGATCCAGGGGCTGGTCCCGTCTGGATTCATTTACATCCCGTCTCCGTTTTAACGGTGAGTCTGCGTCGACTGTGAATACTTCAAACTAAACACACTTTCCCAAATGTCCCAGCTCAGACATACAAACACTTCTGTCCAATAATGCGAGATAAAAAACGCTCAATAGTTAGCTTTACACCCAAAGCACAAAAGCACATAGTAAGCCCACCGGCTGGCGTATGTTAATGCTCTCCTGAAGATTTGCAGTCGCTGTCATCCACCGTCGACGGCATAAACAAAAGCTCAAAGGTTGTGGGTATTGTAGTCCATGCGTGCACTAATACAGCGAATTATTCGTTTTTACGAGTTTTGCTTGAACATTAAAATTGATGAGCACAACTTCAAATTAAATTCAGTGATATATTTATTTAATCATTGCGTTAAATTTACACTGGAATCCAATGAACTGCGTTTCAATACTATCGATACTCCATTTCCCAGAATGCAACACAATAAAGCGACATTATACTTCTATATACGTTTTATTTGTATTGCGTGTTGAGGCCACAGGGGGGCGCGCAAGACCTCGGAACAAATTATTAGCCAGGACCCTGTTGATGATCCGGATACAATATTTACTTTCAAGACAAGTTTTCTCGTTCGTGGTGAAGGGCAACGTAGTATATTAATAATAGACATAAAATATATTATATTAGCACAGCGTGATATGAATTGAAGGATAGTGACCGCTTTCTCTGCAACACTGAAGGATAAATGGAGCACTCACTTGTTTGTGCCAAGTCAAGGGCTGCGTTCCCATATTTTTAAAGCAGTGATTTGTTGTAGGTCAGGGCATTACAGAGTGTTTTTCATCCGAGATTGGGCACTTAACATCATATTAAACGATACAGCCGAGACTATTTTAGTTAAATGTTCTCATCTGGTGAAGAGGATATCAAAAAGACCGATGCAAAAGACCAATGTAGGGTCTTGTGAAACAAAATGGGACGTGACAGGAAGTCGTGTTTTAGCAGAAGAAATCGAGTGGCGGGAACAAGCTGGTGGCGCGTGAGCTTGTGTATTATTTGTCATAATATCGACAGAAGATAGCACGTGTAGTAAGTGATGACTCTCCTGTCGTGTGTGTGTGTGTTTTTTAAGTGTTTATCTCTCTCAGTCTTTTTGGATTTAAACAACAAAGCTTTGGCTACACTACAGCAGCGTTACAATACAACTTCGTAGTACAGCGTCATTATGTATGAATGATAATATTCAGGCAGATATAACAGTAGTGCTGCAATTCTGACCTACAAATGTAAAAGAGAAATTAAATATATTTTTCGATTCAATATAAAAATGGGTCCTTTATGACCTTCAATTACTCATTAATTCGTACTAATTTCCATTAAATTATACTTGTTTTCATATTGTGCTATGATCACTTGGTTTCATGTTTGTTATTATTATTATGATTATTAATTTTATTATCATACACTGATTTTACATAGTGATCATCAACCATTGTACAGTCAATGCAAAAGGCTGCGTACCTTAACTTCCAAATAAGGGTCAAAGGTCAGGTTTGAGATCATGATTCTTATGTAGATAAATAACTTAATTTCAAAAGACAGAATTTCCGCTTTTCCAATATTCTGTCTGAAGCTTATCTGACTGGACAACAAAAAGACTTTTGAGTCATTAAATTCATTTTCAAGGTTCAAGGTTGTTTATTTGTCAAATATGCTCCATGTTAAACATACAGCACAGATGAAATTGCAATCCCCCCAACCCCCAGTGCAAACCTGCAGTGCATAAAAAGAGCACTAAGAACATGCAAGTTAAGTTCGTTTTTTTGTCTTTGTAGGTCAGAATAGTTTCACATAAAAGTATCTTTATGGTTGGTAAAACCGTGTGTACATTTATTTAAGATTTGTGAAGGCAACAAATGACCGTTCGTGGTTAGAGTTATCTTAGATACGGCACTGAGATGAACAAGTCTTTTAAAATAAAGGTGTGAAGCCAATGAGTTTGGTCCAGTGTTATTTGAGCTTGACCTACTGACAAAATTACAGCAGCCCGCAGCATCACTTCAGTAGTAGTCCTCGCTATTTTACAGACAGTTCTTGTGAATCCCTGAACTTTATGAAAGCTCTCTAAATGTGTTTCAAAGACTGCAATGTAAGGAAATTGAGCTTCTGTGTATGGGTCAGGGATGATGTGTGCCTTTGCCTTTCCTGAGGTCATGTATTTTTAATAACATTTGCCCCCTCTCCCTCACCAGACTGGAGCAGGCCAGGCATGAGTGGTGCACACCTGGACGAATGGCAGAGGAGGTCCTTTGACATTTCATCTGGCAACTGTACACCTGAACAGACGGCTGATGCCTACCGGGCCCATATCCTCTCCATTCAGTATGCATGGGCAAGCTCCCAGCTCTCTCAGGCCGGCACGGCCAGCCTGCTCAGGACCTACTCGGAGCGCTATGCTGCAGTGCTGGACTCGGATGACCCCCGCAAAGGGCTTAACAACTATGCAGAGAGCGCACTGCATCTGGCCCGCAGTCAGAGGAATTACAGTGACAAATGGGAGTCGTCCCTTACTGTGGAGAATGTGATGGAGCTACCAAGTGTGCAGAAAATGATTGAGGCAGTGAAAAGTGGAGGAGACTCCCAAGTGGCTCCAGGAGATGTAAACATATGTGTTGGACCAGAGAGCAAAGGAAACCTCCTGTCTGCTCCCTTAACAGGAGCCAGGTCAGAGACTGTGTCATTTAAAACTATAGCACCACCACAACCTCAAAACTTTAATACCGCCAGCAATCCTGCTATTAATTTTATGTCAGAAGGACCGAGAGGCTCTGAGGGCATCTCAGGAACTTCACTTTCATTCTCCCGACCTCCTGCTAGGCCACAGTCCGTGTTCAGTCACTCGTCTTCAGCTGCTCCACAGGGCAACACAGGCCCTGCGAATGGCAAACAAAATCATCAGGCCTTCTTCTTCTCCAACTCCAACCCTACCAAGCGCAAGAATTTTTACAACACAGATGGCGGGGATGGCGGCAGAGGGCAACACGGACCCGCGAGCGCCGACCCGCGAGGCGGAAGCAATTTCAAAACGGCTCGTGAGCAGTTCATTGTCGATCAACATAAGAAGCATTCGCACCAGTCCCAGAGAGGACAGGCCGCTGGCACGTCGTCAACCGTGAAGAAATCTCTGGGAGCTAACAGACCTCGAGGTACTTTTTCTAAATTTGTATCACCAATGCCTCGACAAGAGGAAGAAGAAGGTGGGCTGAGCCGTGATCCCAACGGGGAACCTCCGATCGTGGACGAGCGACTGAAAAACTTTGAGCCAAAGATCGTTGAGCTGATAATGAGTGAGATTATGGACCACGGGCCTCCTGTTGCTTGGGATGACATCGCAGGCCTCGAGTTCGCCAAGACCACGATAAAGGAGATTGTGGTTTGGCCCATGCTGCGACCTGACATTTTCACTGGCCTCCGTGGTCCGCCTAAAGGCATCCTGCTGTTTGGACCCCCAGGGACTGGAAAGACCTTGATAGGAAAATGTATAGCTTGCCAGTCAGGTGCCACCTTTTTTAGCATCAGTGCTTCATCGCTCACATCCAAGTGGGTTGGAGAAGGAGAAAAAATGGTGAGGGCCCTGTTCGCCATTGCCCGATGCCACCAGCCTGCAGTGATTTTCATTGATGAGATCGACTCACTGTTGTCCCAGCGGACAGACGGGGAGCACGAATCATCTCGGAGAATAAAAACAGAGTTCCTGGTGCAGCTGGATGGGGCAGCAACAGCCGCTGAGGACCGCATACTGGTGGTTGGTGCCACCAACCGGCCTCAAGAGATAGACGAGGCGGCGCGGCGACGCCTGGCAAAGAGGTTATACATCCCGCTGCCTGAAGCCACGGCCCGGTGGCAGATAGTAACAAACCTGATGACTCGAGAGAAGAACCAGCTCGTAGAGTCAGAGCTGGAGAGCGTGGTCAAAGCTACAGAAGGTTTCTCTGGAGCTGATATGACCCTGCTGTGTAAAGAAGCAGCACTGGGACCGATCCGCAGCATCCAGCTCAGTGACATCGCCACTATTACTGCGGATGAGGTGAGACCAATTCTACACAGTGACTTCCAGGACGCCTTGAAGACAGTACGGCCCAGCGTCTCATCAAAGGACTTAGAGCTGTACGAAGAGTGGAATAAGACGTTTGGATGTGGACGTTAGATTTGACTCATCTTTAATATCTTCTGTCACCCAGAGTTGTATTATGGCATCGTGAAGGGAGTTGAGATTCAGATTAAATTCTTGGCTGCGAATAGAGCGGGTGAATCAAACAGCAGGAGCTCGTAACACTACGGCCTTAAAGAACGAGCGAACATTTGTGACTGTTCCTTTTTTCATCCACAGCTCCTCGTGTGCCAAGCATGTCATTAAAATTCATTATTTGACCTCTATACAGATAGCCGGGTGTTTTGTAATATATATTAACATGAGCCCTTTCTTACTCGAGACAAACATCTAAAGGTGAGGTAATGTTGTGTTAATGTTGTTTTCTCAGTTTCCAAATAATCAGCCGGTTAATTGTATTTTTATTGACTGTTCTCTTTGTACTGAGAGACTCGAGGCTTCTGTTCTGTGTTTCAAACTGTGTCCTGAAGTTTGAATTATTCTTAGTATCCATGACTGTTAAAATCTTACTGTTCAGTGAAGCAGCCTGTTCCAGACAACACACTCGTCTCTGTTTGTATTTCTCGATCCAAATGAGCTGCCTTTATGGTATCTGGCTGTATTCTTGGCCTTACTTTCATGTTATGTTTTTTCTCAACTAGATCATATACATTTGGTCAAAACTTGTACTTCCCTTTGCTTTAGTTTGTTTAAATTAATTGCATTATTTTTTTTCCTCATTAAATAAAAATATGTAATAAAATACAGATTTCTTTTAGTTTCCCTTTACTTTTTTCAGTGTGATTATACATTTATTTACATTGCTGTAACATTTTTTTTTTGTTTTCTTCTGAAATGTCCCTGAAGCTGGACGTTTTACTCGTATCTACAGAAGATGTGCTGTTCAGAGTATTTAAGTCCCCAAAGCAACAACCACGCAGGCCTCGCTTATCCAACCTCTGGTGATTAACAAAGCATTCAAGTTCACAGTCTAACCTGTGATACTGCAACAAATCCTTTTTATTAGACACCTAACATCAGCTCAATCATAACTGAAGACATGAGTCTGAATCTGTGTACATGTTTATATAACCATTTGACTTTGAAAAGAGAGCAGGTCCAGATCATACTCTTTAGCTCCTTATTTACAGACCCAACAAACATAAGGCACGAGCACACTTGTAGGCAACATTTAGAAAAGTAACAGTGGTGTTAAAAACAGCCTTTTAAAGGGCAGAAACCTTGAGAGACTCATGTAAGTTGGATGGAGGAGCAGAAAGAAGAGATTAATAATGAAGGTAATTATTGTTAAAGTTTGAGTATTATCAGTAACAAAGTGCGGTGATAGAGTCAGGATTCTACTTTTAACATTAGCAATTATAATGGCAATGAAACTGGGAGGCCAAATAATGATAATACAGATTACTACTGGTGATTTATTGGACTGAGTTTTACTTTCACATATAAAGGGAAAACTTAGTTCATTCTGTTGCGGTCATCAGAGACTAAAGTTCGATGTTTCTTTTTTTCTGCTCATACATACGCGGTCTCGTTGAAGAGGACCATTATAGATTGTGCACACATGAATTGAAATTCTCATGTAAATTTAATGAAACAATCTTTCAAAATCTGGAAGACCATGAAAAAAACGGCTCATTTATTTTTCATCTTTTTGTCAAGTCCCTGATAAATATTTCAGAAGATGTGTGGTTGGCCACTGCATTGAAACTTTGTTGAATTAGCCAGTTGTGGAAGTCGTCACACAACACCCCCTCGGGCGTCTCCAAACACGGTGGCTCCTCACAGCTGAACCAGAACAGATGCACAGAATTCCTCTGGTGCTTGCAGGATCCATAGAGTATGGACTGAAAATGGTGCCATATGGTGAAAGCTTGTCACACAATTTGACTGTTGCTGAGCAGCAGTGGTCACATCTGGAGTTGTCTGATCACAAACATGCACATTGCATAGTTTATGTTTATCAAAACAAGCTAAGTGTATTGATATTGTACTGCCTGTTTGATTGGGAATACTGGCAAATGAATTAAATCTTTTAACGTATTGCATGCGGCCAAAAGTATTTAAGTAACCTGGAGATGAGAATTTTTTAATTTATCTATATTACTTTTGTTGAATGTGTTTCTTTTTTTTTTAAACATGAGGTAAATATCACTGTAGAAATATCCTTTAACAAAATAAAGTTTCAATTGTTTAATCAAGTAAAGTTTAAGATGTATTCCCCAGCACATGTTCGATTAAACTCTAAACACTAAGAAAGAGCTCTCAGTAGTTTGAAATCACAAGGGACATTTGATGTTAAGCAACAAGTTGTTACTGATGTATTGATGATAAGAATATTACGTATTAAAGGTAGACAAACTCCTTCTTCTGAAACTAACTCGTGTGTGTCCTAGGTTGCAAAGGGGTGGGATGTCTGGTAAATTTCCATTCAGTTTCTGGAAACTTTCAATGGGAACTGGGAAGTTAAGCTGGGGAATTTTGGAAATATTCCAAATTGGAAACTTTCCATGGGAATAACAGGAATATCAACACATATATCAACACAGTTTAAAAGTAGTATTTCACTGTTGTTTACTGCTGTTCTAAGTTGATCCCAAGACAAATGTGAGGAGTTGGCGAATCATTAATAGGTTCAAAATGAAGAAGTAAGAATTTAACTGCACAATGTTCCTTCCCTTTCTGGGTTTTCTCTCACGTTTGGTCTTGTTAAAAAATGGGATAAAATTGCCTCACAAAAATGTAACTTTGAAAGATTTGACAAGTTGCTGAAATGTCTCTTTGGTGGAAGTGCTTAAAAGATCTGAAACTGTTCAACAGGCCTTTTGGAGGGGCGCTGGCAGCCTAGTGTGCCCCGTATACAGAGGCCAAAACTGCACTCTGACTCCTTTCCTACATGTCATTCCCCACTCTTTCTCTCACAAATCATTGACTCTATCCCCTGTCCTGTCTCTCCAATAAAGGCAAAAAAGTCCAACACTTAGTCTTTAATAAAAGGTCTTTTGCGGACAGTGATTTGTGTAAATTGTCCCCCTTCATACATGTAGGGCAGCACAGCAGGTGTAATCTAAAGTCTTACAGAAATTAATCACATTTATTTAATGTGAATTGTTGAAATGAGAGTGGAAATGTATGAAAGTCAAGGATTCAAAAAAGTTTAAAAGTACATTTATTTTGTAAGAATATTTTACGTTTTCAACAACTCGATAAAAGACTTTTTTTCTGGCGGGCAAATTAAAATTGACAGATAATCCCATTTTGTTGCAGTCTTTCATTGATTTATATTCCCAAATATGTAACATCCAGTAATGTAAAGAAAGGTTGAGTGAATTCTTTGAAAAGTGATGAGACCCACAACATTTTCAGTTAATGTTTTTTTTTTTTTCTCATTATGGCCTTGTATTAATGGGACGCAGTTTTGTTAAGTGAGAACAAGCACCAACATGGTGTTGGTTTCTGTTAACAACACATTTGGAAGTGTCTAAGTCTGAAGTATTTCAGTCAGCTGGCTGAAAGGAGAAGTGAGATTTGGGATTCTGGCAGGGCCATAGTTGGTTGGCCAGATTTTCCCTCTCATGCAAATGCCCTCCCTCCCCTGTTGGGTCCCATTCAAGCGTGGGGGGCTCAACGCTGGCCACAGCTGCTTCCCGTTTCTGCTAATTCACACAGAGGCCATCTGGATGAGGCTGTCGCAGCCCAACACCGCTGACTCTACGGCAGGCCTCGGCTGAGCCTCTGCAGACAGGCTTGGCCCTCAGAGCCCCGGCCCCTGCCTTCTGCTTCAGTGCCTCATCCTCCCTGTCCCAGCTCTTTGCTGCTGATGCTCCTTTAGAGAACCAGGGGGACTCGGCAGGTCCTGAACACGAGCACATCTCAGTGTGCTGGTTTTTGAATGTCCATGGAGGCTCATATTCAGTCTGCTAGCAGTTCTCTCTTGATAACTCAATTTTAACACCAAGGTCTCTGTTCAGTCAAATGCCACTCTTTATGTTTTGTTTTTTTTCCATTTTACAATAGTGTTGGCTTGCTTTTTAAATAAGAAAAATATATTTTATATTTGGAAATTATACTTAAAAACTAAGAAAAAAACTAAAAGTAATAGAAACAGTTGATTGAAATACAATTGTGTCCTCGACAGCCCTGCATTGAAATTGAGGATAAATGTTTATTTATTCACTTCTAACTATAACTTTTCTTTAAACCTGTTTGTTTCTATTTTGTACTGAGATGCCAGTCATTCACTCTTTCTTGGCTCTTTCTTGACAGCTGAGGTGAGCAGTATCTTGAATGACATCCAATCTCAATTATCCTGGATGGTCTTATCACATCTCCTTGTTTGAATAAGAAGGTGAAGTTATTCAGAAAAACTGCTTAATTCCAGAAATATTGTTTTTTCTGTGCCTTGCCCTTATTAACAGCAGACTTCTGACACTTTCATATGGACACATTCTTCGAATAGTCCAGTAAAAAAAAGAAGAAAAAGGAAGAAAAAACAATTCCTTAAATAATATCCATCTCAGTATGGGAATATGATCCTGTATGGCCACAATCTAAACGCAGTAATTATCTGTTATGAAAGAATTTCAGCTTCAATAAATTCACCAAAGCTTAAAACATTTCCCACATTTTATGCATATATAAAATACACTTTATTGATATTTTGCAAACATCAAGCTCCCTCAAACCTCACATAGTCCTTTGTCATTATGCGAGTGACATAATTGGTAGTCATAAGGTATAAAACAAAAGGCCAGGTTAACATTTTTTTTTTTCAGAAATAAAATGAAGCTTCTGGTAGCAGTCATGTTTTCACCTCAAATACATTTAGTACAATTGGACAGAAAGAGATGCAGCTTTTATTAACTACACTATCAACAAACATCAATCACTTTAATAAATACAAAAAACAGACAGGTGTCTAAATATGATATAAATAATATGAAGGTTGCCAGAAATACAAGCACAGGTTGACACTTTGACTGGAAATGAAGGGTTATGTACATTGATTGTTAAATTTTTAATGATTGTATATAATACTGACAATAACACTTGTTTTCTAGCACTGAAAACAATCCTTGCTGACATTTTATCCACCACTCCAATACAGATTTGTGACGTCATGTGAACATATGTTATAACTAGAAAAGAGTTGCTGTCTGTTTTCAAAAGGAACGACACATTTATACATTTTATACATTCTGCATCAGTTATGTGAGACATTGCAGAGATCTATCTGCTGCATGGTCTTCAATGACTTTTTTTTTTTTGCATATAGACAGAATTCTTCTGAACAAGTCTTCATGTCATTTCATTTGAAATTGAAAAAAAATATACGTTTCTAATATCTGTATGCATTAATCTGTGTTTAAATAACTTGCATGCCTAAAATAAGAAACAGCTTTCAGACAACAATGGTGTATTTTTCAATTTTGAATGTCTATGCTTTATTTCAGGTGCATGTCTATGATTGAGTGTGTGTCATGTTTTGCTTATGTACAGCTGCGGTTCTCTGATGGACAGTACTCAGTAGCGATGCTCCCCACGCGTCATGTGAGAAGAAAACTCATATCGGTCCTGGCTCTGGTGACCACAGAGATTGCACTCAAAGGGGTCTCTGAAGCCATGGCACCCCATATGAATGGTGTACATGACATGGTCAAGAAAGAGAACACGACAGTGTTCACACCTGTACGCCCTCACCTGCTCCCCGTCTGCAGCTACTACCTTGCAACCCTCAGAGGCCATCTCCATGCTGGCACGGATGGCATCATACTGCCTCTGCTGCTCCTCCTTCACCAGAGGGAGTACGCCATTCCTTGAGGTGATGTGGTTGGTCAGGTAGATAAGGCCGGAGGATGCTCCGCCTGGACGATCTTCATTGTTGCTTTCCGTGTCTGTGGAATCCTGGCCACTGTGGCTGGGGGAACCGTCCTTCTCGATGGAGGCAGACTTGGAGTTGGAGAGCAGCAGCAGGTTTTCTGCTGCGCTGTCTTTAGCAGACAGGCCTGTCCCTGCATGACCCTCGGATGCAGGCTTGTGGAGGGGGAACATGGAGCCGAGACCAACATCAGAAGAGGAGGCCGGGGAGGTCTGGACCAGTGGACGGAGCGACTCAGCTCCAAGGTAGCTGATGGCACTGTTAATGGCCTGATCAATGACATGGGGCTGAATCAGCTCACCTGATCCTCCGACATAGGAAAGATCTGACAGTCGTTTGTCACCTGAGACAGACACAGAAGAGCAATGTATAGATTATACATTACCAGCACACTTAAACTTTCACATACGTTCAGTGCTTTCATCATCTTAATACTTTGCTGACTCTCTTGCTGAGTTTGAAAATAGCTCACTGGTTTTCCTTGTTTCACGGTAGTATTCCTCGTATGAAGCTGGCATTTCCTTCATTCTCTTACATTCCCCATTTTCTCTGTTTTGTAATTTATATAATTATAATTTGTATGTACAATTAAACACAAATATACATAAAACAACAGTAAAACAATTTAAGGCACAATTCCTCATCATGCTGATCAGCAAAATAATTATTATTACGTGCATTCTGCCGATCCAGGCTGGCAAAGAGTAAATACAGGAGTAAAACAAAATACATATTGCTGCATCACCTCTATGTAATATTTATATGTGCAGCAGATTTTTAAAAAAATCCAGCAATAGTATCAACATTTTATTTACATAAAAAACAGATTTCAGCCCTTACCCACAAACTTCTGTGGCATAGTGCTCTTACGTTTAGCTACATTATTAGCTAATCTGTCTAGCACCAGGGCTCTGTCAGATCCCGTCTGGTTTAAGTCTTCCCTCTGCTCATTCTGGTTGCTTTCTTCCTTAACTACTGGAAAGCAAGAGAAAAAAGTAGATTTAAGAGTCAAAGTAATTTGAGTTTTTCCTCTTTAAAGTGATGAAAAACACAAGATCTTCATATGTTCTATGCCTCTTGTTGTTGTTATTTTTTGTCACTGAGCACTGAGGGGATGGTTCTGTACCACTCGGTCTAAAAATGTAATATTCATTCATGCTCATCACAGATACAATATAGATGTATTTTAGTCTCCTTTAAGGAGATATTCAGCAACCAGTACATTCAGTATCTCAATAAGTCTGTGTTCACTCAGTTTATAATGCAGCCATGTCGTAGGGGCTGATGAAAAAAATGAATACTGTCAACATGAATCTAATGAACTAGTTACTCGGCCATTTAAATAACTTAAGAACGTCTGCATGAACCTTGAGTCAAATGGACTTTACAGAATTTCAACCAGACTGTTTTAGAGCGATTAGGTAATAGCAACATTGTCAGCACGTACTGCTGTTAATTAAACAGGTCATCAGATATTTGAGTTTGTAAAGTGCCAACCTGTGTAGATGCTGTTCTGAAGCCCCATGCACTGGAGGTAATTGTGACACCGCTCCTTGTGCTCCTCGAGAGAGCTGCGCTGTTTGTAACTCCGCCCACAATAAGCACACTTGTGAGGTTTTCCAACTGTAAAAAACAAAAAAGTGCATATGTCATTAAAGATGTTATACAATAATATATTATAAATGTGTCATGTTAAAGATCATGCTGTTCTGAAAGCAATATTCACAAACTCCATCCATCCATCCATTTTGTATAAAGCTTTTCCTGTTTTGGGTGACGGAGGGCTGAAGCCGATCCCAGCTGTCACGGGTCAGACAATTAGTCACACTCACATTCACACCTACAGCCAATTTTAGAGTCATCAATTAACCTAACCAGCATGTGTGCACAGGGAGAACACTCTACACAGAGACAGGGATTCAAACCAGGAACCTCCAAGCTGTGAGGCAACAGCGCCTATTTACACTCTTTTCTGTAAAATAATGGAATAAAAGAGGGTTTTGCGCTAGATTAAAATGCCAAAGCTATATATACCAAATAAATATTAGTAGATAATCAATTTGATTGTAAAAAATATAAAAAAGACACAATATTCAGCATAAAAAGTGGTACGCAAAGAAAAGAGGAAAAGGCCTGTCAGGTGATTTCTTGGAAGTTCAGTGCAAAGTCAGGTCGATGTACACGTTACATTGTCTCATGTTTTAATCCACAGCTGAAAAAAGTAAAAAAGCATCTAAAATGACAGTAACATATTTTTTCAACCTATTTTTTGAACTATTCTTAAAAGCTGTTTTTAATAGGAATACATTGATTGAAGGACCAAAAATGTCGTTGGTAGAGTTGTCGCCCCTCAATCGGAAGGTTGAGGGTTCGATCCCCAGCTCCTGCAAGCAACATGTCCGATGTGTCCTTGGGCAAGACACTTAACCCCAAATTGCTCCCCCTGCTGCGTCTGGGGCGTATGAATGTGGCGTGAATGGTTAGATACTGGATGGGCCACATATCCAGCCCATCAGTGTGAATGGGTGCGAATGGGTAGGTGTGCTCTGTGGTGTAAAAGCGCTTTGAGTAGTCGGAAGACTAGAAAAGCGCTACACAAGCTCAAGTACAAGTACATTTACATTTACACTTGAAAAGAACTGAGGGGCAACAGTGAATCTAAACAGATTTGGAGGATATGTGGAGGCTGGGATGTACAGGTTATCCATGAGCTCTATCAAAACTATTCAGTGTTTGCTTTTTTGCATTTATTGTTTTGAGTTGCTTCTCAAAGCATTTGCACACACACACACACACACACACACACACACACACACACACACACACACACACACACACACACACACACACACACACACACACACACACACACACACAACAAAGTGACACCACATCTACACCCTGTAAACTTCCCCTTCAATAGCCCTGTATGGTAGCTGTGTGCACCACAGGACATTTGTCAAAGCCTTCCACCCATCAGTACAGGATTTAACATGAATGCAGCAGTTTTGAGTGTTGGTTGCATACTGACCCGAGTGGGTGCGTAAATGTCCGGTAAGGGCGTCTCTTCTGCGACAGGCATAGCTGCACAAGTGACACTTAAAGGGTTTCTCTCCTGAATGCAGTTTAATGTGACGTAGTAGGTTGCCCTTCTGGGTGAAAGAGGCCCCGCACTGGCTGCACTGGAAAGGACGTTCTCCTGAAGATAAGAACACAAATTACACTCATTACAGATCAGAAGCATAAATAACATGCAGATAAAGAGAGATCAACTGTCACTGCATTTTTATATGTTTTTATTTGCCCTATCGTAGTGTATTTGATTTTTATATTTGATCTTGATTTCACAGCTCTCCCTAATTTAACTATGTTTTCTTCCTAGCCTGACAGCGTCTTTTCATGTGGATGGATGAAAATGAGTGTTTCTGTAGTGGGAATGCAGGGTCACTGCACTACAAGCATCCCAGGCGCCAGAACAAGCTGAATGATGGAGTGTCGCCCGGCAGAGAACCATCGAGCTGCCTGTGGGAGGGTTTCACAGCAGAGTGACACTCTATCTCTCCATGCTCCCCCTGCCCCACCGACTTCTGGCGCTCTGATCGAACAAGAGCCTTTCAGACTCAGCCTGCCAGTTCCGTAATGCACCATTGCCTAGGTCAATTTGATCTGAAAATCTCATTTTTTCCCTCTTCTTCGTCTCTAAAATAAGAGCGGCACATCACAATGCAAATTCAGCCTCATTTGAATATAGCGAAGGAAACACTTTGTGTTGAGAGCCAGTCTTCCTGATCAGCGCTTCTGGAATAAACCAATATCCAGCCTCTCTGAGTGTTGTGGCATTCTCTGAGAACGTTTTAATATGGCTTTTTTTTTCAAAGGCACCCCCTAAAATAAGAGTCACCAGTGAAGCAGCAAAAATATATAAAAAAGGAAATTCATTAAAAATGCATTTCAGGAGCAAAGACTCAGCACAGAATATTTTCTATTTAAATAGGAGGCACTTCATTATATCTTTTATTGTACTTTCTTTTGCATTTACATTAGTCTAGTGTTCCTTTCTTCCACTTTGAGTTTCATTAGTTTCTAAAGCTTGACAGTTAAGTGCCTTTTTCAAAAATGTTCCCCACCACTGGTTTGGCTTCATTACAATAGAATATCAATTTTGAAACTTGAAGAACTTTTAATAGCCAGATAATTGTCACTTTATAGAGATTCCATTTAATTGCAGCTGATATCCCATTCTCAACGGAGAGCATCTTTTTTTTTTTACAAGTTCCTCTTTGCTTTTTATCACACAATAATTTGATCAGTTTCTTGCCATGTGATAATTCCCTTTTTTTTTAGATTAACATTAATGAATGATACGCTCAAAGTCTATTTCACGCACCACAGGAGGTTCTACATACAGCCAGACGCAAGGACGACATTACAACCACAACTGAGCATAAGGGTGACTGTAAATGTAGGAGCAGGCTCTGAAGTCTTAACTAAGACTCTATCACTTACGTTTGTGTGCATTCAAAAGAAGACACGACACCATACCCTGCCAAACTGTTTGTGTTACTGCCAAAAAAAATTATCTGAGGCCTTGATTTCTGCCATTTAAAGTTTAGAGTCCAAAATTGTAGGGAGGCCGCAGCAGACAACTTTCTATTCCTCATCCATCCTCTCAAGCTGACATTGAAAATGGGTGCAAAGGAAGGGCAAGAAGTAAGACAGGCAGCTTACCAGTGTGGCTTCGCTTGTGCACCATCAACACATTGGGGCCAATGCAAACTATCCCACAGATATCGCACTTGAGCTTCCCGTTGGGCAGCCGGATACCGCCGGCCGAGGTGAAGGCTTTGGAGTCAGGGCTCGGCTGTGAGCCATTCACCTTGACCCCCGAGGCATCGATCACGCGCAAGTCCTCCGCACACTCCTCCTCCATGCCATTCATGTCACAGGCCAGCCCATTCTCCTCATCACTTCGAGCCTCAACTTTAATGTTACAGGCTGGAAAAGAGGGCAAGGGGGGGCCACGGTTTAGAATACGAGCATGTTTTTTCCATGATGTAATATATTGAATATTGGCAATTTATAATAAATGTGGTATTGATGACATGAGAGTACACATAGTGGTGCTCTTTGTAACATTTGATGTAAGCTTCCTTTTTTTCTGGTCTAAGAGACGTCTAGTTAATTGATTTTGTGAACCTTATTGTTTTTGTTCATTGACTGAATTATAGATGTGCCCCCTTCTACATTTGTTTTGTATTTTCTTTATTTCATAAAAATCAAGACTGTGTTCTGTTATCTCTTTTTGTTTTAATTGGTAATTAAAAGTGTAATTCTTAATATACCTGAGTTTTGTGCATGGCCTCTGTTTTTGGTAAGCTGCTCTTTTAGAGGTTTGATTAGCCATATCCCATTATATTACTTCCTGCAACACTTTGTGTCTGATAATCTGGTTCTTGTTTTAGTGAAGTCGGATTCTGATTTTTATGAAAACTATCACGATACATACTCAATGTGTTTCTCATGGCATTGGCACAGAAAACTACCTGCTCAATATGGTGCTACAGACACTGCATGTAACGCAACTGAAGCTGCACCACAATATCACTAGAGCAACAGCAGTGTTATAATGACTAACTTCCTGCACACTGCACAACACCACATTTTCATCTGAACTGGAATGCTGCATTTTAACCTAAAAAACTTCCTCTTATTTCATGTGTTGTTTTAAATTCAGCCGGAGAAAAGTCAACAAACATTTTATGAGATCAACCCCACGGCCCACTCGTCTAAACTGTGGACTCGACAGATTACGTCTTCAAGTAATACACAAGGATACACAGGTGGATAGCTTGTACTGTTTTGAGGATGTCAGCAAAGATATGAAGCAACACACATCATCTCACACCATCACACTTTGGTGAAACAAATGACAGCAAGATAAACAGGAAACAGAGACACAGGAAGAAGTGTGAAACTAGGGACGACAGCAGTGTCTATTAGAGCAACTGAGTACGAAGAACACTAACAAGCACACGCAAGACACGCTTGTGTTTTCATCATTTAGAGAAGTCCTAAGCCGTCTAATAGCTGTCATTATTTTTTTTACAGTACAAAAAGCATTTGCTACATAATTGAATAATTTCCCTAATTATTTGTGGAACAATTTTAAAGCCTTAATGTGATAACTGATGTTTCCAGCGTGGTCAGAAACAGAGAAGTACCCTTTGTGTTGTGCCACCAGCTCCATCTTTTCCCAACAGAGATCTTTAGAAATATACAGAACTAACAGATCATGCAAGTCCCACAGCGAGCAGCCTGTGGTTTGCATGTCACCGTGGCCGCCTGATTTCCCCATGTCTCTACCTCTGTTTGTTCAACTGAAGAGGAAGAGAAGGAAATCATGAAATATAGGAATCTATGGAAAAGGGGAAGCTTTAGAAAGAGGGTTTGTTTAACTGAAATACCAAGAATTATGGAGAAGTGACAGAAAGGGAAGCACAGGAAAGGAATTGTAAAACAGCCCGTAACTGAAACTTCATACTTTTCTTTTTTCACTGACAGCCACAAAGTGAACATACAGAGTGTTTCCCATTAGAACAGGTGAGCAGAACATACAGAACTCAGAGGATAGGATGTTTTTTGTTTATGATTGCTTTCATCATCGAAGTCATACCTAGTCACCTAGTCACCTATTGTTTTTGACAATCTTCACAATCATTAGCAGAGGAAATAAAAAATACATCAGACATGAACATAAAGTCAAGGAACGGTCGGTTATACTATACTATACTTATATACGCATTTTATTTTAGAAATGTACGTTTACAATAATGTTCAAGTCAGCGAGACAATATCGCTGCATTCCTTAACCTCAACTGCAACTTACTCCCTGGGTTACAACTGACTGAGGGCAGGTGACAAAAATCAGCTTTTTCAGGCCAATTGATCCGGTTTGATTTTTTTATGTATCACAGAGCTAAAGGGAGGCTTCACCATTTTAACCCTCCCATTATAATATCACAGAGTAATGTTTTTAATTTCTGTAGTGTCTTGAGATAACATTTCTTGTGAATTGGCACTTATACAAATAAAGATTGATTGGTTAAAATAATAGTTTTATCAACTAAGAATGCTACTGGCACAGGTTTCTAAGTAACTTTAATTTTTCTAATGGAATATATAAATCAAACAATTATTCACTGATAAAAGGCTTTATTCAGAATTTGCAAAAGAGGCACACATGGGCATAAAGTGACTTGTCCAGGAATAACTATTTAATCATTGAAATACGAAAGAAGATGTGTCTTTTTATTTTTAAAATATTTTTTTCACATCTCTATATCTGGTGTTGAAACAATCACCAAATAAATCATTATGTTTATCTATAGCTGTCAGGTCCTGAGACAAGTAATACATCAGCGTAGGTTATCAGGCGGCTAAAGCAGAAGGGAACCATGAACGCTGGGCTGCCATCCACTTCTCATGGATATGGGGAAGTTGAGACTGAAATGGGAGTAGGAACAAGGCTTTTACTCTACATCATGTTTATCAAAGTCACACATCCTGATTTGCTCGTTTTGGGAAGCAACTGTTAGATCACACTGTCAACTGACAAACAGAAAAAGTAGATAAAAAGGCTCATAACCTGATGTGGATCTACTCAGATAATGAATAAAGCAAAAACTGTCACGGCAGCTGATACTGGCACAGAGATAAATACTAAGTGACATGATTAACAAAAATGGCACGAGTGTGAGAAGAAATCATTGGCATAAAAAGAAGAAATAGTCAAGCTTTATTAACTGATGTTGATAGTAGATAGGAAGCAACTAAGCAACTGTGTTAGTTCTGCAGTGTGGAAACGCAGGGAGCCTGCTGGAGGTTCCTGTTGCTACTTCGTGCTGCTCTCACTGCCTGAAAATAACCCTGTGAGCAAGATAGTGGAACCACATGTGTTAAACTACAACTGCATCACACTCGACACGACTTGCAGGAACACCAAAAACAGCCCACTTTTTCCCTCACACGCTTTTAAAAAAAAAACGCGGCTGTGTTTTCGGGAACTAGACTACTCAATGTCCCTTTTAGTCGCATGTCCTTGAAGTAGCAAAGGCTCTGTCTGAATCAGTGAAAATGAAAGAGCATTTTTTTTCACTAGTGTGTAGAGGAGGTCATCAAACGGACATGTGACTTTAACCAAAATGTCTCCGTGGTTATTTTCTGATTGAGCGACTCGTAAAAAATACACCTAATTCAGATTGCAGATTTGCAAACTGAGCTACAATCTAAATATGAAGGAAGACAAATAAAGGTTTGCTTCGACTTAAAACGTCTCTCACGTCGTCACATATGTGTCGATTGCAGCACAGTTCATATGCAGCAGTTATGAGGATCCAAAGCTTAAAAAAAACTGATTTTCAACAGGAAATAACCTGGGTTCTGAGGTCTTCAGCTTGTGATACTTTGAGGTCCCCTGTCCCACATTATGTCCCTGTACTTTTGGTCTTTTCTTTTTTCAACAGAGAACTGAACAGCACATGATCTTAGGTGATAATTATAACTCACTCTGGCTTTTATCACAGAAGCAGCGATGCATAGATGTACCAGATACTTGCACTTCCCTTCTTTCACTCTTTGAGTCTGTCCCTATATAGACACATGAGAACTGAGTATACTGCATAGGGAATGAACAGAAACTCATGCAGCGTAGAAAGTCATACGTCGACGCCTCCACCTGCACCCCTACTTATTTTTTAAAATGCCACCGATAAAAGGCAAACATCTCAAATGGAATATTTATGACTATTTCCCACTTTTTGTTGAAGGTTCATCTAAAAACTAAGAAAGTGAAATAAACAGTGGTATAAAATGTTTGTTGACAACAGCTGCTTTACTGGATTTAAATGTGTTTTTTTAATTGTTGACATGCCATTAAAGCATTTGTATAGAAATGTACAGAAATCCCTCAACGTGTTAAGAACGGCGCCAACCAGCTAAACAGATGAAGCCTCTGGGAGTAAGGGGAGAAAAAGTGTGTGTGTGTGTGCGTGCGTGTGTGTGTGTGTGTGTGTGTGTGTGTGTGTGTGTGTGTGTGCGTGTGTGTGTGTGTGTGCGTGTGTGTGTGCGCAGGTGTGACCTATGTGGTGTAGTGATGCGCTGATCTCTCTGAGCTTGGCCCTGTTCCTTAACTCTTTATCTCCAGGAGTGTTGAAACTGCCTGACGGCAAGTTCTTCTTAGGAAACTCTTACACGCCCAATTTTTGTTTCCTCTCACATTTTATTTTAGACTCTATACTGTGTTGCTTATCTTTGCCAAACACGATGTTCAGCTTACATGCTTCCTTTTTCATATTTGATCAAAATTTTTTTTTTTACCTTTGAGTAAAATCATGTCGATATGAAATGAAAGCACAGAACCCACATATTGATGGTCCTGAGTTTTATATTGATAATATAAAAATATATATATCTCTAAAAATACAGTATCCTGTACGTTATGTCTCTGCCACATGGTTTTCTTTTCTTTGGGATGGGTTAAGTCTGCTTCCTGTTACTGTCATGTATCAAGCTTTTGATAGAAGATAATGTGCCACCCTGAACGTCTCCCCTCTTTAAAAAAAAACAAAACCCTCAACATTAAATATACGCTGCTGATATATGCCTCATCCTTATTTCAGTATGATATTCCCTGGCTTGATGTTCTCAAACTCAAATCAAGGCCACATTAGCTATTCCTTAAGATTCAGCTCATTAATGACATGCCATGGATCAAAGGGACTTTTTTAACCTTTTCTGCCAGTGACCTAAATGTGCCTCTTGCAGCTATAAATTAATGTTTCCATGGGATTAAGATCAGCAAATACCTCCCAATGGATGAAAGGATTGATTTATACAACATTTGTATGTATTTTCATAGATGTATATTTTAAGCTTTGATATTGGCACTTAACCTTAACCTTTTGACTCAGATTTTTGATGCTTTGGGACAGATACCATTAATATTGGGAAAGGAGCTGCAGTGTTTTTTACTCGTCCACATGTTGTTTAATGGAATACACTTAATTGAAAGTATCAATCTCACACTGTATCAATTTATTCTTACCAGCATCATTGATGTTCTGACTTAAGGGTGCGTTTGGTGAGATGATGCAAGCACCTTTGTCCCCTCTGTTGTTCTGCTGGTGGTTGGAGCTGGCTGACAGGTCCTCAGGGACGGCCATAGGCTCCTCTACCTCTTCTGAAGCGTCATTGGCAGGCGGGCTGTCCCTGCCTTTGGAGACACATGCCAGCAGACACCGGTCACTCACCACGCAACCCTCAATAAGCCTCATTCAGGTGAGGCAAAATTACTTCCAGGTAGCGTAAGAGCTTGCTTGTGGGTCTATTGTAACTATTTCTGCCCTCTGTGACTCAATCATGCAGTAGGTAGTTTTTTACCTGGCATTTGGGCCAATTCTTGAGCCTCCTCTGTCTCCATGCGGTGCAAGTACTCTAATGGGAGAGAAACGGAGATGTAGATGTGTAAGTTTAATCAAGTCAAGGCCAAGGAAACAACATTATAAAAAGCTAGAGTGGAGTAAAGGGTGCTTTTCTCAGTGTGACTTCATCACCTTAGTGAGATCACTCTCGTCACAGCTGCAGACACACCACTGTCCCCCACATTACATTACAAAGAATTACAGACATTTTCATTACAAGTCTGACAGAGAGAGTGAGCTTGGAGAGTAGCTTGGCTCCGGCTGATGGAGCCCGCTGGTAGCAAGGGGTTGGAAATGGGCTTTCAGAGCACATTTGTTATTTATTGTTAATTTCCTGCCACGTAATCATCCAAAAATGCAAACTGACTGCCGCAAAATTAAGCAGAAAATTAACTGGCCCCAGGTCACCAGGATGCGGGTGTTTGCCGTGCCCAGCTGATCGGCGCTCATGTTCTCTCTAATTTACTGAGCACGCATCAGTGAGCCCGTGGCCTGAACATGGACGCATGCAAGCCACATTGAGAAACAAAGAGGGGAGAAATAGAAAGAGGTAAGAGACAGAAGAAGACAAAAAAAATCAGCAAAATAGATAGAAGCATCGAGGTAGATAGCAATTTGAGTACAGGAAGTCAGAGGTGCAAATGTAACAGGAAGGTGTAAAGAAAAGAAGTGAGGAAAAAAAGACGGCCGAAGGACAGAGAAGTTCTCTTTATTTGCTTTTTAAAAGTGATCTTCCGGCCAGGGCTGAATATCTGAGGAGTCACCAGTGCTTGTGGCCCCATTAATAATGGATGGCCCTGAAGCCTGCAGCAGATGGGCCAAACAGCCTCAGCCCCAACTCTGCCACTTCAAGAAGCCCTTGGTGGGGCCTCTGCCCAGTCCAAGCAGCCACTCAGGGAGAAGTGAAGCTCCCGAAAATAGCGAAATGAGCCCAAGGGAGAAGGGGAACCTAGGCCTTCCTGTTTTACTGACAGATGGCTCCACACATTTGGAACAAATAGTGGGAAGCGGCCTGGCCGCTGTGTCGCAATGCACAATATTCTGCGGAGTCAAGTCAGGAGCCTGATGGTCTGAAGACGCCCAGGATGCAAGTGTGAAGGGAGGGGGGGCAAAGGTCACTGGTGCAGATAATTTTTTCAGCACAACACAGGGGTGTTGCGTGTTATTCTGTGACGACTCTGCATTATCGTTCTTCAACATGTAGAGTGAGGGCTGGGGCAGAGGGGGGTGTATTCTCATGTGCCCTTTTTTTCAAGGCAGATGGTGCGAGGGGAATACGGATATGTTGGTGGGGGGCTTTGACAAAAATATGCGTAGGCATGTGGAAAGTAAGGTGCACCTACAAGGTTCAGGAAGTAGCTATGTCCTTTCTCCACAAAGTGATGCTATTGTCATGCTGTGTTGACTTCTACATGTTATCAGACATTCTTAGTTTCACTTTAAGTCGTCAGTTAAACTTTACTCTACAGTGTAGTCAATTGTCTTTGTCAGTTGTTTGTCCGATGTTGAGATAAAAAAAATCGTATAACAGTTGCTTTATAGGGAATTTATTGTCATCCAACAAACCAATCATAACTTTTTTTCCTCACATATCATCACACACGACCCGGGACACTTACAGAACTTCAATCTGCTCTGTTAAGACAAATCATTATGATATCAGTGAGTTTCTTTTTAGAAGTGACAGAGTTTACTGATGTGTTTCTGTTGGACCTGAGGAGCTGACCTAAACACTTTCAAAGGGCTTTTCTTTTAAAGGTCCCATATTATTCCCCTTTTGAGGTTCATCTATCTATTTTATTTTTATTTTAGTGTCTACTGAGTGTGTGCAAACTGGGGGGGCAGGTGGAATTTTTCAGCCAGTGAAGTGGTAGGCACAAACTTCTGACACATAACAAAAGGGGACTGGAAAAGTTTTGGTCTAAGTTTGTCGAGTGAGGAGAGACAGGAAGAGGCTTGTGGGTTGAGAGAATTCTCGGTCCTCCTCCTCTTTAGTGTGTGTGTGTGTGTGTGTGTGTGTGCGCGTGTGTGTATGAGTGTGGTATATGGTGGGGTCGGGGTAGAGGGGTGCTCGAAGTGACGTGCAAAACTATTGAGTAGGGTGGAGATGAGAAACTACGAAACCGTTAACAGATACTGAGGACCACACCAGCAAAGTTTGGATACTCAGGAGGAATCTTAGACTCTGGTGTGTATGTGAGTGTATGAGTGTGTGTATGTATGTGTGTGTGTGTACGGTGTTTGTGTATGTGTGTGTGTGTGTGTGTGTGCAAGCCATATACAAAACTACCCCCCCGGCTAAAACCCTAAACTAGTATTGGGAAAACATGTCACAAAATAGGTATTATTGGACATATTTTAATTAAATTTGAATGAATAATTCTGTCAATAAATGTAATAGTTCTTTTAAAATAACATCTGGACTTTAGCACATTTTAATTAAATATGGCATAATTAAATATATAAGAGTTAATTGAATGGGACTCATATTTAATATCTAAATGTATTTGCTTGTCACAACTTCATTTTTTTATTTGTTATAACTATATATGTATATGTATGGAACAGCATGCAATGAGCGACATTTCATCACACATGAATGCTGATCTTACTCTGTTTAGATAAACAATTTGAATCATATTCATGGAAATGATTTATATGATCAGAAACTAACAAAAGCTTCCACTTCTAAAAAATTGTATGCAGATAATGATAATTATTAAAAATATCATAATTAACCGTTTTCACTTCCCTCTGTTATATGAGGGGGAATGAAGCTGTGGGCACTTTATTATATTGTAGGAAAACAAAAGCCTATCATATGCCAAATATGGGGTGCATGGTCACCTGGAGATTCTAATCAGAAATTCATGAGATGTTTGGGTGTAAGTGGGTAAATATGTTAGCCAGGACCGTAATGAGGGGGTGAAAAGGTGCACTGAAGAGAAGTTTCCTTCATTTGCATCTGACACACTTCACTACTCTGCTATTCAGACAGTACAATCATTTTAATAACTGTCTGCCCTTTTTTACCCCCCCCCCCCCCCCCCCACACACACACACACACACAGACACACACGCACATGCACACACTTCTGTTTCTACTGACAAGAAAGATGATGTAGGATATCTGCAGACAGATTTGCAGCACTTTCAGCACTTCTCGTTTCAACCGAGCCATGAAAAATCCTATTTGTGCAGGTACTGGGGTTCCTTTCCAAGTTTTAAAAAATGATCTTGCAACTTTAACCTTTTTTTTTTTTTAAACCAAGTGATAGTATTTGTGATTAAATATTTAAATTAAGGCTGCATTTCATAGGGTTTCAAAAAAAGTTGTAATTTCCCCTTCATATTATTTACTCAAACAAAAATGACATTTCAAAAAATGTATTTAACAGGGTTTTAAAAATACAGACAACTTAGAATGAATATTCGGACAATCTCCAAGCGCACAGAAACTGCATCTCACAAACGCACCTTAAATGTGTAGGGAAATCATTTATTCTCACATGATTATAAGCCATATAAGATTTTTTTTAAACTCATCTTCTTTAATTAAAAACTTTAGATTGTTGCAACATGTCGAACTAAATTTCCTCATCAGTGTCAGAGTGATTTTTTTCTGTTTGTCTTTTTGGGCGCTGGCGAACACTTCTCCATCTTTGTGTCAGCAGTGTCAAAAGTTTCAACAGTCCTGTTTGTGGTTGTTTTTTGTATATACAAAGACCTTTGGTCGAACAACTTTTCTGTGACTGGGGTTCAAGCAGACACAAACGAATCTTAAAAATTGTTGACATCGAAAATTAACTTATTTATAATATGCAGTGTGTGAGACTGAGCGTAATGATTTCCTGTTGCAGCGATAAATATTTTCACATGAAGTTTTTACCCGAAAAGAAAAGTCATTAAAATAGATAGAGTGCTTTTTAAATTCAGAAGTTTCTCATTTAAATATTTTATTAAACTTAAGATACAGATTGATATCTCAAGTTTACTGAGCGCGTACATCTGCAGCAACAGGTGCTATGACCGAGATGTAAAAACGTTCTTAATGGTAAAAGTTTTCAAAAAGTATAAAACAGTAAGAAATCTTAATGATCAGATCAGCAGTTTTTAAAAAAAATATATCTGAATGAAGTTTTTTTGTGTGTGAAAAATCCCTGTTCCCAAAAGAAAAAAGGACGCATGGAAAATGAGGAACATTCCACTATTTCCATTTAAATTTCTTGGAAATTTTACATTTAAACAATTTTGTTGTTCTGTATTTAAATTAAAATGATGTTCTTGCTTGTTAAAAATCCGTTATATTTTCTCCACCTGCAGAATTACGCTCACTAAACAGGATCTGATGCTGCTGCGTGCACCTGCACCGAAACTACAAGGAGAGTCTTTTCCAGGCAAGTGCAAATGTCTCCTAAACACCTTTAGAAGACACAAACTCAGTTTAGAGTCCTGGGCCAGACTGTAAGGTTAGTGTCGAGCTGAAAAGCACGGTGGAAATCACTTTACCTGCTATTCCTTGAGTTTGCAGAATGAAGTTCTTCCAACTCTCCCCGGCTCCATGTGCAGAAGGTCGCAGTGCCGCGGCGGCCCCATGGAGTTGCGCCCTGAGTCCCTCCCCTCTCCACTGCACTTCCTCGTTCCAGCCCAACATGACTATGTCTCTGAGCTCGACTGGAGCATTTTGCTTGCTTTTATCCACAGGCCGAGTCTGCAGCGGGGAGTCGAGACACCGAGCCCTTGGCACTTGCTTTGTGCCGTGCCAATAAAAGCTGACACCCAGTAGACCATTACTGGCAGCCATGCATGAGATGGGATGAGGCGCGCGAAGAGAGTGGACCATTCATTGTTTATTTATTTCATTCTCACCGAGGAAGCTGATGGGGGGAGCTCCTTACTTGCATATTGGACAGCTCCCCTTCTGTCACCTGTTCAGGCATGCTGAAGCAGTCCATGAAATTAAACAACAGTTTTCTTTCCTGTAATGAGTTTCAGCTTTAAAATGTTTCTCCCATTTGACCCTAATCTACAGTGATTGTCCTTAAGTGTCAGAACCCATGTCCTTCCTTTTCACATGCAGCAAAAGTCCACACTGGATAATTTAAATTTAATTTAATATTGTTGTTTTTTTCCCAGTGTTTTTCTTCGGGATAGAGCCAAACTGAGGGCACTATCACTTCAATACTGACCAATCTTCATCATGCAGATAATTTTCACAAAAAAATATGTTTTCTCTTTTTTTTTTTTTTTTTACCTCGGAGTCTACAAACCATCATTGTGCCACTGGTGTTGAGTCCAAACTTATCAACGTGAACTAAAATCAATCACTTCAATTCAAACCCCTTTTGTGAGAGACTTGAAACTGAGACAAAAACATTAAATGTAAATTAGCAAACCGTCATGCACTCTGAGCCTGCTGTCTACAGCACATACTGTATAGTGTGCATTCTTCATCCTCCACATCATTCATGCAGATTGCATGAACATCACACGTGATAGTGCTTCCGAGAAGCCCCATATATGCAGAACCTTTTCAAATGTTAAATACGAACATCCCAGTTCTCCTATAATGAAATCAAACTTTCAAATTCCTGTACAGTCGTGTAGTTTAAGATGCAGAGTATGGATGTAGATACATTGTCCAACACCATTAAACCAAATAGAAATGGGGGATTAATATTGATGGAAACTTTAAATAAATAATGAGTGACACCTCTGCTTCGGTTAATATTACTTGTTTTCAAATATGTACTGTCATTATATTCTCATATGAATATCTGATGGAGTGGATAGTTGCTGTAATTACTAAAAGGTAAACTATTAAAAGTATTTCATGCTCATTATGTTACAAGGGGTTATGGTATTCCCCCAAAGAGTGGTGGTCTGACTTAATTTATTTGCTCTTGTCATTCTGCTTGTGACTGTTTTCCCTGTGTATCCCACTGTCCCCAGGCCTGCAGAGCACTCTTATCTCAGGAGAAGTTGTGTGCTGGATTGCTGAGTCACCTTTCGTGGGAGGCTGCCCTTATCTCCTAAGAAGCACAACATTCAGGCAGTTGGTTGCAAAAGGAGGAACTTCAGGCAGGAGCCCTGTGGCCTGCTCTGTCTACACAACCATAATACCAATTGCAGCAACCACTGCTGACTTCCTCAAAGCCTCATGGCCAGCGCTGCTTTGGCGTAAGGTCAGAGTGTACAGCTTTGGACAAATGCAGGTGTAAAAAGAGACACAGGTTAAGCAACTCTGGGGCCTCACAGAGGGAATGCTGGGACTGATATGTGACTCAGCAGTATTACCATATGCAGAGGGCTCCAATCGTGATCTTCCACGACCAAGAGATACTGTCCCATCCCTGTGACACAGCAGCTGCACTTACTATAATCTTTGAGGCAAAATACTGATACAATTAAGCCAAGGTTATAAAGCGGGCACTGCAGAGGTGGTCAATACTCGTTGTGAGACCTTTATTAATTACAAACTGTTAGAGAAGCTGACATCCATCATGGACAACCCCTCTCAGCCTCTGACATGACACTTTGTGGTCTCTGATCAGCTCCCTCAGCAGCAGGCTGAGACACCCACCCTGCAAGACCGAGCACAGGTCCTTTATTCCATCTGCAGTCAGACTGTTTAAGGGCACCACCACATGACTCTGTATAATAATCATCAGTATCATTAATACTACACACAGTGACTGTTTTTAATA
Source organism: Symphodus melops (assembly GCF_947650265.1). Taxonomy (NCBI): domain Eukaryota; kingdom Metazoa; phylum Chordata; class Actinopteri; order Labriformes; family Labridae; genus Symphodus; species Symphodus melops. The sequence goes on from NC_136705.1 coordinate 5,098,682, forward strand.
ATATCTGAGTGAAAGTGTAAATTGTGCTCATGCCTGGTATTATTTAATCCTCTTGTATTTGTCTTTGCTTTAATTAATGTAAACATGCTTGTAGCTGTTTTTTGTGTGTTTTTTTTGGCGATTAATGCTGTTTATATTTCTGTTTTTGAGTATTTGATCAATAGAGTTGATCCTATCCTAAATTCTGCTGATTTTGGGATCATATCACTCATCTACAAGCTGTAATCCATGGCGGCAAATATAACCAAACATACCCCCTACTTCTCAAGGTCAATCTACAACCCGAAGAAAGCCATGTTATTGTAATTAATATCATTACCTGGCAAGTCTCAAAACATCATCGGGGATGTAGCCAGTCAACTACGGAACAAAAGACTCCGTCTGGTTCTTATTTCATGGATCTTTAAGCAGTATTCACTGTTTCACATTTGGAAGCATGAGCAGCATGTAATCCTTAATTGGTTTCAACACCTTAATAAGTCAAAGACGTTCAGGACTGATAATCACATTAAATAGTCCAATTCATCTAAAAAGTCAATTGCAAACTGAAAACTCTTTCTTTAGGGATGCATAATGCTGTGAGGTTGTCAGAGTAAATTAAATTCCCCTGTGCACACTAAAGCATCTATTTCCTTATGGTAATTATCTGCTGGAATAGACGTGTCACTAGAAGGAGTCATGCATGCTTGACATTTAGCCTTTTTATGGAGAGGCGATGAGCAAAAATTAAGATGGGGAAAAGGAAATTAATCTCCAGCTCAGGCAGGCATTGAGAGATCCTGGAGGATAGTGGCTGAATCAATCATGATGTTTGTGAGCCTGTTTTGAAAAGAAGCCAATGATGAGATTCAGACCACGGGCTGGAAAATCCGAAGAAAGGGAGGGGGGGTACTTCTCGAGCAAATAGTAAAAAGATTAAGATGGGAAGGTTTTGCAGTCTAATTGTTGACAACACAAAACACACAATACTTTTTTTTTTCCAAACCTCTTCATTTTGGAAAATTAATTTATTGATTTATATATTCTATTTTAAAACATCCTGTCCTGAAAAGTGTCCTTTTAGTGTCCACATTAAGATTTTCTGAAGATTATTTCTCCTTTTGACTGAACCAGTTCGAAAACCATTTACAGTCTTTATGTAAAGCTACGATTCATTTCCAAGCCCATATCTAGGATAAAACTATGGAACTGTGTCAATATTCTCATACAACCTTTTGCACTAAATCCAACAATTTCAATCTTTTCTATCTGTAAGCACTAATATCATATTACTGCATGTCACTAACTTTAAATATTCATATACAATTTGAGCTCCCTTGTCTTGTAGTTTCCTCTAGCTATCCTGCTGCTGTGGACACGTCTGAAGTGGTGATTCTGTCAGGGCCAGAGGCAAACATTTTTTCAGTCAAATTAGCACATTATGAGCCTCTGCTGTGGTTTAAAGTTTGTAGGCCTTGGGGCCCCTTAATGGCCTGTGGCCCCAAGCTGTCGCCTGCCTTGCCTGTTGACAAGCAGCGCCTCTGCCCATCGGACTACAACTGCAACATCTATAAATTATAAAAGTTTTACTTCTGCTCATTATAATAACTGGTAATGTGAATCAAAGAGTTGCCCAACTTCAACTGTTAATTAACATTATTAGTCATCCTGTTTTATGTTGCCATTATAGTTTTTAATGATAAAATTAAAATGATCGGTCTGTCATATCATACTGGTAATACAACAAATCTGTTTTAGTCATGGGTGCTGGTGCTCAGTTTGTCTCTACCCAATCTCTATTCCTGCGTCTTGCTCTATCCCACTTTTCAAGCCCAACAATGTGTGGGCAGATGTCTGTTCAACATGATTTTGGTTCTGTTCAAAGTTTGTGCCTGTTTTAAATACAAAGGTGTTTAAAAAAACAACATTTATTTTTTAACCTATGGCTGCTCTGCGTCAGAGAGATCAATTCAAAGCATTTGAACCCCGAAAAATATTTTTTGTTTTATTTTTCTACATAACTACAAAATAAAAACCTCATGTGAAGGTGTTGAGGGTTTGGATTTGTTAAATTCCGCTTCAACACAGCTGGACTGAGTAACAAAGTAAAGTTACATGTCCTGTAACATATTGTTTTGGATTTCTGGGAATTAAAAGACTTTGTCAATGCATGTTCTGTAATTAGTCATTTAAAGGTTGTTCATGAGGCCAACTACACAACATGTGAAAACCAGTTTCTGCATTGAAGTATAACAATGAATTTAAGATATTGCACCTGTAAGATATTGATTGGAATGGTGTAATGTTAGGCATAACTTAACCTCACTTAATCATCAGAGTGTTGAAATGAAAATCTGTGTGATATGTTAATCTGAATAGTAAAATTAAAAAAAAAAAGTAGAGAAACAGGAAAACCAGCTCATCCCTATTTCCTGTCTAAGCGTAAAGCTGCACAAACCACAGACATGAAGCTACAGCGGGCAAACACTCGATAATGTTAATTTTCTCTTGAGTCACATCTTGTGAAAACGATCAAACTGAGTGATGTGTGCTGCATAAACTGCAGGCTGTATATCATGTATGTATAATGTTCTGTCTAATCAAACTAGCTTGTGTTGGTTCCTAAAAATGTACTCAATGGATCTATTAAACCTTCATCTGGTTTTAAAATGCTGTATATGTAATCCCTGAGGTGAAAATTCTCGGTTTGATCCATTTATTTACCGTTCATGACAGAAACGTAGTGTGTGGCCAGAATCACACAAAGAGCCACACACAGTGAGAAAGTGAGTGAGTCAGTGGGAGAGCGAATGTTTAAAAAGGACAATGCGAGAGCTCACTACCCAGAGTTAGAAAACCACTCATCTAAATCAAGGAAATTATGATAATGGGGCATCTCATTATTCTTCTACTCACCCTGAATCAGTCACTGACATCACATCATTATAGACCTATTCATATAAACAGATTAGATGGCATAAAAAGGAAGCTGGCACCTTCAGAACTTTCTTATCTTCTTTGTCTCAAGCCTTCATGCAAGCTTGTGTGTAAGACAGGAAGCACAGGTCCCAGGAAGTTGCTGCAGGGGATAGTGGCGGTCATATTTTAGGAAGGGATGTAAGGCCCAAAGTATAGGACTGTAGTTCTTTTAACTGCCCTGTGGAAAAAATAATAATATTTTTTTTAGTAGATGTGAAATTATTTTAGACAATAAAATCTAAGAATCCAACGGTAATAATTATCTAAACACCAAATAACCAGGACTGCTATGGAGTGACATATTGAGGCCTCTTGTGCAAGGATCCAGAAAACTTCTTACCGTTGCAGTCGACAGTTAATCAATCCAAACACTTGTCTTTTTTTCTGTTTTGAGGAAAACATATGGAGGCCAGTGTCATCAGCTAAGGAAACAGATCTCAGAGGGTGTTGGGCACCAAGAAAATGGATCTAGGTTGTAAAAACCACGATTACCACGAGCTGCTCTGGATTCAACCATCTGGAGATGCTTGCTCCAAAAGCCGGTAAAGTTCGCTTTCACTGGGGCCCAACTAGGAAACAGGTTTCCACCTCCCTGTTAGACCGCAGCAGTCCCAGAGAGGAGGGATGCCAGCTCCACACAGTGAAATGTGTTGAGCACATCATCGTTTTCGTTTATTTCGGTCACAATCACGAGCACAGCCCCATTATAGACATTTGTATTAAAATTATTTTTTGATACAATATTATTAGAAATCTGCAACTGCTCTTTTAAAATAATGTTTGTTACCCCCAAATTAAATTGCAATCAAATGATTTTCTACCAGTATTCCATCACTCCTAATTTACATCCTGTCTGTGAGGTTGTATATGACATCAATCGTTTTATTTTAAGGGTCAATCTTAATAATTGATTATTTATTTTAATTTCATGAGCTTACTGAAAAAACAACAACACACACTTTCAACTGTTGGAAAATGTTAAAGGGAAAGAACTTTTCATACAGTAAATAAAATTAATATGCTGTCTTAAATGAACTTATAGAGAAGATTGCAGTACAATATAACAACATCTGATGAAGTCGAAGCACTTGGAAGGCATGATGCCAGTGAAGTGAGTAGGGACGCCCTCTAGTGGACACTTGTGATAATTGCTGGCCAATGTTTAATACTCATACAAGAATTGTGTTCGTGGACATGAGCAGGTAGGATGTTTGTTTGCGGGGGTGAAGTCGGAGAAAAGAAGCTCTTTGTGAAACAGTTGAAACATCTGAATATTAACAGAACGCAAAAGCACAAATTCATGAGGAAGACTTACTCAGGGAAAAATGTCAGATGAGGGATTATATGCTGCCTATCAGTGCCTTCATAAAAACGTACTGTCAAACATACACAAACATAATAAGCCTGATCACATTTCTTTTGTTTTCGCCCTTTCTTGTAATTCTTTACCTTTCTTTTAATTTGTTGTTAATAAGAACTCTATTCTTTGACCTTTCTAACTTCACCCAAACATTCCTACTCATAATATGTTGTAAGTCTGTCAACTGTTTCATCACTTAGCTGTAATTTATGTACAGTCTTTTATAAATGTGTCTTTTTGTATCACCAATAAAAAGGGGGGACAAATGAACATTTACAGTAAATACTTACTCAGTGGAGTTTGCGCAGCTGCACACAGAGACCGCAGTACCTTCGAGGTGTGGGCAGCTTTGTATAAATATGCAGAGATCTGGAATGAACAGATTATGGGGCTGTGGCGTCTCTCAAGAGGGTTCAATCGTCAGCTCCTGCAGCTACCTGTGCAAGTCTCTAGGGACTTGGGTCAGGGGGTCGCCGGTTTAAATTCAAAGTCAAATGCACATGAACCTGAAACTTGCATAACTTGCACATTTGGCCCTCTGTATTTTTTTTAATTTTTTACCATGCCATCTCCCTGGTTTATTATTACATCAGAGTATTAGGGCCATTTTAAAGACAAAAATAGATTCAAAAACTTGAGATTAAACTTGTACATTTACAAGAATAAAGGCATAGATTTACTAGTTTGATCTTAAAATTTTAGATTTCGTTTTTCTTTACCGTGGCCCTAATCCTCCATCGTACATTACTATTTTCAGTTTGACTTATTTTAGTAAAACAATCTTTAAATTCTTGGCACATCTTAAGAAGAGTTGGTTCAGCTGTTGCTCTAACTCTCCCCTCTGCATGACTTATTTGATCATCTTTTCATTCATCCATTTAGACTTCTTGTACACCTCGGGTATACATGAAGCAAGACTATAAGACTGTCTTTAGTCAGTCCAGACTAATTAAGGCTGGATTGAATTCCAGCTTAATTAGGATATGACGTTAACTTCAGCCTGACTTTTTCAGGTGAGCTTTCTTTAGCTACGTTGATGGAATAACCCCAGTAGAGCCCCCCCCCCCCCCCCCCCCCCCCATTGGTTTTGCTTATAAAGAGTCAATAGTACCACAAAACAAACCTTGTGGGAACTAATGGGAATGTGTAGAAGGAACAAGTTGACAAATAGCCCAGAGAGTCAAATGATTTATTGTCCACAGTGATTAATTGCAGGTTATATCTCTTAAAACAGTTTCTATTTATTATGAAAGAAGTAAACTAAAATGTATTATTTCAACTACATGCCAAATCCAAGGTTGACTTCTGTAGGGCTTCAAGGATTGACCATAGATCATTTTCTCCGGGGATCAAGTGCTGTGGTAACTTTGTATCCCAGCCAGCGCCTTTACACTACCTGTAAATTACAAATTATTAATCGCATTGCACTTATTTAAGATAGTTTGGCAAGGCTGTAAGTAAACCTACCGTTTGAGCATCAACACAACAGCAGTATAAATGATATCCTAATGACATCATAAGAAATCATGATCAAACCCAGTCACTTTCAATAACACTCTGAGCAAAATAACAAAGTGTATGAACTTGACTTAATGTGTTATGTAACAGGTGACCTTTCCATTCGTTGACTACTGAGAGGATAACATTTGGGACATCATCCAACATACACAATCAAGATTATAATAAAATATAATAAATTCTGTAAATAAAGTAAAGTTATAATTTTAATAGAGAAGACAGATTTACATTTACATTTGAAGATATCAACTCTGCAGGCTGCTCTGAGATCCTCAGGCAGACTAATCCAGCAGGACGAAAAGAGCATGAAAGCTAAACGTTGACTCATATGTTAAGCCCTTTGACAGTGTTAGTAAGGGACTCTGACTTTTCAACACATCAAAGAGTCAATAATTGTCAATTTTAGACCACCTAATTTTAGACCATCTAAAATTGAAATACAATAGTAGATTCTGTAGTAATTATCTGTTATGTATTTCACAGTTTTGAGTTCTATTGTTTTATTATTCCTTATTGTTTCCTGTTCACTTGTGTTAAGGTTTCCTAGCTTGGTGTTTAGTGTTTTTTAGTTTAGTCTTCAGCGCTTCCTGTTTAATTTTGCAATATCTTGTTTAGGTTGTGTTTTCAGTGTTCAGGTTTTATTTTGTAGCTGTCCTCAATGTTTCTGGTCTTGTGTTCCTTGCTCCTCTGTGTTTCCCTCCTCTCTGATTGCCCTGATTGTCCTCACCTGTGTAACCAGTCTCACCTGTGTTTGATTACCCCTGTGTCTCTGTATTTCTTCACCTCTGTGTCAATTCATGGTGTGTGTTTGCTACCAGTTGGATATTACCCTGTGTTCCCTGCTCCTGTGTTTTTCAACAGTAAGTTTTGTTTTTTCTTTTTAGTTTAAAATAAGTCATTTTTGTGTTTTTACCTGCAACTGAGTCCTCCCTGTGATCTGTGACATTATCTCTCTCAAAAAGATGAATGATAATGGGTATCTGAAACAAAGTTAAAGGTATTTAAAAATCAAATGACCAAATGTATTTCATATCTGTGGCCAGATGTATTGTTTGAATTTCTGATACCTGTATGTATGAACGTTATTGAAGATTTCCGACAAATTCCACTTACTTTACAATTCCAGCAGACTTTTAATTATCCAGATAAAAGTTTCATTTCCTTTGATGCACAGTGCCTTTAAATGATTGGGAATTATCGGAACATTACCGAAATCAATTTGATAATTCAGACGTCATATCCAAAATAAATATAGTTATTCTGAAGAGTTGCATAAAACCGGTCTGATTATCATGGATATTTGAAATGCACTTGTTTAAAATGTGGCTATTGTATTACATCAAGACACGGTCCTTTTTCATCACGTGAAAAAACAGAAATCCAAGATTTAAAGGAAATGATTGTATTTCTATGATCAATTTATTCAATAATAGATTTATTTAATATGTGAAGGGACAATACTCATCAATATTGCCATTTATTCCATCAATACTAAACTTGCGCAAAATATTATTTGTATAGCACCGATTCATTATAAGTTTTATCTCGTGACTCTTTAGAAAAGAGTATGGGACAAAAATGGTTCTTTTGTTTTCTTTTTATTCATCCACACTTCCTTACCTCTAAGGATAATGTTTAAAGTTTTTAAAAAAAATAATAATAATTATTGATACTGTGTTGCTAGATGACTTGACTTGTCAAATTTCCAAACCTCACTAGACGTTAGCCCTGTACATGAGAGGCTCATACACTGGGTATATATATATATATATTTTTTTAAACTGGCACCTTAATAAGATTAAGTGGCTGCAGCCAGAATGAACAATCATCGTAACGCCTTACTGTAGGTTAGGGCGAAGCTAGCACCTCTCTTAGGCTCAACACTTCTTTGAGCTGTTTGATTACACCAGTGGTTAACATTCCCGGGGGCAAATCTAATTTGCCTAAGCAGGCACAATTTTGATTGCAATGTATTATGTTACCATGTGTTAATCAATCTCCTTACATGTTTCAAGCGGCCTAAATGCCGGCACTAATCAAGCTTCCATTAATTAGGCAACAATTTCAACTCTTTAATTAAACGCCATACAGTAAGCACATCAAGCTGGTTATAATTACTTCACTTATAAGAGTCAAAAAACAAAATTATTTTCTAAAAAACAAATAACATTACATCTAAAAATGGGCGTTGAAACTCTTGACATGTTTGTTGGAACCCATTGAACATTGCAATGTTAAAGTATTTTGTGGTAGAAGAAGTTTGTGAACTACTCCTATTTCACAGTATATTATTCAACAAAGGGGGGCTTCAGGAAACCTACCATGAGGCTCTTTAGACCCTAAATTTCACTCGCTGTCTGGGAACTTTATTTAAAAGCTGATGCTTTTGAGTACCAAATAATATAAAGACAAACTGGCACTTCTTTTTTTTTTTTTTTTTTTTTTTTTTTTTTTTAAATGCATTTTCCTCAATCTACCAAGATGTGTAGATACCTTGTTAAAAAATCACTAAAAACACAAATTGCAGGCAGAAATTAAACCACTATACATTTAAAGCAGCACCATGTAAGGCTTCAACATAGTGAGACAACATTCTGGGCCACAAGCTGATTATTATGTTAAACTATTCTAGCGCTCATTAGCCAAACTTAAAACTATGTTCAGCGCACTCAAATCACTGCGACTTCATTTTTATGTAATCAACAGTATAACATTACTATTAATAAAATAATTAATGAAGAAAAGAATGCTTCATCCTGTCAATGCAAAAAAAAGCAGAAGTTACCTTGTGTTCTCCCTGCCCCAAATTTTGTGCCTCTACTTATGTCGAATGGCCACAAGAGGGCACTTCAGTACCTAAAAACTATTTTTAACCATTTTAGATTGGGGGAAAAAAAAAAAAACATCTTAAATATTTATTTTACACAATGAACAGGTAAAGATAAAGTGGTTGCCTGGAGGCTTATGGTAAAAGTATATATATCTTCCCTTTGCAGATGCTATGACTGGAATGTTTGACTTTCTTTTTAACTTTGACCTTCAAGCCCATCTCCACTCCTCCCCATCCCTCAACTGACCACAGCAAGGGTCCAGTAAGGGTAAGTGTCTTATAAAGGAGCAAGGATGATATGGCACGCTGAGGAGGGAGCTCTAGAAAAACAAGGGTTTGCTCATGCAGGTTATGGTCCACCTCTCACACCGGCCGGCAGAGAGTGGAGTTCAGCTGTCTGATCAAATGCAGCTCTGCAGAGAATAGTTTGAAGGGATCCAAAACTGCAGTCATTGTAGCCAGAGGAGTGTTTGAGTGTCTGTGTGCGCCCGCGTGCGTGTGCGCGCGTGCGTGCTTGTTGTGTTTTGTTGACGGAGCAGGTATCACTGTCGGGGATAATGATGCAGACAGTCAGGGTTGCCCTGAGACATCTTTATTTGCAACCCGACTCAAATTACTGACATGCAAATAAAGTTAACACAACCTTCAGGCTGCAGAGGTGTGTAGTATCCCTTACTTTAGAACACCATTTAGTCTGTATTTCCCTTATTGGAGGATTAAAATAATATAACATAATTAACATCTTAGAACCTTTTCTGCAAACATCAACAATTCAGCAGCCTCCAAGCTGATTTACTTTAGCAGAAAATACAATAACTCATTCATCGTACTAAAATAATATCCGTCACTGTTAAGGCAGCCAACATCTCCTTAAAATTACTTCACACTGTTTTTTTTATTTTTTACATTATTTCTTTTTTTAAACAATTATGAGGAGTCTTGGCACTGTTTCAGGGTTCAGTGAACTTTTCCCCTGAGGAAAGGCTTCAATACTAGTTACTGGTTAAGACTTATTTTTATTAAAAAAAAATTTATAGAAGAAGGAAGCCGTTGTCTGTTTTTCCTAAAAGTAAGCACTAGATGGAGTGATAGAGCCTGTATTGTCAGATGATAACTCTAGAAACAGGTCACAGCGATTTGCTCCAGTCCCCTAAGAATTAAATGACAGTCCACAAATATCATAGCAAAAATATAAGTCCCAGCTGCAATATTATTATGATGCATTATGGCATTGAAAAAACAATTATATTACAACAAGGTGACCGTCACAAGTCTTGAATACACCTGACACACTGTAACTGCAGAAATATGAGGAGAATATGAAAAATATTTAAGGGATTTTCTTTCTTCTTTTTTTTTTTAGCATGCATAGAAGACAAGGTATGTTTTCAATTTTGGGAGGGTGGGTGCAAGTTGACAAATACATTTCAAATAAAAGCAGTGTTTTTAAATTGAGCACAAACAAAATGAAAATTATGCAAATAACATGGCCTCAAAAAATGTTTTTACACAGGGTGTAATCTGGAGAATGCAACACTTTAAAAGAGCTGTCTTGTGTTCGCTGGAGCAAAAAAACACCAAATACTTTGAGGCTCTGTGCCTACTAATTAGTTTGCTTGAGTTGTCTGAGATGAAAAATTGCAAATATAAATGTGCCATATGAATATATGGACACAGACTGAATGTACATGACTTATATTTATGCAGAAGCCTTTTAGTCTGTGGAGAGGATGCATGTTAATGTGTCAGTGGTGATGATGATGATGCTTGCTGATAGATGATTTTCACTCAGGCTGTCATTAACAAATGTAAACACCCAAGAGCTGTTGAAAAGGATGTGTTAAAAATAGACTAATTAGAGTTTTTTTTCTGATAGCTGAGTGGCGAAAATGCCCAACTCCCACACAATGTTCCTCCACAAAAGGAGAGCATAGAATGACACTTGTGAGATTGGCTTGCCTCTTTTTGAATTTGCACTAAGAATAAATAGAAAAATCATTTGCTGGATCTGTTCTATGCTCTTAGTTAGTTCAGTTCATTGTCCATTGATCTTCATCTATAATTAATATTATATTGATTCAGAGGCTTAGATGATTTATTGCGTTTACAGTCTATTAATTATCCCCACATCATTATCCACCACACATATATCAATCCTCTGATATCTTGTTTCCCAATTATTTTGAGTTTTTTGTTGTTGCAGGAAAATAAATAGGCCTACCAGTCTCAGCCCAAGATGAGTGTATTTTTGAAGGATCAGACATGTCTGGAGTGAGCAGTCATTACCATTTGAAGCAGCCCTTGTTATGGAATTCTGTGTTATTAGTCAGCTTGTCTGCCATACTCTCAACACACTCTCAGATATTATTTAAATCTCATGTTTTGCCAATGGTGCAAGGCCCAGTTCTACAGTACATCTGCGATTCATTTGTGGTGGCTGCATTCATCAGAGGGACTGTTGCTCTGGATTAAGAGGCATTGTTGTTACTGCTGCTTCTTCTCTCTACTGCTGCAGAGGGTCATCAAAGCAAAGTCACAATTGTTGTGGCTGAAGACATTATGGGCTGATGCAGCTCTGGGCAGGGCTTTATTTTTGTTCATCAGACAACAAGGGCTGAGGGTGAGCCAAGACGGCACCCCAGGATCAGACCGTGCAGGGCCAGAGATGCATGGCTACTGGGCACAGTGAACGGATCATCCAAGGGTGAAGTAAATATGGGGAGGAAAAGGCGTTCTTCATCACAAACTGTGCAAGGACATCAGCACCTCAATGGGAAAAGATGACACATTTTATTTTTTCATGTAATTGCAAAACAAAGAGTTGATACATTAGGTGCTTTTTAAATACCCATGTAAAGTAATCTAATGTATGCATGATGTACAGAAAAGTCAACACTTTACACTAAGGCAGACATATTGTGCATAGTAACTATGGTGGAATGAAGAACTAACTACCATTATCAAATAAGTCCATACTGAGTGACTCTTCTCATTATTGAGAAGCTAATAATTACATAACAGATAATGAAGTGGGGAATCACACTGGGTATAACTCATTACCTACTCATCTCAAACTAACTTCAGATGGTTTTAGTACTGAATCAATACACCCTGTATGATTCCCCACTCATGTAATCATTAGCTTCTCTATCTGATTGGACGAGAAGTTGCTTACAGTTAACAAGTAGCTAGATCTCATTCATTCTATAACTATGCAAACATGTTATGTACCTTGTCTAGCATTAATTCTCTGTGAAGTAATCTTAAGCTACTCTATAATGATGAGTTACTCATATTTACTTATTAATTAATGGTTAACTTGTAGTTAGTTCCTCATTTGTTTCTTTGTTCGCCTTGTTAACTGAGAAAATTGCAGTACCATATTTATAGCACCAAAGCCCTGAGTCATAGCTCTCGCAGCATATTCATCTCACAGTAAAGAAAATGAAATGATTACTCACAAATGACCATTGCATGCATTGGATTAGTGGGAAAATTTGGCTAAAGTGAATACAGTCTCAAGCTGTGTCCGACACCCTCAGTCATTTGGAAAAATTCAAACAGAGTGCAAAGATAAAGCTCCTTTGAGTGGCGGGGGTAGCCATGTCCTCAGAGAGGAGCCAAAGGCTTTATTGTGGTGCTGCTTCCCTGCCCTCGGCTGCTGCAGCTCTCTGCTTGTCACACTCAGTTAGCTCAATGAAGTAATGAATATGCCGCTGTACATTTTTCATGAGGGAGTTGGGAGGGGAAAATCTGCTCTTTATAATGCCTTTAATATGGAAGTTTTCACACACACTCTTCCCCCCGCAAAACACCTTCAGGGCTTTCATGATGCTGCATGAGCATGATGTTTAATGTTAACATTCCCCAAGGGAGAGTCAGCATAATGCAATGTCACTTTCAGTGATGAATATGTTGACTACAGCAGATATAAGCAGCTGTAAATCAGGTGTAAGTTGCGATAACAGCACTTATCCTCCTTTAAAAAAAAAAAAAAAAAGAGGCCTGAAAAAAGAAATTGCAAGGTGAGTCACCTTATCAGGTTTACTTCATTACAATAATGCATGCACACCTATGAGCTTCCAGGAATGGAGGGCTGATGATTCTGTTTACATCACTGTCCGTATGTACAGATAAATGCAAATGAACACAGGCTGTTCAAAACTAATTAGTAGAAACTCATTTCTGAAATGGCAACTTCTGACAAATTTGTAAATATTCATATTGTCTGTCTTTTAAACCATTTCATGTGAATTAAATATTGCCAACAAAGACTGAAACTCTGATATACTGCCCAGCTTGTGTCTCCAGCCAATGTTACTTCAGTTGGTAAGATGGTGGAATTCAACTAATTAAAACAAAAAAGAAATCATGATTCAATTTAAAAATGAAACGTATCCTGTGATGGATGAAAACTTATTTCACTCTGAGTAGTATGTAAAAGCAAAATGTCACCAGGCAGGGATGCTACGACTGCTTATTCGGTTGATCCCAAAGACCCGAGACATTATTTCCACAGACACTGAGATTTTGCCTCTGACCTTTTCCCTCTTGTGATACCCTCTCCTTCCCTCTAAAATAAAGATTTAGATAAAAGTCAAACCTATATATATATATATATATATATATATATATATATATATATATATAGAGAGAGAGAACACTCGAAAAATAGAAATGTATACATCCTGACAACAATTCTACTCATCAATGGTTAAATGTACTAGAAGATAACTCGGCAACTGTACAATGATATATCTGAGTTTCTGTATTTCATTTCATTTCGGTTTAATATGGTAAACCCTGGAAGGATTCAGTAAAGTGGTCTGGTAGTGTTGAATGGTTATATCAGGAATTCACGCTTATTTCTGCTTTAAAAGATATGCTATGCTCCTTGTCAAGGTGTCTTCATAGTGACATACAGGACACCTCTCATATTTGCACACGTGTGCTTATCATCTGTGGCAGAAACACACCTCTGATTTTCAATTACAAATAAGAGGTTGCATTAGGCCAACAACCACTGAGAGTAATGGACTTTGTCTGTTTCTCAGAAAAATGGACTTGTCCCTCGAGACCTTGGTTTCCATTATTAAACCTCTACCACATTGCCCAGCAAGGCTGTTTCCATTCCCTCTGACCAAAGCGAAATTACCTGCTCTTGAAGCTTAAGCATATAAAGAAACCACAGAGTGGTCGACAGCAGTCTGAACCTCCATTTCGGCTCTGCTGGGTCAGACTTTTTGTGTTATTTGGTAGGGCTATTTAAAAAAACCAAACAAAAAAAACCAAACACATATTCTGCAGGGAAGTTTACATTGAAGTCTGATGTCCTTATAGTTTAAATATCCTATGGGAATCTACAGCAGCATGAGAGCCAGTGAGTAATACATTCACTGGGCAATCTCACAGTATACATCAAGACCTGGATGATGAATTACCATAAGGGCTATAGAAAATAAGAAATGAATGCCCTGGGATGAATGTTGTGTTGCAAATACAAACACTTAGTATTCCACAGGGCCGACACAAAAGCTGTTCCCTTTATGATAACACAACCATCCACAATACTATCTCCTGTCTGACAGCAACTTATGCAGATGTGCGCAGCTCAGCACTGCTCTGGCGAATTGAGGCCCCCGTCCTCAAAGTGTTCAACAAGCAGGTCACATTGATGTAGACTGTCTGTTGTGGATGAAATGCTGAAACGCTGTCCTCTATGCATTATCACTCACCTGCATTGCCTAACAGCCTGTGATGGATAGGGCCTGTTTGAACCTAGTCACCTATCAAACATCTGTCATCTGGATGAAGTAGGACTTAGATTATGTCTTAACACTATTACAAAGCCAAATTAGGTGTTTGCTTCCCATATCCTGTCCTTCCAACAACAGTTCTTTTTAAATCGAAGCAAATGTGTAGCTATTGCATGTAGATGTACGAAAAGAAGACGATTCAACACTGCAATGGCAAGTGTCACCCTCACCTGAAGGCAAAGATGAAGCAGAGAGGTGAAATTGAAAATGTGAATGTCTGGCTAATGGCACAGGAGGAGTACTGGATATATAATACCAAATCTATAAAGGACAATTTCAGGCCCAAGACCCTGGAGAGTCAGCCGCTCAATCAAGAAGTGATTCACTCTGATTGATCAAGGGGCGTCGTAATCACATGGGAATGTTACATGTGGCTCCGAGGAGGACTCGCAGAACTGTCAAGAGATTCAAAGCTGGATTTAATGAATTTGAGGTGATGTGCTTGGAAATCATATCTGAAGGTGCAAATAGAATCCTCAAAGCATTTTAGCAGCATTTAGCAGCTGTCCAGTGAAATTAATGTTCCCAAAAGTGGAATTTAGAGGAAAAAAGTAAAAGAATAAGGGCTGGAATTGACTGTATTCTCACAGCAGTAATTCAAAGGACCAAGCTCACTGAAAGAAGAAACGAAAATCTACTAATGAGCAGCGCTGCTGATAACGGTCCCATATTAAGCAAAAAGCCTAAATGCACTTACAGATAACATGCCTTCTTTTATTTCAATGATTGTAGTTAAAAGCCACTGCTCCCTCGGAAACTGATAGAAATGCTGCAAATGTGACATTAAATATTCATTGCATTCATCTGTCATCTAGCTCTTTCTTTTGGAAGATAACTGAACATCAAAAAACTAAATTCTACACTATTACTCTGAAAAGTGAGAAGTCTATGGAGGTGGATTATTGTTAATGTAGCGACTGTAACAAGAGATGCATGAGCTGCTATCTGGAGATGTAATTAGTCAGAGTTATTTAACACAGCCTGTAAGATGCAAGCGGGAACACTGTACTTTGACCTATTATGTTCAGTTTTCATGAGTTCATCTAACATTTTCCCCTATTTCTAATAAATGAATTATAAATGCCTTTCATAAGAAAAAAATATGAGTCCAGGTTGTTCCCAGCCTCTTACCCAATGGCAGCTGGGATAAGTTCCCTTGAACACCTAACCGGAAAAGCTATACTGTTGACAATAGATGACCTAATAATAACTAGGGCTACATACTGTAGGCCACAAGTAGTTTATGGAAAATCATGATGATAAATCAGTGCATAAAAGACTTTGAAATGAATTTCCACTTGTGGAGGTTTGCTTTAAAGCTTCAAACACAAGTGTTGTTCTTTAACGACAAACCAAGCTGCAGGTATACCCCTCCAGATTTTACATGTTACATCACGATCTGATATTACACTTTGATAACACAATAAGAGGGGACATAGTATCATTTTAAAATACTAAATAATTCATTTCACATTTCACTCAGTGCACTTAAGGACTATCAACCAGCTATTAAAGAACAAGGAAATATCCACATCTGTGTCTGCCTCAAGAGTGTACGGTAGACTAATCACTCGGCTCTCAATAAGTGATTGCCTGAGAAAAAATAAAAAGATGGTCAAAAAGGAAGAATGTCCTCGAAAAATCCAAGGTCTTATTTATTGAAACACTTGAGCCATGATAGACTTTTGGTTTCTGTATCAGACATCTTTTCAGTCCGTTACTAGATTCTTGGTCAGTCAAACATAAGATGGTCTTCAAACATTTTGACATAATGAGATTAAGAAATGCTATGTATCTGATTTCATAATTTAAATGTAGTAATGTCTAGTCGGACATATGCAAACCTTTTTTAAGTAATACAGTTCTGTCATTCTATTGAACGTCCCACTAAGGTTGAATTGTTTTTTTTTTTTGTTGCTTTCATTTTGTTTGGCTTTGGCAGGTCTTCTCCTTTTGTTCTTCCCAAACTGTCCAATGTTTCAACCATGACCAAAGAAATAAAATTCTATACAGAAAATAAACATCACTTGCTTCATTTAAGCTTGCTAAAAAACAATCTGCAAAAACTTGAACATACAAGATCTGCCTGTAGTAAATCATTTAGCTTGTTGAAAATCAGACCATCAGGAAGATCAATTATTTCTATGTTGTAAGGTTTAATGCCTGAAACTACTGCCAGTGGATGGGTTGTGGTAGGATTGGGGGGTCAGACAAGTCAATTTAAAAAAACACAGCAGAAACAGCCTTTTTTCCCACATTTGTTACATTTTATGCAAATATTCACATTGAGTGACATGTTTGACAATTAAAATATATCAGGTTGAGGTGGTTTTTTTTCAGTAAAAATTACAACATATACATTTACAGTACCAGATCAGCTAATATATGGGAGGTGGTGCTCTGTCACTCGGGGTGCCAAAAACATCAGAAAAGTGGGTGCTACTTTGGGTGCTATAAGGTTTGATGCATTTTATTAAAGATACAACATTTGCTCTTCACGCCAAAATCCTCACTAACAGATATTCCTTACGCACCCTTGAAATTACAAACCAGTTAGATGAATGAGAGAGAGAGCCCTGTTTAGTCTTTGGGTTGTTGCTTCTTTACTCAATTCTTATTCTGACACTTCAGGAAGGTTTCAACTTTTCTGTTCATCACTGCTACGAGTTTCAGCAAATTTATGTTGCCTTAATTTCTAATGACAGAGCTGGCTGGTTGCCTTAAATGAATAATGAATTTCATCACCTTCTGTAATATGAGAACATCTTGTCTCAAGGCGGCAGTGTGCATTGTCCAGAAAAGGACAGAAGCCTAATTACTTAGTAACTGCATTTGGGAGACCAGGATAATCTCTTATGGGTTTCTTCAACAGATGTGTCCAATTAATGGCCTGTGTTTGAAAAAGTTTAGACGCTCACTACATTGGGAATTTTATTTCAGAAGAAATTGCACGACTTATTTCTGATGAATAGACTCTTAAGTCAGCCTTAATCACAGCTTTCGTTATTTTTCTCTCCTTCTGATCTTAAAAAACTGCTAAAATTTTAACCGCTCTAAAGCCAGCTACCAATGCTAATGACCTGGATAGAACAGATAGGGGTAATAGATGACATCTATGGTCAGAGTCATTAATTCACTGACGTTACACAGTCGGAAAGCTGCCTGGGCAATTACACATGAGGGATTATTATCTTGTTAAATGAAAGAAGGAGAGGGCACAGCAGTAATTTCTCAACATAGAAGAAAACTGAGGGCGGAGAACCCGACACATTAAATTGAGCCCTTTGTGAGAATTGGTGGATAGGAGGGACATCGAAGCTATCATTCTCTACTTGTATGCAGAAGCACAAGTCCTGTTTTTCCGTGACTGTAGGAGTGTTGTAAGAGAACACCCTTACAGTCATTGAAACTGAGGAGTTAAGGCTGTCCAGAAACCCTTAATAGATCTGTGCAACTGCACCCCTGCTGCTCTGCAGAAGCCTGTCACCTAGCATGTACATGCATTTAGGCTTATTTACCTCGATCCTGCCAGCTGGCTGACAGGCACGTCTCTCTGCTGGAGGTGCAACAATGTTGTCTGCAAACCCCTTTTTCAAAGTGTTTTCAGAGTGTTGTGAAATGGACAGCACATTGCAAAAAGTGACAAAATATCATGAAAACCCATCTTTTCATTTCTCATAGCATGTTCCCTGGCACTCCTAACCTGGACTTCAAGTATTTAAAATCATCTTGAGCCACAGTAGGAGCACAATGACCCTGCCAGATTCATGCATTATTTTTCTGCAACTGATATTAACTTTAGTTGCATTAATGGAGTTAAAACCTTCGGGGGGGGGGGGGGGGTGCTATGGAGATTTTCTTTCCCACTTCCAACCTCTCTTGTTGATATTGTGATGCTGATAGCCGTTGAAAAATGAAACTGCTGCATTAGTAAACATCTTAATATCCTCTTGACAACTCATTAAATATTAAGCTACTGTTTTCACAAAAACAGTTTTATACTGAAACTTTGAAAAAGAGAACGCATTGTCTAAGCTTGTAACATTCAAACCTACCATCCCTTCTCAGTATCATTCTCTGCTTCAAATCGTGTATATTTAATTTAATTGGATGTCAGGGAATATAAAACCCCCTTTTTTCCAGCAAAGACTAAACATGTAGACCTACTGTACAACTAAAAAGTTGCATTTGATCACTTACAGAGCACAGGTTGGCATTTATTTGAAACATGAACATACAGTACCAAGAGAAATACAAAAAAGCACTTTCAAATAAAAACACATTTCAACATCCAAAGATAAAAGAAACCAGAAAACAGTCGAGTCAAACAGTAAATTTCCTTCTTTCTCTTTGTTTCTGCTCTTCTTCTTCTCACACAGTTTATTCTTACCCATTATTCCTGAATGGATTGCACGTGATCGAGTCTGCACTTTGGTGTTAGAGGGACAGGTGTCATGATTTGAGAGAGGACACCAGACGTATGAGACGGAGAGGTGGACACCTCCAAAGACAGCTGTGTGTGATCTATACATTCTGTTGTTCAATTGAACTCTTGTCCAATACAATGCCTATTAAAATACAGAGGTTATAAAAAATACTTTTTACTAGTTCAGCAATAATGACTCCTATATTTGTATATGTTCATAAATAATTCAATACATAGATAAATAGATATTCTGTGTGTGGATTATAAACTTTCAAAAAAGTATGTTTTTTCTTTAATACAGGAGTGACTACAAATACTGAAATGCTCAAGGGCTGTTGTCAACCCTGATGTCCGTTAGAATTGGTGAAAGGCCAGAGAGTTTACATGCAGATTGGCGCTGGTGATGTTTGCCAATGTCCCCTCTCGCCTTGCCAGTCTCTAGCTCCGCTGGCACTCGTTCTTACTGCAGGTGGCCTGACGCTCGATCTGCCATGTACCCTCCTCGTATGTGCAGTAGCAGATTGTACACTCGTCAATCTTCACCTCTCGACCAGCCGGTATCACTGCTGTGTCCGCATAGCAATTTGGTCCTGCAGGTGGTTCAACAGAAAAAAGGAAATGTAAAACAAATAGAAAATACGTCCTTTTGTGAAAATGGCAACTTGTATTTTTCTTCTGTTATAAGGGGCTTCTTACAGTATTTGTTCTCTGCGCCATGTTGCATAGTTGCTGGCAGACTGAGCCCTTACATTTTATGGTTTGCTCTGCTCATGTGTTTGTATACATTACTATAACTGTAGTTTAGTGAAAAACAAATGAACAGAAACCTGTTAAGTTCAGTAAATGTTTCACTTATAAACAAAAATGACTAGGTGTTGGACTGAAAAGAAAAATATCACTGAGGTCAAACAAGTTCTGTGATTTTTTTTTTTTTTTTTTTGTACTTCAAGTTCCCACCAAGGATATCGTTCAATTTGTAAAAATGTCTTTTAAGTACTGGGCACACAACTGAAAGTAACCTTTCTTTTGTGCTGGTCAAAGGACCCCAAACAGTTTGAAATTCTCTGCATTCAAAGACACTGTGGACACAGGGGGGATGATGATCAGGCAGTAATGATTGATCATCCATACATATATTTTGTCACCAAAGGTTGCATGTTAATCAATGTGTTGATCCTGACTTAAGAGTTTATTTCACGGAGATTAACAGTTTAAGCACACTCCTTGAATGACCTTTGTCACAACAAACGTGTTGAATCTTCAGATGTCAGAAAAACAATACCTGTACCCAGGTAGCTACTTCAAAAGTATAGATTTACCATCCATTAGGGAGACATAATAACAGGAATAGGCCTGCCAAATGGCCTCAGATACTTAGCTCTATCTATAGCCAATGAGACACAAGAGTTCGATTTCTGCATGTTTTAATTGGCCAAACCTGCATGCTCTAAAACCTCGGTTAATGGTCTGGTTTTATTACAAAGAAACAAAGCACAGAGACATATTGACAGAGGAGTTTTTGAAGCTTTTATTTTTGTAGTTTATGTTCCTCTTTCCATAAAAAGCTGAACGATGTGGTACTATGCTATTTATCCACAATCACTCTTGGTAACATCTACCTCATCATTTCAACAACAATTGATTTGAACATTTTATTTTATTTGTTCATGTTTGGGGGTGGGGTGGGGCTATTGCAGTGTTTTATAAGACTGACGCTAAAGTAGGTCGATGTTCTGACAGAGTGATTGAATTTTATTCTCTCATTCAGATATTCATTTCTATATAAGAGCATACAGAGTGTATAAAAGAGAACGGCGCAGAATCACCCTGCCATATATTGCCGCTTTCTGGAAAGACTAATGAAAGAAAAGCTTCCATGAGAAAATACAATGAGGAATGAAGGCCAATGGGACACTACTTCGAAAGTAGGACAGGACTTCACTTATTGTTTTTCTTTCTTCTTTTAGACGCTATATCAGTTGCAATAACCAGTTTTCCACATGGAGTTCACTGCAGTTAGTCATCTTGTTTCTTTAAGATAGCTCCATGACATCCCAGAATATTTTAAAGAACAAAATAAACTCTGGAGACTCAATGGACTGCCCTCCTTTTCATTTGTCTGAGTGGAAAATGGGTTCTCACATCTGGACTTATATTCATTGTGTCCTAAAATAGTGTCGCAAGAGGCGCAGAAGATGGAAACAACAATTGGTTCTCTGTGGTGTCAGTGGCTATCTCTCCCAGACGAACACCCTGGGTATAAAGCCCAACCTGAACCCAATTAAAATGTCCAGTATCATCCCTGGGGTCACTTAAAAGTAGTTCCCGACATTCCTTTGCATCTGCAATGATTCATGATCAGTTGGCCTTGTATCTGCAGCTCATAACATTTATACATTACTTATGGCTTCATGGCATCGCTTCACATCACTGATTGACCTCTCATTTTTTATTTTGGGGAGGATACCGTTCATTTCTAATCAGGAAAACTGCATCCTGGATGATACAGTGATTACACTGTATTCTTAAGGTGTTGTTAGGCTATCTTGTGCATTCCCAGGATGATTTTGAAGTAAACTGAATTTGACAACTAAAAAAGTTTTAATCAAGACATTTAACTACTGCTGAAGTCTGACTAACTGAGGTCCTACCATCTATCACCCAACAGTTTATGTACAAAAAACAAAAAAAATCCACTAGACAAGACTACAGTATCAAAATAGAGTCCCCCTTATGTCACCTACCTGATTTTAGTACAACGTTGTGAAAGTTTTTGTCAAATGAAAGTGCCTCTGTCCTACACTAGTGGCTTGAAAAAACAGCTCATAAATCATCCATTATCTCTAAAGCCGCACAGCAAAATATAAACACTGCAGAAATTGCTTCCACTACATCAAGTAAAGCATAACAACAGCGGCTATATTCTCCTTAAACTAACAAGGTCTTGAGCCACTTTGTTGTATAATTAAGATACTGATAAACAGGGAGTCTTTCAGCAGCATTCACCTCATTTCATTGGATGTCTGCATGTAGGAGGAGGGTGTTGGCACATCAATCAATGTGAACAGTTTGCAGAGGCCTGTCAAAATGTCAACCCTAACACATTTATAAGTCTTCAGATGAACATGCACACAGCCTATCTGAATAACAACTCATCCTGTGGCCCAGACTGCTGTCGCTTCGTATTCATCATCATTAACAGCATTTAGAACACAGCATCTCAAACAAAAGACGTATATGTCAAGGATATCCTTGGAGAGAAAAAATGCAAAAAATAATCATGCTTAACAAAATAAATGGGAAGTACTTCCCCTAGGGCTGGGATTAGACCTCAACATGTCAGCCAGTCACTGCAGCTGCCTGACACTCATTTGAGTTAATTAATGCATGGACTCGGCACCAGCGTGCTTACTCATTGCTGATGCCCTATTATTCTGCCATTCATATAACACCCACCTTTTTGTCCTTGCATTATTAACACAACATAAACCCATACTTCCATCACTCTATGTTTTTTGTCTCCCTTTTATTCTCTGGGGCTGGGAAATATTTTTATGAGCACATCAGGTTTCCCAAGAGCTTTTCAACGACACCCAAAGAGGCACAGACAAATGGACTGTGCGTGTGCATGAACAGTCTGACCAAAACTGTCACCACAGCGTGCTTGAATTTGGCATAGACAGTATAGGAAAAATAGCCATTAGCACCTGTGGATTTTGGCTCTTGAAGCACGGTCTGAAAATGGACAGGAAAACGTGAATGCATCCTGATCATAACACCCCTTAATTCTGAAATCTTCGAAACCTGCAGAGCTCCATTATGGGGAAATGGAAATGGAAGAATAGAATGAATCACTCAACTTAATGCATTTCTTGAGTACATTTGCATTATAAATACAGAGTAAAAACGACCTTGCTTTGTAAAGACTAAAAGTGGAGGAACTTTGCACAGAGATATGATTTAGTAACATAAATTATTTCTTAAAGAGGTGTGTGAAACGGATTTGGACTTTGAAATATGAGCTGCCTCACATTTAAGCTGCAGACAGTGTTTTTTTATATCTATTTATATTTCTTCAGTGCACCCTCATATGAATTTTTATTTTGCATATGGTCTCTCCAGCAACTGTACAAACTGATAATCTCTGAGGCTGAAAAACCCAGCTGCACCCAAGAAGCACGACTGTCACTACAAATGTCCTTCACAGGCATGGCTCCACAATCCCTGGCCAGAAATCACAGCGGTGTCCAGGTAATAGACTTTACAGGAAGTCCTTTGTCTAATTTACCTGCATAAAGAGTGTGATGTCTGTTAAGTAGACAATTTCATTTAGTTATCTGATTGTACTTATTATTTCTGCATTAGGAAATATGCATTTGAGGGTAACACTAACAACGCCTTTGCTTGCCTTTTGAAAGCAGAAAATCACATATCATCATCGCAATCTGACCACCTAGTGACCCAGCAGGACTCTAATTGTTAAGACATAATGTGACTAACCATTACCTTCATTAAAGTGCCCTTTCTCTTTTGTTATCATAATTCCTGAGTCCAGTAATGGCCTTCAGAAGATAACATTTGGTGTCGTGAGGAACAAATTAAATCAAGGGGAAAAAAATTGAGGGGGGAAATAATTTGAACCTTTTGTGAATAAATGACATTATGGCAATGTCCTTCATTTCATTAATTATCTATCAATTAAATCATTGCAGACTTTGCTTTATATCAAACTTACCAACTTCAGTGATACTGCAACATGAAGCATCTACATTTTTTACACGTAACAGCAGTCGTTGCTTTAAACAGATTTTTTTCCAACTCCTGATTCTCTGCAGATGAACAACTCAGACAAAGTGTAAAAAACAAAGAAGAATGAAAATCTTCTTGTAAGATTAAAACTTCCAGTCTGAAAATGATTGCAAGGACGGGTGTGGTCTTAATTTGTGCTACACTATACTTTAACTTCTCATGACCAAGGAACAGCTGTGAGATTGCCACTCTTAGTTAATTTTCAACATCCAGCTTTGATCTGTATTTTGTATTGTTAAAAGCAACTACATAAATACTACCTATCTCACACAGATTGTGTGTCTTTACATTATAGCCTCCGTTGTACAGGTGAAGCCAAGCGTGAGGTATGACTCTTTCTTGTCTTTGTTTTAGTAGTTGTGACATCTGTTGTGGCTTCATTGTGAGCCTTATGCTCACTATACTTTGCTGTCAGTGCAAACCAGTGTGTATTGTTTTTATGTATCCCCCCCCCACCCACATGCTGCAGCTTTACAGTGTTCAATGGTAGCCACCATTTTCTTAAGCTCTTTTTGCCCTCCAGGCGTCTGCGGCAGTCACTTGATTTTAAAACTATGAGTACGGTGCTATCTCCAAATGCAAGGGACTTGTCAGTAAATCTGTCATACAGTATTTTGTTACTGAATACTTCAGAATAGATCTGTTCTGTAGTGGAGCCCTTTACTGTGTGGAAGCTGCAGGTGCAACTAAATCAGAATTTCAAAAACCATTAGCAGTCATGCTCATTATTTTGTTTTGAGAGGCGTAGCAGACACTCCAGCAAATGCAGACGCATTTGCATTAACTGCTCAATCACTTCCCTTGTCAAAGTAAAGCATATTGTTAAAAGACTTACTTTAAAGCAGTATCTTTGCTTCAGACTGAGGCTTGCTCTGTTTGCTACATTATTACTACTCTGTGCGATTAGGATAAGATGAAGGTTACTTCAGTTAGACAAACTGCAACATTTCATATCCACATTAACGACATTTAATGTGTTCCTTTCTAAAATATAAATAAAAAAAAAACAGTTACATCTAAAAAGGTCCTTTTATGAATCATGCCTGTCTTTATTTAAATGAGTCTCTATCCCTCTTGGCAACCAGGCAACCATGTCCTGTGTTGCCCTGTTTGAAGTGATTTTGGCTTGGGTTCAGACTGTTTATCACACCCCCAAGATTAGTGTTGACCCTAATGTCTGAATCTTGAAGAGCACCACTTGTTTCCACATGCGTTGCCAAGGCGATACCCTGTAAGAGCAAAGGACACGAGGGAGGGAGCCGTGGCCAAGGTGCAGATGAGAGAGACATCTTCTACACTGAACCAATCTTTCTAAGTAGTTACTACTAGAGAGCAAATACATGACTTAAAGTTTAGAACCAGGACTTCATTGTCTTTAAACTATGTGTTGAAAAATACAAAAGTAACACTTCAAGCAGAAAATAAATGTAAAAAGAAAGATAAGATGTCTTTCGTCTTTGACTTGTATTGCGTTAGTGCTCTTTGAAATAATCAATTTTGTTTAATTGAACTTTCTGTCAGCGAGTGAATGATGGTAACAAACTTTTCCAGGGTATGACACCATTTAATTGCAATGTGTTCCAGTGCTTTGAGATAATGAGTAAAAAATGATGAGAACCTGCCTCCATTCACAGCTGTTCTTTGATATTCATGAACAACTGTCTGGGGTGGATGTTAGCGATACCTCTCACTTTCATCTTCCTCCCCTGGCTCTTCCCCAAGTGTCTCCTTGCATACAGGCTGAATAACACATCTGAGACAGGGTGCTCTACCATAAGAATTGATTTAGCATGCCTGAAAAGGCCAAGATAATGCCCGTGCATATTTGATGAATGCATCAAACACTAAAATACTTCATGGTGATCTATATCGATAGTTAGAAGCATTGGTAAAAAGGGAGCATGATCAACTGTTACCTGGTAATGGTTTAAAAGACAACGTTTCTTTTTTGGACATGAATACATATTTTTGACATTTGTCTTTTAAGATCTAATAATCATCTCATTGTAATTCTCTTTTATCTCATTTTTAAATGCTTATATGGGCTAATTTAAACTGTACAACAGGTGTCTTTGCTTTTTTTTGTTAGCAATGCACATTACGTTGAGTACTCAATACTTTCCCATTAATGAGCTATGCTTTGATGTGACACTACAGGTGCAGCAGAGTACCTGAGAGGTCTTAACATCTGCCTACACTTCACACAACAGCTGTAGATAAGAAAAACAACACCGCCTGAACTGATACTCCCTGAGACCTCCAATAACCTTATTTTTACATCAGCAGTGTTTCATCATGGAGACTACAGCGCAGCACGGCATGATCAACAGTGGCGTGATGGGAGTTGACAATCATTGATCCTCATCATTTAAATCACGCCTTCTGCAATACCTGGCGACAAAGCGTCATGAATAAAAGACAAAGTGAAATCCAATTTCTAATCGTTTTGATATTGATACAAGCTGAAGGGAGATCAGAGGTGTCTGCAGAATGAGGTCTTATTTACCCATGATCATGTCAGATTCATGTATCTTACAATTATTTTACAAGGTATCCCCTATGTAGTTCATTTTTTACATGATGTATGTTTTGCAACCTTTTTGTTGTCATATTTAGCGGCAGGGGAGCTGCAAATGCAAATTGAAGCATGTGACACCGAGTCTTCAGAGCAACTTCTTTTTGATGGATTGTTCTATGTCAGAGACCTCAATTTTCTCCAGTAGACAGAAGGTGATCAGCAGACTGCAGAGGCTGACTATGACAAATGTTTTGTGATTGAGGAGAATGTTGACACCTCCTGTTTACATGATGACAACCCCAGAAGCTCTGTTAATCGAATCAGAGCCAGAAATATTCCCTGGCAAATAAGAGGTTATAAACACCTACCGATACAGTGAAAAAGCCACTCTGATTAATGAGCATTTTGAGGTCTCGTACTTACAGCTAGCGGGAGGAAGATAATTAAAGAGTGTGTAAATCATTTGACAATCCTACACATAGTTGCCTTAAGCATTAAAAGCTCACCTGCTCCAATTCTAAAGCAATAGAGCCTTACTGCTGCACAGATAATGTACCTAGATGCTGCTAAAGGTGTTTATGGACCGTCATACATGTAAGAGCAATATGCTCCAGTAAAATAAAAAGTTGACAGAGGTTGCATGACATTAAAGGGACATAGAATTCCAGCAATGTGCCACACAGGTGTATGTGTGGATTTAATTATTCACTTTAAAGAATGGCCTGATTCAAAGTACTAGCCCAGAAGAAAAACACCACAAGTCCCTGAATGCTGATTAGCATCAGAAATGCTGTTTTAAGTTAAACTGGCCTATAAACATATTGTTAGATGTCTTCTTGAGGACCTTTGATCTCTACAAGGATGACGAAACAGACATTTGCTTTTTCTCTCTCCAGGTTGATTGTGTTAAATTGCTTATCTCCTCCAACAGAGCATGTCAATATATTTCTTTCCACCTTGAAATGAAAAAGGACTCTTTTTCCTCTCTCAGTTGAATATCTCTGCTGGTCATCATGAAACACACTGTGCAGTGAACCTTCTTGCAAGAATAAAACCTCACAAAGATGATTGGTTTTGGTCTTTATTTGCATTCTTGCTAAAAAAAAAATGTCCTTAAGAGAGGTTATGTTAGGTGTCTGAGAGCTGGTTTGGTTGCACCTGAAACTCTTACGATTGAATCATCATAATAAAAGAGGAAAATCTCTGTCAGAAATATTGACTTCTCTGATATAGGATCAATACATGCAGGTTTCTTTGATGTGGCAGTACAATCCAGAGTTACTCTGATTTATGTTTGAAAATATTTCAGCATCTAAAGTGCCATGATTTGTTCACATTTTGTCACAATCAACAATGAAACACACTTGTTCACTACCTTTTTTACTGCTGCTCGAACAAGTGCCTCTGATTGGCTTTATCTACACAACAATAGCAGCCTGGGCTGATGGAAGTTCTAGTACTCGAAGCCCTCTGACATGCCAAACTAAGGAACAAAGCAAATTATATAATTATAACTAATGACTTGAAACTCTGAGTGTTTTTAAAATAACACACCAGGCTGGTTACATACACTCATGTACAAACAGGACCTGTGGCCATGCATTAATGGAGTACTGTTAGAGAGGGGCTGCTACACACTGCTACTCAGGAAGAGAGACGGAGCTGTTGGGGTTTCAGGCCTTGCTCAAGGGCATGCTTCCATTTTTTGGTCCACACCGGGACTTCAACACTCTTGTTTCCCAACCCAAGTCCCAACAGACGCAGCGACAGACGCCCAATAATACTTCCGGAAACAAGGGATGGACCCACTTAGCAAATGCATCAAACCCTGTTAATGCATTCCTGGTAAAAGCTCATTTAAGCAAACACAGCCAGTATACAGTACAGTGCATGTTCTGTCATCGAATACATTATACAACAGTTTCACAGGGTGAGTAATACTGCTCATGATGACTAAACTTGACTCGATGTGTAGAATCTGTCTAGTGCCTCTTTAACGTAACATTTAGAATCCCAGTGGACTGTAATAAAAAGTCTTTTAATTCAGACTGTGCAAGAGCAAATTGTGTTTTGTAAGTTTGTGTCAGACATAGTGAACTCTGTTTGTTGAATGGTAATATGTGATAATCTTATGGTAATAGGACTGATGCCATCTCAAAAGTGAAAATCCTTGTCGGCTGGATGAGCGCATGGATTTAGTGGGACTTTGGAATATAGATTCATGCTCCCTTCAGTTTGTGGCATCTCTACATGCTGTCCTGTATACAGCTGTCTTCTAGACTGATGAACACAACACATCCAATCAGCTGCGAGTTTCACAGGGGAAAACACTCCGCACAAGCCATCTCAGCATGATACAGTATGCATATACAAAAAGCGGGTGAACAGCAGAAAAAGGGGAACAAAAGACCAAAATGTTTTCCCAAAGATTGAGCAAGCAAATATTAATAGATCGGGTAGCGCACCATGACTACCAATGTTTTCAGGAGGTTAGGAGACCAGCTTTAGTGGGACAACCTCTGCCTGATGAACATTCATTACATGTAAATGATTGTCTATAGGGTTTAATGAGTTTAAAATGATCCCTGACACATGGTGTAATTAAAATGAGTAAAGCATAAGGTAGTCATGCTTTGAATATTTTTTTTTTACCGAGGAAAATTATTCTCCTGCCATATATCTTTCAAGTCTCCGATGATGATAATCTGAAGTACATGATTTAGTGATTTCACTTCTGTTCTGTTGAGTTCCCCACGTAATCTGTAAACGCTTGGAGCCAACAAGCCAAATTAAATTTGTTTGCAGTTCAACTCCATAATGACAATAACAGTCCTGGTGTCCAATAAGTGGCTCACACATATGACACATTTGTAGTTGTCATGCTCTGTGAAGGTTTTTCCATCACAAGGATTTTTTTCATCATGCACATTGCTTGCAATTGTTTATACTAGACAGACTGCACCACTTCAAGATTCTAAGTCAAAGATACATATCGCAAGTCATCATTCTTTTTGCTGAAGGAAGCAATGTTGCTGACATTGCCACGTTGCATTAGAGTCACACCAAGAAAACAAGGGTACATAATCTAGGACATGCTGTCTGGAATCATCCAAAACAACTTCAGATAATCGACTCTGAGCCGCAGTATTCCTTCTTCTCAGACGGGCCAATGCTCTCATACCACAGAATTTTAATAAAATGCAAGTGGATCTCGTATTTTTGCACCAAACAGAGACGAAAAAAAAAAAAAAACAGAACATAGAGAAGCGCTTCCATTGGATAAACTGAGGTGTTATTTATGAGCCTTAGACCACAATGAGGGTCAAGGATGTGGTTTAAGAAACATATTAGTGAAAATAGATCTCATCACATATGTAATCTGATATGGTTATCTGATATGCTGCGTGCTGTGCTTTATGCAACCTTGGCCCTATGACTCCTGCTGTAGTGCCCTTTGGCTAAAAAAGGTTTTACTCTTGCCTTCTCTTGTAGAGCAAACCAGCAGCCCCCTACCAAGAGATCAATGTTTTTGAATAAAGTGCTGTTCCACTCACCACTCTTGCAGATGGGACAGCACTGATCCGGCTCGTACTCTGGATCCACACACTCTGTGAGAGGACAGGCTGATACGGAGCACAACACCTCTCCGCTTGGCTCACAGCGACACTTCTCACATGGAGATACCTAAGAAACAGGAAAGAAGTTTTAACGGCTGAAAAAACAGTTGGCACACAGGTTCACATACATATGAGCAAGTCAGTCTTCTCCTGTAATTATTTTCTCTTTCTTCGTCTGCTCTATTTTTGTCACTGTCTCTCTACTACAGCTACCTCTGTCTGCAAACCCACATACAAGCACACAGAAATACTCCTGCCTCCCTGGCTTGTTTAAGAGAGTGTGAATTCAGTGTCACACATCGTAATGTCCTTCATCTCAGCTTCATTGCTGATGAATGCCTTGTTTTATGGGGAGCAGAGTAGACAATTGAACTTCACAGTCCAATCAAAGGATATGGAAAAATCAATATGAATGGCAAACAAAAAAAATGTCTTCCAGTTGTTTGTGGCGTGAGAACAGAAGCTTTACAAATGACTTGGATATCAAACCATTTCTGCATGTCCTAAATAATAATACACAAAAACATCATAACATCAGGAGATCATCGTAAATAACTTGAATAAGATTAAGGTCCAACATTCACCATGAAAGGTTTTTTTTAGCATCATTTTATATAAAGCCATATACCTTTAGTCTTAACAGGAGTGCAAAGGTTAATTCCACCAGTATTGCTGTAAATTGCAAAGGCTTTCGCCTCCGCATGGCACTCCACTGTGAAAAATGGAGCGAGGCAGCACTTAGTACAATGCCCCAGAACTTAGCAATCAAGCATAAAAAGTGCCTGTTGCTTAGTTTCAAAGCACCCCACTCCACTCCACACCACACAGCACAAAGGCTGACGTATGCCGCTTGTGAAAGTAATGCTTTCTGTAGATTTCCCTCGGCAAAGACTTTACATAGAGCTGTCGGTAATACGTTAAGTTAAGGGGAGAAAATCTCACACTAGCCTTAACCTCCCGCTGAGACATTCACCAACCTAAAGGGAAGCGTTAGGAGCTGATAAATGTTGCATCCTTTAAAAGAAAGTTACACCAGGATTTTGGTGTAATAGTGAGCCAAACCTTCAAAGTGTCAAAAGATAAAACGTAACAAAATGCATCTCTGTATTCTTCCCTCATAAACACCTGCATGCAGCAGCGACTCTGCAGAGATATATAACATTTCTACAACTGTAACTCTGTTGTGTGTATTAACAAACTGAATATGGAAACACTCTGCTGAAGCTGCACTGCTAAATTCAGCCTCCAGTTATACTCATGCATTGTGTAAGAAAAAGACAAGTGCTGATCTTTGCCATTATAAATCTGCCTGCCTGTTTGGTTGCATGCTGTGAGGTAGGGCAACTAGTTTCTATGTAGTGCCTGTGATAAGCTCCATTAAGCAGAAAGGAGTGTTTCTTCAGCACTTCTGTCTGAACATCTTAAACATGAGTGAAAGCAGTTTATGTGTTCACCTTAAATTCTTCTAGAGATGTGTAGATCTTGCCCCGAAACTCGCAGTAGTTCTTTTTCTCCTTGCACTGCGGGCAGCATTGGCTCGTGTCCACTTTAATGCAGCGAGGATGAACTTTGGGACATTCTGGCTTGGAGCACATAGGGCCTTCGTCCGTGCAGAGACATGGGCATGTCGAAGGGCCCGGAGTGAACTGCTCACCGATGGCAAACACAAATCCGCTCTCATCCATGCATCCTTTCCCCCTGTAGTCTGGGTAGGCGTACTCATCGATGGCGTCCAGGGACAGGGGGACGTCACTGGTGGGCCCCTCATCTATGAGGTTTAGGCTGTCAGGTTCACTCCACAGTTCCTGAGCCTTTCCGTCCTTAGATTTTCGTGTCTGGGAATTAAGGTTGGTCTTAGTGCGGCTGGCGATGGTCCTGTTGGTACCTAAACCGTTAATTTCTTCCTGCAACTGTTGAGAGCTGAATCCCAGTAGCTCCTCAGGGGCCTGATCATCCTGAAGTTTGTCCTCCCTGGCTTGGGTCAAGACCCTTTCTAAGCGTTCTCGGGTGGCTGGTAAGGTGGAAACAGGATTGCACTGAGCGCTGCTCATCAGGATTCCAAGAACAAAGAAAACTTCTGCTGTCATGGCAACGTAGTGCAGCATCTCTCCCCACCACCAGCGAGGTGGGAAAACACCTTGGCTCACATAACACAATTCACATCTCAGGTGCGAGCCTGTCCATCTGGAAAGAGAAAATTAAACTGGGGTTATGTGCTCTGTATGTTGTCACTTTTTATCCCAGATGTGGGGTTTATTTCATTCAGCCACTAGAACAGTGAAAGAAATTTGGTCAACTTTAGAGCCCTTTTTCAATCCTTCAGAGTGTGACACAAACCTGTAAGATCAGTGCATTGGATCATGGAGACAGGGTGTTTAAAAAGAGCCATGCAAGAAAATCGATACTGCGTCATACTGTAGCACCTCCCTGCATCAATTGGCACCAGCAGTGACAGAGTAAAAAGGAAAACGAGCAAAGTCCTGAATCTAACACTCTTAAGCCTCTGCCCCTCTTATGGAACAAAGACTCAGGATCAATGTCTGCTTTTTTTTTAAATGAATCACAGTCATCTGTTCACAAGGGAAAATTGATTTGAAAATAGAACATAATTCCAGTCAGGAAAGATGAATTTACTATAGCTGACAAAGTGACAGTATACATTTCAAAATGAAGCCAGATCTGCTTCTGCTTTTGAATATGGCTGATACATATCAAACTCTGCCCAAACTGAGCACAATACATCTGTTTTGCTAACATCAAAAGTCAAAGCACAACCATTTCCTAGAGTTTTCTGACATTGTAAAGAATTAATACTACATCATAAAGAGAGTGAGTAAGCCTAACCCAGGATAAACTGACATCACAGAAACTGCACATTATTGAAAAGTTGCAGCCAAGGTGTTTGTTTTTGTCATTTTCATCTCTTGTTTTACTGCAGCATCTTGAAATTTAAACGCATACTGTGAGGTTTTCCTGCATTCGATGGCCTACTTTGTCTCACCAAACTTTCAGCATCATGGCTGAGCTCCATTAAACAAGCTTCAGACGTGGTAACATTCATGGCTTGTTCTGAAAGGGAGTGAGGTTACTCATTATTGACTCACTCAACAATGACCAGCTTTGTCCTGTCAGAGCTCATTCAAGAACAGTTCACCATATTGATAGATTTATTTGACCTCAATAAACATGGTCATAACAGAACAACAAGGAGCTTTTAACATACATTAAAGGGACATTAAGTGTCAAATAATCAAACAAGAAAATCTGTTTCGGTACATAGCCAACAAAAGAAGAGAGAGCAAGAGACAGCCAGTAACATTTATTATATCTGACTCCAACTATGAACCCAAAGTCTCTCCATATGTTTTAAGTCATGCATTTTGATATTCATGTATTCTGATCCATTCTTTGGTAGAAGCCTAAAATTGACTGCTTGCACGACTGGTATTTGAGCTGCGTTTTAGCTGAATTGCTATGTTCGAGGCAGAATCCTTGGGGCTGCTGTGGAACAGGGAGGAGGCGGAACGAGGTGCATACCGATAACGCTGCAGCAGCTGAAAGAGAAGGAGAGAGAGATGAGCCCAGGCCTCATTAGTAAAAGGACCTCATTTGGTTCTTCTCAGCCTCACCTCTCCACCTTAACAGCTGTTACTGGCTGTCACACAGTTAATGCTGGGACTGCTGCTGCTGCTCTGCTGTACTCTCCGTCAGAGCTGAGCTTCGGGTGGCCCTCAGGCCGATTTTCAACTGGAAAGCGACAGCATCGAAACATTAAAAGGACGGGCTGGTCATAGAACTACATTTTTCTCATTGTTGACAACTCCCATGAAAAAGAGGAATAATTTAATGTAACTAAGAAGTAGTTGTAACTAAGGGCACCTTGAGCTTATTCTGCTCTACTGTTGGTCAGGAAATGATTGAAAACACATTAATGTGCCTCACTGTTGTACAGGCTGTTTGTTCCTTCACTACAGTGAGCATGAGTGTGTTCTTCCTCTTGCTCCAGGCTGTAAAAACAGGGGCTTAAAGACTTCCTATTTTAGTACACATAGGCCTACAATGGTTGTCTACATTTATTTGTTTAGTTAAGCCACTGTCATAGTTCTAAGCCCTGATATCAAAGTCATATCAAAACATCTACATCTACATCTGTCAGTCCTTCAACTAAATGAAATAATACCTCAAAGGAGGAAAAGCATTTTAGTGAGCTATACCTTTGCATACATGCACTCAGAAAACGAGCTGTATTACCCTTAGCTACAATATGTGAAACTGCATTTGTTTGATTGATCTTTCAGGGACAACCATTGTGAGACTGCTGCACTGACCACAACCTACTCTGTTTTTATCTGGACAACAGTAAGCACATATATACACTCAAGCCTTTCCTTAGTCCTTCACCAGAGTCAACACACCTCAGAATTAAGGCAGTGTAAGTAGACATTGGCTTAGCTCTGTTAAATCAACACACACTTTTCTTTCTCTGTATACAGTAGGTCCATGTTCAGTTGAGCGAAATCTGTGTATGAATCCATTTCTAAAAAGAATCCTCCTCCTGTGATGTCATTTGTGTATGTTTGAGTAAAAGTCAAATAATCAAATACAGAGCAGTCCTGTAGATCTGTGATTGTCTTCAGCAGGAATTAATGGGTTCAGGGAAAAATGCCCCTGAGCGTAGAAATATCCAAAAGTACAGAGAGACAGTCTAAAGCTTGATTCTTTTTGGTCTCTTATCGACATTTTGTTTGCACTGAGACAAGAAACAATTATAGCAGCAGTTTCCTTAAATGTTTTTGCAGTTTAAATATTAATAACTAAACTTCTAACCTTCTCTCTGATTACAAATTGATTTTTTTGCTCCATTCATTAAATACTAATGCCATTTTTTAATACAACAGGTCTATTTTTTATATACTTTTCATTAATTCTCAGCCACACACAAAAACACAGGTCAAATGTCATTTGACTGTACAGGATAGATTGAAAGATATATGTCTAATTTTACTTTATCCACTGTTAACACTCTTATGATGCACGTGTGAATAGTTTTTCTCAGCACTCTAGTTCAAGTGATGGAAAAAGTTTTTGCATTTATATTGTTGTGTATAAGCCATTAAGTGAAAGGTCATTGATTTATCCGTACCCTACAGCCACACAGAGAACACGGTTGACTTTTCTTTTTTTCGCTGCTGCTGCTTGTTTGTTTGTTGTGCTTCAGTGCTCTAACTTCAAACTTGCAAAGATATTCTAGCCGGGAAAAGGAAAACAACTACAAACTAAAAAAAAACAAATACAATGACTTGCTTTCCATCTTTGCAGCACAGTAAAGCAGCCTGTTTATGGATTATTTAACTGACAAACTCTACATAAGATTGAATGTTAACTTCAAATCCTTTTATTAACCAACTCTGCACCCGTCCGAGTGATGACACAGTCACATTAATGAACTCTCCACACTTGTAAACAGCAGTATACCAGGAGTTATATAAACCAACATCACTGAGTTCATTTCCACTACTGACACCTTTGAACGCCCACTTCAGAGCACAAACAAAATCAGCGCTATTAGTGGAAAAACAACTCTTCCAATTGAAACATGCTGGAACCAGAAACTGATCTTAAGAAAACAAACACTCATAATGCTGAAAATGAGCTGCTTTTGCATTAAGAATATTCATCTCTTTAACTGCACAGAACTAAGTGGGCATGTGGTTTGCTTGTTCAACATTTGTTGCCAAGACTCTGTGTGACTCCAAAAACTAAATAACAAGGTGAAAATAGTGCAAAACTGCTTGAAGTCCAGACAAAAATGTTTAATTAAAAAAGAAATATGGATGAGAACGATACAAAAATTAGCTCCCCAGTACTTTTAAAATGCAACAACCTGCAGTTTGTTTATCAATTTAATTGGCAGGAAAGACCAAAAGTCTCCCAGGCCTGAACATGCATGAAATTTCCATCAGCCAAGACCACTACCTTGCTGGGCTGTTTTACCTGATAGTCGTCTAGTGTTTTTTTTCTTTAATTGTTTTTCAATTAATAAGTTACATTACGATCAAAAGCTGTGGTAGTGAAATAGTTTAGTGTTAAATCGAGCAAACAAACTATCCTCTACTGGAATAAAATATTGGTTGGAGATTGACTGATTAAAACAATGCTTGGCATGTTATTAGAGTGACATGATTGTGTGTAGAGGAGTGCTAAAGACTTGAAAGGAACAGATTTCCTCTTCCTTCTCCACTGAGCCAGTCAGCTACAGACAGTCAACACTCAAACCAGAGATGTGGAAGCTGTCAGTTTAAAGCTGCAGTCACTGACAGATAATGATATATTTTTTTTAGTTTGGGGTCTCAGAGACTCCTGCTGTTCAACATGATAAAATACAAGAGGGTTATTTTCTGGGCTCCATCTGTAACTGTATTTGACAGCTTTCATTTCATTGTAGCAGCTATCCAAATCAGAAATTCTCATTCTTTTTGTATGAATTGTAATGTGACTGAACTGACCCCAAACAAAATGAATATCTCAATGTAGAAAAGCAGACAGTTAAAGTTCCTCATTATACACTTTTGTTGCCACCTGCACTTAAAACAGCATGTTTTGTGCACAACAAAATCAGCAACGACATTAGTAGTGTTTTGCTGACAAATAAAAAATCCCATTCAACTCTCTTGTTTGTTTCATAACATCCATGTTTTCTATGCTTCATTGGGAATTTTTACTGTGTATGTTCTTCTGCATGCTGTTAATCATCTCCCCTGACAGCTATACTCTGTGATTTCACACATTAAAAATACAATAAAGAAATAGTCTGTCTGATTGCAGATGGTCTCGCTTGCTTCTGTTGGTCATATATTCATTTCAGTCTGTTTTAGACCCAGTTAAAAAGTCCTATGGCTGTAAGTGCTTTGTTTTGGGGTTTTTTATATGATCAACAGAATTATACATCTGATCATGCACGTCACTCACTTAAATAGATGAGCCCAGTTTCTAGGAAAGGGTAGAGCTACCACTCTACTGTAGTCCTGCATATTGGTTTATGATAATATCACAAGGAAAAAAGCAATTTATACTGAAGACAATGTGAAACACACACACACACACCTACACACACACACGGACAAGTTAATGCTGCAAAAGTTACATCATTGCCAGGCAATGATATCATTTCAGATATGATGAAGGGCACTCTTCTTGTCTGTGGCCACATTGACACTTGTCAGTATAAGTCCGAATGGAAATCTAAATTACTGTGAGAAAGGTTACATAAGGTGAGTGTTATGTTTACACAATTCAGGTCAAACTTAAAGGGATACTTCACCCATTTACATGAAGCTGTGTATCATTAGAAACATGGTAGTAGTGTTGAATGGTCGTGAGTCCAGCCCTCATTTTGCCCTGAGACGAGAAAAATGTGTTTTTCTTTGCTTGAAAGTTTTCTTCATGTGATGCAAAAAGCGTCATATTGCATCACATGAAGAAAACTTCACAAACTTCAAAAACATATTTTTCTCGCCTCAGGGCAAAATGAGGGTTGGATTCATGACCATTCAACACTACTACCATGTTTCTAATGATACAAGGCTTCATGCAAATTGGTGAAGTATCCCTTTAAGACACTGAATGCCTAAACATATTTAGGCCTAAAAATATTTCAAATGTAAAATTAAACATGACCTTAGCACCCCAACAGTGGCCTGACTGACCCACAAAAGAAAAAGACCTATCATTTAAACTAATCAGCAACTGTTACACAGCACATTTCACCTTGAAATGATGCAACAGAAAGAAATACAATTAGCTGTCATAAATGGCTAAACTAACTACTACGTTTTGTTATGTACCATTGTAACTTAAGTATTGCTGTGCTCTCTGCTATTTCTTTTGAGGACTGACCCTGTTTCTCTTTCCACTGACATTTAAACATTACGGTGGCTTCCTGCACTAAAGAGAATTAGCCTCAGTGTTTGCCAGTAGGAGTGGGTTCAGTGATTAGCATCAATGTAGATATAAATCCTTCTGTCAAAGGCCAA
Organism: Symphodus melops; assembly: GCF_947650265.1. Taxonomy (NCBI): domain Eukaryota; kingdom Metazoa; phylum Chordata; class Actinopteri; order Labriformes; family Labridae; genus Symphodus; species Symphodus melops. Next base: position 5,136,567 of record NC_136705.1, read on the forward strand.
AGTTCTGTTTACATCTCAGGCTATTGAACATAGCCAGTTTGACCACTGGGGTGCAGACACAATGATTAATCAAGCAGGAATTCAACCTGGCTGTTAGTTCACGGTTCAATGATGCTCACCATCACATTGATTTATGACTCATGAATTATTGTCGTTTTCATTACCCAGCAGAGCGAATACGGCCTATAAGGCTTGACACAACAACCTGAGCTCTGAGTGAAATTTCTGCTCTAGCTTGACTAATAAGATACTGTTATTCATATAGATTGAATTGGCAGAGATTCAATAACACAAAGTGCAGCAGTTAAGTTGTGCTGTGGTTGACCTGCATCTTGATTTGTTCTTGCATGTCGGTCAGGATGGATTCTTTCCAGAGTTTGATGGCATGGTATTCTCAAACAATAATGAAATAGTAGTGCTCTTATCTCGAGGAAATGTTCCACACAAGAGCTGAGATTTTTGTCTGATTGTTCTGTATTATTAGCATTTGTTCTCAGGAGAAGTATAAAAAGGAATATCTGCAAATTTGATCTGACTGCTCTAAACAACATGGGGCAGAAAATGATAGCGACAAAGAAAGCGATACAACATCATTCTTTTTTTTATCTCTGTTTAAGACTGTTGTACTCGGGGTCTCTCTGAGAGAAATAAAAAAAAAAAACTCCTGCGATGTCACTCTGTAGAATCCACCCAGATGTCATTCAAAGGAAAACCATCTCCTCGGGGCAGGAATTAACACAGACAGACAATATGCCTTCACTGCTGTGTGCACTTCATTTATTTCACATTACAGATTCTCCTACTTACTCAATTCCAACATCCCAACATGCCATTGATAGCACATAGGGGATGCCACAATTTACTTTGAGGTCTCCTTCAATTTATGACAATGCAAATCATGGGGACGAGACGTGAAATGTTCAGACAGCGGTGGCTAGTGGGCTTGGATCTGACAGGGTTGAGAAAGTATTGAATTAATGATGCCACATTTAAAAACTCCTTTATATACGGTTAAACCGTGTGAAATGATGAAATCCAATTAGAGCAATAAGGGACACTAAGTAAGGATCCCAGTGTATTAAGCCATCTGCCAGTGAGTAAAGATCGCTGCAAGGCTGCCTAATTGAATTTTATCCTCTGACTGTAAATCTTATGAGTGACCCAAATCAAACGCAAGTTTGCCTAAACATGCAATGCAAAACCAACGGCCCTTGCAAAACTGTCACATAATCTTAATATTATGTGTGGTGGAACAAGGTGAGAATTTGCTCAAAGCCTGTTAGGAAGGCTGCAACAGGAAATGCACTAAGAAGGAGAGCACAAAGCAGCTGGCTTCTGTTCATGTTTCTCAAAAAATACTTGAAAGGCAGTGATGATAGCAAACAGCCATATGTGTCTTACCCAGAGATATGTTATCATTCATATACACTACAATTTAGATACATCTAAATTTAGTGAAAATTTCTAATAAAATAATTAATGATAAAAAAAAAAAACTATGCAGTAAACACCCACTCAACAGGACACTGAGTTTATGAAATGAATAGTACAGTGCAGTATGTTATGTTTGGCTGCCTACTCGAGCCTGTGTAGGATGTTGCATTCTAGAGAGTGTAAACAGTCTCAGTCTTTGTGCAGCCACTGAATCCCTGTGCTTCTTTGAAAAGCCTCAGTCCTCTTTGCATCCAAATACCAACACAGTTCACTCACACTGATACCTGTGTGGCGTCTACAGGTGCATTAGTCTCAACAGTCTGAATTAGTTAGGCTACTCCCTATCAGATTCACACATTTAGGCTTTTGTCATCGATGCAGACTGATTTTTTTTTTGGCAGGCACGAGTTACATCTTCATTAATTTTACTCACAATCTCATTTAAATAAACAAAACACACATAGAGCCATGCATTCCTCGTCTTAGTCTGAGAATTTAAGCACATTACTCTGACATGCATGAATAAAATGTGTATCTCCCACACAGCGTCCAAACAAGCAGTATTGTTATAATTCACCTGTGATCCTCGTGGTCTCTCTGTTTCCGTCAGCGCGCTGGGTTGCACAGCCTTCGGACTGCTGAACAGCTGAGCCACGACAGCAACAAATGATCGTGCGGTGAAGAGATGAAAACTGACGCTCGTTAAGCGAGTCAACTGCACTGTTTCCCCGGAGGATGCTCGCAGGTCAGCAGCGTGTCGCGCTTAACTTGTCGCCACAGTGAGTGAAAGCGCTCCGTCTCCGGCGATCCGCTGCTGCAAGTGCCGCGGAGCTGCTGATGTCCCTGCTCTACACTGGCACTTTATTTCTCACGGTGGCAAGAAAAAAAAAAAAAAATTAATAATGAGGTGAAAGCAGTTGCGTCCTAACGCTTCGTTCGGCCGATCATCCACTAGATGGAGCAGTTTAAATTGATAGAGGAACAGCTGTCGGGCAGTTAATTAGTGCCTGTGAAGTTCACTGTTGCTTCACACGCTTACGTGATTTATGACTTAGCTTCATTATCTGTTAAAGAAAGGTCAATCTGATCAAAGTTAAATGGTTGCCGAAAAAGAAAGGATAGGGAATACAAATGAAGACCGGAAGTAGCCCCAAGTAGCCTACTTTCAGCCAACCTTGTTTTTATATGAATTCGATTGAATCAAATAATAATACTATCAGTAACAGTAGTAGAAATTAACCACGCACGTGACCCAATTATAGTGCAACTTAGTAGGCTAATTAAGTCTTGAGTTGTCATGTTCTTCACAACAGACCTAACTTAAAGCAAAAAAAAAACAAAACAGTATCCTCCTTTCACTAATAAAAGATATCACTCCACCTATCACACTATTTTAAATAGCCTATTTAGGGCAAACCAACATGATGCATCACAAGCATCATATCACAGTAAGAAAATCATTACACTGAGCATTATAAATGACCTGCTTAAAATGCCCAACTGTTATTAATCTATTGCAAAGCACTAAATTAAGCCATTAAGACCTGGCTAGTTTTATAGTATGTAGGCCTAGCATGTTGGTGTTTGTAACCAGTGAGAAGGTTTCTACACAAATAATTATGAATGTTTCTTATGTATACTTAAAAGTCTGCCAGGAACCCATATGAAAACCTTGCATGCATTTCTTCCGCACTCTCTGATTGACCAGTGAAGACTGAAGATACACATCATTATTTTGAAGGGATTTAATTAACGTGGGTTAAGAATATTGATTCTACAACGTCCTTTATTGCAAGTTGACAGTGCAGTTTTCCATCAAGCGTCTCATTCAACAATACAGCCAACTAGCACAATGTCTTCCTCAGAGAGATGCAGAGAGATGCACAGCTGTTGATCTGAACTTTGAGCGTGCCTCGGGTCAAGTACTCTTTTGAAATATTCAACTTCAGCCTCCAAATTATTGCACTTCATGCTTCACTATGAAAATGTTCTAATGTGCATTCATCATAAACAGTTAAGAATGATTTCAATAAAATCGTGTCTGACTTTATAAGAAATCATTAAAACTCCTGCTAATCCATCCAAAGTTGTTTAGACAAAGTGACTCATAATTGTCAAAATGTATTATGATAAAATGCTACAATTAATTAAATCCACCACCATATTATGTTAACAGCTCTGTAAATGAGCTCTATCTCAGTCAGCATTTTGTTAATGTATCTATAGAAAAACCCAAAATGTAATGCAAATTATGACTGATAGAGTTAAGTTTGGCTGTACATCTCTGGTGGCTACTTTTAACCCAAAAGTAACTTTGGTGTACTTGAGTAAATACTTTTAATGCCAGTCTAGGGTTATGATGACTGCATTTGCCCTTGTCGTGTTGCTACTTTCATTAACTTCACGGATAGTCGACTTTAAAAACCCTAGATTTACCAAAAAGTAGCAGAACCAAATAAATGATCCTCAAAACATCCCACAAATACCGAGAGAGATTGCCAAAAATATCAGCCTTAAAAAAATCAATAAACTAGTCAAATACACATCTAAAATACTGCAAGAAAATATGTGTTTGAGGAACATTGTATAGAAAGTGTTTTGTACGGGCACCTTTGACCAAAGTAGTTATGTCGCATGCAGGCTGTTGTCCTTCTCCCCGTGAGTTTGTTTGCTACATCTCATCCCCCACTCTCTCCCCCAAACATTTGCTGTCTCTCGTCAGCTGTCCTAACTCATGAAGGTAAAAATTGACCAAAAATATGTTTAGAAAGGAAGAAACAAAGGAAAGCTTTTTGTGAATGATTACACTTTGGCAATACATTTGAGTCGGTCACAACAGCAAGAAAAGCAATTCAGTGACTTTTAATCAGAGATTGACTGATAGCATTGCCCTCTAATTTGCTATGACTTCATCAAAGACGACTTAATACACTTCTGCGCTACTTCTTTAGCTCTAAATTGCTTTTTCAAAGCTATGATGGAATTACATGGTGGGAGCAGCTCCTGTTTTTGTGAGGCTGAAAAAGGTAATCATTAATTTAGCATTAGTGGCTAGCAGTGAACCTATAACTGCCCTCGGCACACACCAGAATACATGCACCACTGTTCTCTTTTGCTACACCTTCCCCGAGGTTCATATGTCATCCTTCACTGTCATTACATTTCTGCCCCCATTAACTATTGATTATCTCCACTTTCAGGCCCTGCTGTGGAAATGGCCTGTATGGCTTGCTTCCCATACAGGCAGAACAGAAGTGCCCACCTCCTGGTGTTACAATAAAGCGGCAGTTCAGACTGGGACACAAAGCAGCATGAACTGACTACACTATAACCTACCTGCCCATTAGCAGTATGCTTGAGAGGACAACTGAAGGTTAAGTTGTTCTTTTTCTGGACCCCTGAGAATTTTGCCACAGTTTTTGTTGAATATTTACTTTGTGGGGTTGCACAAAGTTGACTTTGTTTTTTAAGAGAGTGCAGATAGAAAGGTTTGTTTTGAGCTTTGAGCCCTCTGCCACACAGACACTACATCCTAATACCATGGACGATGTTTGCACATATTTTTGTTTACTTGCCAAGATCTTTGAACATCTCTGTGTTGCAAACTTCTAAAGGCAACTGTAATTCTGCCTTTTGCTCGACAGTTTTCAAAGTAACCGATATTGAATATGATACATGAACATACAGTATCCTCTCAAAAGAAACATTTCAGATGTGTGTTATCTACTGTATAAGTGACACCATTCTGGGGGTCTTTCCTTCCTCTTTTAAATAACACAAACAAAACACATAAAACCTCAAATATTTCAGTTTGAGAAAGGTTAGATTTTTCTGAACGTCCAGATTTAGATTAACACAAAGTAAGAAATACATAATTATAATCACTTAGAAGGAGTTACAGGTGCTGCAATTCCTTATTTACTGCATATATACAAAGTACTATAACTTCATGTTCTACTTTTTGTTTTCATTTAGAAGATGGTTGGGGTCCACAGAGATTTTTTCCTATAGACATGACATTCAGAATAAAATAGCTTCATTGCCTCCTGAGGAATACACTGTAATTTCAGCACAGCGGAAATGTGTTGTCCTGATTTATCTACAATTAAAGTTCAAAGCCATTGGAGAGTAAACAATGCATACATAGTCAGAGATATCACCATTAATGTTCGAAGATTTTCTACACTAACAGATATTGAATAAAACAATCACTCTTTATTAATAAAAAGTCCCATTTATTTCAAAGTCATTTCATCAACAAAGTTTACAATTCTGCATTGTGTGGGAGTAGACTCCCAACAAAAACATGAATAAAACATTTATTACAATAATTGCTCAGTGTCCAATTCCCCACAGAATGTGAACGCATTCCACTCACTTAGGTTGGAGAATAACAAGGTGGTGTACAGAAACAATAAATGAGTTTGTAAGGCCTCCCCTGCCTTACTGAAATACTGTGTAGAGAGAAATCCACAAGAATCCAATGTGGTTTTAGGATAATCCCATCAGAACTGCTACAGTGCAACGCTACTACAGAACACCCAAGCCTGTTAGCGTTGATGAGAGCCTATGGTGATGGAAAGGTTAAGATGACAAGAGAGTAGAGCAAGCCTTCTTCTTAAAAAAAAAATCAACACACTTACTTCTATTGTGCAAGACAAACAATTTAACAGCCTGCTGCCAACAGAACACCACATCTAATTTGCATTAACTAACAAAAACTATTCATACAGACAACTAAGTCAATATTTTCATCACGGAAAACACCTCTCCTGGTTTATGTCTTTTTATAAAGCTCTGAAATGAGTCCATTTGAAAAAATATTTTTTTCTATGATAGTCATACACGTCTGAGTTGCCAATATTAAATATTATGGACACTCTTAAGATAATACTGAGCATATATGCACATCTGGTACCTGTCCTGTCCTAATAACCTCCTGGTTTATGAGTGCCACACTGGCAAAACTTACACACACTAGCATAAGCTACTTTATAGCCAGTTTTATAGCCAAGTTGTAAGTATTCTCTCATTATTTAAACATGTTTTACTTGTCAGCTACTCTGTCATCAATATGGAGCAAACTTCTGCCTCTCAGATTTTTTGATGCCAGAAGTTTGCATTTTTGCAGTGTAAGGGGATAAACCCTGTGTTAGGCTGGAAGCAGCAGCTGGGTGGACAGCCAGGACAGGGAGAGTTTTCATGCCAAGCAGACTGGAAACAGGGACGGCGTAGTGTGGGTTTTGGATGGTTGATAAGGTGGAGGGAGTGTGGACGTTAATGGTGGGGGCTGGGGATGTGGCTGCCAAGACAGCCATAGAGGTAGCAGCAGTGGAGGCAGTGGGAGACTGAGAGAAGCTCATGTTGAAGTCAACTGGGGTCGCAGAGGAAGCGGCCTGCATGGTGTATTTAGCCATCTCTAAGCTGCAGGTCAGGATGTTTGGAGGGGGAGATTAGATGGTGAAAAGTTAAAAGGAGAAGGTGAAAAATAAAAGGGGGGAAAACAGGTGAGATAAAGGAGCAGGGGGATGAGAGAGAGGAGAAAACACAAGAATCAAAGAAGGAATGTGTTAAAAAAAATAAAAAAAGCAGAGACAATAAGGATTTTAATGCAGTCAAGAAAATGGAGCAGTGAGATGGAACAAATCCAGCCTAATCCTGATCACATTAAGTTTTGCCCTCATATAAAAGCATGTGTTTGGCTATGTTATCATCAGGCTGAGTTGTGAAACCCTACTAGACTTGACCGCCCTGTGTAATGTCTTACCTGGCATTGATGAGGTACTGGGCTACACTGATGCTGGCTGGAGAGCCTGTGATCGTGACTTGGCGCACGGCTGATCCATCAGTTGCACTGGCAATTTTGATGTGAGCTCCAGAGACCTGGCGAATCTCATTGATCTTGCTGCCTTGTCTCCCAATTATACAACCAATAAACTAGAGGGGAAGAGAGACATGTAAATAGAAAATAAGCCAACGTTTCATAGCTTTTTAGGAATTTGCTTTCAAACAGTATTTTTAAGCCACTATCACAGTAATGTCAGTGTCACTGTCTCTAGGAAGCCATTTACAGAGGACATCCACACTCCCAGTTTTATCATTGTAGTGACAAAAATCATCTTTAAAGGTACTGTTTCTCTTTGTGTACAGTGGATTCTGTAATTATAAGATTGCATGAAACATTTGTTGATGATATTTTTACTCGGTAAATCAGTGGATGCTAATCGGTATCTTCTTATCTTGAAGCAACATTTTGACATTGGGACTACTACATTTACAGTGTCAAATTCCTTGCCAAGAATCTGATTAAAAGGTATCATCATCATGTCTGTATGGTAAAAAGTTTGCTACCATCAGCAGTTGGTTAGCTTAGCGCAAGTACACAAAACGGAGTGAAACAAATAACTTGGCATGGGGGATACATTGTTTGTTTAAACGGCATAAAAACCAGAGAGTAAAACTATTTAATATATCTGGATACATGGCAAGACTCCAGGAACTCCACTGCTCCTTCCAGATGAATAGACTGGCACATAATCCCCATTTAAACCACCACCTGTCATCTTTTGTACTGATTAAATAAACTGCAGATATAACATGGTAATTAGTGACAGCTTTGACTATCTGTTTCCTCATTTTCAGCCTTTATGTTAAGCTAATGGCTGCTGTTGAATTGTCCCTCAGGATATTACTGCATCAATCATAAGCATCCAGACACGGGCGATATTGATCTTCTCATCTAATGCTCTGTAAGAAACCTTGAACTAGATATTTTAAGATTATCTGTAGAGCTATAGAAAGAAATTCAGTAAACTCTGATTCTTACGATTAAGGGCTACAGAAGCTTTAAAAAAATAATCTCCTATTGTTGTTCCACTGATTTTGTTTTAATAATGTCAGCAAATTCTACCATCACAATGATTGCTGTGCATGCAATCATTTTTATTCATCAAAGTTGACGGCATATGTTACATTCTGCAGCTGAGAAAGTGAAATAGTGAGACGTATGTCCAGAAATTCTTCATTATAATTGGCTTCCTAAAAAGTGTTGAAGAAGAAGCAGGAGGATTATGGGAGCACATTTTAGCACTGTAAACACATTAAACAATGTGGCACTTACATCATTGGGTATTGCCAGCTCTTGTGAACTTGTGGGGGCAGATGCATCCAATCCTGCAAAGTAGGACAAGGAATGCTAACAACAGCAAGGCACTAATGGATTCCACATTTCATGGCATGACAAGTTTCTATTTGACTATCTTATCACTGGTTAACTGCCAAATTAGAAACATGAGAATAGCATGTAGCATTAAAATCTTTCTTGACTGATGCACATACTCTACATACATTTGAAACACATTCTATGAACCTATTTAATATTGAAATTATATTATTCGTTAAAATGTGCATCTGTTAACACACCAACCTTTCCTTTTTGAATAAAATAATGTTTTGTCTTCAGTTAGTTGTGGCAGATTATATGAGTACTCGGGGTTGTTGAGGTCAGGGATGGTCTGGCCAAGACAATGTTAGAATTGGGGGAGAAATGTTGCAGAGGTGGAGGGTGGGGTGAAGAGATTAGGTGTTGCTTTAAGAGAGGGAGATTGGGTAAATGGAGCTGAAAATTTGTGAGGAAATGAGAAATTGTGAGAAATGGTAAAATATTTACTAAATTGTAAATATTTGTCTTATTTTCCACATTTCTCTTTCAGAGAACTCTGCTGTTTTTTTTTAATTGTGTTTAGTGTGTATCATTCTGTCTGCTTCAATCTGTGACATGGTCTCATGGAATATAATTCATTCATTGACTAACTTTAGGATTTTTAAAAGTAAACTAGTCTGGTGGCTAAACCCTTAAACATCTCTGTTCTATTCAGCATTTTTAAAATAGATTTCCGCTACAAAAAACATGCAAACACAGGCAAAGCTTAACATGTAATTTGGTAACAATAACATCTTATAAAAGCCTCCGTATACAAGAAACCTGAGTGAGAGTTGTTAAACTCTGGAAAAAAGGAGACATCCATGATCCTCTCTGAAGTCTGATGTGAAAGTGTTGTTTTGAAGATGTGATTCGAAGAGGAGTGAAGACAGGGGAATAGATGGACTTCCCCAGGGAGCCGTGGGTACGTACCAGGGAAGGTAGGGTTGCTCTGCCCAAGGGAAGGGAGGGGGATATGCTGCATAGCCAACTGGTGAAGCTTGGTCAACTGCAGGGTAGGAAGGAAGTTAGAGCTAACCAATCAAACTGGATTATTTCAGAGGAGCTGACAACTACAATACAGAGCCAATGTGAAGTTCACAAACATCACAGATGGTGTCAGTGTGCAGAGATTCATTTTCTTCAGAAAGCATGCTGGCTTCTCATGACAGCCATCTAGAAATACAGTCATAAGTCTTGCTACAAGCTAAAACTGATCATAAGACGTAATTTCTTTTCAATCATTTGAATCAAAGCATTCTGCTATCTCATGTTAGTGTTAGTAATGTCAACAGATCTGGGTAATTAAAGTTTCATCTTTTCAGAGTAGGGTACATATAGGGTGAAGTGGTGGCTTGGAAGGAGAGGGCAGGAGCAGGTCATTAGGGTCGATGTCAGTCATGATTCAAACAAGCATACTTACATCTTGATGTGCAAAAGCATACTGTCCTGGTATTGCAAAGGCCTATGAGAAATCAGAGAAGAGATGTGGTCATGGGGGAAATGCACACGTATTCTAATGTGTCACAAGAAACTTTAAATTTGTTAGAAAGCTGGAAGAGTAAACTCAGTGCAGCTAGTCCATTTCTGAAAATCCATTCCATTCTCATTTCCATGGCTCTCTAATGTGTATAGATTTGATGGAATTTCATCTAAATGTCATCTGCTGTTTTCTCCCCCTTTGACCATGGCCAGAAATCCAATAACATAGACAGATGTCTGATAGGTCAGAACTGACTGCGCCAAATTCAGGACAGCGATTAGCCAGCTCATGGAAAATATGAGCTTTAGTCACGACATCTTTCAGGTTTCACACCGCTGGGGGAATTATTAATGTAAATGGCGTCTTTCATATTTCTGTCACATTACAACTCGGCTGAATTCAACTCAGGCAATTGCTAATATGATTATTGCCTCCTCTTACAGCGCAACATTAAAGTATGAAGAGCTTATTGCTGTGTAATTACAAAGATGTGTCCCTCTTGCGGTAAAAATATGCCTAATGATCAGTGTGACTCGAAGATCCTATAAAATACAAAGCCCTTCAATTATAATGTTTTTTTGAAAAGTGGTAGCAATCAGAGCCAAGTAACTCGTTTTTGGCCACTTACTTGTGCAGAGTGCTGGGGAGCCAAAACTGCGTGGGCTCCAGGTATAGCCATAGCCTTGGGACGGTAGGGAATTGTTGCTCCTTTTGGTGGAGACTAGAGACACAGCCATGCAAACCAATAAGGGGTAGAAATTCATGCACTGTTACATCGGACAAAAGAAGTGGCTCTGCTGTATTTTATCAACCTTTTTAATTCCCCTGGTGAATCTCTTTATACCACGTGCTTTGGTTGAGAAGGTTGCATGAAACCTTGGACCAAAAACCTATTATGAAAAGAGCTAAAAAAGAATAAAGAATAAAGGAAAGATGTTGTAGACGGGTTTTTTTTAATAGAAAAGGGTGAGGAAATGCTTAACTTAATCTAACCTCTTCCTCTGAGTAACAAGAATAATTTTAAGTTTTAATTTAAGATTTAAAAGCAATTAGATTTTAAAAAAGTAATAATACAATATTATTTAATATTTACCTCTCAGGGGTACTTTAAGAACTACAACAACGACAGCAAAAGAGCCCAACTAATTTACTCAACTACCTCAAGTGACAAAACAAATCATTATGTAATGAAGAATTGTTGAAATATTTGTGGAGAAAACACATTTTCAGTTTTGACAATTTCATCCAATATTGGCAATTAATGTTTCACACAGTTAGAAAAAATAACAATATTTAGAAATAACTGCATGTACATTTTCTTTAGTGACATTAATGCTTCACATCTCACAATCAGCACAAAGCTTCAGTCTTGCAGCAGTAAAATATTTCTGTGACGGAAATATGCTGACTTAATGGTCTTCTTAAAAACCTTCTACCTATCCAAAACAAATTTGACTTGATACCAAAATAGAGTTGTTCAATGTGAGGATCATCTGCTGTGTGACAGTGCTTACCTCCAGCATGACAGAGCAGATGTGTCTTACACACTGAGTAATGGCCTGTGGAGTGCCGGAGATTGTGACAGCCCTCTCTGTGGAGTCCGGCAGCATGTCTCCTGCCACCTGAACCTGAGCGCCTGTGGTCTTAACATCAGACAACAGAAGAAACAACGGCTATTTATTACTGAAAAGAGGACTCCATCACCCAAATTGAAATGCGGTTTCAAGCACCCACAAATTACCCTGAGCACATTTGACATGCAGGGAGCAGCTGCAAGCCAAATAGCAATGTGCTTTCCAATATTTGCAGAGGCGTACACAAATATTGTCCATTCAGAACGAGCCGTCAGTTTCTACCCATCTTTACAGGCATAATCAGTGAGATTTTCACGAGCAGCAACCACAAAAATACACACATTTTAAGGGAAAGCTACAACATGAACAATTTGACTGGAGTGTTTGATACCTGAGGTATGAGGGCAGCAAGGAAAACATAGATGTCCCCATTTGGATGCAAAAAGATGAATGAAAAAAGATGATGGAAAAAAACAAAAACAAAACAGGAATTATACCTCTCTGATTTCTTTGATCTTTGAGCCTCCTTTGCCAATCAGTGATCCGCACTGGCTCCCTGGGAAAACCAGGCGAAGTGTCACAGGTGGCTTGCTTGTCACGTTGCTGTTCGTCATTGCTGCAGTAATATCCTGAGGGAGAAATCAAAATATGTTTTTCACAACTGTAAGAATGTCAACTTTTTTTGACAAGTACCATTTTTTAAAGAAGAAAAAGGTCATGCAGTGTCCTTCAGACTAAAGTAAACATTTTCAAAGGGTCTTTACTTGATTCCTACAAAAACATTTAAATTTAGTATCAGTATTTGAAGGTTAAAATTGATTTTTTTTTTTTTTGCACATTTGTTTTGCTTTACCTCCTCAAACTTCTGTGCGATCATGGAGAAAGCTCTGAAAATGCCTTCTGTTGGCCCTGTGATGGTAACTATTCTCTCCGGTGATGATCCCTCCGATATGTTGATTCGCGCACCACTCTAGAAATACAAATCCACAATTATTCCTACCACAATTTGTTGTAATTGATCTGCCTGAACACATAAATTATACGAGTTTCCACATTATGGGCGTCAATGCTTACCTCCTCCCTCATTTTCTTTACTGTTTCTCCTTTCTTGAATCATGCAAGGAAATTAAAACAGAAGTACTGGTTAGTTTTACAAAGAGAGAAAAAAGGTAAATCAATAAATGCAATTATCAAATTTACCTTTCCAATGATGCTGCCTACTTCCTGCGAATAGACAGATAACAATGATTATGCAAGTGTCAGCACAACAGATTTTCTCCAAACAGCTTTTCTGATTTGGACATAAATGACGTTCTTGCAGCCTATTAAGCAACTTGCTTTAGGGTTGATTATTGTTGTGCATTACCTTTCCATGCATCAGCAGCCTCAGTGTCAGTGTAACATTCAGATTTCCATCTGAAGCCATGTCTTCCTTGTCAGACATTGTGCGTTTTCCAACCTTTAAGTAAGCACTCTGCAATGAGAAAGAAACTAATTAGGAAAGTGTCAGTTTTTAACAGGTGATTTAGCCTTTCAGTTGGTTTCAACATAGTTTCAAAGTTAGATGAGTTTAGAGAAAAGCTTCATATTTTAACCGGCTATAAATACATTTTTGGTTATTTTTGCAGTGTGAAAGATTTGATAAAAATTGTCAGCTGCTTGAAAAAGCCAAACTAACATTTTAGAAAGTTTTTCTTCACGGGAGTGATGCTCTCTGAAGAGTTGCAAGATGTTGTTGTCTTCTGATCGTGTACTTGTGAGCTGGGTGAGATAAGCTAATCAGTGAAATCTTCACATGGGACTGTGTCTTTAGTTCCAGCTTAATAGAGGTTGTGTAAGATAAGATACAAAGGAGGACACTTGTGCTGTGGAGACCTGAGAATCAAGTGATGTGTGTGTGACTGTCTCCTAATATCACACTGACACCACACAATGTCTGCTCTATGTTGGCTCTGTATCCAATCCATCACATTTGCAGAACAAATAAAGAATGTTTCAATACAGGGTAGGGAGGACAGTTTATTGCATTCTGACAGACAGATGGAAGACTGGAAGAAGGAACATGGTCGATTTGTTTGTTGGATTATCATAGTTCTGAGATGCTTTCACAGTTTATTTTCAATGCCGGACTAGATACTTTGAACTTCCCCTTAAAAGGATAGATTTTCTTCTAAAGCTTAGCATTTAATTGATTCTTCCAAAAGACAATTAATGTAGTTCAAAAATTAAGTTATTATAAATGAAGTAAGTTAACTAAATGAAAAGGCAGTCTGATTAAACTTAACATGCATTTATTTTTTGTTAGACATGCTGTCTCAAACAAGCTTTTAGACAATCTAACAACTCAAGCCTGCTGTCAACTCAGCACATACTCATTGGTTCCATTTTTCAAGACCAGAAGTCACAGCTTGGTATCAATATGTGAACAATAGGGATGGACCATGATGTTCAAATACTGAAATACAGTAGTCATTCATCCATAGAAAATTTAAGTTTTCATGTAGCTTTTATCACATTTTAAAAATGTATTTTTATTGCCACCTGGTTTGCAATACATTACTATAACCAGACAGTGTCAGTAGTTTTTGCTAACCACCATTAGATAAAAAAATAAAATAAAAATCAGTAGTGTCAGGTGAAACCAAGTGGAGACTTTGGGTGTTAATAAATAAAGCCAATGTGGAAGTGCAAAAAACTTGAAAGATCCTCAAGTGTTGGCGAGAGGCTGACTCTGAAAGCAATGGAAATCACATACACATTAAATATCCAATGATAGCAGAAATTAACAAGTTTACAGTCTGATACAGCCAATGAAATGGATCATGTCTTTATCGGGGCACATTTTATGGGGGTGGGAGGTGACTCATCCTTATTGATTTTCCGAAGGATAAGAGTTGTTCATAATTATGCGTGTGGCTGATCTGACTGATTGGCGGGAGGGTGAAGCTTTTTGTCAAGACGCTTAAGACCAGACTCAGCTGAGCTCTTTGCTCATAGGTTGACTGAAAGTTCAGTTGAGACAGCATTTTCAATATAGTAAAGGACCAATGGGCTCCCAGAGCTCCCTCTCAGAAACAAATGGGTGAAGTCCAAATATTTACACTCTATGGGTAACACAACACAAATAGAGCGATAGTAGAAATGCTTGTATTCTATCTGCATTTCTGAACTTAAGAAACATCTTTTCTACTCATCATTAAATGATGGATTATGTCAATAATATTTGCCTCAGTGTTTGAAGTAGATTATTTTTTAAGTTAAAACTTCCATGATGCAATGCTAAATCTGTGAGACTAGTCACAACTCATTTTCATTATGGGCGAGCATGAAGTTAACAAACTCATACTCCTTTGAAAATTCTCCAGTGACTTTTCGAAAAGTAATTTTCTTCGAGCTACTTGTTAGAGACTCCTGCCATAGACTGCATAAAAACAAGGAAGTAGTGTCAGTGACATCATCCATTGGTTTCTCCAGTGGACTTCAAGAGGCCATCGTTGGCTGTCACCAATTTGAAAATGTCATCTCAACTATCTTTTTGTAATCAAGTCAATCTTTTGTGCCCACATATCAATCAGCTCAGCAATGACCCTTATTTAAAATGACTATTTTTCTTCATAAAATTACAATGGGTAAGTTATCAGAAAAAAAATCATCCCTACAGTGTGTGTGGATCATGCATCAATAAGCTATGTAAAGGTATTTCTGCAGTACAAATTGCATTTTTTGAATAGGTGTGTATATGTGATTTACGCTGCTTTTACAGCCAGCCTCTTGTAGACATTGAGGTAAAGGCAGTTTTTTACACTTCTGCATTGGCTTGATATTTCCAAATAGGAGTTTGCTGCTTGAGGCTAACACAGTTTGCCTATATACCCAAACAAATCAGTAATTACAGAAATCTCCATTCAGTCTGCCATTCCACACCATTAAAAGGGAAAAAACAGAGTGTAGATATGGGTAAAATAAGACAATACCAATTAAAGCACAAGTGTGAGTACAGCTAATATCGTGATACAGTAGTTGTTCGATGTACTGTGTCAATAGAAGTGTAAAAACAAGCAAACAAAACGTGATTTTCCGACAGCTGAGAAAAGCGTACAATGAGATATTGTTCTGCCACATTCCACTGTTGATAATCTACACAGAGCTAAAGGACTTAGTTTCAACAATATCATAAATACATGGAGGAAGTCTTTCTAACAACAAAAATGAAAAACTATTGTCTCCTTTGTGTATCAGTATATAGTAACAGGGGATACATCAAATAAACAGCACCAGTGCTGTCTAATCCTATAGGCTGGGATTTGTTTAGTTAATGCTAAAACCCTTTTGACCCATTTCTGTCACCTCTTGCACATCAGCACCCACTCAAGACTCCTGAACAAAAACAGTGGCGAACAACAGCACCCATGGAGAACAAATGATAAAACAGATAATCTACTGAAACCCCGCACCCAGGACACTGAAAGGCAGAAATGTGGCACGACAATAAAAAACTTGATGTTTATCCTTGAGCGAACTTGAGAACAGTGTCTATGTGGATTATTTGAGGGATATTAGAAAAGTCCAAATGTGAACTGAAAAAACGAATATGTTTTTAGCTTCCTGAAAATTGAAAGAAAATATTATTTGCTTTATTGGATTAAAGTGCTCCAATCTTCAAACAAATGTCTAAATACATTTTTATTCAAACAATGGTGCATACATACAAAATACTGTATCTTTACTGATTAACATAATGATTTTATTTATTCCGTTACTGTTCATATTTCAAAGATCTTTTTAAAACCTTGATACAACTTTGAGATTTAGAGTACAAAGAAAAGGCATGTACAACACAGCAGACTACAGAAAAACAAGCAGCTCCAATTAATTCAACCCTAATGGGAGTCAGGAGTTGTGCATTAAAACTTTTTCAGCTCTCTTGACATGAACAGAGCCAAAATGTGAGGCTAAATTTAAAGTTTTACACAGACATTCAGTATGCCAAAACCCCAACACTCATTAAACTGCAACAATGTCACTAGCAAAAAACTAGTTGGTGGAAAGTTTCATTGAGAGGCCTGTGAAACAAGAATCATTAGTATAGCACTGACCTTATAAACAACACACTTCCTGCTCTTCTTTATTTCTGCTTTCCACCAAAATGAGGAGCCTTAAAGTTCGCAGTCCGTGTTCAGTGATGGCCCCTTTTGTTGTCAGTTATCCACAGAGTGGACAGATGGTTCCCTTTGCCCTCAGACCGGCTGGAGCAGAGGCTGGCTTTGCTATTAGTCCCTCAGCTTAGCTCAAGATAAGCCCCTATGCAGGGCAAGTGAACCCGCATCCCTTGCCTAATTCTCCCTGTCACAGCTACCAAAGAGGCGTTCCTCCGCACGGAGATCCACGAGCTGAAGAGGCCTGAGGGCAGGGCAAAGAGCCTCTTTGACTGGACACTGTCCAACACTGATAGTGCAGGCTACACTTACAGCCCCCAACAAAAAGTCAGAACTGTCTCGCTTTTTGCAGAAACAAAACACATAGAGACTCAGAAGAGAAGCTTTGTGAACCAATGTTGCCCTGGGACTGAAAACGCTGCATGACTGGTGTGTTCTTCATTAGATTTTCAAAGAACTTCCTGTCTGCACAGGGCCGGATTTTCTCTAAAAATAAATCTCCCTGTATGAAATCAGCGCTTCCAACAAGAAACCCTACTAATTGAGGGCTGGGAAGGACAATGTGGTGTTTGAGGTATTTAGTGATGTTAAGCACAATGTCTTCATGGGGTGCTTCTCCCCCCTCCCTGCCTCTGCCCTCCCCCACACCAAGCCCTTTTGCCCTTGTAATGAGGCCATACTGGATACAATACAGCCCTTCTGCACAGAAAAAAAAAACAGTTTTCTAGTGAGCTTCAAAATTGTGAAGGAAATGAATCAGTGAAGCATAAGTGGCATATTTAATTACTATTCAGTGTGTTGAACGAGGACAATGATGGCTGCTGTGAAGGCCTCATGGCCTTCGATCAGACATCTAAGCGGGCCACATGACATTCACTAGACAACTAGGGTTTCAATTTAACTTTTAAGTGTCATTTCTATGATTAAAAGGACTAAATGTTCTGACAACAATCAAAAGATGAAGGTATTCTTTGATAAGTGAAGATATTTTTGCACTTCTAAATTATCTAAGTGTATTTTTACCCTCGTTAAACAAAGTTTGATTAGGATTATTGGTTGAGAAATGAAGGTCAACAGAAGTTCAGCAAAGCTAAATAAAACTTACTTTTTGTTACAAAACGGTGAGAAGAATCAGCTGTCAAGGGCATCCCACCTGACAAAGTATGTGACATTTATTTCTTTCCATTTAGAGACCATGATAAGATCAGGCATTTCATGCAAATCACTTGGGAATAATTTCCTCTCCTTCATGTACCCTGTATATAAATGAGATTAAAGAGTCTTGGATTACATGTAATGAGTTTTTGTGAAGTGATTATCAGGACTTGTAAGTAAAGAGTTACAAATAGGAGCAGAAATGATAGGGAAAAGGTCACTAATTATGCATAGATTAAAAAAATAGTACTTGAAAAAAATGATATCCACTACTTTTTTCATTATCATTGTTAGCTGAAATAACTCTGCAGGTTTAGTTGAAAAATAATAATTTTACATTGGTAAATTGTAAACTAATCAATGTTTTATAGGCTATGCTAATTGCATTCAACCGATTTCCTCCTGCATCTATACCTCCTGCGCCAGTGAGGATAAGAGTCAGGGATTTTATATAAAGGGATTACTTTATGGAGTGATTACTGAGACAGCCTGGTGTAATCTGCTACAGTAACTAAAGGCACATTTTCTTGGTAGAAAAAGCTTTTGAAAGGGGGAATTTGTTATAGTTGCAATTCTTGTAAACCAGCAATAAATGGTTTAGACTGATACAAATCATTTAGTTCTTTCATCAATGTCTTTGCTTTATTTAACTTCACGCCATGGTATTTGAAGACACATCACTTTAATTTCTGGACATTAGATGTTCTGATGAGAACTGGAAGATGACGGCAATTCTGTGCAACACTTTTGAGGCCTTGGATTTGGGTCGAGGAAATTAAATATATATCAATGAAAATAGAAAGAAATAGAAAGAAAGAAAATATGTATGTGTGTGTGTGTGTGTGTGTGTGTGTGTGTGTGTGTGTGTGTGTGTGTGTGTGTGTGTGTGTGTGTGTGTGTGTGTGTGTGTGTGTGTGTGTGTGTGTGTGTGTGTGTACATATATACATATACACACATATATGTATATATATATATGTGTGTATATATATATATATATATATATACACTCAACAAAAATATAAACGCAACACTTTTGTTTTTGCTCCCATTTGTCATGAGATGGACTCAAAGATCTAAAATTCATTCCAGATACACAATATTACCATTTCTCTCAAACATTGTTCATAAATCTGTCTAAATGTGTGATAGTGAGCACTTTTGCTTTGCTGAGACAATCCATCCCACCTCACAGGTGTGCCACATCAAGATGCTCATCAGACACCATGATTAGTGCATAGGTGTACCTTAGACTGTCCACAATAAAAGGCCACCCTGAAATGTGCAGTTTTTGCTTTATTGAGGGTCTGGGGACTCAGAACCAGTCAGTATCTGGTGTGACCACCATTTGCCTCATGCAGTGCAACACATCTTCTTCGCATAGAGTTTATCAGATTGTCAATTGTGGCCTGTGGAATGTTGGTCCACTCCTCTTCAATGGCTGTGCGAAGTTGCTGGATATTAGTGGGAACTGGTACGCGCTGTCGTATACGCCGGTCAAGCACATCCCAAACATGCTCAATGGGTGACATGTCCGGTGAGTATGCTGGCCATGCAAGAACTGGGACATTTTCAGCTTCCAAGAATTGTGTACAGATCCTTGCAACATGGGGCCGTGCATTATCTTGCTGAAACATGAGGTGATGTTCATGGATGTATGGCACAACAATGGGCCTCAGGATCTCATCACGGTATCTCTGTGCATTCAAAATGCCATCAATAAAATGCACCTGTGTTCTTCGTCCATAACAGATGCCTGCCCATACCATAACCCCACCACCACCATGGGCCACTCGATCCACAACATTGACATCAGCAAAGCGCTCACCCACACGACGCCACACACGCTGTCTGCCATCTGCCCTGAACAATGTAAACCGAGATTCATCCGTGAAGAGAACACCTCTCCAACGTGCCAGACGCCATCGAATGTGAGCATTTGCCCACTCAAGTCTGTTCTTTGGTTATGCAAACCAATTGTTTCAGCAGCTGTCTGAGTAGCTGGTCTCAGACGATCTTGGAGGTGAACCTGCTGGATGTGGAGGTCCTGGGCTGGTGTGGTTACACGTGGTCTGCGGTTGTGAGGCCGGTTGGATGTACTGCCATATTCTCTGAAACGCCTTTGGAGACGGCTTATGGTGGAGAAATGAACATTCAATGCCCGAGCAACAGATCTGGTTGACATTCCTGCTGTCAGCATGCCAATTGCACGCTCCCTCAATGCTTGCGCCATCTGTGGCATTTTGCTGTGAGACAAAACTGCACATTTCAGGGTGGCCTTTTATTGTGGACAGTCTAAGGTACACCTATGCACTAATCATGGTGTCTGATGAGCATCTTGATGTGGCACACCTGTGAGGTGGGATGGATTGTCTCAGCAAAGCAAAAGTGCTCACTATCACACATTTAGACAGATTTATGAACAATGTTTGAGAGAAATGGTAATATTGTGTATCTGGAATGAATTTTAGATCTTTGAGTCCATCTCATGACAAATGGGAGCAAAAACAAAAGTGTTGCGTTTATATTTTTGTTGAGTATATATATATATATATATATATAACATTGAAATCATTGCAATGACCACTTTTCAGATAACATTTTAAAAAAAGAAAAAAGAAAACTGAGAGAGAGGTTTCCCTAAATTTAAGGATGCGCTTCATATTTTACATGCTACTGTCATCATAATGGTAGCGTTAGTATAAATTGTCAGGTTTGATGGCCTGCTGTCACTCATTACATTATAACAATCTCCTATTACCACGGTTAGTTACAGCCTTAAGTGCAACGTATGCCCAAAGCATAGCAATCCCTTTCTGACATTTTTTTTCAGTGTATTTTTATTACATCATTGAGTCATATTGTCAATATAGGCCATATATAGGTAATATCACTCAGACTGAAGTTGTGTGGCTAAAGTTGAGTTCCAGTGTTGGGTTTTTGCACCAGCACGGATTTTGGATCACTTTCAGCTCCATTTAAAGTGTTAATCAAAACTTTCAAATGTTTTTTACTTATTTCTCAGAAATATGCCTAAAACCTCTTTTTTCTCCTAAGAAACAGATAAAGGTTACAGTAATGCATTGCAAAATCACGCGTATTACTGATAAAACACGGAAATATGTTTTGATGAAAAACATAACGTCAGCATGTTTGCACACTATTTGAGGTAAACTAATGTTCCCGAGGATATAATGTTGTTGTAATATTTAGAGTCTAGTTGACGTCAGATGTAGTAACAAAGTGGCCAGTCACGTGACTTTTCTCAGCAGTTTCCTCGAGTGTGAAAATCGTCTCGTCGGTGGAAGTTTGCTGGCTCTCACGTCTTGCTCGTGTAACAGACCTACTATTATGTCAAGAGTCATGCGTGCATGAGGTCGTTGAAGCTCTGCTGTACACCGGACTTAGACCCCGAGCAATGTCAATATGTGTCATTATGGTGTTTTGACCACACGCCTCTAACTGCAGCCTCGCCTTGTGCCTCTGTACAGCGGGAAGCGATCCATGGATTTCCTTAAACTTTGCACTTTTGAAGCTTTTAAACAGGTCTGGAAACATTACAGTTATGGGGGAAACTTTGATGACATGATTGAGCAGGAGTTCAAACGAATAAAAGGTTTGTGAATCTGACATAATGCTGTTGTGACAGACTACTCGACGCCACGAACTGACAGCTTGCATGCATGTTGTTTTTTTGGAAACAGGAATAACATATCTGGATCATGCAGCAACAACTCTGTACCCTGAGTCTCTGATTAGGGACTACTCCCAGGACATTTCCTCTAATGCGTATGGTGAGAAACCTCACAGAAAGGTTTTATAATTTAACGAGTTTATTATTTTCATTTGGAAATAAAACGATAAAAAAAAAAACATTGCTTCATGTCCCAATAGGAAACCCTCACAGCCATAACCCCAGCAGTGGATTGACACATGACACCATTGAGAGGGTCAGATACAGGTAATGTCGATCATAAGCCTTTTAAAAAGGGTCCATGTCTCCTTTGAACAGCACTTTGCTGGAACAACCGAGTAAAAAAAACACATTTTCTTACAGGATATTGCAGCATTTCAACGTGACCCCTGAGGAGTACTCTGTGATTTTTACTTCGGGTTGTACAGCAGCTCTCAAATTAGTGGCTGAGAGCTTCCCCTGGAGGCCACAGGCTGAGGGTGAAGCAGGGAGTCACTTCTGCTACCTCACTGACAACCATACTTCCGTAGTTGGCATAAGAGGGCTGACTTCAGGGCGGGGGGTTGTTACCATGCCTGTCTTGCCTCAGGAAGTGGAAAACAGAGCGAAGGATGCAGCTCAAGGTGAAGATGTTGTTTGTGAAACACCGCACCTCTTCTGTTACCCAGCACAGAGCAACTTCTCCGGGCAGAAGTATCCCCTGAGCCATGTGAAAGGCATCCAGTCGAGAAGCCTTTACCCAGCGTGCGACCACCAAGGCCGGTGGTTTGTGCTGCTCGACGCGGCCTCTCTTGTCAGCTGTTCCCCTCTAAACTTACAGGACTGCCCTGCTGATTTCATTCCCATCTCCTTCTACAAGATGTTTGGCTTCCCTACAGGTCTGGGGGCGCTTCTTGTCCACAACGACACAGCAGGCATACTGAAAAAGACTTATTTTGGAGGAGGCACAGCAGCAGCATACCTTTCTGGAGATGATTATTTTGTTCCTTCTTTAAACATTTCTGACAGGTAGTGTATGTTTGTGTTACCCTCAAAGGGTCTCTTCTTTTGTCTTAAAGCTCAAATATTCTATAGCTATTGCATCCTTCTTAAATGCAATGTTTTCTTGCTCCCTGATAAAGATTTGAAGATGGAACCGTCTCTTTCTTGGACATTATTGCTTTAAATCACAGTTTTAATAGTCTCTACAGGATCACAGGTACCACAGCAGAGCATGCTGATTCATAAGCAAACATCTAAATAATTTAATAAATTATTCATTAAAAGTTGTTGACAGAAAATCAAAATCATGCCTGTTTACATTCCTCTTTGCTTCTAGGGGGCATGCACAACATCCAACAGCACACGTTTGGCTTGGCACGTTACACTTACATGCTGCTGTCAAGTCTTTGCCATGGCAACGGGAGACCAGTGGCGCTGATATACACTGAAGGACAGTTTGAGAGTCCAAGCACACAGGGTGCAATCCTCAACTTCAACCTTATGGATTCTCATGGGCAGATAATTGGATACTCTCAGGTGCACTCAATAAATTGGGTTTATTTCTTTTCCACAGCTGTTTAATTACTGCATGCCTATGCATAGGCGGTACTGGGGAATATATAAACAATTCCTATTTTTCCCTGCAGGTGGACAGAATGGCTAGTCTTTACAACATTCATGTGAGAACAGGCTGCTTCTGCAACACTGCAGCCTGTCAGTTATTCCTCGGGATCACGGATCAGCAGATGCGGAAAAACCTGCAGGTAAGAGATCATGGGATAAAATACTCAAAAGTCTGTATGTGTCTATAGGAAAAAAAAAAAAAAACATTGTCTTCTTCTACTCAAGGCTGGCCACGTCTGTGGGGACAGCATCGACCTGGTAGATGGCCAGCCAACCGGATCTGTACGAGTGTCTTTTGGCTACATGTCAACATTTGAAGACTGTCAAAAGTTCCTGAACTTTGTTGCTGAGTGTTTCATAGAGAAACCCGTCACAGTGGACCAGGACAGACTAGAAAAGCTAAAAACAGTCACAGCAGCACCTCAGGGCTTACGTGAACACCATCAAATTAAAATCTG
This sequence comes from Symphodus melops, assembly GCF_947650265.1. Taxonomy (NCBI): domain Eukaryota; kingdom Metazoa; phylum Chordata; class Actinopteri; order Labriformes; family Labridae; genus Symphodus; species Symphodus melops. The sequence goes on from NC_136705.1 coordinate 5,160,325, forward strand.
CAATGTAGAAAAATATAAAATGGATGAGTGGGAGAAGCCTATAGAGGCATCACAGGGGGGATTTGGAGACAAAAACTCAAACAGCTACAAGGAGGCTCATACTCTGACCAACATCTACATCTATCCCATCAAATCATGTGGTGCATACGAGGTTTGAGGATTATACCCACACATTTCTTTCTGTCACATTTTCTCTCTCTGCTGTTTTATTTCTTCAATCTTTGTTGTGATTTCATTTTTTGCTGTCCTTTATGCAGGTCCATGACTGGCCAGTAGGACCGCTTGGTTTACTATACGACAGGGGCTGGATGGTGGTGAATGGAAACGGTGTGTGTCTGAGTCAGAAGAGGGAGCAGCGTTTATGTCTCATTCACCCACAAGTTCAGCTGCCCTCAAACAAATTGCTCCTGCAAGCATCAGGTCAGACAGTCAGCCAGCGGCTCACTGAAAACAACAACTCTCTGCTTAACCAAAAGGAATGCCCATCAGTTGGATTTCTGCTACAAATGCTTTTTGTTACAGTTTTTTTTTTTTTTTGTATTGCCCTGCAGGGATGGATACAATTTCGCTTCCTCTGGAAAAAAACACTCAAATACGCACAAGCTATCGAGTTTGTCAAAGTAAAGTTTGTGGTGACAGGTGAGCTGGCATCATGAAAAGCAGCTTCTGCAGGAAATGCTGTGCCACATGTCATTTGTTAAGCATGTTTTAGTCATAGCAATGCATTTTCCCACTTCATTGTTTTTGTAGATACCCTTCTAGAGTGGATAGCATTATAAGGCCTCCAACTCTCCTTTTTCACAAGGTCACATTTATGTTTTTTTACAGAACATACAAACAATAAGCAGAGGTGATATCAATCTCCTTCAATATGTCTGCATGATAAGCCAAAAGTTTAAAAACAGCTTTTCCTCTTGCGATTCTTGAATAAGTTATTGCACTGTATAGTAAGCAGCATCAACCTCTTTAGATTTCCCTGGGGGTCCCTCTGAACATAATCCTCATCCCTCCTCCAGGGTGGAGACTGTCGACTGTGGGGATGAGGCTGCATCATGGCTTTCAGACTTCCTTGGACAGCCATGCCGCCTGATAAGACTAAGTCCTGATTTTACCCGAGAAATGAAGAAGAGGCCAAGTGGAGGTAACAATATAACCCTTTAATCTGTATTGTCTTGCTGTTATTTGTTTACTCTGGATTTTGTTGTGTGTTCATGACCAGTGCAAGGTTTCATTTAACTCATACATTACATTAGTTTTTAGAAATCTTGAAATTTTGGCAAAACAAATCAGTGGAAAGATGATGAGTAAATAAACAGATAAAACATGGCAAAAAAAATTACACATGGGATGATCTGCAACACCTAAAACCAGCTATTATAATTAAAAGTCAATGTGAACATGCAAACAAATAAAAAAAGTTTCAAAAGAAACAGCACCTAATATATAAATAAGATCAATTATTAAAGCTATGTTTTATTGATTAGAATAACCCAAAGAACTACTGAATTATTTAAACAGCGAATACACAGAATAACAAGTTAAATAGTTACTTTCAACTATACCAAATTATAACCATTTGAATTCACAGTTGATAAAACGCAACCTGATCACTGACCATTTAAGTGTAAATGAACAAAAGCTACAGTATGTTACATTTGTTTGTCACATTTTGGTTAAAGGGATACTTCACCTGTTGAAACATGAATCTGTCTTGAAATTGGGTCATGTGAAACACATTTGAAGTTGGTGCCTTTTTGCCTGAGAAAAGGCAGAAAATGTATTTTTTGGCACATGTGGGTGAAAGACAACAACTCCCAGAATGCACAGGACTGGAGGCCACTCCCTTTCAAGCAGGGTGCTCTATTCACTGTCTGTCTACAACTCATACGGCCGTTCCTCAACTGATTCCGAGATTTCTTTTCGAAGAATTTGGCATCTTAGAAACTCCTGGCAGCAAACAGACTCTTTGTCTGTGTCCATAGGTAACCAGTGGCAGCACCTACACCACTAGACTGCCCCAGCTTGAGCTGGCCGAGGCTCCTCGTCCTCACTGCTGCCATCGATTGGGTGGTCAGCCGAGGCACAAGACTCTGCCTGTCGGCAGCAGCCGCCTCTTGTTCCGAGGTCCAGTTGATCAGCATCAACTGCTCGTCACTATATTGCAGCTTGCTGAAATAGCCATGAACATCCGATTTCGCCATCGTCCGTTCTATTTCTCCAAAGAGCCTGTTCACATAGCTTCCTAGCAAATGGTGGATGTTGCTTTTAGATTCTGGAAGTGAGGTCCCACCTACTGATCTCTAATTGGTCTGTAACTTCAGTGGGTCAAAAACATGAGGAGCTAGCATATAGTTTGACCCCTCTAACCAAAGCCGACTCCCATGATGCAAAATGACTATTTTTCATCAGAGGCTCCTTTTCGGACAAGAAATACAGAGCTTCATGTCTCAGGGGAAACTGAGGGCGTGATGCACAACCATTCAAAAATACAAAAACATAAAAACAATGGTTCTGCTCTATGCAGCTTTGAAATGCCCCCCAGGGACAAATAACCTTTTTCAGTTGAAAGTCTGAATAGTAAATAATGCTCCTGTGAATGTTTATTTCCTCTACATGACATGTTGTCTGCAGAAGGGCTTGGGTCCTATGTGCCCATGTGTGGGTAATATATATTCACAGGAGCATTATTTACTGTGGATATTTTCACTCGTTTTTTTAGATGTATGCATGCAGCCATAGCATTCAGTTCACTACTTCAAATGGTCTGAAGTAATGTCTTACATTTTCAATAGAAAGAAAGCCATCTCAATTCGGTTATGCTATCGTCACAGTAGAGCCAAGCTCTCTCAGTGACTCCATGGACCCAAAAATAAAAAAACAGCAATTAGCTGCTGTTGTTCTCTGTAAGCGGAGATCAACCGAAGAGGAAGTTAAAAATGCTTAGATAGCAGGTAGAGAGAGGCACCTCTGTTATGCTTTCGCTGAAAATTTGGCCCCAATCCCTCACAATGAAACAAGTCTACAGGTTTAACACAACCAACTGAGACAGGCCGTGAATGTCTCATATTTCACATCAGTTTACCGTTTGCTTAGAGCAAAGTTATGTGTGAAAAGTTACGTAGTGCATCTTTAAGATAACAACATGTGTCCTTTACGTGTCACTAATAATGTCTGAGTCAAACAACCAATCAGAGAAAGCTTTCATTTACCAGCGACTCAGTGAGGAGAATGTTTTGGTTGCTAGCAACGTTCATTGTGTATTGCAAGCGATCAGTTACTTCACTGCTCAAAACGTGCTGGGATAGCAACACACACCACGCTGGCATGGCAACTTTTTATCAGTCTTCCTCATTAGGTCAGAATCATAATAATGTTTGGAACATGTCAGTGGTTAAATGATTTTTTATTTCCTAAGTTGAAGAAATCTAGTTCTGTTTTTTTTATCATCAGTTTGTTTTAGTCAGTTTGAGTAGCTCTGTCTTTTTTAAATGTCATAGACCCTCTTTTAGTCCCTGATAACGGCCAGACTCGCCTACAAAAAAGATCTTCAATTTGAGTCTACCTGATGGTAATAAACAGCCAATGTCTTTGTAAGCAGGCTTTCCATTAAATATTTTCAGGTTTACCTTCACAAGCATGTGAAGGTAAACCTGATGATATCAACAACATTATTCTGGCATCTGAAGGGACTACACAACTGTTTACACAGTGTGAGCACTTCCCCTCATGATAAGTACACAGACCTTGTGTATTTCCCTTTCATGACTATATATGAATTAGGCCATTTTCTATCAAAGCTGCCTCAATCAGCAGGACATAATCTCAGCCTAATGTACTTCATGTTTCATCAATATGATGAAAAACATATTTCTTAGATTGAACGATTAAACCAATTCCCTTCCTAGTAATTTATTTGTGAATAGTTTCTAAATTAAAAAGATTGATTATATGTTATATAGATACATTCATTTTTATTACTTATCAATTGCATCTCAAGCTTTGTTAAGGATGCAATTAAGTTACCTGTTGTTGTTTTTGGGGCACTATTTTTCTTACACTATTTTTCACTGAATTGAAGATATTCGATTTTGCATTTTATGGACAGATTGTAACCTTTAAAGATTAGATTGATTTTCCTGCTTAATATGGTAAATACAGATGTTGCCATTTTTATTCACATCCATCTCTTACTGTTGGGCATATTTTAGAGTGTACATTTTAATCTCTGTCGTACTATTACATGCTCTTTTGTCAGGTAGAATTTACTGGGGTAATATAAAGCTTTTCCATTCTAGCTGCCACCTCCACGTCCCTCTCCCTGGTGAATGAGGCTCAGTATCTCATGATCAACCGTGCCAGTGTGGAGCTCATTCAGAAGCTAATGAGCTGCAGGTTTGAACACATCAGGATGTCTGTACATTTACATTACAGTGAATCATTTACAGAAGTGAAAATTTCCCGTTCCCTTTCTCAGGGAGGTCGATTCTGAGGGCAACCAGATCCTCGACACACAGAATGTCATTAGCCGCTTCCGAGCCAATTTAGTCATCGCTGGAGTAGAACCATTCGAGGAGGATAATTGGTCACACTTGATTATTGGCAACACTGGATTTGTGGTGAGCTGAAGATTTGAGATAAATGGGACAAGCTTTAAATGCATCAAGAGAAGATTTATGTAATTGAAATGTGCTCCCTGTGTGATTAACATGAAGGTAACAGGTCAGTGTGGAAGATGCCAGATGGTTGGAGTGGACCAGGAAACTGGGACCAGAACAAAAGAACCGCTTATGTCCCTGTCGGCCTACCGCACCGGGAAGGTCAGTCAAAAGCAATTAGTCCATCTTTATGAAGATTGTATAATTTGACGTATATGAGTGTGTTGGTGGTTGTAGGTGGGTGAAGAGCATGTGCATGAATAAATTAATAACATGACTGTTGTTTGATGGATTTGTAGGTGACATTTGGTGTGTACCTGACCCAGCAGCTACCTGAGAGCACCACCACAACAAGTGTCCTCTCCACTGGTTCCCTCATACAGCCAAAGCAGCACAGTTCTTGAAGTAGTCATTTATAACATCTTTATTCATTTTGCTGACACGTTTATTTGTCTAAAGTGGTAATTTCGGCACTGCATGTTCAACAGATCTTGTCAAACACTGGGGCTCTTTTCTTTGTCTGTGCAAAGCAATTGTTGTTTTTTCCCCCTCTCAAATGTTCTTGTCCCATCAGGATTTTTTTTTTTTGATCTCTTCAGTTCTGCTCTGATAGAAATTGGATGAGATTTTGGATTCTTCCCCTCTTCATGGTTAGTGTCTTGAAATCTGTGCAGTGGAGTAGATGTGACATATTAGACAACATCATAATTTGAATGTGTTTCTGTTATTGCCTCCAATACATGTCTGGCTTGATGTAATAATCAAGTCGATTTTAACCTTCCAAACAGTTCGTACTCTGTTTATTCCCTTGGAGGATTATATTGCTATTTATTCTGGACACCTCGGCACTGTAACTGCTGGCACAATCTGAAACATATTGCTCCCTGTAATGGAAAAAGCTACCAGACACTCTGCTTGGTTTATGCTCCCAGTATGGTGCAGACATCAGATTTCTTAGTAGAAAAAGTAATCATGTGATGTTTCCTCAGAAACTCTAAGGTTTAATCAGAGTGACTTGACTGTACATTTGAACTTGAACTCAACTGATCTGTAAAGGTCTTGTAATAAAACTGCCTCTCTAAATTGCTTATGAATGACCCCCCAAAGGTCTTTTCTTGGCAGGATGTGTTCCTTTATTACAATTTGTGCATACAAATTAATATGCAGTGAAAACAAGTATTTTAATTTGTTGATTATAAATTAATCAAAGGAAGTATAAACATATTGTAAAGTGTAAATAACGTTGGACTAATGTGCCCCATTGATTCTCCAAGTGTCAATTGTTAAATGTATATAAATGTTTATATTTTCATTTTTACTTTGAAGTATAACATTAAATAATGAAGGAGCTCAAGGCGAGCGTACCTTTTAACTGTTTTATAATAATTTGATTGTTTTTGTTTTGTCATTCAATTCATTTCAGTTTATTTTGGAAGGGGACAGTGCAAATTAATAAAACACATTTTTATACATGGGTAAAAATGCCAGAATTATACAAAACAATACTTTCGTATGGTACCTGTTGTCCCCTGGCCTTTATGTTAAAGGGGCTTAAATGGTTTCAGTGTGCAGCCTCTGTTTACATGATTTCTGATGGATCGAAAATTCGTAATATTGAATTTAATAGTCCCGCAAATTAGTTTTGTATTTATTTTTGTGACTTAAAGGAGGGTTTTAACACCCCGAGGCATAATCTTGTAATTCCAGATCATTTTTGTAAGAGGACAAAAAATATAGTGCGAGTTGTGCCCTATATTATGGTGGGGTCATAAATGTATATTGAGCTTTATGACAAACAATACGGTTTTTAAAGCAGTGCTGCTTTAACCCTTCGTTAATCAACCACCATCTATGACTGCACTTTGATCAAAGTTATGCTCACTGCAACTCACCTACTGTAGGACATCTATTGATTCTACTGGCGTTTAAAGAAGTATTTCAAAGACTTCTGCGCAAAGGTAAACGTGACGCTCCATGATGAGGAAACGGGACGTTAAACTGGATGATAAACCCTCCACAGCCAGCGACCAAAGGGCTGCAAGAGTCCAAAAGAAGGAAGGGAAATCGTGAGTCAGCTGGTTTAGCTGTTATCCCTATAATATAACCAAGTCATGTCTTAACGTTTGCGCAGAAGGTTTGCCTTTGAGCCTACGTTGGAAAATGCCTTCTAAGGGTGAAGTCCGTCGGAAGTTGGCTTTTTTCCTGTAACTTCTCGTTGTTGTGCCTTTTAGCAGAGCTTCATTTAGCTGCTGAGGGAGGGTTAAAAGTTGGTGTTTTGTTTGTTACATTGTACGATGAGCAAACGTTTAACAATTACGCGTGAAAGTAGGAGAGTCAAAACGTGGACTCAAGCCAAGTTTCAATCAGTCGATTCAACTTTTGCGTCGTTAGAATGTGACGTCATTTAACTTTATGAAATGTTTTGCATGAAAACAGAAGTGGAAAGAACACTAGAATGAAAACACTGCAACATCTGGAAGTGTTTGGTCTGAAATTTGAACATTCGTCATCAAAACAAAAAAAAAAAGTGGAAATGCCTCTTAAGATAAAAAAAACAAAAAACACAAATTACAACCTTCATCTAGAGAGTTATTATGGTTTACTAAACTTACCACTGACAGTTACATAAAGGATACTTGTTCTGTTGAGTGGTTTTTCAGTAAATCAAAGATGGCATTACATCGTACAAGACTTTTTAATTCCTTTAAAATCTGTCTAAGCTTTTTTGGGCCATGTTAGGAATACATTTGAGAGTTAATAGAGAGGTAGAAATGTTAACTCTGGACTAATGAGGTGATGGTATGATGACTGCTGAAATGAGGGACCTTCCATTATGTTTCCCTCAAGCAGCATGTAGAAATCAGTCTTTGGCCAAAGGGGCTCCTCCGGCTGATTAGATTGTTAATGGAGGGGGTGGGATGTATTGCACATCACACGGCAATAGTCTCATCCTCTTTTTTTCCACTACTGCCTCTAGGATGTCAAGACTGACTGCAATGACAGCTTGCCTGCATGATTAGATCATTTAGTTCTTGGTGCTCACATTAATGTATCTATATTTATGCTGCAACCACACTCTGCTGGCAGAAGCAGGCAGCAGCTCTGTACATGCTAATGGGTCCTACTATTGCATTCCCATATAGATCAGTTGTGACTCAGTGGTGATGCAGGTGTTTTATTTTACACCTCTCAGTAAATTCATCCACACCCATTTTCTCCTTAACTCTCCATTTCTGCATCTCGTAGGGCTGTTCAATACATCTACTTGGACATTTTCATCAACGGATCTTCCAAACAAACAGTCGATAATGATTTCTCAATGTCACTGATCTAATGGTAGCTTTTAATACTGTATTGGCGCTCACCTCACTATCACACTTTAGGCTGTTGTTAACACTGATCCACACAGTGATATTTAAGCAGTTTTCACATAATGAACTCCTGAAAATATCTAGATAATTTCAAGAGGACTGTTCACAAATGCTTGCAGCTGGAGACTGTCCCTGTGAGAGAGGACAGGGTGGGGGGTCCCCTGAGGTAATAAGTGGCGTAAAAAAACAGTGAAAGTCGTGGACGAAGCAACACAAGGTCTATACAATGTATAAGGAGAATATTTCGATGAGATGTGTAGTGCAACAATATCGCACTATCAACAAAAGTGCAGAGAACAACATACTGGCATACAGATAATGTATTACAGCCTTTTAATAACTAGCACAGAGATTGTAGTGGTCGTGTGGATATTTGCACCGTGCAGCAGTTAACAGTATCAAGACGTTACTCCCCCTCCCATTGGCTCGAGGTGAATTCTCCAGAGAATATCCTGCAGACAGGAGAAACTCTGGTTGCCCGAATTAAAAAATCTGCTCTTTGCATTCACACATACAGCCTCTTCTGGAAATATCCTGCATTTTTGAGGGGATTTCTGCAAGTGTAAAAGCATTGTGAAATATTAACATCCCAAAATGTCTTCTCTTTGATACTGTCCCATTTGTTCTGTTTGGATATTCTTTGACTTAATTGCCTGAGGTGATCTGGCTCCAAGGAAGTGAAGTGTGATTTGAAATCTCACTTTGAAATCCAAGAGAGAGTCAACGGCTTTAACTGACTCACGATAAAAAAAACAATTACATTGGTTAAAAATACAATTAATTCAATGTGTCTTCTGGGCATTTAACTGCTATTCTCACCTTTTTGTCTGTTCTCAGGTTCCGAAGATGGATGAAAAGAGGCTTATTGTCCGTCTTTGTTATCTTCATTTTAATGCCTGTCTTGCTGACAAAACTCCCAGAATTACTCCAGCACTTTGTTTACACTCACAGAAGTAAGTGAATTTCCTTTGTGCCTCGTAGAAGTACTGTAAATCATCACAGGGATAACCAGAGAGAGCCCGCGTCTTTTCTTTACCTGTTGCAGTCAGGGTGCCATTTTTTGTTGACCTCAGCCAGCCTGCAGAATTCTCTCTTAATCACACCGTCAACATGTACTTAACATCAGAGGAAGGGATCTCATTTGGTGTATGGTGAGCACTAAACTTTGTTTGTTTTTTATCATTGATGTGAACATGCTTAGACTATCCAATCTGTTGTGATTGTGTATTGTAGTATGGGTGTCTTGTTTTGAACTTTGTAAGGCACACAGTCCCAGAGAGTCTGTGGAAAGAGGCACAGGGGAAGGATTTGGCATGGTACCAGAACAGTTTAGGTGATGAAAGTCCAGTTTTCATCTATCTACATGGGAACACAGGCACAAGGTATGATAAATTATGCATTGGTATTATAGTTTCCTCTCGAAGAAGCTGAGAGTAAAAATGCCCCCTAGCTCGACGTATTTGTCATTTTATTTTGGAGAACACCAAATGTTGTTTCTGAATCATTCCATAGGGCAGCACCTCATCGAGTGGGAGTGGCAAAAGTGAGTGATCACGAACACAAACATATCAATCTTTTGGAGGTCTAATAAAGGTATGAAAGTCTTCAAAGCCATTCTGATGACAAATAAGCGTTATGTGTCAACAGATGTTGAGTGCACTCAATTACCATGTGCTGGTGCCTGAATACAGAGGTGGGAACAAATTAACATTTATTACTGTTCTTGTTTACATATTCCCAACTCTATGCTTCTATACCTTCTCATGGATAGTATTACATAACATTTTTGATTGATATATCATTTGAAGCCATATGATTACTAGAGACAAATTTAGGTGTGCTTAATAAGTTATTTGTTGTAAGGGTGCAAAAAATCAGTTTAGTTCAATTAAAGGTCAGTATCTAGTACAGGATTTCTTGTTTAGTTGCTGCCACCTGGTGGCAGAAAAGAGTATCTCTGATCTTTCAGTGAAGTGTGCAATGGTTGATGTGAGAAACTCTGGCAGGATTTGGAGATTCCACTGGAGAGCCAGTAGAAGCTGGTCTAACAGCGGATGCCCTCTACTTTTACAACTGGGTCAAAGCACGCAGTGGAAAGAGTCTCGTGGTCATCTGGGGTCACTCTCTTGGCACGGGGTTCGTAAGGAAACGCCTCCAATCTTCAGAAATGACTTAAGAATAGACTCAGATCCCTGTTGAAGTAACCTTTTTTGATGCACTTTATATACCTTTTGAATTCATGTAACAATTCAATCACATTCTTTTCTGTGCCTTATTCATAGAACAGCAACCATTAGCATTATACATACTGTAAGTAATGCGCAAATGACTGTAATTTAAATAGAATGACGCCGCAGCCTTAAAGTTGTTATCATCTTTTACACTCAAAGTTTCTCATTATATGTACATGTACATAATGCATGTAGCTAAAATCTTGAATCAAGATAGCTTATGTGACACAATCAAGCCCCGACTACTGTGGTTTTAGAGACTGAGGCATGTTCAGGATAGGACCCTCAATGTCAACCTGGCCCAGTCAGGTCCAGTTTCAGTGGCATACTGACACTGTGGACCCATATTTCCACGTTTAATACTGTCATATCTAACAATTATTCAAGAAAGTGAAAAAAATACATTTTTAAGAATACTAATTGGTAAATGGTATGAACAGCGACCGTTAGCTGTACTTGACTTACTGATACAGTATTTGACCAGTTCAGAATTGTTTGATCGATCCGTTTTACAAAACAAATCTGACTTAAAAATGTGCTGCCTTCAGAGTGATACTAGCGCACTGCTATAATAAGGCTACCAATTTTAAGTGCATGTTGAGAAAGAAACTCTTTTTTCCTAATAATACACAAAGCAGAAAATAAATGAAGTTGCTGTTCATATCTTTCTGTGCAGAGTTACCACTAACACTGCTGCCAAACTAACTGAACAAGGTGAGTTATGGTACCAGTGATTTTGAAAAAAAAACAATAGAGGGAATATGATTCCATGATCTAATCATGATTAGTTGCTCTTTTTCAGGTGTGGTTATTGATGGTGTCATCCTGGAAGGTGCATTTAGCCTTGCCCAACAGCCGAGAGGACCTCATCCCTTTACTTGGGTAAACCCATCCAACTTGCTACCTCAATTTTTGTTTGTTTCATGTAATGAAGATTGCATTACATCACACAGAGTTGTTCCCAATTTTATACATTGCATGCAACCGTGTAATGCATTATTTCCTTTCTTTTAAAGTATTACTGGAAATTTCCAGGTTGGGGGTTCTTGTTTCCAGAGCCATGGGCAGAAAACAAGTTTGTGTTTCCTACAGAAGAAAAGTAAGTTTCAATGAACTGCTTACATGCTCGTTAGAGTTCAATATGTAATTATTGCATAATATCAAACATTAACAAACTATTATATTTGCAATCACTAGTGAAATACATTGTGTTTTTGTTACTCTGCAGTTTGAAGAAAATGAAAAGCCCAATCATGTTTCTCCATTCAGAGGATGATCACCTAGTTCCCATTCAGGTTGCTCAGCAGGTATGACTTGCAGAGAAAGCTCTTTCCATCAAATATATAATAGTCGGGATGTTTTTTCCCTTGTAGCCATAAAACGTGATGTTTTAGTTTAATCTATGAATGTTCATGTTTGTCTATCCCAGTTGTATGAAGTGGCAATGACTGCCCAAAATACCAATCGAGTCAAGTTGGTGCAGTTTGAAAGTTCTCTGGGGTATCTACACAACGGCTTATACAGAGACCCCCGTCTGCCTGATATAATAAAGTAAGAAAGCCTTTCAGTTCATGTGATTGTAGAAATCTGTGTTTTTAAAATATATTTTTACAACATACAATATCTCATTGTGTCTTCACTGCAGGAAGTTTGTGCTGTCGTTGTAATGTTGGCAAGAAAAATACGACGGAGAAGATTAGCAAAATGATACACAGAGCACAGATTTCATTGTGTCACCAACAACATTCACATTTTTTTCTTTAAAACTGCATACCTTCAATATCTGATTTGTCTTATTCAAAACTTTTGTGTTGCAAATCACTGCGTTTTAGAAATCCCTGGACTATGAATAATAAATAATGGGAATTAAGAGTGGGGGAAAAGCAAATGAAAACTGTTTTAATAGGTGCCATCTGGGCATTATGTTGTGGCGATATAGCCCTTCTAAAATTAATGTATATCTAAAAATAAATTTTTTGAAAATTGAAAAAAAGAAAAGAAAAGTGAACAGCTGGGTAATTTCTGATCCAATTTACTCAATATGGAAATAAATATTTAGAAATTCAGAAATGTTATTTAAAGAATATCAAATTGTCAGGACAAGTAACTAGAATCTAAGTTATAACTGAAATAAATGTGTCTGCTATGATTGGTGGCTCATTTCGTGTCTGTGTCTTGTTCACTTTGTCACGTAACTGAAAGCTTGTGATGAAAAAAAAGGATGTACTGTACCATGCAACATTGCCTTCGTCTGTTGCTAGAACATAGGTACACTTATATCCCTCATGGATTTGTGTTAATGTTATTAAACAGACTTAATTGTGAACAGTTGGGACTCTGGACCATGTAAAATGTTAATTAATAAAAAGTGATGATTGGGAAAACATTGAAATCCCATATTAGTTTGAAATCATCTTAAGTCAACATGTCAATGAAACTGAGAAATTACAGTCTATTAAAAGATAAAACATTTGAATTACAGACTTTAGTGTTTGATAAATATTTTGTTCACAAAATGAGAGAGAAATCATCTTGATATGTTCTCTCCTGGTCCGGGTTAATTGCAAATAGAGTTAAAACCTGTCTAAATTATAATGAGTCAAGTTTGACTTTTTGTTTGGAAAGCCCGGACCCAAATGTTATTTGGGCGAAAGAGGAGAGGAACTGTCATGCTTGTTTTCAGTATGCAGTTAAAAAGACATAACAGGGGAAGCAAGGGACCCCCTTTGAAATCATATGGGCCACTCCAAAATCAGAAACTGTAATTTGGCTATTTGCCCAGTCAGAGGAAGCACTGGTCAACTATTGAGGTTTTGATACTCTTTGAAGGAATTAACTTGCAATTTGTTTGTATTGTATTTTAAATTATAACAACCTTCTTTTAAGGTCCTAAAGAATTGAGCAAAGAAGGTGCATGCCTATGTTTTTTGTTTTTAAAAGTGAAAATTATATATAAATATTATTATTATAACATAGTTATGATATTTTAATCTTAGTTGTGAATGTCAATATGTGTATGATACATATTTTGTGTTATGATGTAATCAATCAAGTCATCGAAGTTCTTTCTGGGACATATCATGATACTTTTGTATATGCAAAAACGTACTACTCCTTACTCCTATTATGGACAACTCCAGGCATGCATACCCAATATAATGTATAATTTAATAAATACCCAGATACAAACCCAGACTTCCATTAATTATAACCGTCTAAACAATCCCAACACTTTCAACAGACTGAATTTATAAAGAGGAAAATTAATGAATGCAGTTTGATAAACTTTAGGGCCCTTATGTGGCCCCATCGTATTGAAAACAGCATTTTATTGTGGTCTTGGATCACGTTTCATGCACCAGCTCTGTCACAGACGAGGTGACGCTCCGGTCCTGGCAGTCGGGTGACGTGGCTGAAGGTTGCGGACGATGCGTTCAAAGAGTTTGTAAATTCACCGTTCGACTAATCGCTGTCTACAGCCACTGGAGACTGCGCACCACGTGACCCAGTCAAGCCAATCGGATGTTCATGCGAAGTGCTCGGTGAAGCGCTTGCGCCATATGCGTACGACAGCGTCCCTAAAACTGCCTCTGTCATACAACCAGGAAGAAGGTGGGATAGCCATACAAAGCTAACATCCCCAGGTTCTTTCTGCACACTTTCTCTGGAAAATAATGGGATCTTTCAGGTGGAAGGTGGCAGCGGCGGCCTTTCTCGCAATAGTAGGCTCCTCATTACGTGTCGTTGCGGATGAACATGAACACACGGTAAGAAGACGTTTGGAGAGGCCGAATGAGAGGAAAAAAAAAAAAGCAGAGCCTTGAAAATAATGGAGCTCTGTGTAACCTGCTAGCTTTAGCTGCAGCTGCGATGTCTAGTTGCATGCAAGATTAGAGAAATACATACTCGACAGATTGCATGGCTCGACCTTCTGTGTTATTTAATCACTCTTGATGAGTTACTAAACTGACGGGACACTCAATTAAGTATCTCACTTGTCACAACTTATCGGCCTCACGGCTAACTAGCCTGCTAGCCCATTAGCACTGTGTTCAGGACTGTAGGTAGAAACTGGACTTTCGTTAAACCAGATGGTGTTGGTTTATCCCCACGAAAAAACAAAACAAATATGCTTTTATTATGGAGGTTTTTTGGCCTGAAGGAAATCCTTCCCATCACGATTTGATCTGCTTGTGTAAAATAACAGAGAAACACCGGTCACACGTCAGGGCCCTCTGTTGTTTCTTATGTACGTATTAGCATTTATTTAATTAATGATGTGTGTAATGTGTGTTTGACAGCCTGTGTGCAGGTGATTCACTTGATTGAATAGTTTACATGAAGTTACCTTTTTTTTGGATGAAATACAAACTGCTAATGTACACTAAAGGACACACATGACATGATATTACATCTAATGTAAGCCTGTAAAGGGCTACACTGAGGAAAATAGGAGGTTGTCATGGTAACTGTTGTAATCATGTAATGATGTTTGCATGCATTTGAATATAGTATCTGTCTTCAGTTGTTAATTTGAATAGGATGACACCGCAGCCGTAAAGTTATCATCTTTTACACTCACTCAGATGTACATGTTGCTTCTTCCAGTTTTCGTGTTATTGTTGATATAAGCGATATATTTAACTAACTGACATTTTTTTCTTGTAGGGTAACACACACACACACACACACACACACACACCGAATCTCAAACCAGAGGGACGAGTAAAACTGGTGCAGCATTCCTTTGGTCTCACAATAAGAATCACTGTTATTTTTTTCATCCTTACACAGTACACAGATAAAGAGGAGGTAGTTTTGTGGATGAACACAGTGGGGCCTTACCACAACCGACAGGAGACGTACAAGTACTTCTCCTTGCCCTTCTGCGCGGGTTCAAAGAAGACCATCAGTCATTACCATGAAACACTTGGAGAAGCTCTGCAAGGAGTGGAACTTGAATTCAGCGGCCTGGACATCAAGTTCAAAGGTATTCTGTTGCGTGCACTGAACGGATGACAGTTTTGATAGAATAATGTTGCACTTGTCTCTCCATCTCTGGGTTTATTATTTCTTAATTTTTCCTGTTAGTTTATCCAACATAACCACTGTGTTTGTGTCATTCCTGTAGACGAAGTGATGCAGACAACATACTGTGAGATTGACCTGGATAAAGCCAAACGGGATGCCTTCGTCTATGCCATAAAGAATCACTACTGGTACCAAATGTACATCGACGACCTGCCCATCTGGGGTAAGAGATAATCATGACCTCTAAAAGCTGAGCAGCTTCTTATTCATTGGGGGGACTGCTCATCGAACTGGTGCTGATTTACTCAGAGTGATACAGACCCCCAATCTTGTTGGTAGCCCCTCAAGTCAGTATGCTTGGACATTCAAACAATGCAGCATGTTTTTTTGTTTTTGTTTTACTCAGAATCTATCCAACAGTTCAGTGCTTTGGTTGATTAGCAGCTCATTGTCATCTCACCTTGATCACTCTTAATGGTAAAAGACTGTACCATTATTGTTTCAACTTAAGGCGCTTAAGATATGAGCATTCATTAATTCACAAACAACGCATTCATCCACAAAGTGCCCTACAAGGCAGCTGATACAATCACAGACATGCACTGATTGCTATGCATTTTATCTGTCATCCTGACATGATAACAAGAGAGGCTACAGTTATCTTCCAATTAATGGATCATCCATGTTTGAGTGCATGGTTTAATTGTAGAGAGCTTTATATATAACTTAATTAAAAAGGCTTAGATGTGATTATGTGTAATGGTAGATATTTTATTGATATGATAACATTTCTTTGCTTGGATGTGCATTCACTTAGGCAAGAGAGACTTTAACACCATCCTGGGCTCTGAACTTTTCTTTACCTTTCTGTTTCGAGAGGTCTCACTCGCGGTCATTACACACTTCTTCTTTAAGACTGTCACTCTTGAAAGCTGTCACTTCTCGATGGCATACGTGGACTAGGTTTGTACAACGTGGCCACTCCTGCCGCTGCACAAACACGAGCGCTGTGTTTGATTTGGAAGATGATGGGTGGGGCCCTGGCATTTACTCAGACAACTGTACACAGTGCATGTTGCACACCCCTCAATCACCACGAATAAGTGAAGACTTTGACCCCATATCCGGTTTGTGTTCTGATAAATGACTGATGAAATGATCGGATGTGGTTATTCAGAGAGCTCAGTACGAGCTTATTTGTAATTTATCTTTCCTCGTAAGGACTGCCCGATTGGTAACATCCTATTAGCCTGTTTAAGGTTCAGTTTAGTTTGGATTCTCAAGGGCAGAGCCTCGATGAGATTAAGATTAATGCATCTTCTCCAGGCAGAACACACAACACTGATGTTTGGCATAACATCATTAGTAACCCTGTACTTACCTGATGTACCTCACTAGATCTACCTTGAGTTTCGAGGGGAGCTGGGTCCAAAGCGCCGGCACTGTAGCTCATTCAGATTGTTCCACATCCAAGTGGCCTACAAGAATACCTCAACAGCATTTCAACCTGCACAGAATCAGACAAAGGGTTATGATTGGCCAATGGCCATGCTTAACTCCCTCTGTATGGAAATCTGTCTGAAGCTAATAAAATAGAGATGAGAGCTTTAGAACACGTTCTTTGATGTCATTGTTTAGTTAGTTTAGATGTTGCTTATATGGGGCTTCATATGCTGCTATTTTATATGTTACAATACATGAACTACATAAAATATCTATAAAAAAATGACTTTGGTCAAATCCTCAATGTTTGGAGAACTAGGGGGGATGAGACTGCAGTTGGTTTGGGCAGCCATCTGGAAGAAATACAGAATGACTGTTTGACATTGAGCTCAATTCCACAGAAATGGTTTGTTTTAGCCCACAGGGACAAACTTTGATTCCGGCTGAAGACGTATCAGGTGAATGTAAGAGATGAAAAGACAAGATAACGTTGCAAAGTTAAGGAGCAGCGTAGAAAGTGCTCTTTACCAGTCATTTTCACTCCTTAACGTTTGACCAATACTGTAAGAAAACAGCTCTCCAATTTAATGAATGTCTCCCTTTTTTTTTTTCTTTTTTTTTGTGAAGGTATTGTTGGTGAGGCAGATGAAAATGGAGAAGATCATTACCTGTGGACGTACAAGAAGCTGGAGATTGGCTTCAATGGCAATAGAATTGTTGACGTAAATTTGACCAGTGAAGGAAAAGTCAGACTTGTGCCAAACACAAGGATTGCAATGTCTTATTCTGTGAGTATTGACTTTGCTGCTTTGGTTTGAAGTCTGTATTATTTGTCTGATAATCACATGAAGATGTGGTCATGTAAACATGTCACTTCAGTCTTAATATATATAATACTTTCCTACCACAGGTGAAATGGAAGAAGTCTGATGTGAAGTTTGAGGACAGATTTGACAAGTACCTCGATCCATCCTTCTTTCAACACAGGGTGAGTTTGATTAGAAACACTGGTTTTCAGATGCAGCTTCTTGATGTTTACGCTCCTGTTGTTGCCTTGCTGCAATGTGAAACGCACAGAAGCGGAATGGAGAGGCAAAGTTGTTCCTCCTCTGAGCAGCCATCGTAGTTAGTAACAGGGGTGAGGCGGCGGTAATGTATAGCAGAACAGCGCAGTGTTTATATGTGACGCTCTGGCTGTTTGTTGACATGGCGTGCCTTCTTGGCCTGAAAAAAAATCCCACACTGCGACACCAATATTAATCCGCATTGGGTGCAATCAATGTTTAAGTACAAAGGCAAAATGATGAAGCGACTTAATTGCAGCGCTGTTGTTTAATCGTGGCGTGTAACGGGCGGAAAATGTGTGCCTCATAACATGAGATTGAGTTGTTGTATCAGAGCTTCATTTGGTTGGTTTGTACGGTTTCATTTTTCAAACCTGGTAACTTGGAAGTCCTCCTGACTGAGAGTCATGTAGCCAACCACCCAGTGGCTGAAAAAGGTCTGTTGCCTGTAGAGTGAGCTCACTTAATAAACAGAATGAAGCGTCCAAACAAAGGAATCATCATGTATAATAAACTAACTGTGTTTTTTTTATTTTTTTTTATAGATTCACTGGTTCTCCATCTTCAACTCCTTCATGATGGTCATTTTCTTGGTTGGTCTCGTGTCCATGATTCTGATGAGGACACTAAGAAAGGATTATGCCAGATATAGCAAAGAGGAGGAAATGGATGACATGGTGAGATTTGACTACATGTCTCAAGAACACCTTTGGGATTTTGTGCATAAATAACTTTGTGCAAGATCTCAGTATTAGAGTTTAGACTTTATCGTCCCCGAGGGGAAATTCTTTTTCACCAAAAATAGTACAGAACAGTTTAAGGGCTGCGCGCTGACAGAGAGTGACAAAGAAACATACATGGGGGACAACAGGACATACAGTGCATATAGTTATGAGGGGACCGGGGAATGGAACTGAGGTGGATCTATGTCATGCATTTTATTGAGGGCTGGTCTCCAGGGAACTTCAAACTAGGTTTCTTTCCATGTCGAGGTTTTTCATTTTGCATTGTCACTTTGTACCTCCAGGACAGAGACCTTGGAGATGAATACGGATGGAAGCAGGTACATGGTGATGTATTTCGCCCATCAAGCCACCCGCTGATCTTCTCCTCACTCATCGGCTCCGGCTGCCAGATTTTCTCCGTCTCCTTAATCGTCATCATCGTCGCTATGGTTGAGGATTTGTACACAGAGTAAGTCAGTGGCCTAGATGTAAATGTTTGTTATAAATTGGGGCTGGGGGCAGATACTAGGCATTCACCCTGTTTAAGTAAATCTGCTAGTTTCCGTTAAACTGCTCATTCAGTAGAGTATGCAGATAATTGTGTTGCCTGTGTTTATGCTCTGTTATTCTTTGGTTCAATCTACTGAATTCATGGGTTGTGGTGAAATGTAGCTCCAAACATTTAACGTGATATTAGTTGAGGAAAATGCTAAATGAATATTTCATCGACATGGGGTATAAAGACAAACACTGAGGCAGTAGTTAACTGTACAGCGCTTCAATAATATCCATTTTCTCTGCAGGAGAGGATCCATGTTGAGCACAGCAATTTTTGTGTATGCTGCTACCTCCCCTGTTAACGGATACTTTGGGGGAAGTTTGTATGCAAAACAAGGAGGTAATAAAAAGCATTCATGCATTATGTTCTCTTGTGTTAGTGTGGACTGTTGTCCTGATATTTCCTCTAAAATACTTCTGTTGTTGTTTTTGTCTTCATGATACTTTTTGATTTTATGTCCAACTAAAACAGGCAGAAGATGGATTAAACAGATGTTTATTGGGGCCTTCTTGATCCCAGCCATGGTGTGCGGGACTGCATTTTTCATCAACTTCATCGCTATCTACTACCACGCCTCCAGAGCCATCCCATTTGGCACCATGGTGGGTCCTACACAACGGCTAACCACAGAGCTGCTGGCAACATTGCTCTGAGTTCACAGCTTGAGTTAATTTGTGTGGTTGTGCGACAGCGTCCAAATGTTTTGATATAGAGTTATCAGTTATGGAGCTTATAGAGGGCTGAGTTGAATAAGGAAATAAACAAAGTATGCAGGTAAGTAATTTAAACATGTAGGCTTTAAAATGATCATTTTCCTCATCTTGAAAACAGAGCACATCGTAACAAACACATTCCACATGATGCTGTCCTACCTGAATCTATGCAGCTTTTAGATATAATATATATATCCACATTAAGTGCACACTTTTCCAAACCAGGCGTTGATTAGACGTAACAAAAATCATATCCAGGGAAACTCCCAAGTTTCTTAATTAAAGTCAGAAGTTGGATTTCTCAACACATGACTTAAATGGGTATGTGTCTCTCTAAGCACATACATCAGTCAAATAGGAATCCTGAAATCTAACCAGGAAAAATGCCTGTTCGACTTGCTTCAGTCAAACTTATCAATACAAACAAACTAAAGTGTAAAAATCTGAGGCTGTATTTTTTTCTGGGTAAACACCCATGTTGATGACTGTAGACTGTGTTCCTGTTTGTGCACAGGGATGAAGAGTTTTGTGGCTCAAGCCCAGCTGGTGAAGTTAGTCAGCGACACATCATAACGTGGAAGTATCTTATTCAGCGCTTGGTCCCTGATTTTTAAGGATTTATCAGTGCCTTCAGATACATGAACGGTGCCAGGAAAGAGTCGTGGAGTCTTTGCAGACGCTTCTTCAAAACAATGTTAATGGAGTTGAACCGTTTCTACACATACGGCAAACATTACATCACTGGGGGGGGGGTTTATAGTGTGGACAGGATTAGCATTGGAAGCTGACTTAAAGTTTTTCTAAAGGGGTCGCCATCGTCTGCATTTTTTTGAACGAGCGTCTGCAAATAAAAAATGTTCAACTTTGATGGTTAACAATGGTCGTTTAAATCCACTCCTGACAAACATCGTCTGGAGTAACACCAGTTCAACAGTGACAGTGGACTTCTTCATATACCTCGTGGTGAAACTTAGCGACTAAACCAAAACGTACAAATCTCCAGACACGTACAGATTTACACTCAGCGGTCATGTTTAGGACTTAGAAATCCAAAATGAATCAGATGGGTTTTTGTGAATTGGGGGTCGATGTGCTGCCGAGCCAGCAGTGAGTACATGAAACGGTCTGTTTTTCCTCAGAGGCCTTCTTTGATGACTATATTATCTATCTATAAATAAATGGTTATGTTTTATTTCCTGTCCTGCTCTGACATCCAGATGCTTCAACGAGACATTTTTCCTCTTTAAGAATCTTTACACGGCTTGTCTTTGTTTTCTCTCCATGTACTGTCGTTGTTTTTCTACTAGAACAATGCGCACACAACTGCTGTGATGAAATCGTGACATCTACTTGCAAATTGGTCTATTTGCCTGTAGGCTTTGTTTAATATACACACCCCATAAACACTCATTTCTCTGGCTACTATAACCTCTATGTCAGGCTATGAGCGGTGATTTTATTTTGTTTAAATCTGTGAACTAAAAATCCCTCCCATTTGAAAGTGATTCCAATGTTTCATTAGGTTGTTTACCTATAAAATAACTGCATTTCAGTGCACAATTGAAATAAATGATGGCTGATCTAAACAGACCCTGTAAACAAGGAGCAGTGCGGTTTGCTGTACCCGCAGATTAAAACAGCTGAATTGATCTTCTGTTCGTTTTCCTGCAGGTCGCTGTCTGCTGTATCTGCTTCTTCGTCATTCTGCCGCTGAACCTTGTGGGAACAATTCTGGGCCGGAATCTGTCTGGCCAGCCGAACTTCCCCTGCAGAGTGAACGCCGTGCCCCGACCAATACCAGAGAAGAAATGGTAACGGTGGCTGTTTCAGTACCTGGGTGTTGTAATATATGTTTTTAGGAGGTCGTTCTTTAGTCACATGCAAACTGAACCAAAAAAAACAAAAAACGGTTATAATGTTAAATTTACAAAGAGATAATGTATGTGGACAATATATACTGTTGAAATGTATTTCATAATAACTTGTATTCATTCATTTAGTTAATAAAATGTAAGAAAAGGAGGTTTAGCTGCCACATCGAACATCTAGAAATGGCTTGTGCAACCCAAAAAGAATCAGAGAAATACAAGATGTTACAGTTGACTGTTTCAATAATCCTCATGTGTTTCAGCACTTTTTAAACACTGACTGCAGAGAACTGTGTAAGGCTCTCCTTATGGCTGATGAACAGACCTGACGGGCGTTTGGATAGTGAGGAAGTTATATTTCACGTGTCAAAGGAATCCTGCGTTTTTCGGGCTGTGGCTACGCGTTTAGTTTTGCATCAATTCTGAAGTAGATAACGGTAATGCTGTCTGCACAAGGTCTCTATATCATACCAAATATCAAAGCATTAAACTGAGTGCATTCATATTGACAGCGTTCTGCCATGCACTGTGGCCAGCTGCCAACAGGAAATGGTAGAAGTGACTTTAGGCCAGTGTAATACTTAGTTTGAATTTCCATTCTGTGTCTGTCTTTCCCGTTTGCCTTCCACTCACACAATGTGCCATGTATCCTTGTCTGTGTGGGGAAGGGGCCGTGCCTTTTGTATTCATAAGTTGCTGTTATGTGATCCGTCAGGTTCATGGAGCCGGCTGTCATCGTCTGCCTGGGAGGAATCCTTCCCTTTGGATCCATTTTCATTGAAATGTAAGTCTCCTGACGAGTCTGTCTGTGCTGCGAAGGAGAGTTTCGGCAGGTGACACGTTTTCTGTCCTCGTTTCTCAGGTACTTTATCTTCACATCCTTTTGGGCCTACAAAATCTACTACGTCTATGGCTTCATGATGCTTGTCCTGGTGATCCTGTGCATCGTGACCGTGTGCGTCACCATCGTGTGTACGTACTTCCTGCTCAACGCTGAGGACTACAGATGGTGAGTGCAGTCCGTCTTTGCCATATAGACTGGCCCTGACGTTTTCGCACCTGCAGCTGAAGCAACGTCAAAGCGGCGGAATCGATCATTTTCAGCTTTTCTATGGATACGCACATGGAAATACATAACTGTATAACATTTTCACATTTCAGCCGTGAATGAAGAAAGAAATGGTGCACAAGTCTGAAACTGTCTCTTGTTTTCTAGGCAATGGACAAGCTTCCTCTCTGCTGCATCCACCGCTGTCTATGTTTACATGTACTCCTTTTACTACTACTTTTTCAAAACTAAGTAAGTATTAAGTTTCATTTCATGCGAAAAATAAAAACTCTGTTTGCAAAAGCACAACCTTTTCTCACATGTTCGATCCCGTTATACTTCAGGATGTACGGGCTCTTCCAGACGTCCTTCTACTTTGGCTACATGGCCGTGTTCAGCACTGCCCTAGGAATCATGTGTGGTGAGTCAAAAATCTGATTGTTTTTCAAGGCTGAAAAACTGTGTTACTCTAAAGTGACTTTTGATTTCTCTTAGATTTGGTCTTTTTTTTAATCATTTACAGTGTGTAACTCTGCCAAAATAACAAACTACTGTACTATAAATGTCAAAGACATTTGTCTGACATTTTATACTTCCCTCCCTTGGGAATGAATCTTTGTGTAATTAGTTTTTGCATAGGTTGTGATGTTCTTTTAAGGGTTCCTTTCACTCTGGTTTTTGGGCTGTGTACAGAAGCCCTACGCAGACTAAATCCATGCATGTTAGTCTACTCTGTTTAATGTGATACCGATAAAATGTTGGCTCTTTTCTTGAGATTTCTACTTATCAGGTTTTCTTAGGTCAACTATACCCTGAATAAGTAAATGTTTCACGATGGTATCCTGAGATAACGGCTGAAATAAGTTGACTTCTCAAGAAAACAACCCAAATGTAATTATCACATGAAAACCGAGTTTCATAAAATGTATTGTTACATGACTGCTTACTACAAATTTCCACACGCCGCACTCTGTGAGTGCCGTGGTTCGTGTCCTGGTGCCACAAACTGCCACCCTAGTTAATGTTCCTGTTTCCACAGTGAGCACTGTACCAGCAGTGCTATACGCATTTTCCATTGAACTAACTGCAAGCACGTCCAGTCAATTTCAAAATGAAACGCAGTGTACAAACTCGATAATTCTTTTTGCCCGCAGTTTTTTTTAAAAGTTTGTTTCCATCAGGTCTTCACCTCAGATCCAGCATGCTCAGCTGTCTTAGAGCAGTTTGAGCCGGTGTCACCTCAGGGTGCGTTCACACTGGCTGGCCGTACCGTACCGTACCATGCCGTCAGACTACTGAAAGACGTTTTTAACACTGTTGGGTCATTTTAACTTTGATAAATTCCTCTTTGCTTTTAAACATGCAGGACACAAGACAACGGCATTTCAGAAACCTTTCAGTCTGGTTTTAAATCACACCACGGCACTGAAGGAGGTTGTTCACCATAATTATCCATGTTTAAGTGAAAATCGATTTTTAATTGTTTTAAATGATCCAAAATCACACATTTGATTTAACCAAAAAATAAATTAAAATGATTTACCGCCCAGCTCGACCTAAAACTCACCTTAGCTTTGGCTTTTAATACAAGTTGAGCATGACATTTAAAATGTTATTCATGCTCCTATTGTGGGTTTTTTTTCTACACTGGTTCAACACTTTGGTCAATCAAGGTTGTTTTAACTTTTCTGTAGAAATAAATAAAGATTTATTCATTTTTATCAGCGACCAAAAGAACAACAAAGCAACCTGAGTAAGATGAGGCAGCTTGTTGTTCGCACGTTTTCCTCTTCATTTCTGCGTCACGTTTCCTGTTGTGTGTGTCCAGCTGCACTCTGCTGCGCTCATGCTTTAGAAACGGACCCGGGGGGGGGGGGGAGCGTCCGGAGGCGTCATGGGGGTTGCATGTCGTCCGAAGGGGAGCGAAGTGCGCACGGACTGTGTGGAAATTGCCAGTTAGAGCTACCGTAGCTTTAAGTATGGCTGAGGCAAATTTTCATCATCAGCTGTGGACGACTGGGAGGAGGAGACCTTTGAGTTTTTATCAACGAAGAAATCAATCCCCTTAGATCCCCTTGATCTTCTTATTCTTCTCTTTATAAAAGAAATGTGCCAGGCTGGCACTTTGCACCTTAAAGCAACATTTGGAGACTCATCTAATCTTCACTAGCTACTACGTGTGTCCTTCTGGGTTTGTTGGACGTCTTCTGTTTTGTTTTACAAATGTAGGACCTGATTGTCCCTGCTAAAGTCTTTATGGGATCCCTTTACTGGTAATCATTTTACCGTGAGATGGATTGACATAAAAAGTAAAAGCAGCGTGAATTTAAAGTGTCCATGAAATCTTACGGAAGCTCACTGAACTCAAAAGGTTTTTTTTGAATTGAGGACATTTGTTTTCCAGGTGCTGTTGGATACATGGGAACAAGTGCCTTCGTGAGGAAGATCTACACAAATGTGAAAATTGACTAAGAAGCAAAGCAACAAACGAGGATAATTAAAAGATTTGCCTGTGTATCATGACAGACGGCGGGCACAAGTCATTCTTTATTACCTTTTCTTTCTTGCGAAGAGATTGTGAGAATCTCACTTTGTACAATGTAGTTTTTCCATTTTGTGAATGAATTTCAACGCCGCAACTCGAAGTGAACCAGAGCAAATCTGCAAAAAAAAAAAAAAAAAAGAGAGAGAGATATCAAACACAAGGTTCTGTTTTTATCTGTTGCTTTCAAACAAATGTCGAGACAAACGTTTCAGGCTGACACTTCTCTTTTCCAACCCAGACCCCCTGAGACCAGAGAACAATAAATGTTTATTGATGGAATAGTGTAGCTCTCTTCAGTGAAGAGGCCTAAGTGTATTGAAAGCCTTTTGTTCTATTGTGTCAGAATGTTGGAGAGTTGGGTTTGTGCCCATGTCCTGACTTGATTTCTATTTTGTAATCCTGAAGTCACTCGAAATATTGTTATACATAGTATAGTTGTTAGTTCTGATTTACTTCCAACTCAAAGATGAAACAGATTTTTTTTTTTCCACTCAACCATTCCCCCTTTTCAACGATTCAGAATCCCCCGTTACAGTAGCAATCCATCCAGTTGATGAGAGATTTTAGTCCTGCTGTAGTTTACTGTACAGATTAGAGCAGATGGACTGATCAACAGTTGAGGTACAGTAAGAAACCAAGTTTTAAATGGATATTTGATGTGATCCCATTTCCTCGTTTGGTCGGGGTTTTCTTAATGTTTGGGTTTGAATGAAGTCTACTTGTAAAGATAATATATGGATTGGGGGGTGAGTGTATATAACCATAATGTATCTCTAGATGTAGATCCCAAATGTATTTTCGTTGTACAGATTTACTACAGGGTGTTTTTTTAAATGATCCATTCAGTTGAAAAGAGGTTGTCTTTGTTTGGTGTTTGGGATGGGGCTGGTGGCGCTGTTACAACTTGCCTGAAATTGCATGAAGTTTTCACCAAACCATCTGCTCATGAAACTCCACTTCAGTCAGTGCTGTCCGTTTCTTTTCTTTTTCTTCTTCCTCTGACCCAAAATGTAAACAGGTACATTTTGATGAGCAGTAGGCCTGCTTTTGGGCACTTTTGATTTCATGTTTTATTTAAAGCTTTAAAAGGCTCCACGTTTCCCTGGAAAGCCATGACCCTCATCATGTTCTGTTGCCTAACCTTAAACATCATTTGTGAATGTCGGAAGGAATGAGGCCGTTGCTTTGTTTCTGCAAACATACTGTACAAAGTGAAGTTTATGTACACTTAAAACTAGATGTTTTCATAATCGCACAGTGGTGCAGTGTTTCAAATGCTTTTTTCCCCCCATTTTGTGTAAATACAGTATGTACCCTACTTGTATGAGAAGTGGCAATGCCTTTTTATTTTCTAATTTCAAATTCTGCTCCCACTGAAGTTGATTTTGGCACCTCATCTTGTGTACCAACGTCTGATTACACATTTTGAACCTGCATATTAACTTGCTGTAAAAAGAAAAATAAACATGTTTATGTACAGGGGTTATTAAGTGTGGTTTTGAGTTTGGGATTTGATCTTTGAGGGGATATGAATGTGCAGGTCCATGCACTACAGTTGCAGTAAATGTGTTGGGAGTGCATGTTTATGCGGATTGTCGAGAGGAACGGGGAGTCGAAAACGGCCATGAATAAAACAGTCAAGTTTCAGATCATGAAGTACAAATCACCACCACATCAATATCACGTGAATACACAAAAAGCTTTATTTTATAAAAGAATAGATGTCCTAGTGTATTCTGATTTGTATGAGTAATTACAACTGCAAATTGTAAACTAAGGTGTACACAGGTTTTGGATTGGTTGTGAGAGCTGTAATCGGTCTCCTTAGTTAACTTTCTCAAAGTACTCCTTTGAACCTTCTGGGGTTGGTTTGATCTGAAAAGTAAACAGACAAAAGAACTTTAAAAACATTTTTCTGGTTGTTGCAGTCTTACAGAAGACCTCGTGCACATTCAAAATGAACAAACTAAGTAAAGCATAGACATCAGTTTTCGAACTGAATAGATTGAACAGGTTTGGTTTTCGAAGGACCTCACCGTTGGGGACTTGGGGGTCCAGCTGGCTGGACAAACCTCGCCATGGGTTTCCACAAACTGGAACGCTTTTACTAAACGCAGCGTCTCTTCTACACAACGGCCCACGGGAAGGTCGTTGACACTCGTGTGCTTCACCACGCCATTCGGATCAATAATGAAGAGGCCCCTGGAGGACAATAACCACATAACATTATTAACATCCCTTATGAACAACTGTTTTGTGTGCACAACAAAACGGATACTGAACAGTAAGGCAACAAGCTGAGCACCACAGAGTTCAGTACCTCAGGTATACAGCAGCTGTAACAATAACCTAAGCAAACAGAAGATACAGCTTGTTTTAATGTTTTAGTATAAATCGGGTTTATTTACTATATTTCACTCACTCACTGGGGGGGGGCATATTTGTTCAAATGAGACCTTATGGGGGGCTGACAATATAACCGAACAAATGGATAGAGGCTGCTCGCCGATTTATTTTAAATATTTCAATAAAAGCTACTTGTACCAATCTGTGTGCACTGAATGTTCACATACAAACCATTACATTGGTTAGCCTAGTGGTTAGTATTTCTCAGTTTGGGTAGATGGCTGTTCATCATGAGACTGGATTTGACCAAGAATTCTGCCTCTTGGAAGGAAGTTTAAGTCAAATGTTTCTATGAGCGTCGCTCACGATAGATTAACGCTGGGTCTTTGTGTTAAAGTAATGATTATGTTTTATCTGCTTTTTGCTATATAAATAAAGATATAGAGATTTAGCTTTTCAGGGACAAATCCTTTTGGGTTTTTAAAACATCTGTCTCCCTCTTTTTCAATTTTGTAATCATTGGATTAGTGATGATGTCACACTAGACAGAAAACCAAACATAGAAATAGATGTACCGTACTTGTAAAGTGTGTTTTTATTGAAAATGGATGAGTTTTCTTCTCATGCTCTGGCTGTTCTTAATGCAATCCCAGATTCCCTCGATAACGTACCTCAGTGCAATGCCTGGACCCTCCAGCAGCACCCCGTAGTCTCTGGAGATCTGTTTGTTGAGGTCTGACAGCAGGGGGATGTGGATGTTCCCCAAGCCTCCAGTCTGACAAAACATACAACAATTACTATCAGATGAACACACTGACACTTGGCTGCTGCTTGATCAATGAGCAATTTATTCTTTTCAAACCGTCATCATAAAAGTATTGTAAACACAGCACATATATATCATGTTTGCAGGACAGTGTTTCACTAAAGGCTCAGAGCAAAGGATGAAAAAAAAGCCCACCTTGCGTGGAGTGTTGATCCATGCCAGGTGAGTAAAGTGAGAGTCAACAGAGACGCCCACCACCTCACAGTTAACATCGTGGAACTCACTGGCTTTGTCACTAAATGAGATGATTTCTGTTGGACACACAAAGGTGCTGGAAAAAATGACAGAAAATTCAAGGACACTGTTAATAAAATGTTCCACTGCAGGGGTTATCAGTCGAGGTGTGTTTAAATCAAAGTAAGAGAAGGTGATTATGTTGTTCACTTGGACTCTGTGCAGTGTCACAAATACTCACAAATCCAGCGGGTAGAAGAACAGGACTAGGTATTTTCCCTTGAAATCAGCGAGGCTCATCTCCTTGAACTCCCCGTGGCTGACTGCTGTGCCCTTAAAGGCTGGAGCCGGTTGAGTGACAGCAGCGACCCATTTAGACGTGCCTGATGCATAGAAGTCAAATACAAAAGATTCATTGATACCATTTCCTGAATATACAATACACAGACAGGATACTGACTCAAAACCCAAAGATATTAAGTTGTCAGACAAATCAACTCTAGACATTTTAGAGGATGATATGAGGAGTCGTCTGTCTGACCATGATGTGAATGTATTTATCAGGAGACATACTTGTAGAGAAACAGGCCTTCTGTGCAGGACTGATGAGAGTTCTTGCAGACCCAGATAGTCCATGTTGATAGGCTGCTGTGACCTTAAACCCTCCAGCTGCAACCCTTGCCTATAAAAGAACAATGGACAATACAATAATGCAATAAAAAAATTGCAACTTGACAGCCTCCAACACAGGTTGACAATTCAGAAAGAAAAAAAATAATAATTCAGCTTACACGGTATACTGTATGTGTGTGTATATATATATATATATATATATATATATATATATATATATATATATTATATATATATATATATATATACACACACACATACATATGGCAAAAATCATATAGTTCAAACACAGAAGGCTATACACCATGACTGAGCAAAATACCAGGATCCTGAAAACAGATCTCAACCCTCATTACAACTGTAACTCTTATCTCCACTTCTGCAGCTCTGTCTGCAACACATATTCCGTTACTAGACTTTTGCAGCAACATGTCCGATGTGTCCTTGAGCAAGACACTTAATCCCGAAATTGCTCCCGCTGCTTAGTTGGCAGCGTATGGTTGTGTTTAAATGGGATTAATTACATCTGATGGTTTCACTGCACATCAACCACCGTGCTTGTTTCATTTCTGAATAGTCTGCCTTCTAAAAGTACCCTTATTATCATACATGCTGCTGTCTGGACTAGAGAGGCCGTGTGTGTGAAGAGAACAGAGATCTGACAGCACACCTGTCAGGTGAGCACGGCTTCAAAATGTGCGACACACACGAGACACGAGCCCTTCAGTGCCGGAGTCACGTGGTCATCGTTACAGCACGTCGTAAAGGAATGGATTATTTAACAGAAAAGCATGTGAGACGAAAGAGTTAAGATTGGAAAAGGGATTTCATGTTACTGAAAGTTACACTTACAGAGGTCCCGAGGAGTCTTCCGATGGTGGCCGCCATTTTGGGTTATGTCAGAGGAGGGCGTGTTGAGCTGCATTTAAGGTTCACGTGCTTCACGTCAACCTACGGATACAAAGAAAATGCACTTTTTTTTTTTTTTTTTAAATATATGCAACATAAAAATATTTAATTGGAATATATTGTCTTTTTTTCCAAAGGCAGAGAAGCAGAGAAAGACTGCGAATAAAACGAATAATACGCATCTTGAAGCTTCATTACTGGTGTCGATAAATTTGGAAATAATATGACCCGACTTGGATTTATTACTTCCCTAATGGTTATACATGAAATTGACACTTATGAATTGGAATAAATGTATTTGAGTAATTCTGGTTAATCGATTAAAATCACAAAAAACAACTTGTGTTTGACTTGCATGCCTTAAAACACCATTCATCAATTGTAATTACGTCCATTGTATTTACTACGTACTCTAAATATTAAACGTTCATATTTACACTGAACACACATGCGGTTTGATATTTCCGATACTTTCAATGTGCCGGAAGGCATCATAGCCCCGCCCACAACTGAACACATGGCTTCAGACGGAAGTACAGTTTCTGACAGGGACTTGACCTCCTCAAGCACTAGACGTCTACACTAAGTAAATGTAATAGCGTTAGTTTGTGACAGTGTTTGGGAGTTTTCTGGAGACGTGCATGCAGCCGTCGTTCTGATGGATCCTAATCTGTTGTATTGGAAAAACGAGGGACAGGTAAGTGCACAGCAGTGATTGAACCATTCAACACGCAGCGCACATTCATGAGGATTTATACACATTTGTTTGAGATTGGACTGTGCTCACATCTCATTCCTCTAAAGTAAATGATTATCAATAGGCTCCTCTGTCTGTTTTTGTTCAGTCTTTTCTCAGTCGACTGCGGATCTGGATTAATCTTCTTGATCCGTTTACCCTGCTCTCCTCTGATGTAAGATGCAGCCTCTTCAGTGATCTTGTCTTAGATGAATTGAGAATATGCTGAATCAATTGGCACTTCTCTTCATAGGCTGAAATACAGAAGGCCCACGCTCTTCTTGGGAGGGGAGAAAAACTCAATGAAGAGGTCAGATTGTGTTCAATAAAATCTTCACAATGGTGAAACTGCACAATTGTCTGTTTGTTCATGAACCTGCCACAGATTTAAAGCTCTGTTTGTTCTGTTTCTTC
The DNA here is from genome assembly GCF_947650265.1 of Symphodus melops. Classification (NCBI taxonomy): domain Eukaryota; kingdom Metazoa; phylum Chordata; class Actinopteri; order Labriformes; family Labridae; genus Symphodus; species Symphodus melops. Next base: position 5,191,616 of record NC_136705.1, read on the forward strand.
CTCTAGGATGGACGTGCACTGAACCTCTCACTTGTAAGAATCAAGTCAAAAGTCAAGAAATACAAATCTGCTCATAGCACAGGAGAAGTCTCTCATATTGCAAAATGTACTTCTTTATTTTGCATTATGCACTGACCACATGTGGATTTTTTCTTTTGTTTACATGCTATTTTAATGCTGATGGGGGATTAGGTATGTGGGTAGTTTTTCCTTGGCCAAGATTCTTGAGTTATATATACTCAACAAAAATATAAACGCAACACTTTTGTTTTTGCTCCCATTTGTCATGAGATGGACTCAAAGATCTAAAATTCATTCCAGATACACAATATTACCATTTCTCTCAAACATTGTTCATAAATCTGTCTAAATGTGTGATAGTGAGCACTTTTGCTTTGCTGAGACAATCCATCCCACCTCACAGGTGTGCCACATCAAGATGCTCATCAGACACCATGATTAGTGCATAGGTGTACCTTAGACTGTCCACAATAAAAGGCCACTCTGAAATGTGCAGTTTTGTCTCACAGCAAAATGCGACAGATGGCGCAAGCATTGAGGGAGCGTGCAATTGGCATGCTGACAGCAGGAATGTCAACCAGATCTGTTGCTCGGGCATTGAATGTTCATTTCTCCACCATAAGCCGTCTCCAAAGGCGTTTCAGAGAATATGGCAGTACATCCAACCGGCCTCACAACCGCAGACCACGTGTAACCACACCAGCCCAGGACCTCCACATCCAGCAGGTTCACCTCCAAGATCGTCTGAGACCAGCTACTCAGACAGCTGCTGAAACAATTGGTTTGCATAACCAAAGAATTTCTGCACAAACTGTCAGAAACCGTCTCAGGGAAGCTCAACTGCATGCTCGTCGTCCTCATCGGGGTCTTAACCTGACTCCAGATCGTCGCCGTAACAGACTTGAGTGGGCAAATGCTCACATTCGATGGCGTCTGGCACGTTGGAGAGGTGTTCTCTTCACGGATGAATCTCGGTTTACATTGTTCAGGGCAGATGGCAGACAGCGTGTGTGGCGTCGTGTGGGTGAGCGCTTTGCTGATGTCAATGTTGTGGATCGAGTGGCCCATGGTGGTGGTGGGGTTATGGTATGGGCAGGCATCTGTTATGGACGAAGAACACAGGTGCATTTTATTGATGGCATTTTGAATGCACAGAGATACCGTGATGAGATCCTGAGGCCCATTGTTGTGCCATACATCCATGAACATCACCTCATGTTTCAGCAAGATAATGCACGGCCCCATGTTGCAAGGATCTGTACACAATTCTTGGAAGCTGAAAATGTCCCAGTTCTTGCATGGCCAGCATACTCACTGGACATGTCACCCATTGAGCATGTTTGGGATGTGCTTGACCGGCGTATACGACAGCGCGTACCAGTTCCCACTAATATCCAGCAACTTCGCACAGCCATTGAAGAGGAGTGGACCAACATTCCACAGGCCACAATTGACAATCTGATAAACTCTATGCGAAGAAGATGTGTTGCACTGCATGAGGCAAATGGTGGTCACACCAGATACTGACTGGTTCTGAGTCCCCAGACCCTCAATAAAGCAAAAACTGCACATTTCAGGGTGGCCTTTTATTGTGGACAGTCTAAGGTACACCTATGCACTAATCATGGTGTCTGATGAGCATCTTGATGTGGCACACCTGTGAGGTGGGATGGATTGTCTCAGCAAAGCAAAAGTGCTCACTATCACACATTTAGACAGATTTATGAACAATGTTTGAGAGAAATGGTAATATTGTGTATCTGGAATGAATTTTAGATCTTTGAGTCCATCTCATGACAAATGGGAGCAAAAACAAAAGTGTTGCGTTTATATTTTTGTTGAGTGTATTTGACAAAAATGCAGGAGGAGATATTAGAGGTGCAAAAAACACGATATACACAGTTACAGGACAAGAGAAGCAAAGAGATGAGACGTACTTTGTCCAAAATCAGATGACCAAAAGTTTCTCTCAGGAGCTTCAAAGTCTTGTTAACAAATCCTCTTAAGTTGTGACATTGATACGCTGCCTTTTAAAAGAGCTTGTTGTGAAAAGACTTGACTGTTCTGTGTTTACAGTCTTCTGTCCACGCTGATTCTGGAGATACCCTCCCGCTTCTTTTCCGTCCTTCAGGTACAGTCAAAACCTACTGTTTTAAAGTCTAAATATTTCCATGTCATTTATTAAACTTAAGACATAAAACATTTATATCAAGAACTATCAACCAATGTTTTAAGATGTCAGAGTTCAAAAGAGAAGAGTGAAATTTAACGTAACTTGCATCATCCTTGTTAGATCCCATGTCTACATTTGGGTTTGGGTTCAGTTCCTATAACTTTAAACACATCTTTAGACATTTCAAGTGACATTGTTAATACTAACTGACAGAGTATAAGATTTTATTAATCAACACTACCTTTGTAAAATCAATCAATGCCCCAATGTTTTCATTCTTCTCAGCATTCCTGCCAGTATCGGCTCCTCTGGTATGTGAGTCAATCAATGACACTCTGTTACATGTGATGGTTGTGAAATGAATATTTAAAAGGATGCATCTCTTTTCAGGTGTTTTCCAGTTTGTTGCCACACAGCGGTGTCAAACCAGCTCTTTTTTGGCAGGTAATAAACAAATCCATAAAATGACACAATAAAACATGTGGCTGTATCACATATTTGTATCACATATTAATGATGAAAAATGCATTCTTCCAGTTTTTGCTGCAAAGTTACAGCGCAGGGTTTAACCATGCAAACAGAAACTCCTCATCAGAGCAGGTGATGTTTTCAGATAGTAACTTACAGATGAACTTCACCCATAATAATTCCTCATTAATTGTTTTTGACTCCATGAGTCATCATCAATCAGTCTGTATTCTGCTGCCCCCTCTGCTTCCGTCTGACTTAATCTGTCTTTATCTCTCACCTCCAGGGTAAGAAGACGTCTTTAAAGCAGCTGCTGTTAATTGCTGGAACAGTTTCCTATGCAACATGCGCCGGGGTGTGTATAACCTGATTACACTCGTTGTAACTGTGCTTTGCTGTGTGAACTGTAGTAACATTTTATGAACTCTATCATAGGGCTGGGTGATATATCGAGTTTTTAAGATATATTGATATATGTTTAAACAAGATATAGGGTAAGATAACATCGTTTATATCGGTATAATTTATGTTGCACTAAAATAGCGTTATGTGTCTTCTGTAGAGCTGCCAGTTCACCTATTTCTCATCTCACTATTTGTGTAATTAATTTCACAAACGGGTAGTTTATTTTCATGTAAATGTTGAACTTGTGCAACTGACTGTAAATACAAGACACATCAATATACAGTATATCGAGTATTGAAAAAAAAAATAATTGCGTTTTGGTCCATATCGCTCAGCCCTACTCTATCATATAAAAAGGCTGCTTGTTGATTAAAAAAAACAAATCCTTTGTCAATGTTTCAGGTGCTCCCTCAAATTTTCATAAACAGACTTGGTATTAGAAGCGCATCACTCCAGACATTCTTTAGGTCACTATTACCAATCCCACTCTCAGGTAAGTTGTGATATTGTCTCAAAAACTCTGAATACTTTATTTTGCATGTCAGATACATTGGCCCACCTGAAATGCACTCCAACATAGACTCAAAACAATACCTTCACTTATTCTTCTAACTTTTCTCTGGATTTAATAAGATAAGGTAATCCTTTATTCATCGCGCAGATGGAGAAATTTACAGTGTTACAGCAGGATAGCAGGAGAAAAATCACACAGTGCATAGTTATTCAGCTGGTGTGGATCAAGTAATAACAGGTAAGACTGACGCGTTGTGTCACTATCTGCAGCTGCTCTGGCCTTCTTCAATGTCTACACCGTCAGAAGTGAGGAGTTAGAATATGGGATCCAAGTGTTTGATTCCAAAGGAAATCCAGTTGGCCTCTCAAAAGCAGCCGGACAAAAGGTCAATATAGACTCATACACGAGTTAAGCCTCGTCAATGGAAACATGAATGTAATTTTTTTGTTCTCTGTTCAGGCTGTGAGAGAAACGGCATTGTCGAGAGCAGCACTGTTAGGTTCAAGCGCTGCTTTTCCTAACATTCTGGTTTTACTTTTGAAAAGGTCAGTCACGTCAAAATGTAGGTCTCGTTATCTGGACAAAGAAAATGCCTTTGCTCAATCATATCTTTTCATCATGTTTTACAGAACAAGACTTTTCCAGAGAAATACTCTGCTGGTGGCTCCTTTACGCCATCTCAGTGTTGCATTTTTTCTGGGCTTGATGATTCCCATCTCATTTAGTCTATTTCCACAACTGGGAAAGGTAAGACTCACAATCCTGTTGTGCTCTAATGCTTTCCATAAAATGAGCTGGACTGAACCTTTTCTTTTTTTCTTTTTTTTTTACAGATAAAGAAGGAAAATGTTGAAGAGGAACTGAAGGCTGCAGCGGTTGGCGGACAGTTATACTACCATAGAGGACTCTGAATTGTTGCTACATATGGTAAACAACATTAAGCCCAAAGACAACCATTGTTTTCTCAACTTCATGCAGCTAAAAAACATTAGAAAGTAACAGTGTGAAAAAAAACAGCCTCCTCTCAGTTCCATGTATAAAGAGTGTGCAAAACATCAACATAAACGAAACGCTACTTTCATAGTAAATTTATTAAATTGAATAGTAGATATCTATTTTTTGAAACCTGAAATACCTCAATTCATGAAAATACTTTTACATTTCAAAATTCCATAAGCATTTATGTATTGCACTTGGTATCTTATCTGAGACACAAAACATATTGTCAATGTTGAACAAGTGGATGAAGTGTACAACACTGGATCATTAAAGAAAAAAAAAACCCTGAACATTTAACACAAGGAATAAATCAATGTTGGCACAAAGGCATCAATCACTATCTGTTATCAGTTGAAGTCTGATGAGAAACCTTTGACCTTTTTTTAATAAAAGGAAAAAAAAACAATTTTTGAGACGGTTCATGAAAACAAATTTAACAAGTCTAAAATCATTAGTGACATTTAAAAAAAAAAAAAAAAACTTTTTGATTTACCCATTTGATGATAAATATCTGATAACCTCTGCATAACAGGTCATTTCTATTATCTAGCTCATTAAGTCATTTCAGCTGCGAGTGCATTTATACAAACAGTAAGCTTTGTTCAGTGTGCATCCAAGATTTCAGATCAGGAACCTGATTTGTGATTGGTAATGGGAAGTAAAACATAGCACTTCGGAGTGGGAGCTGTCATCTTTAAAACATGAAGATTTATAGGCTAAAGGTACGAGCCTATTTGCCTCAATTTCACAAAGTTGGAGACAAAGAGGCTTGATTGGTTTATAAAACGTGTACCGAGTGCAGACATTGGTCGAAGTGTTTACAGCTGCAATAGATGACAGATTTTTCACATACAGGATCAGAGTGGATTTATGACAACAAATGTCACAGACATGTTTACGGGAGGACTGAGAACTATTTACACGTTTTGAAAAAGAAATATAATATTTAGTTTAACAATTTAACTCTGTGGCAGCAACATGTCAGAGAGCATGTTTTCTCTCTTTAAGATAAAATAAAAAATGAAGCATTGGGACTTCATCACAAATCGGGTTTGGATACACATATGATGTGCTGATCAATTCAATGTTAGTTTTCACAAAAAAAAAGGATCTGGCCAAATATGTCTTTTAATTCTGTGGGGGGAAAAACTAGTTCAGTAAAATATGTTCAGACAAGAATCCATTTTAAATGTGATGCTAGTGAGACTTTGACCTGACACAAAGGTCACTGTGAGACTGACCTCTGCACATTGTTGTGTTAATCATGCAGGTGTCTGCAAGTATTTTAGAAAAAACAAAAGACTCTCCCTAAAAATGTAAATAACAGCAATCATAGTCCATGCTGTGGCAATATCATCTTCCTGCAGTGCTGTGTCTGATAACAAGTTTATACTCGCAAGAGCTGCTCAGCAGCTGCCAAATGAAAGAGGAAGTTCTCTGTCGCCGGAGGGAAATGATGCTGCTTTAAACCTTCCAATGTGATTTTTGAGTCTTCACACTCGTCAGCCAGAGCCACCAAATTGGCAAGGATCTCTTTTGTCTTAACAGAAATATCCTGTGAATTAACGATGGTTGCCATGTTAGATTGAAGAACACATTTCTTGGTAAGGTTGGTTGAAAAAAAAAAAAAAAAAAGGAAAACTCTCACCTTAATCACCTGACTGTCCGACCTCTCAGCATCCTCCGCAGACTGAACGATAAGATGGCCAATGTCCTTATGTAACTTCCCCATAGCCATGGCCTCTGTGATAGGATACTGAACATCAATGCTGGACTACTCTCAGGAAACAAAGCGCTCTTCAAAACATGCGGCTGTCTCTTTAAACATACTGCACCTTTGGCTCCCTGGGAGACTGTGATGACACTGTCTGGGAGGTTCACATACACATCAAACAAGTCCGATCTGTTGCTCACTTCAGGATCTACAAATCCTGCAACATAGCCTGTGGAGAAAGCAAACATATTGGCGCATAAATAATTAATTCCCACCATGAGAATACAGTGATCACAGTGCAGATGGTGGATAAGCACCAACTGTGAAGAGTCTTACTGTTAATTAGAGTCAGTAAACCAGGAGGCAGCCTCACCAGGGCATTTCTTGAGATCCTCGAGTTCAATATCAGAGAGATGCACATATGGGTGCAGGATGGACCAGTCTTTCCTGTGCCATGTCAAACAGGGCAGAACCCTGAGGGGGAACAGGGAAGGAGTCAGAGGGATTGCACATCACATTATTGTGTAGAGAATTGAGTCTTGAGGTCAGCTCCATATTTTCACACTTGTCTTTTTAAAGTAAAACAGTTTAAAAGACTAATTAACAATTTCTCCATCGGAACATCTCCTCTGGGTGAATATTGCACTCATTGTTTCTAATCGTTTGACTTGATGAGTGGGGTTTTTTTAATTCAAAAACACAGTAAAGATACTGTGGGTGTACATGTGAGAAGGAAGCTTAATACTTGAAAACATACACATGTCCTTACAGCAAATAAAAAAGGTAACGCACAGTGCATTACATTTCATAAAACAGAAATATCACACTACTCGAGTAAACTGGTAAGTATACAGTTTGAAAGCCTTTCATTTAGAAATGAGCTACTTTGTGATGAGCTGATGTCAAAAGTAGAACAGACTGTTCCACCTCAAAAACATCTTTGTTAAAACGTTGACTTCTACTGTCCATGTGCAGACAGTACTTTGAAAGTCTGACCACATTACATGTGAAAATCGGACATTATAATATTCCATTCATAGAGAAAGCTTATCCTGTTGAAGGTTTGGAGGACTGGAGCTGATTCCAGCTGTCAGTGGGCAGCGCGAGGCGGCGTACAGCCTGGATCACCAGTCAACCACAGAGACAAACAACCAGTCACACTTGGGGACAATTAAGAGTTGAACTAATCAGTCTGTTTTTGGGACTGTGGGAGGAGGCTGGAGTACCTAAGGGGAACCCATGCATGCACGGGGAGAACATGTAAACTCAACACAGAATCAAACCTTGAAGTGAGGCGACAGCACTAACAGCCTGTGATCAATGTTAAATGCACCTTGTAAACTCCAGCAATGCTTCAATTCGAGGGTGATGGACTATGATCCTCTTCTTCAGCATGAGTGCTGTGTAAAGAATGATAGTCTCCAAACCAAACTGAGACACCACATCTAGGGCAGAACAGACACATGAAAGTAGACTCCATTATTAAAAATGTGTATTTAGGGGATTTGAGTTGTGGACTTGCAGTTCAAAACAGAGGCAGATGTGTTCTCTTCGCTGCTTGTTAAAAATGACAACATGAATAGCAACACTGACATGACCTGCACAACTACGACCGGCTGTTATAGGATGACACATATATTTGTACACCCAATGTGCTTATAGGGAACGCTTCTTTCAAAGCTCAACTTTGACCTTTTTTATGTCACCCCTTAAAAAATATGTTTATAAGTTAAAGAACAATGGCTGCATTTAAATAAAAATAAATCACTAATAATGAAAATGGTTGTCACTTGCACACAATAGAACAACACGAGTGTATTTACAAAAATAAATCTTGTGCCAATAAATCAAGTTGTGGAAAAAAAACAACATTGCTGCAGTACCTTTGACCGAACCGGCTAAGTATGCTTTCCGCACGTCGTAATCCTTAATTAGAAATGATCCGTTTTCATCACTCTGGCAAACTCCTTTAGTGAGGACAGTGACATAAGCCTCCATCATTTTCACTGGACTGCCATGTTTGGAGTACATCCTAGAAAACGAACAAAGACAAACCACTTAAATTCACACATAAACTCCCTTTGAGTAAAAAAACATCCAAAACAAAAATTCAGAACTTGTTGGTGTACCTGCAGAGAACTCTACAGAGTGCAGCATACTTCTCAGGGTTGAAGTCTTTTGCTGTAACAACTATTGAAAAATGGGTGACCTTGAAGAGAAGAGACACACAAATGAAATAAAGAGAGATGCTGCACTTTTCTCATTCCTTATTCATGATCAGGGTGAGCGTACCTTGTTAAGCGCAGTGGGTTCCTGTACTTCTACTGTGGTGATGTAGTACCAGGTCCGCCAGAACTGACCAAAAACAAAGGTGTGGAAATCCCGGCTGTCATGGGTCAGACAGCACTTAGTGAGCAGGATCTGTCTCAGGTCTGATCCCACAGAGGGATAACACCACACCCACAGTGTATCTCCATTCACATCTTTCTCTGGATACATAGAAAAAAATGAATGAATGTGAACATGTTTGAAGGTGGACACTGACTTCCTTGGTCAAGCCTTATCAAACCCCATGCAAACTGCATAAATGAAATGAAAAGAAAAGGCGATGAGCCAATCAGGGACCAGGAGCCCTGCTGATAAGACACTTCTGGGTCACACTGGTATCATGTGATCATTCTTCTTCTGCTTCACTCAATCTGAAAAGGCAAACTTCGCTTGGAAGTACAAACTTACCGATTAATCCTACACTCAACATAAGCTGCGTTTCAATCGCTGCCATATTCCATCCCTGAAAGAGTTCAGAACAACAAGTGAGCTGCAGGAAAAAAGCTCCAAGAATCATCATTATAGGAGACTAACTGTGAAGTACCTTGAGAGCTCGTGCTTTATCCGAACAATTAAATACGATGCTCAGTGAATTTAATAACACAGTAAATAATTATAAAACCTGTCGGTGGTCTGATCAGTGTTTTCTTTTTTTCTGTCAACAGACTTTTCTTCCTCTCTAAGCGAAAATGTCGTTCCTCTTCCGGGATGCCTAGATTTCGGGAGGAGACACCCTGCGAATAACCAATCGCAGCTGGTGATACGTCAGTGTTAATGGTGCGTTCATGGATATTGAACTTCTGAATCAGAGTCGTTTTTTTATTGCCAAGTACAATTACATACACAAGGAATTTGTCTTGGTGTATTGGTGCGAAAGAAAAAACAAGGCTAAAAAATCTTTGAGTTAAATTATTTTATTTTGGGGAGAATTGAGAGGCCTTGTTTGATCAGTCTATGGTCGAGATTGCTCATAGTTTTATAATTGGACTTTTCATGATGGTTACCTGAACGCACCATCATGGGAGCTCATACGGGAACCTTGAACACAGAGGGCTGCCAGGTTTGTTTAAACCCCCTTTCTAACTATTGCGACAAGGTCATCTATGTTTAAACACTGTAATGAAAATATGTACTTAAACATTGATCAAAAATAAATCTCTTAATAATAATCTACCGAGATTAGCTTCAAACCTCTTATTGTTCATACAGTTAATTAATTTCAGACTTATTTTACATGATCACATGTCATTGGCAGGGAACTGTCTTTAAAATCAATCAATCAATATTTATTTATATAGCATAGTAACATTTGAAAGAATAACTTGGTCAACATAATCTAGCTATAGGCCTACCACAGGACATTTTGTCTGGCTGTTGAACTATTATTATTAAACACACTTAGACCTGGTGTCGACCTATACCCCCCATGCAGGATTTATACTGGTCCAGTAGTCTATTAGATCCAAGGCCAGGAAACATGCAAGTATCACTGCAGACTCCTTACACCCCGGATGTTACAGATCACTGTACAAAACAAGCTGACAAAAAAACAGTTTCTTCCCCCAGGCTGTAACTCTGATGAACACTAAACAACCTCACTTTGCTTGGACTAGTTTAATAACTTGTTTCTGTGTTACATGTTAGGAGAGCCCCTACACAAACCCCTCTGGGTTTAATTGGCTTCTCCAGCACATTTCAAAATTTTATTAGCTAATCATACTGTCTGTTTTTTTTTTGCCATTTTGTCTATTTTGTTTGTTTGTTTTAAGTGTATGAAATAAATAAATGTTGTGTTTATTGTTGATATGTAAGGTTGTACTTTGTACCTTGTGTGTAAGCCTACCTGGCTAAAGAAGTTGATTCTGATTCTGACATGTGTCAAGACAAAGCAAGGAGCCTACATTTGTAAATGTTTGAACAAATGCTAAATGCCTTTAAATTCAGGCTGAGAACATATGAGACAACTGCCTCCTCTTGTAACTGTTTTTTTTAATAACTTTAATGGCTTTTAACTGTTTTTTTGTTTTTTGTTTTTTAAATGCTGTCTGTAATGTTGTGAGCATAACTTCTGCAGGACTCCCTTGAAAAAAAGGTTTTTAACCTCAATGGGACTTTCCTGGATAAATAAAGGTTAAATAAAATAAATAAAAACAAACAAAAAATCAAGTCCAACAGACATTAAGAAAGTGTTTAGTTATTATTCAAATCACTCTAATCTGTAGACTGTGATTATTTTACAACGGATGCACACTGTGATAGGGGGATAGCGCGAGCGTGACGCACGTACTGGCAACCCTAGCTAGGCCGCTCACGAGGTCCTTCCTTTCTCAGCCAGCACCGGTGAAGCGGTGAGTGCGTGGCGTGGATGGACTGGTGAAACAATTTTCTCGAAAATTTACTCAAGCCAGCAGAGTCGGAGTTTCCACTAAAAACGCCACCACCATGCCGGCGTATTTTCAAAGACCGGAGAACGCTCTGAAACGAGCCAATGGTGAGTCTTTCTATCAATCCATGAGGATATCACGCGCTAATGCTAACTAGCTTTACGGGCTAAATGGGCTAACGGCTAGCTAACAGTAGCTTGAATGGCGTGGAGGCGATAAAGCTGTCTCACGGCTGCGTTATTATCCAGCTGACCGGCTGCACCTTTTCTGCGTTACAGACAGGTGTAGTTAAAGTGCTCCCATGATAGTGACAGTTTTGACGTGTTAATGAAAAGCTGTCAAACAGATATTCTCGCGGGTTTCTGTTCTTGGAGCGGGACGTTGAGGTGGTTTACTAACCTACACGGGCCTCTCCACACAGCTCGCGGTGTCTGGTGCGACATGCAATGCTTTGTATGATCTGTTTGATTTGTTACGGTGCTGACGTTTGTCTTTCATTTTGTGTCTTTTTTTTGCGCAGAGTTTCTCGAGGTTGGCAAAAAGCAGCCAGCTTTGGATGTTTTGTACGATGTCATCAAGAGCAAGAAACACCGAACATGGCAGAAGATCCACGAGCCCATCATGCTCAAATACCTGGAGCTGTGCGTGGATCTGCGCAAAAGCCACCTGGCCAAAGAGGGTCTCTATCAGTACAAGAACATCTGTCAGCAGGTGTGTGTGTGTGTGCAGAGAGGATGTTTTCACAGATCAGCTGGTGGTTCATCCTCATGTTTTTTCTTTTTCTTTGAGTGAATGGCTAAAGTTTTATTATCTGTGCTATTAGGTGAATATCAAATCTCTGGAGGATGTGGTTCGGGCTTACCTTAAGTTGGCGGAGGAGAAGACAGAGACAGCTAAAGGGGAGTCCCAGCAGATGGTTCTGGACATCGAGGATCTGGACAACATCCAGACTCCTGAGAGGTGAGCATGGTCAAACATCGGTTTCAGGAAATTAGTCGGATGTCTTTGCGATCGCACAGTGTGAGTTTCAGTGGTTTCAGATGAGCAGATTTTACAGATCTTTCACAGGTGATGGTTAAATCTAAGGGCTCGACAAGTGATTGTTGAATCTGTGATACTAGTGTGCTTCTGAGTGCTGTGAGTGGAGAGGACACTCAAGATCGTACTGACCGCCTGCTGCTCACCCCCTGGGTGAAGTTCCTGTGGGAGTCGTACCGTCAGTGTTTGGACCTGCTTCGGAACAACTCCAAAGTGGAGCGCCTGTATCATGACATTGCTCAGCAAGGTAAGTCTTTTTTTTATTTTTATATACACACAATATATTTTATTGGTTTCCTGTGAGTTACTGTCATCGTTTATTTTCCTTGGTATGAATAAGATGCTGCCAGGCCCGACAAGGGTGAAAAGCCCTGCGTGTTTTTAAAGCTGTAATCAGAGTTGATGTTTCTAACACTTAATGTCAACTTGTATGCTTTACTTATATTTTTGTATAATTACTGTAAAGTCCCACAACAAATTCAGAAACAAAAATGTACCTTAAAATTCAGACAGTGTTAATATTCTAAAGATAATATGTCATTGTCTTTTCTGCAGCATTTAAGTTCTGCCTTCAGTACACCCGTAAAGCAGAATTTCGCAAGCTGTGTGACAACCTGCGAATGCATCTGGGTCAGATCCAGCGCCACCACAATCAGAGCACTGCCATCAACCTGAACAACCCTGAGAGCCAGTCGATGCACCTGGAGACACGCTTGGTGCAGCTGGACAGCGCCATAAGCATGGAGCTCTGGCAGGTCTGTTCATCTTAGATTCAATTTCTCAAAGCGGCGTAACTGACTGCAGGTTTTTTATAGAATGATTCCTTTCATAGGTTGTCAGCAGTGAATGCAGTTTGTTGTGTATAACGTTGGAATAACCTAACACCTGTTATGCCGTTCAGTGTTGTCTAATTTAAAAATATGTCTCTTATATTCGAGTTGAGTGTGACATTGTGACTGATGAATTGTTTCTGTTATTCAGGAAGCCTTCAAGGCTGTTGAGGACATCCATGGCCTGTTTGCTCTCTCCAAGAAGCCTCCCAAACCTCAGCTCATGGCCAACTACTACAACAAGGTGTCGACTGTGTTCTGGAAATCTGGGAACGCCCTCTTCCATGCCTGCACCCTCCACAGGCTCTATCACCTTTCAAGGGAGATGCGAAAGAATCTGACCCAAGAGGAGATGCAAAGGTAACACATTCATGATCTGTGGATAAGGACACATTATTTAATAATGAATAGGGACCAGGTGGTAATCATGCTTACTTTGTTTATTCAGGATGTCCACCAGAGTCCTCCTGGCCACTCTGTCTATTCCCATTACTCCTGAGCGCACTGACATTGCCCGGCTGCTGGACATGGACGGCATCATCGTGGAGAAACATCGCAGACTTGCCACGCTCCTCGGCCTGCAGTCTCCTCCCACCAGGCAGAGTCTCATCAATGACATGGTACGCTGTGTGCACGAGCACCTGTGGAACCGATCAGCTGATCTGCTTTGAGATGTCTTTCCTCATTCTTTCTTTGATGTGTGTGTTCAAGGTGAGGTTTAACCTGCTGCAGTATATTGTACCAGAAGTGAAGGAACTGTACAACTGGCTTGAAGTAGACTTTCATCCTCTGAAGCTGAGCGGAAGAGTAACCAAGGTAAATCATTTGACAGCAACCAGCTTAAGGAATATCTACCAACAATATTTGTGATTTTTAGTTGAAGTGTACATGATCGTATTATATTTCATGAATATGATTGTGGCTGTTAAATCGTCACCGCAGCATATGGTAACCCACTTTCTCTCCCATTAGGTGTTGAACTGGGTGAGAGACCAGGCAGAGAAGGAGTCTGATCTGCAGCAGTATGTCCCTCATCTACAGAGTAACACCATCCTGAGGCTTCTGCAACAAGTAATTGTCTTTCAGTTCCCTGAAATGTTATTAAGATGATTTTAAATGTGATTAAATATCTCTTATCGTTCTCCGTCCTTGGTTGTAGGTTGCACAGATCTATCAAAGTATTGAATTCACCCGTCTGGCCTCCCTGGTTCCGTTTGTGGATGCCTTCCAGCTAGAGCGCTCCATTGTGGATGCTGCGCGCCACTGTGATCTGCAGGTATAATCTGCATCTAAAGAGATTACACATGTTGAATAATAGATCAATTAACTAAAGTGGATTAAGTTTAAGAGACATGTTAGGTGTTTTCTCAGTTTTGTTATTGTTTGCGTTTCCCTTGCAGGTCCGTATAGACCACTCCTCTCGAACTCTGAGCTTTGGCTCTGACCTGAACTACTCGACCAAAGAAGATGCCCCTGTTGGTCCCTTCCTGCAGAACATGCCCTCAGAGCAGATCAGGAACCAGCTGACTGCCATGTCTGCTTCTTTGGCTAAGGCCATCTATGTCATCAAGCCTGCCTCTATCCTGGTGAGTCTCAGGTCTTACTCATGTCTTGCCACACACACAGCTCAAACCCTCTAAAGCAGCAACTAAGGAAGTGACAACTTTTCTGCCAAGGATGTTACCTCTGAGCTAGATTTCAGGATTGGAACATCGACTCTCTGCTTTCCGTACGGACTGTTTTCCTGCATATAACTAAAGTCTGAAAGAATGCCAGAAAGTGCCCAGTTGGGATTTTGACATGGTTATTCATGATTAGTGACTTTTAACTAAAAACACAGTTTATTCTGTTATTATAAAAAGTATTTGGATGTTTGTCCTTTTTCAGCAAGAGCGCGAGGAGCAGAACCAGGTGGCCATCGCTGCCTATCTGAAAAATGCCCGTAAAGATCACCAGCGCATCCTGGCTCGTAGACAGACCATTGAAGAGCGCAAAGAGCGCCTCGAGAGCCTGAACATTCAGCGTGAGAAGGAAGAGCTGGAGCAGCGCGAGGCCGAGATGCAAAAGGTCCGCAAGGCCGAGGAGGAGCGTCTGCGCCAAGAGGCCAAAGAGCGAGAGAAGGAGCGCATCATGCAGGAGCATGAGCAGATCAAAAAGAAGACCGTACGCGAACGGCTGGAGCAAATCAAGAAGACTGAACTTGGAGCTAAAGCCTTCAAGGATATCGATATCGAGGTAAAATGAAGCCAAAATTACCAAATTGATTACATTGAATAAAGATTGTACAGTTAAGAAATGAGACTAACAAATGTATCTTTAACAGGATCTTGAGGAACTGGACCCTGACTTTATTATGGCCAAACAAGTGGAGCAGCTGGAGAAGGAGAAGAAAGAACTCCAGGAGCGTCTGAAGAACCAGGAGAAGAAGGTAACTGAGGGATACATTGTTGAACACGACTGATCACGCTTAAAATAGACCCTAATCTTTTTTTTTTCTTCTCTAGATCGACTACTTTGAGAGGGCCAAACGTCTGGAGGAGATTCCTCTTATAAAGCAGGCCTATGAAGAGCAGCGCATTAAAGACATGGAACTATGGGAGCTCCAGGAAGAGGAGAGGGTATGTTTATAAAAGAAAGACACACAGAAGTCATACACGTGGTGAGTATCGAGTAATGTAAGATTATTATTTTTTTCCTTTTCAGATCAGCAACATGAAAGTTGAACGGGAGAAAGCTCTCGAGCACAAGAAGCGCATGTCCAGGATGATGGAGGACAAAGAAAGCTTCTTATCCAAAATAACTGCTGCCCGTAGCTTTATTTATGAGGTAAGGAACTGGTACACAGAGTGCTGAGACAGGCAGCTGACTGCAAAGTGTATGTGAGAAGGAAAACACTAGAGGGCAGCAACACGTCAGAATAGTCAAACTTGGGATCGGGTCAGTTAATCATGTTGCTGTAAACCTCTTCTTTTTTTTTTTTTGGTCAGTGGTGATTTCTTTACACTTGAAATGCATGCTTGTCACTGCTGCTCAGTTTGTTTCAGTCTGATGAAGAAATTGAGACAACACTGTCAGTAAGTTGCACTTGGAACACGTGCAAAAATTGCCAAAATTATAAGAAATAGCTTGTTTTATCAGCCGCCAGAATCTAATCAAGTAAAAGTTTGTCAGGAGAGCTTTTAGGACCAAACAGCTCCAAGTTGCAAACAAAAGCACACTGCCCTTGTGCGTTGGTTATGAAGACCCACGGCCCCCTAAACATTTTCAAAATACGCTTCTCTGTCTTTGAAGGAAAAACTGAAATCTTTCGAGGAGCGCCTGGTGGAGGAGAGGAAGAAGCGTTTGGAAGATAAGAAAAGGCAGCGCAAAGAGGACCGGCGTAACGCTTTCTACCGGCAGAAAGAGGAGGAGGCCCAGCGTATTCACGAGGAGCAGCTCAAGAAAGGTCTGTTTGTCTGCTGACATGTGCTCTGGCACACAGATACCTGTAAACCGACCCCTCGTGATGAAGAAACACGCTGTCGTATGCAACAGTTATGATCAGGCAGGAAGTGGAGGCAAATCACAAGCAGTAGATAGATAGATAGATAGATAGATAGATAGATAGATAGATAGATAGATAGATACTTTATTGATCCCGAGGGAAATTCAAGAAAAGTAGTAGTTGTAACATAAGAAAAACACCCCAGAAGAAAAATCTCTGGGGACTTGAGGAGCAAATCAAAATGTTGTTTTATAACCGTTATCGTCCTGAAAACTACTCACGAACTCGAGCTTTTCATCAGGGCAATATGCAGCAGCTCTATGGTGTCCAAGTTTGTTATTTGGGCACGTCTCATGTTATTTCCTCCCGTGGGACAGAGCGCGAGGAGCGGGAACGCTTGGAACAAGAGCAGCGAGAGGAGGAGGAGAGAGAGTACCAGGAACGGCTGCGTAAGCTGGAGGAGCAGGAACGGAAGCAGCGTGCTCGCCAGCAGGAGATTGAGGAGCGGGAACGCCGTCGCGAGGAGGAGAGGAAGGGCCCCCCAGAAGAGAAAACCAAGGTACTAATAAGCAGGTCCTCCAGGTACCAAATCTCAACACTGACGACTCGTTCTCAAGCATTAATTTATAAGATGGACACGACTCTGACTTGTTAGCCTTCAAAATGTTCTTTTAGATGCATGAAGTGCATTCATTCGCTCCCAAAGGTTTCCATCGTTTAAACACCCTGATATGAAAGTGTGATGCAAGGACAGCCAAACGGTCATGGACCAAGAGGCAGCATAAAGGACTTCATATCATGTGATGGTACTTCATGTTTTCATCAACCTGATCTGCTTGTACAGGATTTTGGCGAATCGGAGAAAGAGGAGGGAGGATGGAGAAAGCGTACAGAAGGAGGTGATTCAGAATGGCGTCGTGCTGCTCCTGAACGGTACGTGGTCTCAACTCGAACCTTTGTTTTAGGCATCACCACTAAGTCATGAAGGGCTCCTGTAATGGTGCCTTTCGTCTCTCAGGGAATGGAGACAGGAGGGCCGTGACGATGACAAGGAGGAGAAAGAGGCCCCCTTCAGAAGAGGAGATGGTGTTCGCAGGGGAGGCGACGATCGGGGACCACGGCGTGGCTTTGATGACGACCGAGGCCCTCGTCGTGGTGGCGATGACGACCGTCCTCTACGCAGAGGGCTCGACGACGACCGTGGTCCTCGCAGAGGCTTTGACGATGACCGCGGTCCAAGAAGAGGTGGAGATGACGACCGCGGCCCCAGACGCGGCTTCGACGAGGACCGCGGCCCCAGACGCGGCTTCGACGAGGACCGCGGCCCCAGACGCGGCTTCGACGAGGACCGCGGCCCCAGACGCGGCTTCGATGAAGACCGCGGCCCCAGACGTGGATTCGATGAAGACCGCGGCCCCAGGCGAGGGTTTGATGAAGACAGAGGTCCCCGTAGAGGCCTAGATGACGTGAGGGGTCCCAGGCGTGGGGCTGATGATGACTGGAGTTCCAGAAGAGGCGGAGATGATGGGCCACGTCGTGGTGAGGATCTCAAACCCTGGAAGCCCCTGGGAAGACCTGGTAAGCTTTCA
The DNA here is from genome assembly GCF_947650265.1 of Symphodus melops. Lineage (NCBI taxonomy): Eukaryota > Metazoa > Chordata > Actinopteri > Labriformes > Labridae > Symphodus > Symphodus melops. Next base: position 5,209,563 of record NC_136705.1, read on the forward strand.
GCCAATCAGCTGCTGATACCTGACGATGTTTTCTAATGGTTTAGTGATTAGAGGCCACAGAAGTATCTCACAGAATGACTCTGTTCCAGGTGGTTGGCGGGAGCGGGAGAAAGCCAGAGAGGACAGCTGGGGTCCACCCCGCGATGAAGCTCAGGATGACGGCGAAGGAGAGGACAGACCAAGCGAGCCATCCAGAGACCGTCCTCCACAAAAGTGCGCATGATAGACCTTTTGACAAAGGCTTCAGAAGCTGACTGTTGTGTTGAGTGCAGAGGGACGGTTCACCGGTCAATAAGGTAGAAAACTAATGTCATTGTCACGATGTGTTAACAGAGAGGAGAGCAGCTGGAGGAGAGGTGGTACAGAGGAAGGAAGCGGGTGGAGAGAATCTCGCAAAGACGACACTGACCGTGACGATCGTCGTGACCGCGAAGACCGCCGCGGGGTTAGAGACCGCCGAGATGACCGTGAACAAAGAGCTCCAGCAAGAGAACTTCCTGATGAGGGTAATGAGAACTTAATTTCTACAAAACGCGACTATTACAAACGCATCAAGAATAAACTCGGGCAGCGCCAAAGTTTCCCGTAAAGTTTAAAGACATGATTAAAAAATCGGCCTCAAAGGTTTCATTCCCAACTCCTGCAGCCTTATGTTGGGTAATACACTGCAACGCTGACACTGACGCTGCAGCAAGTGAATGTATGGATTGATTAGTTAATATTGATGGACACTTCTGTCACCAGTGGTGTGACCTGCAGTGCTTTCATTATTCAGAAACTGGAACAGCTCTCTTGCATGATTTTTGTAACTGAATCATTGTATTGCAGTTTATAGGTGTTCTGAGGGCGCCAAATAAGGTACAAAATAAAACGCATCATTTAGGAGATGTGGATTTTTCAAGCGGAGCAATTTGTTGCACTCGATGGAGTTGTTCTGTTCGGCCAGTGGAGGTTCCTGTTTATGAGCTCAGTTACTCCTAAAGCCACTAACTCAACAAATTTAAGCACCAAGTTTGTCATACTGTAAATTCAGGCTTTTGCACCAAAGTTGAAGTTGTTAGATTTACACATTGGGGCTTGAGTTTGTCTTAATTAGCATCTTTGTCTCCTCAGGAGGTTCTTGGCGTCGTGGAGGGGATGAGAAGCGCGAGGAGCCAGACAGAGCCGAACGCCCCCGAGAGCGGGAGAGGGAACGTGACCGTGATGCTGATGGAGAAAAGGGGTGGCGCTCTGACAAAGACAACCCTCGTCGCACCAAGAACGAAACAGATGATGACGGCTGGACCACTGTGCGTCGCTGAGCCAACAGCCTGTGCATCCAATTTGCCTGGCTAATGATGGATGTTTTGGAAGAGAAGTTAAAAGTATCTTATCAGCTGGGTATCCACAGTGGTGAAATTTTGGCTACAAGCTTCTGGCCCTCTCAAGCTATTCCTTAAAGAATTCAATATTTGTAGATGGTAGTTTTCCTGAGTTTTTTTTCCCCCCTTTCATCCTTATTTTGACTTCAAACATTTTCCAACTAAAGGCTCCTTACCACCTAGCATAACATCTACCAAATACTTGCTAGCAGGCCTACAAACCATCAGTGTAAACATGACTGCCACACTGGTGATGAGTGTATCTTCCTTACATATTGTAGTAAAACTGGATTATCATAAAGCAATTTACTTGCTCCAGCTTTCAATGCAAACAGTGTATCACCAGATGCCTCATTTAAATAATTAACCTCTGCATAGATACAATCGTAAGGTTCAAACTCACAACTCGTGTAATGGTAATGACTTGGAATTTTTCACGTTTTAATGATTTCTACTCTTCATCTAACGTTGAGATGCTTCTTAAACCTGATTACATACTAGTGAAATCTACATTTCGATGTTCATGCTTAGAGTATTCAATTGATCCGGCTTAATATCCAATGTGTGGTTCTATCTTACTGCAGTCATGGTTTGAAAACCTGTTTGCATGTTCACAGATAAAGCCTTTATTAATAAAGATGTTTGCTCACCACCAACTACTGACTCATTTAGTCTCAAATGCTGTTTCATCGTGAAGTATTGCAGAATCACTGGTCTCAATTAAATCTTGTGCACATAAATCATAGACCTGTAAGTCATCACTCAACTAAGGAATCATAAAATAAACATCAGAAGTTGTAATAGAGTGACGGTAACAACAGTATTTTCCCCAACCTAACTCAAAGTGTACATCTGTATGAAGTTATTTTAGAGCAAAATAACTGACTCCAATATGTGAATTGGAACACTTCTATCCGTATTAGAACTTGAAAATGTTCAAGTACTGAACATCTGGCAAACTGAGTAATGGCAGTACACGTGTTGAGATGGTATGGCTCCAGATATCCTGATTTTGGTCTCTTTTAATAACACTACCATACTTTAACCACTAGAGAGCGGTAAAGCACCGTGGTGTGGACAGACTCGCTTCATCGTATGGGAACAAGCGAGGGAAGCTGGTTCACTAAAACTTAAAAAGTGTCGAAAAAGTCAGGCTGCGGTCAGGAGGCAGTGCGTCGGTTAACGACCCGCACGCTGCTGGAATGAAAGAAAACGCCACCATGCTACAGTTTCTCTTTAAACACTGCTTGTTCCGTTGCATGCTTGTACCCTTCATGAAATTACAGTTGACTGACTTGAACCGATTTATTCTTTGGATTTACAAAAAATAATAAATCAACAATAAGAGTGTCACGTGGTTAATTAAAACACAATTTATTAAGAGACGTACAATAAAATTCTGCACATTTCTGCATGTGAAAATGAAGGCTATTTCTGTTAGTAGCCTTATACTTAATTTTGTGGAACAATGTGCTCTCGAATGAGAAAATGAATTGTCAGATGAGTCGCAGAACTTGCCGTACAGCTTGCATGTTTTTGAAAACTGATTTGGTCTGTATGTTTTATTCAGTCATAACCTACCAACACCTATGTTTAACGACTTAATTGGCTTTGTGTGGACAACATATAGCCTAGTGGAAAGGTAACTTGAATTAGGTCTAATAAAAGCACCCTATATGTAATTAATAAATAATAATAGTAAAACTGGTCATAGTAATTGATATTCGGGCCAATAACAGGGCTGTGACATTTCAGTTTTCCAACATCTAATGAGATAACTTCAAATGAGCATTTTCCTTCAATCTCATAAAACGCAAACCAGTATAATAGCGAATAATACTTCATTCAGACACATTTATGAACAGAGCAGCATCCAGGTCTGATCATTGAAGCGCTCGCTCCGTGTGCTGTTAGTGTGTATTATCCTTTATATGAAGGCCCTCGACGCGCGCGTGAACTCTCCGCAACAGATCCTAACACAGGTGACTCCCGTTAAAGATTAAACATACATCTCAGCATTTGCACTAAAAAAAACCCTGACGAGGCCACCCATCACTGGGTACGTGTTGTTGAATTTTTAAGACTGCCATCTGTGTCACAAAAAGCTGAAGCTCGCCTGTGTATCCCTAAAGGCCACATATATTCCCCCAAAATGAAGAGTTTCTCAAAATTAAAACTCAATATTATCGGAGTAAAAAAGAAAAACGATCCCGGACGAAACTAGTGCTATTTCTTCACAAAAATCAAGTTGGGAAACAAATTAAAAAAAAATACATAATGGCCGATCAACAGCCAATTAAGCTCGTGCATAATAACCACAGCGCGCGCACATAAATGAAATTGACTTTTCCAGAGCGGAATTGATTTTTGCACATTTTTGTGAGTAAATTAAGAGTGATAACTTGTTAGTAGTAAACTGAAATCACGGACAGCCTTTGAAATATTTTGAACCTGTCGGGCTTGAGCATTCCTACTGGTTTAGATGAGTGTGTTAAATGTCCTGAAGATATGTGCGCGTGAGTGTGTCTGTGCGTGTGCGTGCGTGCGTGCGGGGGGCTGCTCTGGACGAATCCGTTCCGTGTTCCTCGTTCAGTCCGCCTCTCCGCGCCCCTGTTTCCCCATTGACGCACTTTTTAAGCGTCTTCCCCTTCTCCACCTTAAGGCGAGCAGCAGCGGCAGCAACCAATCACCATGCCATTACAGCCTTCAGAGGAAGCTGTTTATGGGACTGCAGCGCTAATTAGGCTCATGAACTAACAAATCTGCCTGCACGAACCCGGCGAGGAAAACGATCACATCCATGGATTAGTCTGGGAGTAGCCGAGCACTATTTTATTCTGGCTTTCTTGACACCGACGCCTTTCCAAACTTATTTACTGCTCAGAAACTTCCCCCGTTCTTGTGCGTGGAGTATTTTTTAAGCGACTGAGCCTATACAACTTTAACTTAAACTGGGGAATCTGGACTATCAGACCATGTTTCAGCCTACACCCAAGAGGTGTTTTACTATAGAGTCTTTAGTGGCGAAGGATAATCCTATACCGGTGTCCCGTTCCGAGGAGCCCATCCGGCCAGCGGCTCTAAGCTATGCAAACTCCGGCCAGATGAACCCCTTTCTTAACGGCTTTCACTCCAGCGGCAGGGGCGTCTACTCGAACCCGGACTTGGTATTTGCAGAAGCGGTCTCCCATCAGCAGAACTCCGCCGTCCCGGTGCATCCGGTCGCCCCACCGCACGCTCTGGCTGCTCACCCGCTTTCCTCGTCGCACAGTCCGCACCCTCTTTTTGCCAGCCAACAAAGGGACCCATCAACGTTCTACCCCTGGTTATTACACAGATATAGGTACTTGGGACATAGATTTCAAGGTAAGTTATCAAACTGCTTTGGTAGGCTCACTTTTACGCACGAATAGTGCCGAGCGGCTGCACAGCGATCATCATGTTGTTCTCTCCATCTTCACAGAGTTCAGGATATGGATAAAAAAATATATATATATATATGTGAACTCCCACTTCTATGTCCAGAAACAAACACGTATATAAAAGGATTGTTTCCGCTAAAATAATCCAGTAACAAAAGTTTTGGGGTTTTTTTGTAAATAAATGAAAAAAATAATTAAAAGTGCTAACTTGACCTTTGTTGCTCTCTGCCCTTAGCACGATTACTTGGGGCAAAACATGTGACATATATTTGTACTTTGTGTGCTCGCAGGTTGTATATTATTAAAAAAACGAAACTAGTGAAGACTATCGCGCTGCTCAGACGATCCTTTGAGTCTTTTCGATTTTGACCTCCGAATTTGTATTTTTCATTTTTGTTTAAATGCAAAAATAAAATAAAAATAAAAGTCACACTATTTAGATGGTAATTTAACTTGCCATTTGCAAATTTTCTACGACAAGTCGTATTTGGAGTGATTTACATTTTATTTACTAGGTTAACTTGGCCTGCGGGATGTTTGAACTAGCATTTCGTTGAAAAATATATTTGTTTCTTCTGGACGTACATTACATGGTGATCACAGTTGTGGCCATGTGTTATTTCTTTATAACAAGCTGAATTATATTTTAAAGAATCAATCGAATATTATTTTATTTATTTATTTTCGACTGTGGTCGAAACGTCTTGTTGCTGATTCAATTGTACATTTGATTTTGTTTACTATGGACATTTTTTTTTTGTTAATTGAATTAGGCCCAGGATTATACCTGCAGCTTTGTGCTGTTTCCTTCTTCATGTGGCGGTCTCACACACGTAGCGCGTTGAACCAATCATTTAGAATATATGTCCCCATTAAACATCTTTATCATTGACTGATGCCCAGCTTTTCTTCAAACATTAGGCTATTATTATAGAAAATGTGTCCACTAGACTCAGCTGACTATTGTTGAAATTCATCACCTGTATGCAGGCCTGCTGTTTCTCACAGAAATGTTCGCTTGTTATATTGAAAAGTCACTACAGACCCTCGTTTTCTGCTTGGTTTCCAGGTAATGAAACGAGTCCGGAGAGTTTCCTTTTGCACAACGCGCTTGCCAGAAAGCCCAAAAGAATCCGGACAGCTTTTTCACCTTCGCAACTCCTACGGCTCGAACACGCATTTGAGAAAAACCATTATGTTGTGGGAGCAGAAAGAAAACAGCTCGCACACAGCCTTAGCCTCACAGAAACTCAGGTAAGAAGCACGATATTATTTTGATCAACATTTAGATTGACATCCTGTCCCAGACGCTCATTTTTAGAATATTTAGACATTTTTTATTGCTTCTCTGGTTTTTTTTTCTGGCTGTTAAAGCAGGCCTACTTTGGCTTGATAGTTCTTTTTATTCTTGGTTATTATTATACTCGTTTATCGATTTGTTGCTTAGTTCAATGGATAGCCTATTGTGTTTTTTTTCCCCGCAACGTGGCACCGTGCGTAAAAACGCATATAAAACGGAACCTCTATAAAATGAATGTAACGCATGGCGATAAGTAAAAATGCATATTAATGAGATAATTATCTGACATAATCAGTTACCGAATTGTTTCTACACATTATGCTCCATAAATGCATGTTGTCACTCTTAGACAGAGGCTTACTGTTGGATCAAATCCACTGTCATTGTATAGGTCTAACCTCATTTTAGGAGGGGTTGAATTACTTTGTTTTGGAGGGAGAATGTTGCTTTTCAAAATGGACGGCAAATTAACCAGTTAACCATTTTATGGGATAGGCGATACAAAGAGCGAGGCGGGTTCAGTGAATTCCCCCTGCCATATTTAAAGTGCTGTTTGAGCCCATCAGCCGCTGTCTTTTGTCCGCTGTGCCTCCTTTGGACGGCGGGGCCTTTGGAGGAACTGAAGGGAGAAATGAACCATCACCTACTTCAATTAACCCACTGAAGGCTTATTAAATTCACCTCAGTTGCCATTTAAGCACTTAAAGGGCTGCAGAGTGACAAAGCACGGACAGACAATTTATCGATTTAGGTGTTGTTAATTCCCCACGGTACCGTTTAACAAAGCTAAGTCCATTTGGGGGAGTGGTTAAAAACACATGTTAGATATTTGACATGCGTGTGACTCTGTAATGGTTTTTTATGCTTTGTTATTGTTTTAAAAATACTGAAAAGTAAAAAAAAATATGACCTACGTAAGGGGAAAAAAATCCAAAGTTTTCAAACTTTAAACATAATACATAATACATACATAATTACAATTTGAGCTATTTAGCGTTATTTTTAGTTTCATATAACAGGATGTTATGATATTGTAAATATATTTTTCATAGGAGAGTAAAAATTGTAAATTTAAAGTTGAGCTCTTATTATTTGAATGGCATATAATGGGATGAGATTATAATCTCTGCATTTAAATATTAGCGGACTATTGTGCCGTCAAAATGCAATTATTTCCTCGTGTCATAGGCTGGGACATATTTTCTGAGAATACACATGCTCTTTGTTTATTTTGAAGGTAGTTTGCGCTGTTATCGTCAGCTGCAGGTCACAGTTTAACATTATATTTCAGCTGCACCGCTGCCTGCCTTTATTCCCCCCCTGCGATCCAAACAATGTGCCCCCTTTGTGCTTGGTTTTACGCGCTGGCCAATCGCGGTTCATCGTGCGAAACTGATACACTATTTTCGTTCTTTTTTTCCTCTTCAGGTAAAAGTGTGGTTTCAGAACCGAAGGACGAAGTTCAAGCGACAGAAGTTGGAGGAGGAGGGCTCCGAGTCTCAACAGAAGAAGAAGGGATCGCATCACATAAACAGGTGGAGACTGGCGACCAAACAGTCGAGCCCAGAGGAAATCGATGTCACTTCGGACGACTAGAAAATACTATAAGCGCCTGAGTGAAGAAAGACATGGATAAATGAGGCCACTTACAGACAGTGAGAGGGTAAAAAGCCAATGTCACATTTCAGTTATCGGAGATCGGCAGCTGAGGGTGAGAGAACCCGGGCTGGTGGCCCTGCTGTCACCAAGTGGGTCTGCCATTCCAAATGTCCCAGGAAACGTGACTGACAGTGTCAGTCCAACTACCTGATCCCTTCCACGTACAAACCTCCATCACTGCAATCTACCAATCTACCACCACCTTTTTTCTCCAGTTCATATTGGACGTTTGCACTTCTGAAGGTTTTTAGCAAAAAAGAAAAACAAAGAAAAAAGAAAACAAGTTTCCACTCAAGATACCAAAACACCAAACAGCTTTTTTTAAAACTTGAATTGCATGGAATATTTTTTTTTCCTGGTAGTTGTTTTAATTTGACACGTTATCTCAAACAAAGAAGAAAAAAAAAACAATATTGTTTTTCACTCTATTTTCAAACAGAGAGATGTCGTGATATTTCCTTTTTACACAGTGTGCAGTCTTTAATTCATGATTCTCGTGTAAAAGTGATTGTGAAAACATATGAAGTAGCGGTGCTGCGTTATAGTGTTTTGTTTTAAACATAAAAAATTCGATTGAAAAGCCTTTCTTAAAACGGAATCCGACCACATATGAAGTACTTAAAGGGAAGACATCAGGACATTCCTTTAACTTAAAGCTTTACCAATGTGTCGCTGCGACCCCACGCAGCCTTCTGTCAGGACTTGACCCTCCGGTGAAAGTTGCCACGAAGGACTAAATGCAACAATTAAGACAGAAAAAAAAACTTCAAGCACTGAGCGTATTCCATGTACAGAAATGCTAAAAAAATTAATGTTTCTGTTAAACCCTCTTTTACAGAATGTAAATAATTTTTTGTGTTTGTGTTAAGTTTGCTACAATTTTAACACAAAGTATATACTTCCAAGAAGTATGTAATTGTCAATATTTTGTCAATAAAGTTTTATCAATATGTATCGCGTAGTCAAAGTATAGGCTTTTCTTTAACAGAGCAGTTGAATGAAATCAATTCAGTCGAAAATTAGCTTTCATGGCGATGGTCTATTTTGCGTTGTGCCATAAAAGAATCATTTGCAGCGTGTGCGCACAGGTTTGTTGATGTGGCGTTTGGACTCTGCTTTAATTTAAAGAGAGAGCGCGATAGAAGTGAAAGAGCAATGCTGCAGCAGTGCAGCACATAATTTGTTGCTCAGTCCTGCATTTGTTTCTCAGTGTGATAAAGACCGCATTAGTTTTATTTTCAGGGGCTGCAGCGTCTGCTGCGCTCCAGCTACAAAGAGCCCCTACAAGCTTTTGTGAAAGTGCAAATCAGTTTAGGCAATTATCATGCGAGTAATATGAGGGGAAAAGGGATGCAGTGCCCAGTGGTCCACTTTAATCTCTTAATCCACGGATCCAAAGGGGCTTGGTTGGACATAATTTAGTACAATCTGACTACCCCTCACGAAGCGATAAGAGAAGGTTGCAATGCGCCGCAAAATGGGATCTTTGTTTAAAATCTTGTCCTGTAGGCTCCATCATCAGGCTGCAAGCTGCTGCTTTGGACTGAACAAGAACATTACAGCTTCTTTATGAGTCTGCAGACTAAACTAAAATAAGATTTCCCCCCCAGCAGGATATGATTGCTTATTTCGACAAAAACATACCATCAATCAAAAAACAAAAAACAAAACAATGAATGTTCCGTTTTTCGAAACAGACACATTTTGACTGGTTTCTTTTTTTTTTTTTTTTTCATAAAAAAAAAGCCCAATTTCATGTTTCATGGTGCCAGTTGCATGTTTTTATATATTTATATTTCATGAAGAAAAAAGGAGCTGTTTTGTTGTTTGGGTTGGGGGGCATGGTATTCAGGGAATTCTTAATCGGCCCATAGATTATAACAGCAATAAAAATCTTTAGAGAATACCATTAGCTTTGGAAAAAAAACCTAAAAGCTTTATTACAAACCCAGCTTTGAAATAGGGGGGATTAGAGGACTGAAAGGGTCCCACAATAGTTAGAAGAAAAGGTTTCATGCTAATGAGGTTAATGCCCTTTGTATCTCCGGACTCCACAACTTCATTACTCCTATCTCGGGCAACACCGAGCGGCTCAGAGCTTCACAATCCACTCGAGCTTTTCCCTACCCTGCCTCTAAAGAAGGATTTGATAGCAGTCCTGTTCAAACTAGATAATTATATCTTTTCAAGTTGGAATTAAGATAAAGGAAGTGCAGTGGAGGCGGTGAGCCTTGATCCGCCGCAAACAAATTTGGCGCACTCCCCCTCTCCGTGCGCTTGTATGGACACAAGGGAGACAAGACGGGCTTCTCATTAGAGACTGGCACAATATGATTAATTTAAAGGCGTTTCATTTTAACATGGAAGACTCTCCTTAAAATCGAAGTATATTTGTTTCTGAAAAGTCTGGAAAAGAATTTTCTGGCTGGGAAATTAGCTTTGTCTTCCAAACGTCTTAACATCCTAAAACACTCGACATTTGATGTGGCTTCTTACTCTGAAGGCAACAGTCACAATATTTACAGTTTGATTTAAAATTCTATTTAATTATTTAAATTAAAGGTAGCCATCTAAGAAAGAAAATACACGACAACGTTGTCGTAGAGGAAAAGCATTGCGCAAAGTTTGGCCGATATTTTGTTTATTTTATTTTTTTCGTCCAACTATTCTGTTCTCACGTTTTGGCACTTTTTTAAAAGTCGACCAGGCCAAATTTGTGACTACAAGTTCACATGAATCGGGCTGTAATTAATTTGGACTCAGTCCAAACAGCGGAGCCTATGTAGTCCTCACATATCGCACCCCTCTTCCACGCGCTCGTGCTGTGCGTTATGGACCAGCTGTGGGGACCTTTTGTGACCCACTTATCTAAACTTAAGCTGCTCCGCTCCGTGCAGAGGCCAAACTCTCCATAAATCATCACAGCTCCCGAACTGTTTGATTCTTCCTTGAATATTTAGGAGCGAGTCGATTTGGGCATGTTGGACCGAAGCCCCCGCTGCATGAAACATTTAGTCTTCAACGTGGAATGATTATCCGTCATTGAAAAGAGTAGTCGGTCCTATCAAGTGACCCCACTGACCCAAAACCTCTAATCTGCAATTAGTAGGTATAATTACGTCCGCTGACACCACTAATGTGAATAGTGGCTGAGGGAGGGAACAGGCGGAGGACAGGCTTCGTATCAAGGCTGAAGGTCAATAATTGATCGAGCCTGAATCTCTTAAGTCAGGAGAAGTGCCTTTTGTAAGACGGCTTTGGATAATTTGTCAACATGTTTTCTGTTGAAACCTTTAGACTGCTTATCGTTACATTTAAGCGAAAAAAAAAGAAAGAAAGAAAAAGAAGAAGCTCCTGCTGAGGTGGCACCTGTGAGCCGGCCCTGCAACAACGCGACGTCAGGACTAACTTGATCTGTCCCGTTTCACAAATTGACTCTGAAATTGATCCCTGAAACGAGAGAATGAACCCTACACAATCCCTTGGCCTTGACATAAGGTGCAGCGATAAATATACAGAACTAATGAGCAATTACCAAACAATCACCCTTCAAAAAGCTTACGTAATTATAAATTAAATATCGGATCCCTGGACTCAGTTTCTCTCTTTATTATTAATAATGAGGGAGGGGCGTTTGCAGCGATGATTTGTTCTGATGATTATGTTTTCCAAACGCAGCAATTTGCCACCGGGAACAGCCTGCAGAACCGAGTCGGACTACAATAACTTAACCGACTCCAACAACTTTCTGCTGCCATGAACGGAAGTACTCGTTTACGTGAAATGATCCTTTTAATTTTCAATGACTCGCCTTTTTTTGTCAAATCAGTTTTTATAGGAGATTGGTCGTTTATATGTAACAGCTATAATACACATACCACACACATCGGCCTATAGCTACTGCGTTTAATGAAGTTGTTTCTGTTTAAGTGTGAGATTTGTTTTTTTTCTTTATTTATTTTATTTCATTTATGCATTTCAATCTATTTAAATCGTGTTTGATAAAAAAAACGTTAAACGTTAATGATAAATTTAGATTTTCTTTTCAAGAAAAAATAATGTCTACCTGTCTTTTCGTGGTGAAGTCTTTTCGTCGATTCCCCATCAAAATTAATAAATACAAATCAGGGTTACAGCTTGTATATACACACACTTACTGCCTGGCATCAAACAATATTGTTAATGGATGAACAAGGCAGAGAGCCATTTTTAAAGCTTTTTAGATGGACCCATGCTGAGCTTATTCTGCTGAATTTGAAACTCCTTGCTCACAGACCACAGTCAGCCCATGAGATGCTGCAGATGTACAAGTGACAAATGGCTGTTTCACGGTTAAATATTCATTGAGAGCTGAATTTTAGACGACACTAAACTTTTTTCCACCAGCACAGATGCCTCTTTCTCCCTCTGTCAGGCTTCTTGTTGGCCTAGGTCCCATAATGCCCTGCGCAGTCAGCTGACACCTTCAGCATCTGCCCGAACTGGCCTGTCTGAGCAGAAACAATTCTGCAGGGGTTCATCTTGGTTTGGAAAGCCACAGAAATTTTAGGCCTTGACTGGCCTTATGTTTCTCTCTTATTATTTCCAATGGCTTCATCCCTTAATGTGTATCTCGTAAACATTCATATTCTAAGGACCTGCTGCTATAGCCAAGAGATTCCTCAGGTTTGTTTTCTTTAATGATAGGGGGAATTGAGGCTGAAATCTGATGCAGTTCATTTGCATATAAGTGTTTCCTACACATCCACCAGCTCTGAAAAGAGCAATTGTCGACCCCTTGTCCTCTGACGTTCCAATCTCCAAACATTTTATGGATTGTATCTGCAACCAGTATTCCCTTCAGTGCACTAATGTGTAACATATGTTGGACTGTACACCTGATAAAATACCTCAGGGGCCCTGCAGTTTGGAAAATCCTCAATTCGCTCCCTAAATAAAACAAACAATGGCCTCACTAAATATATCACATGTGCCTGCTGAACTATTTTGTGTCTCTTGACCTGCGAGTCCCCTCCCACATCATCAGCACCAATACCAGTCCATCTGCTTGGCACTAAAAGCAGGTACTTTTGACATAGATTTCAGAAACCTCTGGTGTTGTCATGCTTCAGGCCAAATAACTTATTTAAGTTTAGCTTGTTGATACTAAATTCATTTTCGGTATGGTTCTGTTACATCCACATGGAGGCTACTTATTGTTGTGGGCATGTTATGTGTCAGCCAGGATATGATTTCAAACAATATAAACGTCTTAAGTCTAGAACTGACATCTTAGTCCTCTCTCATGCTGCTGTTTCATTCCTGTGAAAGGGCTGTAAATGTGGCTACAATTATAGCATAGTTGTAAAAGAGCTGCTGGAGAGTGGGCTGTGGAACAGACAGGTGAAATTGTGGGCACCTGTTCTTCTTTCACTACTTTGCACCCCTCTGAGCTTTGCTGTGTCTCCCCCTCTTGGTAGCAGAGAGAGAGAAAATCACCCCCCCCACACCCCCCTAAAACATGAACTATCAAGTTTCTGTTGGCTCAGTCTGACAGCAGCCAAGTGTTTAGTGTCTGGAAAGTGAGGCAGAATAAAATACTAGTGGTGAGTCTTTTGGACAGAGCTTGTGCACTTAGATTGGCCAACTTTTACTATCGATTGACACAAGACGCTCTCTCTCTCTGAATGTTTGTATATACACATATATACATATATGTATGTATATATGTGTATATATACATATATATGCATATATGTGTATATATGTGTATATATACATATATATGCATATATGTGTATATATGTGTATATGTATGTGTATATATGTGTGTGTGTGTGTGTGTATATATATATATATATAGGTGTGATATATATACATATATATATGCATATATGTGTATATATGTGTATATATACATATATATGCATATATGTGTATATATGTGTATATATACATATATATGCATATATGTGTATATATGTGTATATGTATGTGTATATATATGTGTGTGTGTGTGTGTATATATATAGGTGTGATATATATACATATATATATGCATATATGTGTATATATGTGTATATATACATATATATGCATATATGTGTATATATGTGTATATGTATGTGTATATATATGTGTATGTGTGTGTGTGTGTGTGTATATATATATATATATATATATATATGTATATATATATACATATATATCCTTTATTTAACCAAATTCTCACTGCAAAAAAAGTTAGGATGAGTGTTATTGGATGTATTTCTTTATATAAAGCTCTTTCAAACATAACGTAAAAATTGAGAACTATATTCACCTTTTCGTTCCTTTATTTTGTAACCAGAACACTTTATTATCTCTGAAGCCTATAATGTAAGAAAAAAGATAACTTGTGTACAACACTTGAGCGGGTATTTTCTTCTCATTCATCAAGTTTCAACCTCTCCACAGCTTCATACAGTGTCTTCCTGAACGCTGACACAACTCTCACGCCTACTCTCATTAGCTTTTCATATGACACTGAAGTTATTTGTGGCATCATTGCAAAGCCGTGAAAATTCTTTGGTCAGTGCTGTCATAATATCCTCCTCCCTCCTCACAACAGACACTTGATGTTGGTTTTAACATGACTAATATTCACAAACAACATTTTCCTGTGGGGGTTGTGTGTGTGTGTGTGTGTGTGTGTGCGTGTGTGTGTGTGTGTGTGTGTCTTGCATGTGTGTATATGCATTTGTGGAAACACAGTGGGTTTCTTTGCGTTGCCTGACATTCCTTACAGAAAAATGCTGTTTGACAAAATAGACTTTGTGTCAAGAAATTGGATGTCCCGGGTTGGGACTATAAATCTTTTTGGGTGTATGTTCAGCACACACACACACACACACACACACACACACATACACACACATACACACATGTTACTAACGGTATGAATTTTCTTTCATGAAGCATGAGGACAAAGACTACAACTACAAAGATGGAAGTAATAACGTATGCAGAATATGGGTTGGAAGCAGTAAGAGATGGTTTATGTTTATTACTCCTCTCTTCTGGTCCCAGATGTTCTTGAACTCCCTGACAGAAAAAAGTGCAGCCATGTGTTGAAAATGTGTTAGAGGGAGAAGATTACAGTTTGCTGATGTGTTTGACGTCTCGACAGAGACATGTTTAAAGCAATGCAGTGAGAGAAGAAGAGGCCTTTTTTGGTTATTTGTTGTGAGATTAAATTAAGCTAGAACTACATAGAGAGAGGGAGCATTGCTTGACAGGCGGTGTAAATGATTGGTAGTAGTGGTTCAGGTTGTGAC
This sequence comes from Symphodus melops, assembly GCF_947650265.1. NCBI lineage: Eukaryota > Metazoa > Chordata > Actinopteri > Labriformes > Labridae > Symphodus > Symphodus melops. The sequence goes on from NC_136705.1 coordinate 5,224,600, forward strand.
ATCTATTACGGACCAGTGAACACCTTAACACCTCCACAGAGAAACCAACCCAAATTATACTTGCTAATCATTCACTCCCATTCACTCAATGTTTTTCCTCCACACTGCAGAGCTTAACCATTGCAGAAGAGGGATGCTAACATTGTCTAACGATCTCTAGTGGACTTTCCGACAGCTGCCTCCCAATTAATAACAAGCATAACTTCTTCAGAGAGACTTTAAAGGTGGACCGGTGATGGTAGCTATCCAACATCGATGCAACGAGCACTTCCATTAGAAATCAGCAGCAACTGAGAAGCGCCCCATGCTTCACCTGACTCTAACTGGGGGTAATGCTTACTGGCTCACGTGCTGTTAACTATACAACTGCATGCGGTGTGAATGTATGAAACTCTAAATGAATGTCACCACCAGAATTGACAGGTGACTTTGACACCATATGATAAGTAATTATCTATCACCTATTGTGCACCACTTTCTCAGATCCTGGACTTTAAAACTGTAGTAAGTAATAAACACGTGTAATATATAAACAAGGTAATGCTAATATATGTCTTTTAAAGTCCAATATGGCAAGAGGCAAAAGCCACTGTGAATGGTCTTATAACAGCTTTTGTCCTCCCCTCCCCCATGGGCTGCACAATGTGTTTATAAGCAAGGTATAATAGGTGCAAGGTGTGTAAGTGCTGCAGGTTATTTTGTATTTGGAGGTGAGGACATGGCAAATCAGGCCACTTCACACATGAAAGGCAGCAGTAGGTCCATTTAATTCTCTGTGCCTCTCTTACCCTGGATCTTGCTGTCCTTTTAGAGGGACTCCAGGGGCTAGTTAAAAGGTGTCTGATTCTCACCATGAATCTAATTAGATCTCTGACTGAGGTCTTAACATCTCCTTGGAAAAAAAGAAGAAGAAATACATGGAGGAATAAGGTGCTAAAGCCCCTTCCCCTCGCCTCCACTGCACCTTGGCCCGAGCTGTCCCCTGCTCCCTCCTTTTTCAGAGGAAAACAAAGTCCTGCAGGCTAATGAAGTTTGTAATTAAGGAGATTCTGTCAGGCTGAATGAGTAATTAGGACGTGGCTTCTCAGGGGTGTTAATGGTGGTCAGACAGAGCACAGGCTGCATGCGTGGCCAAAGAGAACACCCTTTCATGCTTCACAATATGAAATGAACTGAGAGAGGCTTGTTTATTACCTGATTCATATTTTGTCGTCTTTTAGAGAGAAGTTAAATCTGGTTTGGTGCAGTTGCTATATTATGAAATGTATATTAACGATTAGCATTGTCAATTGTGCACAGTATCAACTGTGATTATAAGGGGCAACTGTGGAAGGTGTCTTTCTTGCTTATTGCTTCTAGATGATCTAATTATTTGTTTTGAAAGCAGATATAATTTGAGGAAAATGGCTGTAGGACAGGAGCGAGCTCTGTTCTAAGTGAAGACATCTCCATTCTAATTATCACATTTACTTCAGATTGGTTGACTGTGCTGCTGATAAAGAAAGTTCACCTGGCCTCAATTAACTATATTTATCTCAGATTATCCCTCCATGAGATTTCTGCTCTGGCAAAAAGATTAGCGTTATTAAGAGTCGCATATGCTCCATGAATACGTTTTCTGACAAAGTGACATCTCTTAAGGAGGAGAAATTAAATCAATGGAACGTGAATCAAAGGGAAGCAGCTGAGTGTTCTCGGGATTCTCTTGCAGCATTCTTTTTTTTTTTGTACTGCTGTAAAATCACGGTTTACATCCTACAACATGCTCTCTTCATTTGGACAACAAATTGAAAATGTGATTTTATAATTGTTTAAGTCTTATCCAAAAGTGATCTAGAATCACTTTTGTTCAAAACACAATAGGACAGTGTTAGGTTTTACTGAAATGTGCTTTTTAGCAGTGAACGGGAAAGTATGAAAGTGTTCTGACAGTGTTCAGATTTATGGTAAGAAAATGTAAAGTGAGTATATAGAGAAACCCCACACACACTGATCTGTGTGTAACAAAGCAGCATCTTTAACAGATACAGTAAATAGAGTGTCTTCAGAAGAGGAGCTCCTTGATCTCGGGTTAACCTCTACATTCTCTGAAATCATTTACACTGTTTAGACTGGGAAGTGTCCCGCTGCGAGGCACAACACCTGGGCTTTGAACCTATGACCTCACATCTGAGTGCTCATGCTGAAGCCTCCGCTGCCTCCCGGTCAGCTGGAGGATCAGCATGGACAGACAGGCCCAAAACTCTTCATTTCCTGTTTCGCCTGCAACAAACTCTGTCCAAGATACACACAAAAGCTACCTGTGTTTCAGGTAAGACAATCAACATAACCACGGTATGACCTTTGTGAGGATAATTCAGTACCACACAGCAAATCCCCATACCAGGATTGTAAAAGAAAAACAAGGAAATGGGGGGGATTTAAGAAAAGTTGCTTTTGATAATGTTTCCTTTTTTGTATCATTTTCACGTTTTCTGAGGGTTGCTTTTAAACACAAAAAGGGACAAATCAGACCTGAGCTGTAGACTCATTAAATGAAATAGAACAGGTGTTTGTCAGCTTCAGGCAGACCTCAGTGGACGAGGGCATTTTCATGTCAGTAACTTCCTCTCACATCAGTCTTCAGCCAAATTGCTGTGAGTTAAGGCTTTGCCCAGCCCATCCCTCATCGTCCAACCTGACCTCTCTTCTCCTCATGCTGCAGGCAGGGCTAGAGATAAAAAAGCTGAAAAACGGCACTTGGAATCCTAAATATTAGTGGTTGTAAATCAGCCCCCAGTGGCCTATGAATAGCAATTATCTTTTTTGCACTAATAAATCCCCCAAATCACAGATAAGATGGTTTCCCTTCCTAACCTGCAGTAAAAACAGTCGAGTATTGAGCAAGCAAAAAGGGAGGGGTGTGGTAAATAAATGAAGGTTCTTTAGTTGTGGATTACACTCAGTTGTAAGAGAGAATATGAAGTCTTTTGTGCTGCTGGTGCGAGGCATGGAATGCATGAACTGAGAGGGAAATGATGCATGATCACAGGACTTTAGTCAGAGTTTATCATGAAGCAAGCTGCAGTTCTTATCAGCAGCTACTAAACATGATTCACTTCAATGCACAACGACGTTTGGTTGGAAGAATTGCATGGATTTCTTGATAATGTCACTGAAAGGGGAAGTGGTGGCAAGGTGGTGGAGGACAGGAACATTGGATCCATCTGATAGGAACATTCCTTGATTTATATCTTCAACGTGTCAGCATGGATAAGGTTTAGCTTTTGTCGAAAGCTGCCCTCAAGCAATGAAACCCGCCATCCTTCATTTGGAACAAACAAACCTGTGTCTTCTGCTTGCTGTTACCACTGAGAATAAGTTCACTGTACCTCTGCCCTCCACTGGGATTTCCAAGACTTTATGTTCATCATCTATATAAGAGAAAAACACAGCAATCAGCAGTGGTGGGGCCGTTTTTCCTTCTTAAGGTGACTGAACCTGTATTCCATGTAAAGACTTAAATTAACCTCATTAAGCTCTCTCATGCACTAGATACATAATTATCCCTGAGAGGATAGCCAGTGCTAATACAAATTAGAAAGATAATTAAGCTACTGAGACTGGCCATTGCATCTCCCAGAGCATTGGACCCATAGAACCATTACAGTAAATTAGAGCCTTTGTTTACTGTCACAACAAAGGCCTTTTACCAGTGGCCATGTTTGCCAGAAGTCCCTTATAACCTATGTTCAGATTTACTGTACAGCATTTAATCACAAGTGCTATTTAAGTTTTTGTGGACAAAAACAGACAGGTGTTGCAGTTATTATTGCATAAGAGACACAAAATGTGCATTCCTTTTCTTTCAAAAAACTCGACCTTGCTGAAAAGCCTTGTGTGAGAGAGGAGCCTTTGAGCACTCGTAAAAATAAAAATAAAAATCACATAAATGACAATTCACCTTTATAGTATGCAATGCATCTGGTCTCCTCTGTGACATGGCAGTTTAGTGCCCTGAGAACTCTTACAGCTACTTCAAAGATGCCTTAAACTCCTCCTCAATCTAGAGGAAATATCTCCCCCCACTGCCTTTTGCAGACAATCCTGTGAAACAGGACCAATAAATCTGGCTGATTTGTACATTCCTTTTTAGATCATATGATACCTGAACATCGGAGTAAAAACTAAAACGCCTCCCATCTGTGCACAACAAACATACATGTGCGCTGCCTAATCTGGTTTCTCTGCAGCGTCATGATTAGATCAGGGCTGGACTTTTGGCTGAAAATATGTCAAGACAAAAAAGTACACACAGCTGGATGCATTTAAGAGTGCAATTCCCTTCCGTCAAAGGACGAGCACAAGCTGTGTAAGGCCTAAATGAAATGCTGTTGCATTTGAATGCACAATAGCAATTGTTGGAAAATACTGGCTAGACTGTATATGCTTAAAAATGTAGCAATACAGCCTGTGGTGGTGAAAAAGTTTGGCTGTGAACAGTGGCAAGTAGTATTTTTTATTTTGCCTTCATGGTGAGGGAGTACGAAGGAGAGGAGCACGCTGCTGGTTGTCTGCCAGCTCTGCCTCCTGTGGTTTCACGCATAACAACCTTGCATGTGCACAGCTCTGAGTAAAGCATTGATTTAAGAGGGTACTTCTTCTTTCCACAGCTTTAGCAAAACAAGCCCCTATGTTTGGATAGACCCGGTAAGCAGCTCACTGACCTGAGCAATGGGTCAGATTAAGTTGGAACCCCCTCCACACACACAAACACACACACACAAACACACACACACACACACACACACACACACACAAACCCTCCTGGTTGACCCAATGCAGACTGAGGAAAGGGAAAGTGCTCTTCAGGGCAGGCAGGCCTGCCTGCCAGCCAGGTCAAGGGAGTTGCTCAAGAAAACAGGAAACTGACAAGAGAGACAAATGATAGGTCTCACCCAAACAAGGGTGTTTAAGCATTTTACGACAAATGCTGATAATCCATAATTGCTGAAAGAGGAAAAACTACGAAAAGTCTTTAAATCATAGACCTGTGTTGATATTTAATTTGAAAAGGGAGGGATTTCTTTAAGCCATCCCTGTAGCTAGTTAGATTTTCAACAACACATGTCCAGGTAAATCTCTAACCACTAACATCAGTTTAGGATGAACCCAGGAAAATAACCTGTAACGGCGCTCTGAAAGCAAAGCCTGAATCCAAAGTCACAATTAAAAGAAATATTAACTTTGAGTGTGTCTTTCTGGAAAACCACTAAGTCAACATTGTGACAAGGCAACAGTCTGCACTGATATTATCTACTGACCCTGCTGGGTGACTGTTCTCAATAAGTTAGTTATATATTTTCTCTGTGCAAGCTGGAGGAGGATTGTGTGTGTGTGTGTGTTGGGGGGGGGGGGGGGGGGGGGGGGGTATTGATGCTGCTTTTGGCCCAAGGCAAAGATAAGCAAGGGGAGTGGAGGTTGTGGGAGAGACACAATGGACTGAGCCAAGCAATCAGTGAGCGATCTGGGGCGGCGTTTAGTGGTGCTGTAAGATCTGCTAAACTAGCCCTAATTTCCCCTGTTGTAGGAGATGTGTGAGTTGAGGTGGAAAGGGGCAGGAGGAGGGAAGGCCTTTGGTCTGTCAGAGTGGAGTTAATCTGAACCTGGGGCGGCACGTTCAGTTTTGATGGAGGCCAGAGATAGAACGCCGATGTGGAGGAGGATGAAAGATCACCCACACCTGCGAGGGGCTGCCGAAAGTTACAACTCACTCAAAGAGGCCTTTCTATTGCTGCTCCATTTGTCAAGGATGATGGGGGCAATCGCAGCGTGAGCTTCACTCCTTTTCTGTTTTTACTGGTGGCTCATCATATTCATTCACTGCCAAGGGATAAAAATGGTACTGATTTGTGTTTTGACCAGTGAATCTTTTCTAAATGCATAAAAACTACACATTTTCAGGATGACAACAGAAACGTTGTAGAGACATAATATCTGCAAAGCAGTTGGAAATAATTTGGAGTTGTCTATGCTCTTCCCCAGTATTGTTCTAATTGTCAACATTTTGTTCTTAGTTGCAACCTTTTGGTTTCAAGGGGTATCTGTGTACAAAGTCCTCCATAATCCTCTTGGAGAGAAATGTGAAGCACGAGCCCTTGAGGTTTGCCCTCTTTGGCCAGCACCTTCCCTTTATGCACTGTAAGAATCATCTGTGCCATCAAATGCTTTTGTTTAAAGTGTCTCTCTTTCTAGCATCATAAACACTCAAATACCGGGCAGCTGTCTCTGTCTTTACAAACCATGATCTTATGTAAAATGAACATTCGTTTAATATTACGATGGTTTAATTCACAAATCACACATTTTAAAGTAAAGCAGTATCTAAGCAGGAATGACACGTTTTCATCAGGCAGGATACAGTTTGGTGTTTTAGAATGGCATGTTCTTCAAGTAAAAAAAAAAATCAAAGTCAATAAGCCAAATTGTAAAATCTTTATGGGTGAGTTACAATGTATGTGGTGAGTGTTTTCAAAGGCAGATCCCCAATAAATAGGGGAGGAGAGCATTAATCCTCTTCCTCTGTCTGTTTCATCTGGCCTTTTTGCTACTTGCCAGGGAAATGCTCTCCCGTCAGCTGGCAACTCAGACTGTGCCGGGAGCACAGCACATCTGGATCCAAGGCTGAGGGAGGTAGTGAGGCTGAGAAAGTGTGTGTGTGTGTGTGTGTGTGTGTGTGTGTGTGTGTGTGTTGGTGCATGTGTATGTGTGTGTGTTTGGGTGGGTGGAGGGGTGACAGATGGGCAGCAGTGTACATGTATGGGCATATCCTCTGAACTATGAAGAAAATGCCCTTTGTGTCCCAACATGACAGGGTGAATTCCCAGGCGGAGGTACCTGCTCATAAACAAAAACATATGGCGGAGAAAGAATCATAAAGATTTTGTTTCCGTTGCTCCAGGGTCCCACTGACACTTAAGTATCAACTTTTGTCAAAATATTTGTGTTTTCACTGAGACAGCAAATCTGTAATTTTTCTCTCTCAGACATGAGCAATTGGTATCCCTCTTCCAGAAAATAAGGCAAGCACCCAGTTGGGAATACAATCGGTTGCGTCACAGACCCTGATGCAAGTGCTCCCTTTAATCGAGACCACCAGACTCATTTGTGGAATATTTTCGTAGAGTGTGGTTTAGGGTTTCACGCTTTACAAATCAATTTCCATTTCGTCATTTAGCCCTTTAAGAGTTTGAGAGTATATGTGCAAGTGCGTACTGTATGATTCCTGAGCAGTACCAGAAATTGGAGTTCTATTTCTCAGCTATGAAGGAGACTCAGTGTATAGACAGGAGAATTGCTCATGTTTTATAAACAAAGGAAAATCATTGTGTTAGATGAGCAACCTAAATGAGGCCTGTATGCACATTGTTGGTGATAACAGCAGCAGCTAGAGGCTCTTTGTTAATAGATGCAGAGAAATGTAGGACACAATTCTTGGCAAAGCTAACAGGTCAGAGACTATCCACTCCACAGCTCAAAGATCCAATTTCACGCTCAGGGCCAATTAAGATTGCTTTAAAGAATGTGAAGAGCATCTGAGCAGGACCAAAGGTGAGGGATCTGTCTTACCCCACAACACTACAACCCTGGAAGCATGTGGCCAACAGCAGTCATAAACAAAAGAGTTCCAGTGAAGAAAAAAAAATAATGGGCACATTTTTACACCTCTTAGTTCTTTACACCTGCAAGTCTACAGTTATAAAGTGGATGAAGTGGCAGACTTAGCAAGAGACAACATTCAGAAGTATAGTACATCCTTCAGACTGAATCCCTTGTAAGAGCCAGCTCATGCGTTCTTCTGTCAGTTTTTTTTTTTTTTTTCCAAAGAGGCACCATTTGATAGTGATTGTGAACAGGTAACTGGTGATGCTTGGTGTGAGAAAGTGTTACTGGGATATTTTGCCACATGGTGGGCAGACCAATTGTGTGTACAGCACTGTCTCTGTGGGGATTAGTGGTGCCATTAAGTGGTGATGATTTGCGGGTGGGGGGCCATATCTCCTGCTCCCTCATTAAATCCCTTGCAGCTGCCCTTTATTGCAGCTCAGCTCCTCCACCATACTGTACCTTTAGCACCCTCACAGCACCCATGGTGCCAGTCCAAGACCATTATGGAACATCTTTTAGGAGATTTGAGAAAGTTTGATTGCAGGCTATGTTAGAGACAGAGTAATGCTCTCTTACAGTTTGTATCCATAGACACCTTGCATTTCTAAACATTAATTGTGCATTACCTGAGCAAAGCAAATCTTTTGAACACAGAGAGGTGGAACAAAGGTTTAAATAAAAGAGAATAAAATGGGGAGAATACTAAGATGTAGATGTTGCAAACAAGGTTATATATCAGCATTGTCCATTTAGGTTTTTTTCTTGTCTAAGTGAATGGTGAAAAACTCAGCATGTGATGCCTTGTGTTGTTCACAGAACAATACACAGCTGTTCTGATTGTGAATAGATCTCATAGCTCTTTCACCAATTACAAAATTAATTCATATGCTGCTTGTGATTATTTTTATCATATGTATATGTGTAACATACAGAGATTTCAAAATGGATCCACAAATCTTTCTTAGATCTAAACAACTTTGTCAATAAGGACGGAGAGGTGTGTTCAAACACTACCCAGAATGCCTTGCCTGAGGCTGTGGCTGTGAGGCAAGGCATGTTCTGGAGATGGTTTGTTCTGTTTTTTTTTTTTTTTGGGGGGGGGGGGGGGGGGTTGGTTAGATGGGACAGGTTGTAATGACAAGCTAACGCCCTCTTTGTGAAGTCTGTCATTTCCTCAAGGCATACTTCATTTCTACAAGCATCAGGCATTTAAAGTCAGGAAATCAATTTGTTTTGACCCTTTGTGTGCAGAATATACTGAAGTAGAAGAAACAGAGCAGCTTTCCCACTGTGATTAATAGAAAGTTTCCCCCCCAGAAAAGCGGATACACTTTAGGTTTAGTCTTTGCACTGTTACAGAGTACAGAAGCCCTGCACCACACTCTGCCCCTCAGGCTCTGTGGCCGAGGTAAGGCCTCTGTAATATAATCACACACAAAGATTTAGGAAATTAGAGTTTCATGTAAAATATAACCATTAACATGTGGTAAATACCTTGATCCCATGAGTGTTAAAGCTTAAGTGTTACACCCACAGGCTACAGGGTAAAGTATTTATATTGGAAGTGGTTTTGATATTGTGGTTTGTAATACAAAGCATTTCGCTTATATTATTTTTCACACCTTAGGTGGGATAATCTACATTACATTGAGTTGAACCCAATTTTACCGATGCTCAGCATAAAAATATAAACTGTTTAATGCAATCTCTGACAATCACCAATTCACCTCGCTTATGAAAAACTGAAATCTGTTACCTTTGTCAATTTGTCACATCTACACCATGAAATATGAGTCCAATTTCAAGGTAATTAAGATGATCTCTCTTTTTTTCAATTTACCTATCTTTTTAGTGAAAATCTTTGCTAAAAATCACTCTCAGAAATTGTTAAATCCTATTTGTTTCCCTTGGATTAGGTATAAACCTGCATTGCATCTGCAAATCCACTCACTGTAGACTTTAGTCATGCTTTGTGTTTCTACAGTGTCAAGACCAGTAACATTTGAGACAACAGAATTGAAACGATATTGGCTGAAGTAATCGCTCATTCACAGTGTTAAAGTTTCTACGGCAAACTAAAGTTGGCTGCTTTTTCATTGTTGTGGAACAGAGATTGTAAAGATTATTGCTGCTTCTCAGCCCCTCCAATTTGTTTTTGAGTGTGTTGCTATTACCTGGTGAGCCGTTGTTGTTAAAAGGGAATAACAGCCATAATTGAGATCTCTATCCAATGTTACATATCTGATTGTGGGGCTTTAAAGATCAAACGGTCAGCCAAACATTTCCAATTCCTCACGGAATTTCTTTTGATGTCGTCTCCACCTCTCTTCAAAAGTGTTGTCTTCTTACCACCATGAAGATGTATACACTTGTGCCTATAATCCATTTGGCTACATACTGTTCGCTTTCAGGGCTAAGTCCATATTCATTTTATTAAGTATAGAATGAAAGACATGCCTGAGATCAGTGAAAACTGAAACATTGTTTAAAATATAAAAAAAATGTATTAAATGTGATGTAATTACAGGGTGTGACAGCATAGCTGAAGGGCAGTCATTTTACTGGATTTTTATGAAAATCAGTTCCAGAATTATTTTTGTGTGTGTGTAAAGAATCATTTGCAATTTAGCTAAAATACTATCCTTTCCTTTCAGACAAAATCCTGCACAAATTTGGCAATAAAGACTATTGTGCATGTAACATTTTGGCTCATTTTCCCCCCAAACAAATGGCAGGTTGTTATCACAAAGCCTAGAATTACAGGGCTTTATTTTTCACATATGGGTCTAAATGAATTTGATTTCCATTATTTACATTTTACAAAAAATATGTCTTATCTTAGCTTTGGCTTGCATCACCTTGATTTTGTTCAGATGGTAGCAGCTCTGCAAATGATGTCTGAAATGTAAAGAATATTAATGATGACTCTAATGCATGCCCAATCACATCCCTGAAAAATTATAGAGGATTATTTCTGAAAGGCAGGAAAACATGTCGCTTATTAAATCATTTCTCTCCCCCCCCTTCTTCATGCTTTTCATGGGTGGTCAGCAGTAATCAGTTTACTGTCTGGCTCTTTCAGGCTGTTAAGACAGCCACTTTTCATTTGCACAAACAGTATGATAGTTTCAAGCACCCATTTAAATTAATCCCCCTTAAAGTTTTGTGCAGTCCCTTAAAAAATACAAACCATCCTTTTAATCTGAAACCTATGGTGTTTTTTTTTTGTGAAAAGGGATTTACCCATAATTTCCACTTCCTCTCCACCTCCTCCCCCTTGTGCAGAAAACACCTGCACCCTTTTTGCAAACACACACACACACACACACACACACACACACACACACACACACACACACACACACACACACACACACACACACACTGTATAATTTATAAAGCCTAAGCTCTTTCAATACTCCAAAATGCCAGATAAACTTTTCTCATTTGCTCCTAATTTGGTCACGCAAGATAATGCCAACATCTGAAGGCTTTTTAAACTGCTTTTTAAAATGCATTCCTGAAAGGAGCCGGCACTGGCACCTCTGCACCTTGTCAGCTCCAATAATTATTTCCAATCCGGAGCTAGCCCTTAATGTGCTGATTAATCCAGCACTCTCCTTGCTGTGAGATGCATTCAGCTCCATTAATTTTTCAAAAAGGCCTCACTCTCTTTGCTGGGAGCCCTGCAGATGTCAGGGCTGTGGCAGAGAAAAATCATTAGAAGTTAACACCTCCCACTCCCCAGAGACACTCATGGACTTTTCCTTGCTTTATTCTAATGCCAAGCAGTTGCATTGAGGATGTCAGCTGCCAAGCCTGGCATTCCCTGAACTTGGACATCACCATCTAAGCACCATCCCCCCAAAAAGAAACACCAATATTAAGAGTGGTTTAAGACACCAACAAAATGGAGAAACAAGTTCATGGCATGCTCCGTCAACATTTTATTTATTTTATATAAACCTCCACTCCCCTTATTTGCTCAGATTTTCATGTTGCATGGCACTGTTGTTATCCAAACTCTGCAGTTAAGAACTCCTAGCCAGGTTTCAGAGCCGTCTCTGTGAAAATGTCTTTTGGTACAACTAGCTCACCAGTGTGTTCAAATTCAAAGCGATTTGAAATCTGTGCTCCAACCTCCCCTCACTCCAGAGCTTTGTGTGGCTCCCCTCATGCAGACTGGTTACAAGCTGTCTGAATTGAGGAAATCCCCCCCTTCAACCAGCTTTTATCTGCCGATAGGTAGGTGAATGGTGGAAATTAGGATTCCTGAAGAGACTTGGGATGGAGAGAATAGAAACAAAGACTTCCCCATGTCGGGAACCGATGTCTCTTTTTCCACTGCTTTTCCCTTTCATCCCAAGGGCTCCTGTCAGACAGAGGGAAAGAGAACGAGAGCACATATAATACCTTTTAAGAGGCTGCCAGTTCTCTCCCATGCGATAAGCTCTGCTTGAATCACAATGGAGTTTCAGGACCCTGCAGTCACCCCACTGTAGGCCTGAGAACACACTCCAGCATACACATCAACACAGATATGCAAGCCACATGGAAATATAGCACTATAGCTGATTAGACATACAATGCTGTATCCAACTGGGACTAAAACCTCAGTTTACTTGTTTCTTCCAAATCATCTTCAGGATCTGACTGTAGTCTTCTAAACCATGATATGGCAAAGAAACATAAATATTAAGCATTAGTGTAACAATCATGTGTTAACACCATAACGCTTTGGCAACCACTATTGACGTGTGTAACTCCACTCAGCAGAGGAGATACTATGTATACATTATTTTGTATACAATCCCCACTACAAAGTATTCAAAAATCTGTATAAACAGAAGCCGTGTCAAAATCCCAGCACTTTGAATGTTAATGAAACGGAGGTGTTAGGATGTCAGAAATCTGTCCAATAATGATAACAGAACAACTCCTGTTTACACTGAGCACGCTTCAGCTCCCAAAACCCAAAGTGCAGCCTCATTTACGTGCTAATGTGTGGAGGCAGATAAAGGACGGAGGAGCGATCACATGCCCTGTCAGAAAGTCACCCTTTGAACCATCCCTCATGCCAGTGAAGAGGGAGGAAATTAAAGAGTCTCAGCAGGTTTACCACCTTTCAAACACAACTCACACACCACTCAAGTCCTAACATTTGTGACAGAGGGGAAAATAACTGTGTTAGTGCAACACACATACACACACGTAAAAAAAAACACAAGCCTTCACAGCAGGAGTTCACGGTCATATTTCCAAAGGGGAGATTTTCTTGAACAATTAATCCAAATGATTGTTTGGATGGAACAGAATTACCTTGAGGTTAATATAATTTGACAGAGTCAAACACACTTTTCAGAGGCATAAAATATACAGAACTTCTAGATCCTTTTTGGCATCATAGGCAGGGTGTTTCCAAATAATCCAACTTTCTGCTTACTTAAAATGTGACCTCTTATGAATAGTCAATTCATTATCTCTGCAGCTGCTCTCAGCCTCATTGAGGATATTAGTATCTTAAGCTACCTGTTCTTAAGCAACAATTAGGAAAAGTGGAAGTGATTGTCATTGGTTAGAAGCACCCTGGAAAGACTGCTCCACAAGACACACTCTGTCATCCAGTCATTTACCGGTTGTATTTCCTGGGTGTAACCTGTTACCATAGCAATCAATGTGTATCAGACCACGTCAATACAGACTGGCAGATTGCATCTGTTCATGTGTAATGCAGACTGAACAAAACCTAAGAGACCTCAATGAACATGCTTTAACTTTATCTTTAAAATAGCTTTTGTAGCAAAAAAAAAGCAACAATCTGTGGAAGTGTATCTTTAAGCTTAACCTTTGAAAAGTTGCTTGACTGAAACTCTTCTCAATGCTTTACACTCAGTGTTAGGCATTGAAGGCACCACAAATAGCGATACTAGAAAATTCACTTTTTCGAGAGCTCGGTACTAACACTAGTGTTCCTGTTTTCTGAATGAAAATGTTTTTTGGTAGCTCAGCTAGTGTTGTAGCGTCCACATAGCTACATTTATCTCACAACAAAGTAGAATAATCTGCCATGGTCCAAAAACAAACTTGATGATTAGAATACAATGTAGCAAGCTTAGCTCACTACATTTCTCCTGGACACAGTTTTATTTGGTAAGGCTTTATTTTATGTAGAGTACCAACTGAAGATTACTTTGCTTTAAAAGTAGCTTACCCAACGCAGGAAACAGTTTGATCAAGTATTAGTGGAAGTCTTACGAACTGTAAATACAATAATAAAGTAGGGAGAAACATCAATTCATCAAGGGTCATTTTCAGTAAAAGGTTTCCAAATTGTCCACAGCAGAGAACAATAGCTTTAATGAACTATAGAAAACAACATGCACACTCCCAAAACTTTCTTAGTTGTGGTAATAGATGTAATGCAGCCTCTAAAATAAAACATTTACTGCAGCACAAACTTAATTGTAGACTATTCTAGTCTCTGTGTTTCATCTTCTGACCTTTTTCCAGTCGAGTAAACCCCACCCTTCTGGTGCTCCAGGATGGTTAAAACAAATGAACTACTTGCTGACACCTTATGACCCTGCTCTGTTTAGGGTTAAAATGAGTTAACTGAGGACTGATGGAGCATGTGCGTGATACCAGCTGCGCTGACTTTGAGGAGTGGTAACTCAGAGCAGGAAGTGAATTCACCAAATCCTCATGTAGCTTTGAGGTGAGATGAAGTCTTGAACAAATAGACCTGGATGCTCTCCATCACCCTGCACCCAGTCGTCCTCCATCAGCCGTCATGCTAATGAGAACAGCCAGTTGGGCCACATGGTGCTGCATGAACTAGTCCTACTTGCTGCTGAATTCTTAGTAATGCACCTGTAATATTTCCTCTGTTTGTTAATTTTTACATCCCAGTTTAAGGTCGATGTTACTGAGTCTTAAAGGTCTTGAACATTCTGTAATAGTTTGAAGCTTTCTTCAGTTTTCACTAACTCCCGCTTACTGTTTTACAGAAAATGAAAGCTCTGACTTAAAGGTGGTTGTGAAATATGTCCCCTTAATATAGCACTCATATTAAACGCACCGTATAACTCAGAAGTCAGCTCACTGTGTAAAATTCAATATTTTATTTTGTTGTATTCTACTTTGTTAATGTTTTATGAATGTTTAAAATATACATAATCAATAACAGAGCAAACATAGCGTTGTCGGGATTTTATTGGCATGACTTTTGCATTCTCACTTTGATTGCTGTCATAGTCTCAGTTTTGGTGACATGGACTTTGACAGATAGCCCATGGAAAGATGAAAGTCTGATTAGTACAACATTAGTTCCTTTTCATAATTCATTGAAAACAATCAGATTGTAAGAGGCAAGAATGTTGAATAAAATGTCACTGTAATAACCAGGAGAGATTTGGAACGGAACAGTTAGGCCTTTATCCCATGTATTATGCAGGGAATTAGCAGCTACCGAGCTATCTGCATTTGGCAAGAGGAACTAAGTAAACACTCCAAATGACTGAACCGGACAACCTAGCATCACATTAAATGCAATCATTACACTTCCTGCATTTCATTAACTTTTGTGGGCTGTTTAACTGCAAATGTTCAAGGTCATTCCTTCTAGTCCTTTAAGAAGAAATTTACACCCAGTATAGATGGTACTGTTGTTAAGATGCACAAACAACAACTACACTGTAAAAAAAGGTTTATTTTGAGACATTTTGGAGGGGACGACAAAAAATATGAACCCCCAATGGCTAAAGTTCAGGGAGGGGGCAGGCTAGATTGTGAAAGAATTGCATTCAGTGGTGGATCGGCATTGCAGGAATTTTTTAATTTCCTGTTACTCAATAATTCTGCTCTAGTTAGGTCCTTGGACAACATCCTGCACTGTACCTTGTCTGATCAGCTCAATCCATTGGACAGATGCAGGGGAAACATGCTTTAATCCTTTATCATTGCTCCTCGACATGGTGGCCCTGCTTGACTGGCCTGGCAGGTAGGAGACTGGGTGGACCTATTTTGTAGTTAGTTGGACATTGTGGTTGGGCTCAGTGATGTCACACATAGGGGACATGCCTCAACATCCCCTGACACACCGTACAAGTGATTATTCTATCCTCCAGGCTTTTTATGAGCTCATGGTGATAAACGTAAATGTTTCTGCCGTCTTTTACTGGGAAATAAAGAAAACAGTCAGATGAGAAGCAGAACGAAGCGAGCAGTAAGTGCTTTACAGTGGGGGCGTTGACTTCCAGGCCTCCGGGGCTGTGAAGCAGGTTTTCTGCTGAGGATCTTCCCCTTTCTTAACCTCACCCTTCTACACTCCCCACTGCGTGCTCGTCATGGCTGTTCGGGGTCAAATAAATCACCTGCCATTGCAGGTGCTGACCTGTTGTTTATTAGTAAATGTCTAAAGGACAAGCTTTGAAAGGGGGAGAAGTTGGAGAGAGGGTGCAAAGGGTTAAAACACAAGTCTGAGGTCTTAAGGTTGATTTAGCAGCCCCTCTGGGAGGCTGCTGTACTACCATGATGAAATGAATGCCAATAAAGCCTCCAGTGACTGATGTTCGACAATATCTTAAGTGTCTTGTTAAAAAAAGACAGATATTTAGGAATAAAATGGGCTCTTGGTTAAGTGATGTTTTCAAAACAAATGCTAAAACATTTTACTGTATTGAGTTTTGAAAAACCAAAACAGCTTTGTTGCATGCACTGTAAGCATACATTTCTAAGTCTTTTTTTTAATGGCTTGAAATATCTCCAAGGTTTAAGATTCATCCCCAAAACCTAACAAATAAAAGTTTCTTTATTTTGTTAGGAAAATTAAAAAAGGCAGTTATAAGAAACCTGAACTTTAACTTTCAGTAATATTTATTGTACAATTAGTCCACTCTATTCTGTCATGCGTCAACATGGAAGAAGAGGGCGTTATTTAATGAGAGAACTGACAGCAAGAAATGAGAGACACAAATGACACAACATTACTTCCAGTGTGAAGTTAAACCTTTGAGTCAAGTCAGGATTGACAGCAGAGCCAGATCTTCAGGTATCTAATAAATAACACTATTGTCTCTTCACTTTTGACTAAGCCTCCTGAAGCAAGTGAGCTTGAAAGAGCTCAAAGCACTGGAGGCCTGAACAAATTACAAACTATCCAACAATGCTTGGCACATTCCACCAAAAAGAAGTCAACCTTAAAATTTTAAATTAAAATAATGATTGTCTAAACATTTATACACTCGTTTTCTGTGTACACCTTTGTCTTGTCATAAAGCAGGCAAAACAACGCCGTGAGCGTGGTGAGAAATATTGCTATCAAATGATGTCATCTGCCCATGTAATGTAAAGCTAAGATGGCACTGGATCAATTAGGTTTTGCAGTGGAGCAGAAAATAACTTATGACAAAGCTATGGTGGAGGAATATATGAGGAAAAATAAAGTGTCTCTATGAAACACACATTTTTTAATTCTGTAGATTCAAAATGTTGCCAGACTGTGTGCTTTCATTTACTTATGGTAATATGAAAAAAAAAAGGTTTCTTCATATTTGTCAAACGGAGATCAAGACACGTTCAATGGATCGGTTTTTGTATATTTAAATATACTGTGATGTCTGCAGTTCTGCATTATTTCCTGTTATGCAAACCACTATTAAAAGTAAAAGTGTGTCATACATCAAAAGAGTTGAGTTGAGTTTATTGCCATTTTGTAGTATAAAACCAAGACCAAGGAGTTGGATATAATGTCTTGTTTGACATTGTTGTAACCCAACATAACTTCATGATATGGCATGTAATAAAATACTGGTCTGTAAAATTCACCTCTTGTACTATCCAGTGGGTTTTCCTTTTGGATGAAAAGAAAATTACAGGAATGATCTGTCTTAACGTCTTTTACCTACAAACCTGCAGTCTCACATAAGATAACATAATCCTTCATTGATACCCAGAGGGGAAATTCCAGTGTGGCAGCAACTAAAATACACAAAATATGCAAGAAGGTCAATCTGAGTAAAAACAAGAGTAGATAATAATATAAAAAAGTGTTAGATACATCTGTAATACAAAGGAGTAAAGTGAACTATGCAGGGTACATGACGTGCAATGCAATAAATCAAAAGATAAAGTTATTGGCCTCTTGACTGAGTCTAAGTAGAACTAGAAAGAAATGACCAATAGTAATGGAAATGTGAAGTTTTTTTCTTTTCTTTTGGCAATATCAAGTGTTATGCAGTTTTTTTTCTTTTCCAAAATGCACACGTTTTACTTTTGCTGTTGCATACATGCAAGATGTTTCCAGTTTAATACCCTTTTGAACAGCATATATATGCACCTTCATAAAATGGATAAAGTTTAGCCTGAATTGGTAATAGTTTTCCCAACAACTGCCATAATAAATAAAATAGGGACATTTAATATACAGTTACAATTATTGATTGATTTTATTGATGAAATGATGAAATTAAGCTTGGGTCAAAGCAGCACTGTGTACAACATGCACATTAAAGGCAAGGTACAGAGATACAAAAGTCATGGCACAACAATTCAAACACCAAATAAATATTAACAGGTCATGTACTTTAGATCTTGAATTAAGCTCCATAATCAACATTAGATTAGGCTAATGTACAAAAGAGTAATTCAGTCTGACCTCTTTAAATCGTGGCATCCTGTTTCTCACGTGTGATAGCAATAGTTCATATTAAATGTTCACAGTGTGGCTAGAGTCAAATCATTGTTTTGGCTATTCAGTCATATACAGGTTACATTTATTGTTTTTTTCTTCAATAAATGGTTTAAAATGTAACGTAAGTGTGCACTGATTAAAGTCCTCTTACAACTCACATTGTTACATCACTATTCTTAGTTATAGTTTAACCAGAGTCTGAAATACAAGTTTCCATCTTATAAGATGAAAATGAAGAAAATACACTTTGGAAATGATGACCTTCTGTACGCTACAGGTTTGAGCAAAGCATAGTTTAGGCCTCGTTATCTACAGGCAAAAATCTTTTTAACTGTCTTGATCTTGTCATAGTCTGTAATTTGTTGCAGATATTATCAGTAAGGATATTAGGCAGTCAGAATGAGTTAAATGATCACTCAGTTAAAATGACTTATCACCTGCTCAAGCTGTCTTATCACCTTCATCTGCTTTTTTGAAAACTTCCTTTCACTAAGTCTGCATAGTGGGTCACTCCAAATGACAGCTTGAATCATGTTTGTCATTGAGCAAGACATTCAGAGTTAGGCTTGACAGGCAGATGTAATAAGCCAGGGAGTTGAGATGTCACCCATGGGTGCAGCCTAGGGCAAATAAGGCCTAGTGAGCATCTAAGGATTCCTGGGCTATAATGTAACTCTTTGTTGAAGTTGTGCTGCAGCAATGGGAAATATGTTCATGCTTGACGTGTTCTTGTAATACCTGGGTAATGAGTGTCAAAATGCAACGGCCATTCCAAATACCTTTTGGCATCATATGTCACCTTGGTGTCAAAACTACAACTCATATTTAGCTGAAGCTGTAATTGTTTCACTGAGGAAAATGTGATTGATGTCAGCCTTGCTTTGTAGTGCAGGAAATTGTACACAGCTATCATTTACACAGTTGTGCACAAAGCATATCTTCCTGAAAACAAATGTTTTTTATTTAGTAATAAATCATTTTTATGAAGAGATTTTATAGTGAAAGATCAAATAGGCTCTCAGGTGTATTTAACTTTCTGTCATAAATAGTGCATCAACAGTGCATACTGCAGGTAATTGCAACCTGCTCTTCGAAATGTCGCAGAAATCCAAGCATGTGTGAACGATCAATTAACGACTAATTTCTGAAAAATTACATAAACTTCAAACATAGATTTTTTTTTGTGCTTATTACCGAGACACAAACTCATCTTTGTGTATCTACCCTATTTACAGGGGGCGGGGTACACCCTACAATGCTAAATGCTGTTAATCCTGGCCTAAGGCCTCAGACAACAGAAATTCAAATTTGCAGCTGCCTTAATTACCAGATTTATAAAACAAACAATGAATCTGCTTTAGATAGAGATGCTGGTGGAAAACAAACAACCTCTGGGCTTACAGACGGTTATCGTCATATTCTGATGTCTTAGACCGATTATCATTAAAGCCCCAATATATTGTTGAAAAGGTCTACGCAGGGGTTGTGACTCGAAATCTGTGATAGTCGTAGTTTACTTTAGTCATTCAATTCTTGCTTTTAAAGCACAAGTCAGCGCTTATGTCTAAGCTGATTGTTTTTTTGAGTTTATTGAGAGATACAATTCAATCGTTGGAACAAGGTGTGTCTGTTTCAAGCACGAGTGATACCCCTTTCAGGACAAAGATGTTCTCTGTTCTCTTCTGACCACCCGTGTATTGCAGTCCAGCTTTTGATTATATTTTATGAATCCTAATTGAGACTGACCTGGCCCGCTGGTGGCTTCATTTCATCTGAGTGAAGAAGGGTCCAGTCCTTCCGCCTGACTGGGGTCTCCGGGCAGATCAGTGTGGCTGTATGCTGACCTCCACCTTCACAAGACGGTGAGGGACACGTCTCAAGTTCATCCTCCCCTTGGGTGGTATGGCTCTCAGCTTACCTCCACCTGCTGCAGCTAGCCTCTCCCTTCACCCTTCACCCCCAGCTTCTCTGTGAGACTACTTAACATACCCAGCACAGCTCGTTTTACAGCATTTAAACAAACCTTTGCCATTGTTTACCCACACTTCTTAGGGGAAAACATTGCTTTCAAGTCTGACGATATGCTACAGCAGAGTTTTATTGCAGTTGACTTCTTTTTTTAAAAATAGAATCTGAATGCATCTCTGAATACGCCGAAAACCTAATTCAAATAAAACAATATAAGGTCACAATGAGGCAACACTGAGGACTTTTTCACTCTGAAGTTCAGTGGCTGGAGCACTCTTTAGGTAGTAACATAAGAATGTGAGTCTAACCCTTTATTAAACTGCAGATTCCTCTCTGTTTGTATAACCCCAAAGTGACTCCAGAGCCGCATTTGTTCTGTAGGCCTCTGTACAGCAGAAAATGGCCGCTGCATGACCAGATCCTCTTTGATGCAATAATGAAAACAAATGAGTGTAACATGATAATATATTGAGGAGTGCCGCAGTTTCAAAGCTGACATCGCAGGGAACTGAGGTGCAACCAGGGAAACACTAAGCTATGTTTGTCATCACTCTCGACGTTGTCTCTTGCACAAATTATTTCCTCCACTTCACTTCAGAGTATTAGTCTTCTTAAGGGTTCAATTAATCAAAGGAAGCACAGCTCCATATGCCTCTGCAGGGTGACTTTAACTGACCCATCATCACTGTGGACGTAATACCGTTCTTCATGCTCTATGCCTGTGCTTTTTTTAATGCAACAGTTCATTGCTTTATACTATCAGAGAAAATCAAAGAAAAAATCCTCTGAAAAATTCAACGTTTAAACCCTCCCAATTTTATTGACAATAGAAACACCTCCAAAGCTGTTGGAAATATGATCTAATTTATTTTGTATGAATTTAAATATTGAGCACTATCCTCTTTACACAAAATGATAAAAACTGATTTTACCTGCTTTTAAGGTAGACTCAGATTTTTTTCAACAAGCTCACCTGTTGTTCTCAAATGGACATCAACGTCTCTCTGTAGTGGTATAATAACATTCCCGCTGGAGAGCAACAGCTTAATTCATTCTTATCACTTTTGGTTGTCTGGCTTCCAGTCAAGCTGGGGTCCAGGAGGTGAAATGAGTTTGGCAACCTCAACTCCAGGCGCGACAAGAGAACACACATCATGGTACAGTTAGTGGAAAAAGAGAGAGAAAATTGCCTGCATAAGCAGGAAAGATAGAGTTTCATCGTCATCCCACTGAAAACGCACACTCGTCTTTGGCAGACTTCAAACACTTAATCGGCAATCATTTTTCAATGAGCCCCAGAGGAGCACATTTTAGTACTCCACCAAACAGTCTGCTGCTTTGTGCTCTCTAATCCCTCACAGTTATGCATCATGGGGAGCCAGTGGTCGTTCTTTAGGCGGAGGTTAACCCCCACCTCTAGACACACAGACAAGCAGACAGACAGACCTGCAGCACTGCTCCAGTCTTCTCCTCTACTGCTGCTGTTCTGCTTCACCCGCAACATCTGTACCCATCAGGAAACACTCACTCTCTATGAGTGCAGCCCTAAAATTAAGATTGCTTTTTGATCTGGAGGCTGGACAAAATGCAAATGAAATATGATCCGATAAATGGTCTTCTCATCTGCCTTGTTAGTCTCTATGAAGAGGTTTCACCAGCCCCTTGGATTGAGACTTGCCTCTTCTGGACTTGTACCACAGAAGTGACTGCTTCACTTCAGAGACTTTACCTCGGCAAACACACACACACACACACACACACACCTACACACACAAATGCGTGTATGCGCGCACACACACGGCATACAAAGTCCTCTCACCCCTACTTTGTGCTCATTTCATCTTGTGCTTGTTTCCACAATTTGAAACACACTGCTTGGGAAAAAAAAAAGATATGCAAGGAAGGCAATAATCTAAACAGCACTTAACCTGGACTATGGAGGAAAGTACATGTGTGATGAGAAAATCTCCAGGCTCTGGCTCTGTCTCATTAATGAGAAATGATGAGCGTTCCCCACTGCAATTAAGAGTCAATCTCCTGCATTAACTCACCGCCCCTTGGCCACACACACAGCACAAAGACAACAGGCCATCCCCTGTCACTCATTTTCCTCAAGTGAGCATTGCAGAGAGCACACCCAAAACAGATTAAATTAGATGCTCTGTCCTTCTGGGCTAACCTGCTGAAACATTAACTTGGAGAATGTAATGCTCCGTATAGCATATCTCACTCAGTCTGACATTTGATTATGTTACAAGGATAACTTTCGTTTGCCAAACAAATGTCTTCTTATTTATGACATTAGTGATGCATTATCTTGTTTCTTCACATTTTACTTTTAAGCCATTGGTCTGGTAGAGACACCATGGGATGACATGCATGAGATATAAATGAAGAAAAATGATACGCTAAATAGAAAAAACCTTGTAAATATGTGTATTTAATGTTATTCAGTGAACTCCTTAGGTCATCCTTAAGTGCTAACAAAAATCTTAAATGCAAGTTATTTTTTTCTAGTAATATTTACTTATATCCATATTTGCTTGAAATAAGTCAGACTTTTTTCGGCATGTCTATGAATGCAGCAAAACCAACAACTCCAACAGAAAAAAAGACATGCACTGCTCACATGTTCACACGTGCACATGTCCACCTGCACATACAAAGAAAACAAGGACCTACTCATTAAAACATTGCTTCTGGTCAAAAACTCCAGAGGATAACTTTAATTGTCATTAAGTAGACCAAACAAAGCATTATACACCCATCCACTGGAACTCTCAGCAGACAGTTTGCTTCCTGTATTTTAAACACAGGTGTTCACCTCCAACTGTAAGAACGCAGGCAGCAGCATGTGACATTATTTTAGATTGTGTTACACTCAATGGAAAATCAGGTTTGGATGATTTAGCAAGCAATTTGAACAGCAAACATCATTAAGCACTCAAAGCTCAATATTCATCAAACAAGATTACTGCGGCACTCAAAAGAATCGCCATGGCAAGTGACAACAAACAGGCAGGCACTTCACGAAGAGCGCACTCTGCATTGTGGGGGGAAATCTCAGCAGAAATCAAGGGGATACTTGATGCCCACTATTCTGTTTGTTATGTTATACCATCGGAGTGAAAAGTAAACTGGGCAAATAAATGCCCAGACTGGCTGTGTATGTACGTCCATGTTGTGTGTCTGTGAGTGTGTGTGCCAGTGGTCATGGGGGTATTTAAGTGTCTGATGTGAAAAAAATAAATAAAAGAGACAAGTGGAGGGAAAGGAGATTGAGTCTGGTTGGGCTGTGCTGGCATAATGAGTGACATATTGTGAAATCTTTACCTACAAAGCAGAGACTTCTTCCATGCAAATGAGACTCACTCGATAAGGATCTGTTTGATGGGACACATGCGGAATATGAGGCAGTTAATTCCCTCATTAGTATTCCACAGAGCTGATTGGCAAAGACCAGTGAGAGCCAGCCGGAGAGCATGTCTGCAAAACCCAATATTGATTTGTTTAATGGTGTCAGGGAGTCAAAATTCACAAATCTCCTGTCAGTTGTTTATGAGGCTGTTTAGTGGGCCAATAGATGCCCCTCGCTTAATTATTACCTCATTACGGAGATGTGATTATATGCTTGAACTGTTAATGGGGCCCCTGAATTTCAAAGACCACCATAAAAGGTGTTTTGACAAACAGAGCTGGGGAAAACACGATATCTGATGAGCTGCAGTGTGTTTGTTAATTTGGGACTCCTGTTTGTTTTCTTGCCTTTTTATGCTTCCACTATTCACAGCACATCCATACTATAGAAGAATCAACATTTTTCTCTGATTACGTCTGATTTTGCTTTCTATCAAACAAGAATAATTATTTTCTTTTATCTGGCTTTAAGAAGCTTTTACAAACATCAGGACTATAAATATCATACATTTGAAGAGTTCAGACAAAAAAAGCTTGGGAAGAAATGTAAAAGAATTAACTGCTGACCACATGGATTCACCCATGCACAACAGAAATGCAAATACATGTGCACCATTGCAGGGCAATGTACACAATGTCTCCAGAGAATACACTTTAACAACAAACTGATGAAGAGGTCAGTCCAGAAACTGTCTTGTTTATAAACGATAAAAAAAGGAAGGGCTGATGTTCACCTAGTCGAGCACACATGGCTGATCTGAAGGGCTTTCTATTTAAAGGCCCATAAAGAGAGTGATAATGGCACAGGTTTATGAGGACTCAGCCCAGTGAGACAGGCTGTTACAGCTGCGGCTGCTGTTGTTGTTATTCCCACTGTTCCTCGATGGCCACTAAAGCGGAAAAATGGATCCCCACTTTGGGTTGAAATATGAAGCTGGGCTTATTCTCCCTCTCTTTCTCTTTTTGTGTGAAAGGCGCCCAGGCATTTGCCTGCATGGTTATGGAGTTAAATGCTCAGCTCCATGGCTGGGCTTCTGCACGGTTACCCCCTCCATTTCATTCCCCCTGACAGGATTAGCAGGTCTCCAGTGTTAGAAATACATTAAGTGGACCTTTGCAGTCACTTATTATGCCTGATTATGCAGCTGGAATGGGGAAGGTAGGCTCTGTTTGTAGTTAAATAACTTCTTAGATGCTTTTTTTTTTTTACAGCAGCAATCTTCAAAGCATGAACGGGTCAGTGGCTCAGGCACAAAGCTGAGATTGATTTCCACCCTCCTACTCTTTGTTCCTGTGGTTTAAAGAGGACAGGTTCTACTAAATTAGTTTACCCGTGTTATTAATGGAATAGCCAATTAAACTCCCATACAGTGTTGTCATGGCAAAACAATGCAGCCACAGCCTTATCGCAGCAGTGGTTAGTACAACAGGGTTTATGAAATGGTTAACGTATGCTGATGTATAGGTTGGATTAGGCTCCATCTGGGCAGTGTGCCACAGAGTCCCAACAGCTGTCCATTGATGAATTGAAGATCGTCTAAGGTCCAGGCAGTATAAACCAACGGAAAGACATCACTTGAGACGGCAAACGTGCCGTATGTTGACTTCTCTTGTTTTGACAGCTGGGGCAAAACAATCTGAGAATTTTGACTTCGAACAATTTGACAAATCAGCAGTCTGAAGACGTTTCCATGAAATCAGCAGAAAAGGTGAGATTGACAGAGAGATATGCAAAAGGAAACTTCAATACTGAAGTGTATCGAAAGTAAGATACGTGTGTAGATGTGAATGCGTGACGAAATGTGGGTTTGGGCACAGAGGCTGGCTTACTGTGAGTGCCCAGATTGTCCTAAAATGAGAAAATAATCTCTGACAACATAAATGACTCATCATGTTTAAATATCTCCCTGAGGTGAACAGACCCTGGAATGATGTGAATGAAATCATGGGCATTCGGGTTATGGCGCTGTTCCCTTGGCTACAAAACCTCACTCAGATAAAAAGGCAGAGCAGTGGGAGAATTAGTCGTCTTTGCTTGATGGCTGTCATACTTGGCCATTTCCTGACCAACTGAGTATAAACTCCCATTCATGGCAATTATCCATGTTAAAGATGGCACCCGGACAAATTAGCAATAATGCTAGAGGTGATGAGAACGAGCAAGCTATAGTTACAATACTTTAGCTCCGATACATCACATACAGTACATCACAGCTGCAAATAACTTTACATGTAATCTATCAAACAGTTTTGTTAAAACTAAAATTGATTATGCCTCTCTTCAATGTCCTCCAAAGAAGATGTGTGTTTGTGGTAACAGGGAGGGGTAAGAAAGAGCTATCCCCCCCTGAACAGCTGACACAAGTGAGCCGTTATTTTGTGAAGTCGAGGTCAGGCACTGGGGGCCTTCACAAAGCACACACCTCGGGCCACGGCCACTCACCAACACCCACCCCATCCCTGGCTTGGCCCTGTCACATCTGGCCCCAACGACCCAGGACGTTTTCTTTCCCTGCTCAAAATGCACCAGTGGTTCCCATTTAACACCTGTTCGCCCTAATTTCCATTTTCGGGGACGCTGTGGATTCAAATCATTTATCACTTCCCAAAGTGCTTCCACATGTGCACTGACTTTCCCAGTGTGAGGGGTTCCTGCCTCCGGCCAACCTTTTCCAAATGTATTAAAATTCAGTTTGGTCCAAAGAAGTTCAGACACTGATGTTTCATTGTGGTGATGTCTGGTAATTATTAGTCTAAATTACAGCTCTGGCATGTGACTTGACAGGGTGGACTCCATGCTTAAAAGCAGAGATGGGGCAAGGAGGTAGGGCCAAGGTGGTCTGTCACGCCTTCGTGCACTTTTATAACTGTGTTCACCAATCCTGGGATGTCAGTCAGAATGAAACAGTTTCGCCACCGTGGAAACTCTTGTGTGGTTAGGGACCTGAGAGGGTCCACCGGGGCCTTGTGTGGGAGTGGCTGAAGGCTGTGTCAAAAGCACTCCACTGTGAGGGAAAGACTCCCACACTGAGCTCTGATGAACATTAAATACCATCTGCAGGCCAATTGATATTGAAGGTCATAGTTCATATTGTGAAACCAGGATTAGATCTCAGAGTGGAAAACAATTTGAATGGAAGTGAAACCAGGTTATGTTCTTCTTGGGGTTCTTGGTCAACAGTCCCCACGTTCAACAGCATACCAGTTGATGGGTTTTTGATGAAATGGGACAGGAAACAGGCAACTTACTGAGAAAATCTGTTATGATAATGTAATGTTTTTTGCTTGGATACATATGCAATTACCATAAAAAGTAATGATGCTTCCTGCATACAGCTGTGTTTCTAATAAGTCCTACTCCTAAAAACATATTGACATTTTTTGGGTGAGCTGCCTGTGTGTTTCACTTTTGAACTTTAAGTCAGAGGAAGCAGATATGAGAACGCAACAGGAAATATTCAGAAAAATTCTCCAGGACAAGTGGAAGAGAGTGACAAGGTTTATATCTGACACCTGGTGTAATATTCCCGTGCTACTTTAATGTGGTTTTTGTTTACCAGCATGTTCTTGTTTGCTCTTTTGTTTGATTCTGGCAACAAGCAGCAACTCCATGTGTTAAAAAATGCAGCTGATAAAGGAAGTGCAATAAATGCAGTTCCCTAAGGGTCTGAATGAGGCTGGCTCAAAATATCAGAAGTCACGTACACCTCCCACATTTACAAGTTTTGCAGACAGTTTTGGTCTGAATAGTTCATGTCTTTATTTCAACACGCTGAACAAGAGGTGAAGAACTTCAGGTGCATTTTAACTGTTTGTCAGGCAGCACCAGCCTTTCGTCTGTTGCAAGGTTGACTTAGAGTTTCTTTGATAAAATATTTCCAATATGGCGACCGCAATCTATGGGCTTCAAAAGTTGGCTTCAGAAAGTGGATGGTTATGTCTGAGACTATGTTTTCTACATTCTATGGTCGAACTACACAAAGTATTTGTATTCTTGTATATAAAGACAAAAACTCTCTTTATAGCGTCTCACTCTGTCACTTTGTTAACCTATCGACAGGGATATCCAGATTATTTAATACATCCTGACATTTTCAGTGTGTCCATATGTGTGTCTTAAAGCAAATGTAAATATCAAATAAATTGCTTTACTGTATTTAACAGTAACCCATAATCACCGTAGGTAATTAGAACATTGATATCACCAGATTTCTTTTCATGTTTTCAAGGGCATGTGCTACTGAAGTGGATAAAAACGCACACATCAAAACAGCAAAAAGGACATTTAGTTAAATAAAATCTAATTTCAGAAAAAGGGAAATAGCAGCATTTCTGTTTACAAAGTAAAGTTTTGTGATGTGCTAAGCTCCATCTTCAAGTGGTGAATGTTTGAAACTGTACTGTAAGTGTGTTTAATTAAAGTGGGCTGTGAAAATGTGCACTAATCAGATATGGTTGGTAACAAAGTCCATGAAATTACTAATTAGAATTTCATTAAAAGGTACTGCTTTATCATCTGAGGAAATCATAACCTTTAAAACGCTTTCAGGAAGGCAGTATGCCTCTTTTAATGGGCTCAAAGAGAGAAACTGCTGTCTTTTGATGTAATATCTCATTTCGGATTTGAGCTTAATTGGACCATTTAAACATGTCATTGTTTTGGACGTAATTTATCAGACCAATTAATGACAGTTATTGCCTGGGTTGGGTGACTAACAGAACACCAAGCTCCTGCAGGAAGAGATGACAAAGACAGCCGTTTAAGCGTGAATGAAAACACACCATTAGGAGCTTTGCCAAGAATCAAAGCCCCCCTTTTTTGATTTTTTATTCTTTTAGACTACCTCAGATGAGTAACAATCACAGTCTTAAGTGTAGCGGAGATGCAGAACAAAACAGTTTTGGTCCTATACTCTTGTAAATATGTCTGATTTTCTTTTTTTTCTTTTTATCATAATGGTGTCCTAGTTACAAGAAGTGACACTTTCAGCTGATACAGGCTAAAATGTCTCTAAAGATCAATGCAAAAAAAGGAAAAGGAGAAAAAAAGTGTAATTTAATTCCCTCAAGTCAATTAGTTCAGAGTTTGCAGACTATAATGTGCACCCTCTGGACTGACCTCCTGATTACTATTCCCCTCATCAGTTGTACAGGATGGGCTGTGTTAGTTGAGGGGATCATGTGTCAGCACTGAGGCTTGTTTATCTGAGGGACAGGGCAAGTTGAAGAAAAGACAATCTGTTCCTCCACTAATGACTACCTGATTTAAGATCCATACGGTTCACCCAATTCTTCACAGATTCATAAGGGAGGGGAACAACAGGCAAACTGTCGACATTGGGCAGATATGTGTAGAAAGCTGATGAGTTGATAGTTCGCTCTGGTTACACGCATGAGTCAGAGGTTAGTACTGGTGAAAAGTGAAAAGTAATACTTTCGGTTTCCCTCGAGTCATGCCCTCTTCAAGGTGCGAGCCTGGTGCAGATGTTGAAGAAGGAGCAGAGAGGTGCAATAAGGGTTCAGAATTGTAAGTCTGGAACTGGAAGCAGTTTTAACTTTTACAATCTAGTTCAAATAAAATTAGTAACTGATCAGGTCAGTGGAAATGTGATCAAATGCAAGGGTCACAACAAGTTAACAGCCAGTGTGGTGAAATACAAGGCATGTTGGGAATGCAGCTGTTTAATGTGCCCTCCAGGCTTCATAAACCTTTGCCTTTGAAATATCAACCATGGTGGCAACCCTCAGTCCTACCATGCATGTGTACGCATGTCAACTAGGGTAGATTGCATCTGATCCAACATACTTTCTCACAATATGAACCACAGGATTTAAAAGAAAAGGTTGGAAAAAAAGTCAAGAAAAGTGTGTTTATAATTTGGGATTTTCACAAAGAATCCTTAAATGGGCTTCTTAAATGAAGACTAACACTGTTGGAATAGATTTGCTCATACACTACAGTTGATTGTGCTTGAAGCCTCGGGCCAATTGATGTCGTTAGTTTGATTTGTGGCACACCCAGGTTCCTCAAGTGGAAACTAATTTGCACCTTTGCGCGGGTGACACTTAGGCATTAGCTTTTGAGTGTGTCAGTACCTGTAATTAAAGCAGATGTTCAAATAACCCTGTCAGGCCAGTTAACAAAGTAGGGCCTCTACATGGTCCTAATTCCCTGTTTGTAGAGCCGAGCTGTGCCTCAGCCAATTCCCCCTACACATCGTTACAGAGGAGTTGTTTTTTTCATTTGGTTGGGGCCTTATTAAAGCTGTGGCTACAATTAAAGAATGCATTAAATAAACTTGTTTGAGGACAGCAGATCAGACATTTTGCCAACAGTCTCTGTATAATGGCAGATTTGACCTTAAATAACTTGAAATAAAGCCTGTTCATTCCATACTGCCTAATCACCATAGTACAGGTATTTATGTTTTAATGACCATAAATCATCCCCCCATAAAGAAAGGGTTAATTCTTCAAAAATGTTCTTTTATCAAGGAAGAAAAGAAAGCAAAGTACAGAACAAGAACACCACAGGAGGCCATTGAATTAAAGCTGTCAGATCTGTGAGTTAGTGTGGGGCTGCCCTTTTATTTGAAATAAGCCAGTAAAATTCCTATTAGACAGTTTTCTTCTTAACTGGTTCCAAAGTTGGGTTTGTTCCCCCTTAAAACATATTTAAATCCACCTCACTGAGACACGGGCTAAATAGTAGCTGAGAAAAAAAAAATCCCCATATCTGTCATTAAAGGGATCATAGAGTATAATCATCGTTTTACAATCGGAACACATGCTGTAATAGCACATTGAGCTGCACTGTGCAGTCACTATACTTTCTGACATGATACTACAGCACATAATGCAGCCTGTAATTATCTGCTTCCTGGAGTAGAGGGGACATGTTAAACTGCCACGAGCTCCTCTTTGCCTTTCATAAAACACTTTTCTTCTCTTTGGCAATCACTTGCACAGTCTGATGCATCGGGCTTTGACAAGAAACCTAAGCAGGTTCATGTAAAGACGGGCTGTAGTAAAGCAGCTGTCTGGTTAGGAGAACAAAGACCAGTAAAATACAGTGCAGACAAACACACCAAACCGGAATTCTTTAAATGACTCATTCACTCGGGTGAGTCGTCGAACATGAACTCAAAGCATTATGATAATCTTCCTGGCATAAATTGTTCATCTTCATGGTCCCACCAAGCCAGCCTTACTTTGGTTAACCCAGACGTCCGACAGCCCTCAGTATGACCCTTCATCCCTGCAATCCATTGTGAACAGCCAGGAGTACATGATACTCATATAGCAGGGTGAGATTAAAGAAGCTAAAAAAACATAATCAACACAGGCGATAGTGCTGTTGTCCGACCCTTATCTAAAAATACTCTTGTGAGACGTCATCATCCTGCTGTTCAGATTGGTGGAGGTATTGAAGTGCCTACTTAATGATACAGCAAACAGAGGCAGAGATGGTGTGTGTGTGTGTGTGTGTGTGTGTGTGTGTGTGTGTGTGTGTGTGTGTGTGTGTGTGTGTGCCAATGCTTGGGGTAATGGAGGTAGAGCAGGAGGAGAGAAAGAGAGGGTGAAAAAACATTAATTATTAGCCCCAGTGGGATCTCTTATATTCTGTCTAGCCTGGACAACACCAATTAATACAGCAATTATTATCCTGGCCCATAGCACCGGGTTGACTAAGCTGGCTTGCCTTCTGACGATTATGGCGTGAGGGGAAGCAGCAGAAGAGAGGCATGCTGGAGCGAGATTATGCATCTCAAACTAAACCCCTGCTTTTATGATGCATGGGTGATGGGGTAGATAGCCAAAAGAGGCAAAGAGTAATTCTTTCTGCACATTTCAACTCAGCATTACTGCAACACAATCTCCCTACAGATTAATTTCTGTTGGGTGTCATTTTTATGTTGTAAGGGAGCACCATTTTGATAAAGAATGAACTGAAAAGACATTTTCTGATATTACTCTGCTTCAGAGAAACAAGTAAGACTAATGCTGTCCTTCAGCTTTGAAACTCTTTAGATCCTGTGTGAGAAGCAGTTTTCAAATATGCATTCCTGAAAATGTCGAGAACATTTCCGGCAGTCTGTCCCCTGAAGTGGCCCTGTGTTGCTTGTTCACACATGTATCTCACAGTAGGAGGCTATCCCTGTCACACAGGAGGGAGTCTCAGGAGGAACTAACATGATGTTAAAGAACAAATGGTGGACAAAACAACAGAGTCTGATACAATGATGACAAATGTGGTCTTTAAATGAATGTTATGTGTCGTTTGACATAATGACAGCAACAACAAAGAGCAGAGAAGAACATGCTGGCGAACAGAAAACATAATGAAGCAGTTTCATTAAGTGCTGGGAGATTGCTGTGGTCATGCGCCAGTCGCAGAACATTAACGTCATCACCTCCTCCCACCCACTTGCGGGGAATTTTCCA
Source organism: Symphodus melops (assembly GCF_947650265.1). NCBI lineage: Eukaryota > Metazoa > Chordata > Actinopteri > Labriformes > Labridae > Symphodus > Symphodus melops. The sequence goes on from NC_136705.1 coordinate 5,256,767, forward strand.
GCGTATTTCTCACTTTGGGGAAAGTTAGGTAAACACTATCGAAGTCACTCACCCCGAATATGATGTCATTTGAAAATGAGTTACAACATTAACAAGTTTAAGTGTGAGAACAAAGAGATGCAAGTTACACTGTTCATCCAGGTTACTCATTCGGAGGCATTAATGAAGCAGCAGCACTGTTGAGGCCAGAAAGGACCACGAGGATTCCTGTGACACATTTTTTTTTTTCAAAACAAATAATGAGTAAAAAAGATAAATATCAGAGAACAGCTTAGTTAGAAATATTTTTTTCTAAATGAATTTATGAACTATTCAGCTGCAAGACATATACTGCACACCTGATCTATTTTGATGATTGTAAGTGTGCAGTTGTATTCGTATGGAAAGATGAGATATTGGCGGGGCATCCCTACCCCTTAAGTCGTATTCTAGGATGTGACCCAACCCTGCACTGCATTCATTTTGTAAACATTGTCTTCTCTCCTCCCCCTCTTGGCCCTGGCTCCTAAGCACAGGATGCAGATGTAAGCAATAGCTCCACCTAGTTTCAGCAGGGCTGCTCTTGCGCATGCACTCCTTTTGAGAGCAGACAACTGAATGGGGCTCGGATCAGAGAAGATCTGCCACTTCAAATAAAATACTGCTCCCATATTATCCCCCCACTCCACTCAAATTATCCACTGTGCTCTATTCTTCCTCATCATCTTTTTGGACATGAGAGCTCTGTGTCTCTCTTGTTCTATTTTTGTGCTCAACATCCTCGTCCCTGCTCTCCTGCAGTGACAGCCCTTGCAGGAGCGTCTTAAGCACATATGCCCCTTTTCCCCGCAGCCACTGTAAAATCTGTGCTGACAGCCAATGAAAACAACACGGATGCTTGCATGTTATCTTGACATGGCCATGTTAAGCTTCGCTCTCATGATGCTAAATGGTCGTCATAAACCTTTTAAGATCTGCGTAGCCTAATATGGACTTTTATAAAAACATTATGCTGTGTAATATGTTTAGGTTTAGTGAGGACATACAGTAGTCAGCCACTGCCTGCTGTCACAGAGCTCAAAAGTCAGGCACTTTATCAAAACAATGTGTACACTGTATTGAAAGAAAACAGCAAGGTGTTAACGTTGATGCATATTCTATCCCCTGAATATACCATTTCCTATGTTAGAGCAGATTTTAATGTGGAAACATGACAGTATTGAAGTAGATGTTTTTATGTTCTAAAATAATTTCTATAATCTCCTGCTCTCTAATCTATCCCCGCTTTTCTATGGGATCAATTGACAAAACAATTACAGTCTAAAGGATCTAGTCTAACAAGCCCTTGGAGTACTAAGAATGATTAAATGGCAGGTATTACAAGAGGAACACATCTTTGGATTACAGATGAACACAATAAATACTGAAATAAGTGGTGAAATATGTACATCCCTTTCATGGACGGCGCTTAGGTGATTGCTGCCACGAGAGGATTTGTCAGCATAACACAGGATCTCGAACAATAATGTGTGTGCGATAGGACACCATGGAACACATTCACACAAGAATTCACAGCCTGTTGTGTAAATGGATTTCTTTTCCACGAAACAGAGCGAAGGGCCAGAAAGAATTCTGCTTGGTTTCATCATCATTTATTTGAACACATAAAACCATCTTCCCCATTGTCATCATCAGATGGGAAAAAAAACAACACTTTTAAAATAAATAAAATTCAAGCCCATTTTTGATTCCAACAGATCACAGGTTTAAGTTGATTGATGCTTTGTGTTCTTTCCAACGAGACTGTCATTTATTTACAGGGGTGTTGTGTTGCACCGCCGTACAGAAAGCAGCCAGGTCTCTTGGAGGAGGCGCTGTCATTGTCACTGTGAGGTGTAGGATAACAGCTCTTGAGCAGGTTGTAATTAGAGTGGCTGAGGTGTAATGAGGGTGCAAGATTCCTGCTCCTACAGCTGGTGCCAAACTGGACTGTGGTGCCGATGGCACGCTGTTGAGTAGCAGCCCAGCCAAACCTGGTCCCCACCCCAGTGTCTCTACTTCACATTATTTTCTCACAATACTTGTAAAGCAGAACTGTTTCCAAACAGCTGGTAATGATCGTAAAAAATGACAGCAATAACCTAAGGAATAATAATTGCCTTATTAAACTCATTCTCAAGTCAAGAGCAGAGGCAGTACTGAAAACCTCTGTAAGACGTGAAAGAATTTATTATTTACAGATTTACCCCTAAAGAAAATGTTTGGTCTTTTCTGAGTGATGTTTAAATACGCACTCGTTTTCTGGCAAACCCTATTTTTCACGTGATGACTGTCTCACATGATGTGAACAGCACAACTCCGAACACACACAACACATGGGCACACACACATACACAAACACACAGACACACAGAGTATACACAAACACGCTTCTTTTTGCACTATTGGCAAAATGAAACTTCTGTCAGAGTCAGATTGAAATTTATATCAGTTTGCCAGGCACAAGCCAAAAATGATCTTACTGCACATTATTTTGATAAGTTTGGTGCCAGAGATAAAGAAGAAATGGAGGAAAGAGGGAGGAAAGTACCCCTCACTCCACACCCCACACACCAGATAAGTGCAGAAGCCAAGATTCCTCTCCTTGCTCCATCAGAGTGCTCAACCTGACCCACAAGAAAAAGACTTTTGGTAGGGATGCCTCTTTGCATAAAATTCAATCCCAACAACACACTAAACAGCACATCATTTTCAGAGGGGAAAAAGAGCATCAATCACATTTTGAAAATTTCAAAACAATCCAGCCGCACAGTTTATTCAACACTTACACTGCAATGCACTGATTCAGTCATTGGTTCTGAGTGAAAGATTCTGTGTGTGCGTGTGTGTGTGTGTGTGTGTGTGTGTGGTGTGTGTGTGTGTGAAAGCAAGTGTAAGGATGGAGGTGTGTGTGTGTGTGTGTGTGTGTGTGTGTGTACTAGGAGTTCATCAAAGTACAAACTGCTGCTATCATACGTGATTTAACTTTGAAATGTGTTTGTGAGCGCTACTCCATCTGACAATTTGGAGTTAACACAGCTGAGGAATCGTAATGAGAGGATGAACAAAAAAAACTGTTGTGTCAATAAAGTGTTGACGTATAATTTTCTTCCCTTGCTTATTTACTCTCTTAATGAAGAGAAAGCCTTTATCTTTGGCTGAACCACCACCATGAAATTCTTTTCCTGGCTGTGTGTGGAGTCAACCATAGTGTCACACATTTCCATCATGTCTGCTCCTGCACAAAGCAATGTCAGTCAATACTGCTCTATAGACAAGAACCACAGACAACCACCCTTAATCTATCAGGGCGCACGTCTGGGACAGCTACTGAATTTGTGTTTATGGAGTTGGAAAAGTGTTTCTATCATGTCTGATAAAGTCAGGGAAGAATTTTACTGTTTCCTTATGTTGTAAAATAAATACAAAGTGTTATAATGAACACAATGACTGTGTAAGCTTTTGAACATGACATCAGTGTTACAGGTTTTAGCTAGAACTGCGGTTTACTCCAGCATCTGTATAGAGTGAACTGGAGCTGAGGATTATGCTAGGTGGTGAGCTAGTCACTGATGAGTATTTTCCTGTAGATCTGTCAGGCTAGAGGGAGCAGACCCCCAGAGGCCATAAACTCCATAATTTAGGCCATCCCAGCAGCTTGCCTGTGTGAGTCTGACTTCTGAGGGGCTTCCAAAATACCATGGCAGTGCTTTCATTTCCCCACCACTCTCCAGGCAGCAGCAAGAATGTCAATACCAATGAAAGAATGTCTTCGGAAAATGTCGAGAGGATTAATCAACACCTGTACTCCCTAGATATGAATTTACAAATTCCTCAAGACTAAGACAGAGCGTAAAAGCAAGACCCCTGGATTGATAACTTTTTGAATCCATCGTATTGTGAATTTATCAGCCTACTCCTACACTGAACCCATTTGTCATTTGTCTTCCAACAGCAGAAGCAAATTAAATAAACACATAAATAATAAGATTAGAATTTGAAAAGATCTTAGAATAAAGTTCCTTTGAACCATTTTCAATTACCTTATCAAGGCTTATTACATTTTCAATCAGAAAAGGAACTTCTTAATGAAGCTTTTAAGTTTCAAGGTAAAGTAAAAGCTACAATATATATTCTCATATTGATTTTTATTTTTTTTTTACATTAAATAGCAGAACGCATAAACAAGTACAAGTAATTGATCTACACATCAATCACTGGAGTGCATGTTCTTTGCTACTTTACCCCATCTCTTCGCAACCTGTTCTTTGTTGTCTTTTAAATTACATTATCAGGTCAAATCACTTCGTCATTTGAGAAAACAAAACAAGTCACAGACTGTTCCCTTACAAAAACTATAATTTCATCACTTTCATTTTCCTAGTCTTTGTGATTCTGCATAAATGTGTCACTCACGTCTTAAAATCTTACTGGTTGGGATTTGAATCTTATTTTCTCAGAATCGTAACCGCTCTAAATCCATTGTCTATGTGAACCTTGTCATTCTGTTTTGTGCCCCCAAACACATGTGAGAATAATAGTTTCACAAATATGCTTATCAGTGCGTACACCTATTACATTAGCACTTATTATAATGAACAAATTACACTGCATTAGTGCAGCAGACGCTCTTTGTGACCTAACACTGAATAATACACAGCTATGTTGTCTGTGCTGATATGTAGAGAGCAGATGATGTTATGAGGTGATAATGACTGTGCTGGGGTAATTGCTCTGCCAGTAGGAGACCTGTAATCACTGCTCTCTGATTATGTAATGGAGCCTGCTGATATTGAGCAGGTGAGCCAAGAGAAAGCTAATTCATTTGGAGCATCCACAACAGGGACTTCATTTACATAACAATTCATACAGTATAACACTGCTTTTAAGAGGACATATGTGAACACAAAACTGAATATGTAAGTGTCCCTACAGTAAAATGATGTATATAGAATAGTCTTCAATGTGTTTTTGATGTTGATAATTATGCATTTATTTTAGTCATATATCTTCAAGTGTCATCAATTTGTGTTATAAATATCCAGTAGATGATGAAGCACTGCTGTACTGAGTTATTGGCTGATGCGACTTTTATGTCTTGTTAGGCTTAAAAAGATATCATCTACTTGTTTTCTATAATTCCTCCAGTCAGAGTTAGTGTGTGAACACAAAGAGGAGATGTGACTGTTATATTGTATTTGAGCTCGGCTCAGGCGGTGCAACATTTATCTCTCTCTCTCTTTTTTTTTTTACAGCTTCATTGTAACAATAACATCAGTGACAATCAGTTATTTGTTCTGAATCTTAACGATGTCAATAAATACAATTTACTAAGGCTTTTGCAGAACAGAGTCATAAGATATCTTGATGTAAATTCAGAATGTACTATAACATCTTTAAATTAATAAAGTATGTGTATAAATCAATAAATTGTATTAGTATGACACTAATCACAACAAAGGATTTGTTAAAAGAATTGCATAACACTTCCTTATCCCTGTTTGAGTGACATCAGTTTATAACTACAATAGGCTGCAGTTTTATGTATACATATCAATAAACTCCATCTTTTCCTTGCAAAACCTACGTGGTTGAGATTGATGAAGGGTAAAGTGGTGAGAATATTGAGCAGAGCTCGACCTTCCTCTCACCCTGTCTCACCCTTCACTGGTTTGACACTATCTGTCTCCCTGAGCAGGTTCCCAAGCAAGGTGCAGCACACTGCTGTCATTGCCTACCTCTTCATTGATGGCACCTGCTAAAACATTTGAGGTATTTGAGCAGCAGGGCAACACATTTGCTTTTCATTTAACCTGCCTTTAGAGACCTTTGAAGTACATAAAGCAGAGCAGCATGGTCCCCCTCCCACCCCCCTTAATCATTTACCTAGTAAAGGCACATTCTCTGCAGCTAACCCATCAAGCGGAAAACGAGTTTGGCCCGCTATTTTTCTACTGCCTCCCTTTTTACCCTCCCACTTTTCCTCCCTCGCTCTCTGTCTCGGCCTGTTTTGCTCTGTGACTGACTCCACTCTATGTCAATGGGGAGGCATGGAGCCAATTGTTGACCGAGTCTGTGTGATGGGTTTCAAGAGTTGCCGACAGCCCATTGATACAACACAGCTTATTATCTTTTACATCCAATAATGCAGAAGAAGAATAGAGAAGATAGACTTTCTATTTTGGTGTGCATGAAACATGAAAGAGACTAGAGTCTGGAAGTGAGCTAGATTTGGCCTGAATGTTGACTAATCTTTGAATTATAGTAGCAGTTATAGCATTTAGTTATTGCTTGAATAACCAAAAAAAAACAAAAAACCCTGAATCAGGTTTACAGTTATTCATAGCTCAAAACACACCTTTTTAGATGAACACGCTCTGTCTCACAATGCACTCCTGACTGCAGCTGTTTTGGTTTTTATGTAGTTTATTTTTTTAACGATTTCAAGCACTGATGATGATATGTAGATTGCTGCTGTATGGACATGCAATTTTACAATTATAGAAAAAGTGATAATAGTGATAGTGACTCTCAATAAGCTTTCCTCTCTAATGTCAAAGGCACAACTCTGAGAAATTAACAAACATTTTACTTTATCTTGATGGATAAGTTAAATCATAAAGAGGTTTTCAAAACAAGGCTGAAAAACAAACCTCTCATATCCTGTTATAAAATGTGCTACATAAACATTTGATCGAAAACTAAAGAACAAGTTACATTTTAACCTTTACAATTATGAAAACTTCAGAGGTCGTCAGCTACCAATGTTTTTCTCCACTGAGCTGATGAGACTGCCTTCTTTGGTGGTTTAATAATGATGAAGATCTAGGTTGTTCTGAAATAAGCAGAGGCTCTCTTTGTTACGTGTTAGAAGCATTCTGAGCCATCAAGGCATATTTGCTCCATCACACTATTGTTCAAGACTCAAATCCACATTTAAATCCTCTCGCCTTTGTCTTCAACAAAGTCTCATGGCTGCCTCCCACTCTGAAAACTCCAACCAATCGGGCTTAAAGGCAAATATGACAAGCTGCTTCATTTATCTCAAATGTATTTTTGTCAAAACTGATGTGGCTTTAAAGCCAAATGTAAAACTGATCCAGTGTGTAAATAGATTTTCAGAGTTGCCTTTTGATTGTAACTTAAGACTGATCAACTTCTGTGGAAAAGGGAGGAAACGTATCAAGTTAATTCAAAGCCACATGTCAATAAAGACTTTAGTGATAAAATATACATTTAAGGGTAGCTACATTTTCTGTACACATCACTAAATATCAGTTCTCTCTGTGCTTCTGGGGCTTCAGTCACATTTCCTCACTCTCTTTTACTTAGTAGGACCCTTGAGAGGTTCTCTCTTAATGCTCCATTTAACACAATCACCGTATGAAAAGACCACCTTCGCCTCTGCCTCTTTCCTTCAGGACAAAACTCAGCTTTGGATAAACCTATTGACCCTTGTAACTAAAATTGGTGGGTCCCTTTCAAAACAAATCTGATAGGTAAGCTAATTACCTAAAGAGCAGGTAGCAGGTGGAAGACCATGGGAAGGGAAATAATGAAAATTCTTGCTTAAAAAAACCACACATTTTAATCACACTCACTTTGGGATGTAAAAAGTTCTTTTTCATGAAAAAAGGGGTTCATAAACCTTTGAACTTCCCATTAATTGGGCTTTCTATTCTTCACACTGGCTTTCACTAACACATTAACTTATGGCAGAAGCAGCCATGCAAGTCGCTAAACAGCATCAGGATCTAACTCGTTTGCAGTCTCGCACAGGTTTGCCTTTAGGAGCAAACTTGAAGTTCAGCTTCTTGTCTGCAGACATGAGAACTTCAGGGGGGATTGGACCTTGACCCTTGTCAAGCTATAATTTACCAATTTAAATCTGTAAAGGAAGTATTTTACTATTGGATAAATAGTTTACAGGATTTATTTTATTTAAAAAAAGTAACACAACAACGCTCATAAATACAAACTCAGAGATTCAATGTCAGTAGCTTTATCCTAAAAATTAAAAAAAGACTCAATCATCGCTTACATACATGTGTGGTGGTGACTGTGTCTGCAAAGACCCTGTCCACTACAGTATATAGTTAGCATGTGCTACCTTGCGAAATGATGGGCTTTTTATCATTACAAATGTAATATACTCAGGTAGCTTGCAGTGTATGGTACAAGCATTAAATGTACACCCTAAACCTGCAGTGGGAGTGCGCTTCTGCTTGCAATGACCAAGGAGGCGGGGCCTCGAGTTTTAATGTTGCGTTTACAAGCTGCAACCATAGACTGTAAATACTAATGGATAAAGCCCGCGTGACATCACCCATCTGTTACCTCATGACAGGCTAAGATCTGATGCTCAGGCAGATTTGTAGCCTCTTGACAAACAGCTACATGGCATCTACCTGTCAATCAGATTAGCCACGCAACTTATTGTGAATATCACGTGTCCTTCATGAAATCAAAATGGATGAGTTATCAAAAAATTCACCTCCTGCACAGTGTCGCGATTAAGACATAACTGGATCAGACCTATTTAGTTTTTTGAACCAGGTTGTAAACATGTTAATATTTGCTGGAGAAACTCACTTTTTTTTAACACTGTGTGTTTGTGACTTCCGTTGCTTCTGCAGCCAGAATCAAGCGAAACTCAATGCAGGACTTTTCATGTCTCTGCTTTATTTTTCAACACTGGGTTAGACTGCTTGGTTAAAAGACAACATTGCTTCAGATTCTACCTTAACTATTTAAGTAGTTGCCAAAATGAAGCTTACAGATACAAAATGTGTTTACCAGAAGACCTTATGAAATTATATAATACCAAAAGCAAGGTAGCGAGGCAGGAGATGCAGGTCAGTTCAACCCCTGTAAAAAAACACAAGAAGCTGTTTGGCATGCCGGCATGGATGCAGCTACGTAGCAGCAGATGGGGTGTGTCCCAAAAAGTGTTTTTGTTTTAGACATATACATTTTCCTCTGCCTGCTCAAAGCAGGTAAGTGCTGTAGTTTTTAAAAATGAAAACAAGTGAATGAATTTTGTTGAAGATTATTTCTAGACGTGTATGTTGCAATAATATCTTTTTACCCTTACCATGGCCCTTTATGGTTTATTAGCATGTCAGAAACAAAAAAACAGAAAGGTTTAGGGCGCCAATGAACAAAACTGAAGAGTCACAACACATCTAGCATCTAGATTCTTTAATTAATGTGGATGTTATAGTCAGTTAAGCTTAATGATATTTAGCTAAACTGAGCCTGAGAAAATAATAGACACATTTGTTTATGTATGATTCTCTCTCTCCCTTGGTTATGTCAATCAGAACTTGAAGGCTTTTTTTTTTTTTTTTTTAAATGACCTTTCTTTAGATTTTCTATAAATCCCAAATAATTGTGATTAGAGTTTAAAAAAGATGAAAAAGTGACCAAGAGCTTAAAATCAAATAAATCACACCTGGGTACTTGGTAAAAGCTGGCTGAGTGCTTCTTGTACTGCACTCAAATTACTCCATTTGTTCTTTAAGATATTTTAATCCCAGCTGACCTCAAACTTCCCATGAACCAGGGTCTGAACAAAAGGCCGCCCACTGTCCTTGCAGTAAATCTGTTGTCTCCCTTCTGGGCCCTCAACAGGGGATCATAGATCAGCACTGCTCTGCAGCTTGCTTCAATTTTCTCAATTAACTCTGGTAAAGCACTTGTAAGTTCTGCAGATGTTGGTTTATTATCAAGGCCTAAAATGTACAAGTGGGTTCAGGAGCCCGGGGTTACGGCAAGGTTCACAAAGGGGGAGGGGGCAAACTAATTTCAACCTTTGGTTTTTAGTAAAGAACAGAGATTATTTTAAGTAAGGGTGAATGTGAATCTGTTACAACCTATTCAGTCCTGTTGTTTGTTTAAAAGATCTAGGGTCATGTTTGTTTGGCTTAATCAAATCTATTCATTTTGTGTGGATTTGATTATCGATATTAATTTATTGTTGTCAATGTTTTACTTTTATTTTAGGATGATTAATATTCAGTTAAACTATAGATTCTGATTCAGTATCAACAGTCACCTGTGTTATTAAAAAAGGGTGTATGGACAGTATATACATTTTCCGAGATCATATTATATGATTAATAAGGTGTTGTCTTTAAAATCATATACTGATATGTGCAAAGCTTTGGGTAGCTTTAGTTTAAAATTATAGCCGGTTGTCGTCTCCTCGACAGATTGGCAGTTTGATTCCTGGCTTCTACAGTCCACATGCTCTGTCCATGGGCAAAACACCAAATTGCCATTCCGTTCATTCCTATTGTCACACTGATGGCAGAGTATGCTGTGGAAAGTGTCCATCAGTTATAACTAATCTCCTTCACACACATTCACACACCACCTACAAAACAGAAGGAACAACATTGGGTTAAGTGCCTTGCCCATGGACAAATTGGACATGTTGCTGCAGAAGCTCGAGATCGAATCCCAGACTTCCGGTTGAGTGACAATTGACCACTGAGCCACAGCTGCCCCGAGCGTGTGTGTGTGTGTTTGGACCTTATGACCACTCCTGCAAAAGTCAGTGGCCCAGTTTTACCACCCCAGACAAAACCATCTGGCTTTACCTGCAAATGCTGAGCAGCCACAGTAGCTGTTTTAACAAACAAAGTTCTGCATTCACTCTTCCTGTACTTTTAGATCAAATCTACATCAACTTAATATGGGTGGTGTTAGATTTTAAGTTGCATTTCTCTGTTGTGGAAGTACAACCTGGAAACACAGCAGAAGCAGCACAAAGAACCTAACAGGCACACACACTGTGATCCAATTGTGCCCCTGATACGCCCCTGTTTCTCTGCAGTGGGACAACTTGGATCCCACCGTTACGCCTCTGTGTCATTTGCAATGAAGGAGAGATAACACGAGCATAAAAGTCCTGTCTTGGAGAAATTTGAATTATTTCTACTTTTACAGCTGTTCTGTAAATGTCCTAGCCACACGAAAAGGCCTGGTCCCACAGCTTGAATCATTTGCAGATGACAAACCTAAAGTGGCTCGATGTAAATCATGATCAAAATATTATTGCAATGCTTACAGTGATGTCAGACATGACCTTGCACCTGAATAATTTATACAAATATTTTACACGCTTATCTTCCTCAAGTTATCAGAACATCTCTCTGATTTGCTTAAACATAAAACTCAATGTTTTATGTACAGCTAACCCTTCTTGCACAAATCAAAGTAAAACTGACTTGAAGAATGTGAAGTATACAGTAAGGAGGATGCTAATATTTACCATGTGTGGTTACCATCATCATAAACCATTCTGCTGACACCATCCATGTGTGCCCATATATTTTCTTGCTTGGCCAGCTACATTTCAATTAAGAATATCAACACAGGATGACATTCATAGTGCTTTAAAATAAGGTTTTGACAAATTATTTTCCTCTAACACGCTAATATGCTAACTGCTGGCTTGGAGCTTATCTGTGTGCAGTCAGTGAGTCATAGGCCAAGTCAAGTTGGGAGACTCTGCACCAGTTTAATGGCTTGCCTGTTGATTTGAATGTGAAATGTATTGCACATACACAGTACAGCCGCTCTGTTCACAGCACATATTTCCAATAACCTCACCACTTCTAAATAACTCCAAACCAAGTCAGAAAATATTTTTTTTTCTCTTGCTCAGGTCAAGAGCTTTTTGAATACACCTAGATAATAATTCATTGTAAACAGTTCAGCCTGTCACTCATAAGATTAACAGTTTTATCTCTAAATCTTCATTATTTCAATTGTGCTTGTAAAAAAAAATCTTCTCTTTGTGTTTGTTTTATTTTAATTTTAAGAAATGAATTTATTTATGTACATTTATAAGTCAATAAAATGTCAGCAGTGGTCACCTTTGGTCTCATGGACACATAATGCATACAATCCCACAAACTAAATGATTATCTGACTCTATTGTGACAATTTTCTGTATCTAAGTTCATAAATACACCTATTATAGGCGAACAGTGTTTTTGCTTCATGACCTTTTTTTGGAGCTATAGTGTCACTTTAAAAATGTGTTTCACTTCTGAAGATTTAAAACACATGCATTAAGGATCATCTGATCAGATGCACATCTTGTACTGCTGAAACTTGTTAATTTTATAGCCTGAAGTTGAAATACTGATTAAAAAACAATAAAAACAAAAGAATTGTACAGTTGTGGCCTAGAGGTAAAGCGGGTCCTAAAATAATCAATAGATTGTCTGTCCTATCTTTTGCTCCTGTTAAGGTGTCTTTAAGCAAGATGCCTGAAGGCACAGCCATCCATGTGTGGAACAGTGTAAGAATAAATTAGATAAACTGATATGGCCGCTCCCACCCTCAGTGTATTAATTTGTGTATCAAAAAGGCAACGTGTTAGAAAGAAGAAGCTTTAGAGAAAATGGTTTTACAAGAGCAGTTCATTTCCTGTTATAAATTGACATTTTATGAGGTACTAGTCTGATTCATACCCATCTTTCACCAGTTTTAAACAATAAATGAAAATGTTTGTTTTCTGACACACTGGTCTATGAAGTTTTAAGTATATTGAAAGTTTTAATATTATTGAAACGATATGTCAGTAATATCTACTTTAACAAGTCTCTGAATTTGCTGACTTATTTATACTTGAGAAAGTTTCTTGAGTCTCTGACATAGTTTACAAGGTAGAAGTAGAAATAAAAAGTTATGGCTCTAGAGCTTGTAGGCCTACTGTCATTTTCTGTTAATGCTAAATGAATAAAAATGTGCATGCAAGGAAGAAATCAAAGCAATCAAACTGTAATTCTGCAATATAAAAAATGAAACGAGAACAAATCAGTTAGAAGAAAAAAAAAAAAAAAAAAGATTCCCCTCCAAAGATTTGCTGTGTGTGAAGATTGAAATTTATTCCAGTTAATGAATTCATTTTTAGTTCAAGGTGTTTTCCAAACAAATTAATTTGCATCTGCTTTAAAACAACAAGATCTTGCTCAACATGCTCTGAGTCACCTTGATCCAATTATGCCACATCAGAAACATTTGTAATCATTTGCCATCACACCTCCCCTGCATCCTCCACAGAATCATTCACGGAAAACGGTCTGTCCTGTTTGGGAGACAACATGAAACTTTTTTGGTGCTCAGCAGAGTAATAGAAACTGTTTGAAATGAAGTAGTGACCCAGGAGAAATTGAGGTCAAGGGTCTCAGGGTAAGACTTGTAAATGACATGTTCACCCCAGGGCATCCTCTAATAATTTTTGAGGAGAGGATGAGGCCAGCTCATTTCTCCACTGTCTTCAGTGACAGGTCTTTGGGGAGTGATATGCTAGCATGGAAGTGTAATGAACTTGTTTTCCTTCCCTAAACCCCCTCGCTGTCTCCTAAATCACTTGTGTAGCACATCCGCCACCATCTCCCCACACAGCTGCACTTGCTCTAAGGTTCTGAACCACAGAAAGTGCTGTTGATTGTGAGCAGATAACAGCCTGCTGTCAAGTTCTTCTCTGAATATTTGACGATGTGGATTTTCACTTTGAGCGTTGCAAATTGAAATTGAAATTATTTATATTAAGCATTGTGAATGTTATACTATATTGACCATCATTAAAAAAAAAACACACCTAGCTTCATGTCAAACAGTATGTCTGAAATTTCCTGCAGCCCAAACATTCACTATATATATATATATATATATATATATATATATATATAATTTATTAACAGTTTTATATGACATTATACTATTATTTTTTTGCCCTGAACATTTCCAGTTCTTATATAAAAGTTTCTAAGTGGCTGACAATGATCAATAATAATGGAATAATAATTCCAGTTCAACCTTGTTAAAATCTTACAACTACTACGTCAGTGCTACAGAGAGAAAAGAGTTGGTTCTTCCCTTTAATTTCAGTGCAATGGCTAAAACAAAACAATGTGCAATATTTTTTTATTCTTCCATTTGAAATTTTATGTGTATGTTTTCAGACTTAAACAATTGATTACTTTCTACAACAGCATACTCACTTTCTTTGATCAATCCTTCTAATGTTTTTGACCAGCTAATTTTAAAGCCCTTGTGGGTGCAATCGTCTTAGTAATGCCGAAATAGCTATGAAGATGCAAGAGGACCATGTCAGTGTCATATCCTGCACAGGGTCTGCTCCTGGTTAACTTAACAGATCATAATCTTCTGCGTAGACAGACCTCAGCATCTGTGGTATTCAAGGAGGATTGATGTGCAGCATTCCTAGATTTTTTACCTCTGCCCTTCCCTCTACCCCTTCTGTGACGTAATGACATTATCAATTAGCCGCCATTAATTTAGCAAAAACAAATAAGCACCTCAGTACAACTCCCTTCAAGCATGTGGTTCTGATTTCCTGGATGTTTGTCAGTTGCCGCTGTTTGGTTAATCTTTTAGCCAAGGTAGTGTGACCAAGAGAGGTCACGTTTTTCTCCTCCCTTTAACACCTTTCTCCCTGTCCTCTGAAGGATTTCTTTAGGAGGAGGATCGCTTTATTGCTCATACAACAGTCTCAAAGACACTTAGGGTTTAATTCCAGAAAAGTAGACAACAATTGTAATGCTTATATACGACAACTCCCTGTAGATACACATATCTGAACTTGTCAAGGCCAGAACTGCTCAGATTATGGGGAACACATGTCTTTCACATCAAATTCACATAGTATGCACATTTGGATTTCAGATAGATTTACGAATTTGCAGTAGCCTTTGCCTTTTGAAAAATATCTTTTAGCAGGAATTTTTATCATTTACTGCTAAATATTGTGTTAAGGGCCATAGGGAGACAGCTAATGGTATGGGCAAAACTTTAGTACACAGAAGCTAATGTAAAATATAGAATTGGCAACTTTAACCTAAGAGTCCATGCCAGTGAAATTTAGAAACCAAGATTTATTTTTCTAAGATGTTGCATTTAAAAAAACAAAAACAAAACAAAACAAAACAAAAAAAACATCAAGAAAAAAGGGGTTGTTCTTTTGCTCCATCTACTGTGGTTTAACCCAATGATTAAATCAGAACTCAGAAAACAAAGTAAGCACTGACTAAACGTTTGGTCTCAGTAAATCGCTTAACCCCATTGCCAGACCTAAGAGTGTGCTGAATCACAAACATAAATAAATAAATAAATAAATACAATTAAAGACATATCACCTACAATGAACAATATGCATATTGTGGTTTTAACAGGGAATTACAGTTCAGTAGAGACACATCGAAATGAGCCTGGGGAAAAGTTGAAAACCTTTGCCTCTGTGTCCCTGAGGGGAAGTTCATTCTTAATACTCAAACCCTGCAGGAAATTGAGGCCTCCCTCTGTATCTCTGTGAAACATATTCCAATACAACAAAGGCTATGGAAAGCAGCCTGTTTTTTTTAACATTAATAATGAAGTAAAGACTGATGTTCAGAGATTAGACCACAATATCTGCCTGTATAGAAGCACACTGAAATCAAGTTGTTCACTCTTTTTTCCCCAACAGGAGAGGATTAGAGAGAGATTAGAGAAAGATTAGAGAAAAAAAAATAATATATTGGCTTTTTTTCTCAGATTATTTCTCAGATCAATTATTTGAATATTAAAGACAAAATTCTAAAAAAAAATCTGAATGTTTATTGTGAAAAAGTTAGAATTCTGGTCCTAACAGCATGTGATCTAAGTGAACATCAGCAACAGCATCTGCTTGATTTTATTGTTCCCTGTAGCAACCAATCATGTAATAATGGCCAATTATGTATTACATGCCAATAATTTTGGCCAATAAAAAATTCAAACTCTGCAAGTAAGAATCTTGTCTTTCAAGTCAAACTATCTCTTTAATCTCGTATTTTGAGGGGAAAAAAATAGAATTACATCTTTAAACAAAAGTCAGAACCTTTCTGACACTGAAGTTTAGATTTTCTCTGCAATCATTGAAAAAGAACTGACTATCATAAAGTATAGTCTTTAATGATATACATTGTTTTGTATACAATTGAAGTTAAGTCATATCAGTTTTATCCTTTTTTTTACATACAGAAAATCATCATCAACTCTGTTATTTAATTAAAGTTGATGGTTGCATTTGAAGTCTAAAATGACCAAAAGGATTTACTGAGGGTCAGTACAAAATGCTAAACCACCTGCTACTGTGTCAGAATCTGGATTAGATATATAGAGATCTATTCTCCTTTTGTCAGTAAATCCTCTGTTTGAATGGTGTCACACTGCCTTTACTCAGGCCACACTGACACTTCTCTGAGCCACTTCAACACTCATGGTCCATTTGCTAACAGGGACAGATGTTATTGTTTCTGAGGACCACTTTTCAAAAGAGCTGACATGCTCTATACACCCTGATTCAACTTGAATTTAGGCTTATCATTCAAACACCCTGAGGGGATGGAAATGGTTAAAGAGTTTATCTTGCAGATTAAATGAAATAGCAATAATTTCGGTTATGACAAAATCTATATCTAGACTCCTGTGTTTTCTTGATAGCATGGCATGTGTTGGTTATGTGATTGCTTTCCCTGCTTATCCTATTTACTTTAGACTGAAGGGAACAAATCTCCAGCTCCTCCTCCAGGTTGCCACACAGTAATTCCTGAAGAGAAATCAAGAACCTTGAAGCGTGTTAAAACTAACATATTGAAGTCTTACAGCATGGTTAGGATACAGTATGAGGGTTCACAGATAAGAAGGTGTGGACAGTGATGCGAAGTTTCTGTGCAGCAAGTTTGTGTAATGTTGCATCTAAACACTTCAAAGGTGGTGTGACTCATCTCTGGACTTTGCACCACACTTGTGCTTAGCCAATAAGCAATGAACATATTTTCGACAACATTTCTACATAAGGTTTTACGTGTTTTCAGCGAAGGCAACAATATGTTGGGATTTGGTATGTAAGCTTTGGTGCCTATAAGGTTTCTGAGTGCAATTATGAGCCATTCTGATATACATGTGCGATCCTGAAAATACCTCGATAATTTCAGGAGGACCGCTCTGGATATTCTCCTGGCAGACAAAGCAACAGAGTCCGATATATGATGTTATATTAAGAATATTTTCCTTTAAATCAATGATATGTGTAGTTTCAAGGAAAAACAATGTCAACAAAAGTGCGGAGAAGAACATGGTAAACAAAAAACATATCACAGCAGTCGTCTGCATATGTCAATGCACTCACTCCAGTCCCAGAACAAAAATGCCACTAACCCTCTCTCAGGGGCTCAAGGTGAATCTCCTGATTATATCCTTCTGTGTATTAACATCAGCTCACTCATAAAAATACTAGGGGACCAGGTAAAGTCAGAGAGAAAAATGCTGTTGTGTTCACACATACAGCTCCTCCTGGAGTTTTTCACAAGTGTGAACGTACTAAAAGTGGCTCTGCAAGTAGCATTGTAGCTAAATAGCAACAATGGATAGGATAATTTATTACATGCTTGTTTAGATAGGTTTGTACATTTCCAAACTTACAAAGCTAACTTGAAGATTGACAAGTAAAGAGACAACTGCTTTGCATAAAATGGTTTTATTATTTCAACCGGTAAAGCTAAATAGAAATGGGCTAGCTGGCTGCTTTGTAGCTAAAGGCACCTTGTCAGGTGAAAATTAAACACACTAGCACGTATCAAAATCCTTTTTTAGAAAAGTGCAGTATCTAATCTCATCTGTCATCATGTCTTTATTTATATTTATATTGATTCCACAACGGCACATTTCTGTGTAGCATTTCATTGTTACGGAAGTGCTTCAGAAACGCACACACAGTTCTGCCCTCCCTTGCTGGTTTCGCTGAATCTCGCCTCTGTAAAGCTTTTGTTACTACCTCGGAGGATAGTTCAGAAGCGGTATCACTTCGTCCCCTGATTACGCCTCTGCGACATTCACATTAAAGGCGAGACGTCACAGGGGCATACATATCACCGCTTGAAATAGAAGTTTGAATAGAGCTACTGTGTCATGATTGCATTTACTAAATTACTGTTGGCGTAATGGCAGCAAAGCAATACTTGAAAATACTGAGCTAAAAGGGGGCATTTACCAAAGTAAACAACTTTCTGCTGTCTAATTGGTCAAAACTGAAAGACATGGATGTTTTGGGGGCTTTTAAGTTAATGCATCAATCTTAAAATTATCTGCAGCCATATCATACTGTTTTTATTGAAGTTATGCATGCTAACTGCTCTATTTATTTAAAACAGGGACAGCACACATTAATAAAGATAAACATTTAAATATGCCAGATTGAAGCCAAAACCAACATCCATCATTAAGATTCACACTAAATCTTACAAATACAGTAGAACACTATGTGGCCTTTAATAGCAACATGGAACGATATACAGCTAAATGTGTTCATGTCGACTACAAGCGCTTACAACATCATTATCATCATTATCATCATCATCAACAACGCCATCACCTAACCTATAATCACAGCAAGGATTTATCTCTTAGACTTTATTGCGGCAAAAGGAAATAGCTTCTTTTTTCTTCCTCTCATATATCCACAGCTGCATGTGTGTATTGGCTGGGGGATAAGAGAGAGTGGAATTTCTCCTATGATTTACGTGATGGACCTGCTTTTGACCCAGTCTTACAGCTGGAAGCCTGCCATCACCTGTCCAGTTATCAATAAGAACTTGAAAGTGACCAGACAAGGTTCTATGCCATGTTTGGGTCATAGTGGGAAGCTGGGACATTTAAGGAGTACGGTGTCCTGTCAGGTGCAGGAGAAGACAGCCCTACTGTGCGTGCAGTTAAGTTAACTGTCCTATGGAAGAGAAAGGTGATGAGAAACGAAGACAAGAGAGGACGAGTAAGTGAAGAGTACAGTAGGTCCCTCTTTTATCTCTAGCGGAGCAATGTTAAAACCTTGCAATGAGCACTTGTAAAATGTCTGCTGCTAAGCTGTGTAGTAGCTAGATGAGCAGAAAGGAAATCTAGAAATAAATAAAGTGGATTACATCCTCTGAAAGCTCCATCTTTGCCCTACAGCCGACTGGGTACCTCTCCTGTCTGCATGATAATGCTTTTGTCAAGGCTTGTGACCCAGTTGGTACAAAGCGGGAAATTACGTCATTTGCAAATATGCTTTTATTCCATGATGGTGTATAATTGTACAAATGAAATGAGATTATCTCTCTAGTCCTTCACAAACAGCCATACAGCTTTATGGGGGGGATTGGAAAAGACTGATAATTTGCCAAAAAAACCCATGGCGTGGAAGCATGCACTCAACCTTGGGCTCAGGTTATTTTAAGGAAAGCCAATCTTTGATCAGCCAAGCTGAAATGGCTAAGATAAGTGGGAGCTACATCTCGCGGCAGGACCGCTCACCAGTCTGATATTGCTATTTCCTCCCTGGTTTCTCAAGAGCAGTAAATAGCTGCTGCTTCCACTACTCCCCCCACTGCATCTCCTCCCCTCCCCCTTATCTTCTCCCCACTTTCTTCTGGAGATCTCTGTCACTTTAATCCACAGAGTCTGCCGCTGGTTAACAAGGAAATCCTGTGTCAATTATCACCAACCACTTCCTGCTGGGAGAGCAGCAGGGAATCAAAGGGGCCTGAGAGTCTTTCACACCACTGAGGAGCAGTAGGCCTAATTAAATGGCCCTTGTGTCCTGCTGGCTGCCGGTGGCCGGGTGACAGATAGCCCAGCCCAATGATAACCTCCTTCAGCTGATTACTGTTTTGATAGGGAAGGTAGTAGCCACTTTGCGTGCCCTAAGGTTGGCAGATTGCCATCGAGGAGTTAAAATTACTCATATCCTGGACGCACAGGTTAATGGAGAAAAATGATGGATAAACTCTTTGAAATGTATGTAATGATAATGTAATGTGGGTATACAGATGTAACACATTCATGATGAAATGAGATCCAAGCTATTTAAGATTTATACTAAATAATTCACTTTTCAGAAAGTCACTTTTAGCTTCTGTAAAAAAAAAATGATTTTCAAAACTCATAAAAAAGCAGTTATTTAAATTCTGGTTTCATGAATCTGGGGATGTAGACCCTCGATGCATCATTTGCACACTAGTGGGTGAAGCGTGCATATTATGATTTGACATGGTATTTTTTATCTGAATTCTCAAAACCCGGCGTTTTGGCGGAAAGGGGAGATTATTTGAAGCCCAAATATGGAATGCTTAAAATGACAATTCCCTGACCACTTTCAGGTAAAGGTCTGTGAAAGCTCAACTTAAGGTTTAAAACTTCTTTATATCAACTCTAAGCATCATATGGGGTCAGCAATTCACCAGCCTTGTGCCTTGAAGTTGTCGTTTCACTCTTGACTGTCACTTACATACAGGTATCTCGTGTTGACTGCATAATGTCAGATTAAGCTATCACCCACAGTCACTGCAAAAAGAGAGGCTGTTTCTGTTCATTAAAAAGTTAGCTTCTTACTCGACAGAATTATCATTTCAAATGTGCCTGAATGAAATATATTTCCGAAGGATTGGCCATGGATTGTGTATGATTGATGGAATAGGTAATTTAAGCATTGGGAGGATGTGAATGTGTATCATTTGTGCAGAGCTTCTTCAAAGTCAATCTTGGTGGAGTATTTCAAATTTAAACCGGCCAAGTGCTGAAATATAACATTTAGCCAAACATTAAGAACAAAAAAAACCCCTGCAGCTTGATGAAGTTCACCTTTATGTCCTGCCTCTCCTTCGTCTCCACTCCAGTTTGAGTCCGTTTCAACCCGTAGCGCCTTGTCCACCTTTAAATTTCCATATGGAAGAAAAAGCTGCTGAAAAACCAATTTACTAACAGAGCGACATCATCTGTTTGGCAGTTTATCTCTGACACACCACCCCTCAGTCCAGTGTTGACAGTACATGATATTCCATTAATCTGCCTAATGAAAATTTAACCAGTGTTATAAACAAATAATTGGCCATTATCCTCTCAAAGATCCCGAATAAATTACTTGGGCATTTTTCATGGCTTCTGAAAGAAGAAGAAGACGGCCCCTCCTGATTGATGTTGGAATAAATGCGGGGCCGGCTCCGACACTGCGAGTGGGTCTCGGCTAAGCCTGTGATTGACTTAATGAGAGTCTTTGGGGTGAGTAAATGTTCCAAATTGCTCAGTCATTAGCTTTTGCTCGGCTGTCTGAAGATACCCCCGGATCTGCAGCGCGGGTCTCTCCTCTTGTACCATTTCGCCTGCAATTACATTTTCATTTAGAGCAAACCTCTGAAGTCCGATAGGCAGTCCTCTTTTCATTATGCTGGCCTCCTTTTTCTTTTTTATCTAAATGGTGTGAAATGTCTCTTCATTTAGACCAATTAAAGTTGAAAAAGACTGTGCTGTAATGAATTATCATAGAAATTATTTACTTAATGCCACAATCTCTCCCCTCTCCTCCTCTCTCATCCTCCTCTCTCTGGCACCGGGGATGCACAGAGTCAGTAAGACAGGAAATACAGTGACAGTAGGCGTGGTGGGAGTCCACAATGGATCTACTTGAAATTAAAACTACCTTCAAAACAATATACATTTTACAGAGGTTGTGCCTCTCCTTGGCATTAATCTACGTCTTGCATGAACCAAGTTCTGCATATGGACCATCTTGACTAATGGAGGATGGGGAACCCACCAACGCAACAAAGGGAATAGTATGTCGTCAATAAAGCTCAATTCAGATATTTCATTTCAGGAGATGTTTAAGCTCTTCTTAATTAAGGACAAGCTTATGGTTTCAAATTAACTCATTTAATTGAAGGGACCAGTTCTTGTATGCAAGACAGTGTGGCGAATGTCTCCAGTCTCCTTCTTGAGGCTGTTGGCTGGCACATAAACACTGAGAGAGTTCACAACTATCACAGCAGCCCCATCCATACCTCTGGGACTGCCTCTCTTTCTCGTCCTCCTCAATGAGACACACACTGCCAAAGAATCCCTCCATTAGTCTTTCACCAGCAGAACGGCTATTCAGTGCATATTCTCCAGCCATTATTCCTGTTAGCAGCCAATGCACCATATTAGGGATGTTTTTTCATGAGCCGACATAATTGGGAGAGAAATGAAACGATACATTTTCTCTCAATGTCTTGTTTTTAATTCACAGCCTGATCGTGCTGGGTAAAGCTGGGGAAGCTGAAGTGACTTGTCACCATGGAGACAGCAGCTTCTTCTTCTCATGCTTCTTCCCGATGCCAGAGCAGTTCAGCTCTGATGAGGCAGCAGCACTGAAGGGCTGCTAGTTTGTCCTCAGCCCAACCAGCCCTTTGCTTTCTATGAATAAGGGGAACTGGTCTGACCTAAGATGGAAGTCAGATTTGTCACCAGAGGCTGTATTCGAAAGAAATACAAGCTGGTGAAACAAAAAGTCCAAGTGTGAAAAAATAATGGCTGAATGATTTTAATAACCCACAGAGACGGAAGAAATGTACGGGTAAAAATAAACTCAAGAGGGGTCAGTGCAAGAGGTGTCAAAGTGTTGTTAAACTCATTGGGAAATAATCTTAAGTACTTCATGATTTGCACTAATTGGTATGAAATCACCCACAGTGCTTAAGTGCAGCTACCGCTTCCCTAGGCAGCATCTGCTCTATGTCAGAGCCGATTCTTTGTGACAGCCTGGAAATACAAACACAAAATTGCCATATGGATCGCCCACCTTTGAGCTTAAGTCACAGGTACAAAGAGGGATTGGATTTTCACCAGAAAATCTCCTCTATTGCCTTTTGCTGTCTTATCAGCAATAAAGAATACAAGTGCTATTTGCTTTCATTATCAGGAAACACATAAAGGGAGCAGATATTCTCTTGTGCAAAGGAAGCTTTCCTAAATATTATGACATGAAAGGATTTCAATATAATGACATGACTGCTGTTTGGCAAGTCAGACAAGCATTCAAAAGTGGATAGGGGGACATACGTCACAATATTTTCAGATAAGTTCATAATACAAAGAAATGTGTTGCTTTTCAGCAGGAGACAAGTGATTAGGAGAGTATGACTTACGGCTGTGAGAGGACGACTTCAATATACAATTCATCTCAATTTGTGTCCCATAACCTCTTAAAGTTAGATAAGGCTATTTGCTCTCTCAAACATCATGCTGTCATAATCATCATACATCAACATGTGTAACATGCAACCTATTGCAATTAAACCTTACAATTGAATTAAGGTTAGTCGTTTGTAAAAGAAAAAAAACTAAACTATTAAGAAGCCATTCAGAATAATTATTATGAAATGTTTGAACTCATGAACTCAACTCATATGAATCTAAAATATGACATGAATAAAATAAATAAAAATAATAAGTATATGTTTGCTGTCTTATTAAAGCATTGCTTGTGGCTCTATATTTTACACGGACAGGTTCCTCCTAAGTGTTACGCAAGGAAGGGTGTAACTGTTTACAGTAAATTATACAAGATGGTCAAAAGTCAATTTGAGAAGATGTGTCTTAAGCTCCCTTCACGCTGCAGCATGAGTGTAGTTGCAGTGAATAGGTGTTCTTAACTTTCAGAGACAGGGGAGGTTTTAGGATCAGACCTTTAGTGTTCTCAGCTCCGAAAGAAATTGTGACATGTGGAGTTCCTGTTCAATCCTCCTGCGCAGGAAATAGTTCCCCACGCGTTACAGTTTTATGAACAGTCAATTGAATTATTTTTCTTTAAGTACAGCTGACAACTTAATATTTTCTCACTAAAAATAATTTACCTTTTGATTAATTTACCTTGGGGTTTTCTGTCATTTATTAAGTAAGGAAGGGAAAAGTGTTCACTTGCTTCAAGTCCCACTAACCTATCCTAACATATATACAGATATAAGATCTCCTCAATATTAAATATGATGCTTGATGTCACATGGCATAACTAATGTGAGATAGCCAGCAAGAGCACAGGACCACCTGATTGAGGAAAGGCTAATAACTTTGGCTGGTGATTCAGAATGTTTTTGTGTTTAATGATGAATAGAAAATTGAAATATTTGCAAAATTTCTGTTAAATTTCAAAAATCTGTTTGGGCTCATGCCCATGTTATTATTTTAGGGGTAATGAGATGAAATTTAGAGGCGCTGAATCATCCCTAAAAGGGTTTTAAAACTGTCTCATTCAAAGGCATGATCAACAGTAGTTTTAGATGGAGCCGAAGCACGACAAGAAGACCTTTCATCAGGGGTGGAGCAGTCACAGATATAGCCAGGTGCCTGTCCATGTAGGGACTTATAAAGTAAACTCTGAAACTCGTTTTGAGGTCAGTGAGGGCAAAATAAGATGGGAGTAATGTAAGTCGTCTATCTAGTCAACAGTTTTGGAGCAGTGTTTTGAATCAAGATGTTTAAGGGAGGACTTACTAAGGCAAGTGGGAAAGGAAATGACAGTAGTCAAACAAGGAAGATACAAGAGCATGAATAAGCATCTGTAAGAAAACGGGTCAGTTATTTAAAAAGCTGCATTGTCAGCCACTTTGCATTGAACAATATGTAAGTGATGACTTCGAGGGAATGAAATAGCCACCTGTCATGAAAAACCTCAGAGCAGAGTCATGTCTTGTGTTAAGAAGCACAAATTCTTTATAGACCTGCAGGCTAACATTACCTCCCTGTTCCTAAAACACAAAAGGGATTGTTGCTTCCATATTAATATCCAAGCCTCACCTAAAAAAATTAATTTGAAACTATGCACACACTTCTGAATAGGGGAGGGTAAAATTATTAATTAAAAGTGGAACAGGTTCTTATTTTAGTGGAAAGTGGAAAAATTATGAGCTTTTGTTAAGGAAAGCCCAGGAGCAAAGCTTTCATTAGCCTACATGCATGGCAAAAGCAATTCATCAACTGTAATTTTGCTTCAATGGGCAAAAAAAAGGGATCAACCTCGGCATGCTATTTATGGAGATTTACGGAAGTCTGGGAAATGCTAATGTGATTAACATTTATCTACAACATGTTTCGAAATGGCCCTTATGTCCACGTTTTGCCTTAAAGATTAAGTTATTGCACTTGCCCGGGAAAAAAAATAAATATATAGAGTGATATAAAATCTGCTTTGCAGTGCTGGAACACACAATGATATTTTTTGGAGAATTCTCTGTCACATTAGTGGGGATTTCTCCCCCCTATCCCTTCCCCTCTCTCTAAATATCTCTCTTTATGTATGTCTGTCCCTAGATGAAGGCGCGGCGAGCAGAGCAGCGCTTTTGTCCTACCAGAGTGTCTCTCTCGAAAATGTGAACTGTTCCACGGATTAGCTGAGCAGAGATTTATTTAATGCATCCTCATAGAGTATTGTTGAAATCTATTTTGGGATACGGAGCTTGCCAAGCTCTAAGCCTGGTAATATATGCCTGCTACAGTTTAAGAGAGAGGGTTCACAGACCCTCTTTATGTTGGGATCATAAGGATCATACAGACTCATTGAATATGAAAAATATTCAATGCCGGTTGCACATTTATTGTTTTCACACATGGCTCACAAAAGGTTTGTTTCCATGCCCTCCCTCCTGTCTCTTGTTTGTATGGCCTGTTTAAATATTTGATGTCCCAGAGAATGATTGTGATATTCACCAGATAAGATACTGCACATGCATATGCCATGAGAGGCCCCCATTTAAGATACCGGCTTAAGGTTTCTGAGAGGCCAACAAAGCCATGGATGGAAAAGACTGCAGTGCATTTGCATTTAAGCTGTGGATTTGGTAACAGCTAGAGCAGACTGAATACTAATAATGTATCTAATTTAAAATGCTAAGTATTTACCTTAGAATGTATTCAAATATAAAGCCTCGCAAATAAAATCAAAAGACACATTATTCAATATAATGTGTTAACAGCAGATTGTAGTCTGGAGGCTTTTACTTTTACATACAATACAGGTTTAAGGAAGTGCAGAAATCATTTTGTATGTGAATTGTAAACGGCGTTTAACCACTGATCAGTTTTGAGGTGCCGAATTCCACAAAGTCCCAAAAGGGAACCAACAATCACCAACAATTTACTACATTTCCCGGCATGCCTCAGGGGAAGAAGGTTTGGACTGATTCTCCTCACAGTGATCGGGTAGCAATGTGACAGAGAGTGACACAAAAGAGGAAAGCCAGGGGGTGCGCAGGAGTGGGGGAGAGGGAGCCGGACAAAAGAGAAGACATGGGCTTTGCACGGAGGACATGATAAAGCCAGGAGCATTATCGTCAAGTGTGAAAGACGGGGGCCATACTTCAAACGGGATTTTCTCTCCATGACAGGATACTCCGCTGACGCAGAGCAAATAGCTCTCTGTAGCAGTATATAGCTTCAGGGCTTCTAGGCTTCTTTGTAAATTCAACAAACTACAATGCAATGATAGAATCTCATATAGTACAGCCAAAATGCTCAGTATCAAAACTGCAGATAAGTAAAAATAATCACAGTGAGGACACAATTCAGAAGTTAGGGTTTAAAAAAAATTGCTTCATTTGATTGATTTTATTATTTAGAAAGTGCTTTAATAAACAAATGAGGTCCACTTGAAAGCAATTCTGGCAACTGATGCATTATTTTAACCGCTATAGTGGAAGCATTAAGCTTTACAAATATGACTCTTGCAAGGAAGCCACAGAGTTCAATCAATTAGTCTGTGATTATTATTACTGCTGTTGTTATTACTAGTCCCAGCAGCCGGGCTGTTATGGTAACCCTAGACGCGCTCCGTACTACTAATCCTTGCCCCTTCCCTAACCTTAACCTTTACTCTCTTAATCAACATCATATTCTGAGCAAGTGGGCAAAATATTTTCATGTTATCTCTTGCAGCGGTCAGTGAGAATTTGCTTTCAGTCCGGGATTTCTCAGCTAAACTTGTTTGTGCGCTTGCATACAATGCTGAGCATGTTAAACTGTGTTTGCACGAGTGTAGGTGCTTGTGTGAATGTGTGCATGCGTGTTATCCTGTCTGGGCTGCATTGTTGTTTTTTTCATCTTATGTCTGCGTTGAGAGTAACAAGAACATTAGGGTCCCAATAAATTAGAGGAAGAAAGGCTCCAATTGTCGACGGGCTGTCGAGGGTGTTGTAGTTCTGTCTTTATATAGATCTGTCTTGCACATTATGGTGTTACTGACAAACATTATTTCAGGCTCAGCCTCAGAAGTTGTGGTAAAATGCAAGATATTTGGAGTTAATAAAGGCAAAAAGGCAGCAGTGGAGCAACCACAGCTAACCAACTGTATATTCAAGACGAATGGAAAAACTCGTGTTTTTCTAAACAATATTCAACCCATCTGTCTTCAAGTCTGAAAATGACAATTGAGATGTTTGATCCAAATGCAAATATAAACTGGACAGCAAGATAAAGAAAAAGCACGGAAACACTGAAGCAAGCAAACATCACAGTGAGACAAAGATATTTCCTATGCAAAGCTTGCACACAATGTCATGTGTGATAGCAATGAATCTCATCCAAGTCACACGCAGGGGGGTTGGTGGGGAGACAGAAACGAGGTCGGCTGCCTGCATCTTCCAATGATTCCCCCTCTTTGCTTTGATTCTGCTGATCCAGTATCTCGCCATATAGCAAGGGACACAAAACAGATTTCAGCTTTGGGCTAATCTCATTAAGAAACTCTAACCACCCCTATGGGTAGTGGGGGGGAAAAGTAACTTATGCCCCACAATGCCAGAGCCAAGGCTCAGGGAGGCAGGTGTAATGTTACATAATTAGCCTCTAAACGGTAAAAAGGAGATTATTGCAAATGGCCTACCAGCCAGCACATGCAGTTGACCTGCTCCCAGAAGACTCCCAAATCTAGTGAAGCTGAAAACATCCCGAGGGAACTAATGTGTGAGAAAGGAAAAACAGGTTATTTGATGTAAGTGTTTGGTAAAGAGTGGTCAAGACCCTTTTTACTCAAGCCCCTTTAACAAATGAACATGTCAGGACTGCAGCATTACAGAAGGAACTCAAATGACATGTTGCTTTGTTTTCCTCCATTGTGCCTCTCTTTTCATAACAAGTGAAAAATGTTTGTTATATATTTTAAATATTGAATGTAAAGATTAAAATGGGGGGTATGTCAGGCTCAGTATTATGCTCTATATTTTTGCCACCTGAAGATGGCAAAAAGAAAAATCAATAGAGTCTGTCTGATCCAAGAAGCCAACATCTAGTCATAACTTCAACTGGATTACCTTGTCAGATTGTTGCCATATGTGGCACGGAGCACCACTCTGGCAATGACAGTGATCAACTACTACCGTTCACCCTAATCATCCAACAAACATTACTGTCAGGGTTCAAACACTGATCGACTCAAAGACAGGATTTCTACAATATGTCAAAGAACAATACCCCATATTGTCCAGGAAAACATTAGCATGTTTGTCTCTCTGGGCAGAGCCACTTAGGACAAAGAAAGAATGGGGGAATTCTTTTGTTGCCTCTTCAGACGCGCTCAAGCATCGGCTCGTTGTTACATTAAGTTGTATAACAAATGAGCCTGGGCTCTTTGAACTGGCTGACCACACAAGCCTGGAAGAGTCACTAGCAGCCCAACATGTGGCAGCAATAAGATGGCCCCGCCCTCACAAGACATGTGGGAGACACTGCATTCCAGTGAAACTCATTAAAGCTAAAAAACAAATCCAACAAACAAGGCCCCAGTCTCAAAGACCGACCGTGAAAGAAATTATGAGAAATGACGCCTGCTATTACTTATTTATATCAATGTATTTTCTTAATGTTTGATTTTTTTCCTGTCTGGTCTACAGACCGGCATAAGAGGAAGACATTTTTATAACCCTCCATATTATTTGCTCATCATTTTGGTAACTCGAGAGTCAATATGACTGACAATGGAATTTCAGACACTTTTTAAAGACAGTGACATTTACTATGGCTTTTATAAAGTGCACAGATGTGGTTCAGCATTTAAACCTGTCATGGAATTGGACCTATTTATAATACTGTTTGTTCCAGTCTGCCCAGTTAAGCTATGTGTTGTCTGTTTAACTTGGCTATAAACAGACTGTTGCTGACTGTTTGAACTCCTCCTCATACATTCACATGAGCAAAGGGCGCGTTTGTTTGTTTTAACTGTTATTGTAAAATGTGACATGATATTCAGTTTGTGTACATGACTTCACAACATGAGGCTGTGCTTTATGAGGATCCCAGAGTGTATTCACTTAAGACTGATAAAAACTCAATAAAATCAAATGCCCACCGGGGAGGCAGTTTTCTCGCTGAAGCAGACATCTGGCATGATTATTTTCAGCTCTTCAGCTAATCCTCTCTAAATGTAAACTGAAGAAAATGTGCCAAATGGCTTTAGAGCAAGACTGAATTTTGGACTTGTGGAAGATTTAAATGAGTTTTATAGAAATGTTAGAGGCATTATTGGAAAACACAGTGAGACAATTGTAATTACTTTTCAGCCTGTCACATTTATAATCATTATCCCACTTTTTAGACATGCCAATTTTTGACTCCCGTTAACCATTGCAGCTGTGTAGAAGCCACATGACATACGGCAGGTTTCCCCCCCCCCCCCCCCCATGTTTTGATGTGCCTTCATCTGTGTTGCTGGGCGTTAGATGTTTGATATGTAGCGTTGTGACTGGAAACGCTTGAGTCGTGTGCATGCCATTCAGAGGTGGCCCAGTAAGAGCTAATCTACTTGTCAGGGTTGCCTGCCAAGCATATCAGCCCACACACTTCACAATATGACTTTATTCATACTGTAGATCTGGGACATTAACTGTCTCTGCCCACCAGAACACAACACTTACGCCCACCACTCCCGATGAAAGAGGCCTACATTATAAGCCTGTGCAAGTGATAAAAAGATGATCCACATTCTTAACACCTCCCATCTACAACCTCTGCACCTTAAAACCAGAAGTTGAACCCTGTTAGGACACATGTGTTACTTAAATATTCCCTTCGACACTTTGGTATTTATGCAAGACCTCTGCATAAATTCTACCTTCTACATTTTGATATTCTCATTTAACGGATTTCAGGAAAACTGCCAACAAGATATTCTGACAATGCTGCACATTAAAATGACTCACTTTTAATTTATCAACATTTAAAATAAAAAAGGCTTAGGCAGCATCGACGTTTCAAGCATTAAATCATTATGGAATTCTTACCAGCCGAGTCAGTACAGGGGATTCAGAGAGAAAGTGTTTTGCAATAAAATGAGTCATAAAAACACAGAGTTTGATGATAACTTTACCCTGACAGATGTGGTAATAGCTTCCAAAGAGATGACCTGACATCTTAAATGGAAAACTCCATATCCCTGCATGGAACTGAGAGATGCATTTGATCATGGCTCATGGTACATTGTTACATAGAAAATGTGGCTGGCATGATTGATTAAGCCTAAATAATGATGCCTCATGGCCATTTCATAAATCTCATGGAGGGCTGTGACCTCAGTCGCCAACACCTCATAAATCTATTTCAACAAAATTGGATCTTAAAAAACATAACATTTGAAAATATGTCTGTTATGTTTGCTACAATTGAGGAAATTGAGAATGGTCAAAGAAGCAAGGATCCCTTTTACATCAAGAGTCAAACATCAAACAATTATTTAAAAAGTAAAACGTCTTTGATAAAGAAACAAAGGACACACAAACATCTGCAGCCGATTAGGCCGAACAATTTACAATGAGGCAGAAGAGGGATGTCAAGTTTTCACACTAATTTCATACAGGGTCGTCCTGACCCTGCTATTATGAGTATGAGTCTTTTGCATAACATATTGTAATGGTAATTTTAACTCTAAACTGTAACACAGAGGAGCTGTCACTGAAAGGGCTGCTGCCAGTTGGAAGAAATATTACTCGGAACTGTATTACAGTGAGAGAGAAAAAAATCAAAATCAAAACCTATCCAAAGTTCACAATAGCAGAGCTATTCAAATAAACCAATAAATAAATGAGAGTACAAATGTGTAAGCCTCAGGGCAAAGAGAGGATCTTGCTGCCAAGTCCCAATCTCAGTTGTAGTACACCACAAGGGGCAGTGTGCAGTACATGCAAACAAGAGCTGCAGTGCTGTTCCACATTTGATACACTGAAGGGCTGAGCTTACAAAAGTCAGTTAAGGTTAGCCTGGGTAATTACAAAACAAGAAGCAAAAAACACTGCTGAGAAAATGTGCATGCATCGTTTTATACAAATAACATTTATTTAAATGGCTTTGTACGATCCTTCATGTGCTACTGGCATGTTCATGGTTTTACTTTTACAGCAGAATGTGAAGCAGGGGGCGTCATGTGTCGATTTCAAAGTCATTAAACCAAAACTACTGCTTTATTCTGCACCGCTGATTCAAAGGTCCTGGGGTGTGTGACTGAGGTTATGTCCTCTAAGTCTGACCTGTAGCTCCCTTCTTGCATGTTATTTCCCATGCACTCTCCCTAACTGTCCTACAGATACAAGATCCCAAAAAAACATCTTAAAAAACAAAAAACAAAA
Source organism: Symphodus melops (assembly GCF_947650265.1). Lineage (NCBI taxonomy): Eukaryota > Metazoa > Chordata > Actinopteri > Labriformes > Labridae > Symphodus > Symphodus melops. The sequence continues at coordinate 5,288,242 of NC_136705.1, forward strand.
TACTGATCATTTTTGTTTTGACACTTTTTCTTTATTTTTCTGGCACTAAATGAAGAAATGCATAGATCACATCACCCTTTCATTATATCCAATTGTCCTTTCCTATATTAATGCCTTATATAATTAAACAGGACAATGTTTTTGGTAAGGACACACTGAGATTTTATAGTGAGTGCCTAATTGCAGGACACAAATCATTTATGGGAGTAGGGTTAGTTTACATTTAAAAGTCTGCAGGCTGACTTACTGAAGGAGCTTCAATTCATTCAAAAAAAAAAAAAAAAAGCGTTACTTGTCCCTGGAGGGTAATTCATAATTATGAAACAATCATAAGGAATAAATCTGAAATGTACTTAACTAATAGCGATGGAAATAAAATGCAGAAACACAAACAAAAGGTTTATAGATGAATGGCTTGAATGTTAAATTGTTTGTCACATCTCAGGTGTGTATCAGGCCTCACCTGAGAATGATGCCGTAAAGACAGAGAGAAACACAACGATCAAGATGCATAAATGGGATACAAAAATGGCTACCTTCACAAGCAAAGGCTCTAAAATAACTTGAAATTTTTAGCAAAAGACAAGTCAGCGAACTTACCGAGGTTTGCATCTCTACTGCAAGACAGTTTGTGTTTTTCTACAATGTCACATTTATGCTCTAATATTCTGCGGGAGAATGAATATATTTGTTGACTAACAGCATGGATAAAACTCTTAAATATTCAGAATTTTTAATCTGGTTTAACATTTCCACCCGTTTTATGCAAATGACAGTCTATTAGCATAATCTCATTTGAGAATACATCCTTTTAAGTAAAAGATTATAACCTATTTTTTAAACACATATAAATCAAATGTTACATTGAAATGGTAATGTTTAAAGTCTGTGTGCTCTGCAGAAAATAAGTCTATTTACATATATACTTTTTTTGCATTAGTGGATCATAACTAAATGAAAAGATACAAAACAAAGCTAAAACCTTCATGAGGGAAAACATCCAACAGCTTAAGTGTCTTGGCAAACATGAAACCTCAATTTAAAGCGCTACAATAAACAACCGGGAATATTCTCTCTGGTTTGCCCAACATTTAAGTATAAAACATCATTCTTGCCTCGTTTCGTATACATACTGTTGTTGATGTGATTAAAAAGATTTGGGAGAGCAGAGAGAGATGAGAAAGAGGAGAGAGGAGGAGAGGAGAGGAGAGGAGAAAACTTCCAGGTATTTAAGTGGAAACAGGGTCTGTAAAAGCTTTAGCTAGATATTGAGGTGGATAAAGGTGTAAGAAAAGCCCATTATGCTGCTGAGGCAGGGGGAATCTATCTCGGTTCCCTCCTCCTTCCCTCGTTCTGTCTGTCTTGAACTTGTAAGGAGTTCAGCAGGTCTGAGCCTACAGTCCAGACAGGCCTCTGGAATGCGTATGTGGCCACTCAAGCCCATCCGACCTGCCATCCTACCAGCTCCATTTCACTGAGCTTACTTACCTATTCATTTAAAATGGGACTTCAACTTTATCTTTCCTTGTAACACAACATTAACTGCCAAAGAGCTGGAAATGCATTATCAGCTCGCCCGAAAGCTTGGATTGCTTCCCTCATAAATAAGATCATTATACGAGTGGTAATCCCATTAAATAGATCATTTTGCAAATATCTAAATCCAATTAATAAAGTGTTTTCAGAGGGGGTGTAGCAAACACTGCCTTTTAGAAAGCTGACATGCTTTGACTCCAGTTCTTTGTTCCTCACTCCCTTGGTAGCGAGAGTGATATTAATAAATACAACCCCTAGTCTGAATCACTCTTTGAAAGAAAAACAGGGACACAGTTTTTTCTTTTTCTTTTGGAAAAATAAAATTAGGGTAAAATGACTGTTTATCAAACAAAAAAAATGATTTCCATTACAAATCTGAAATGTGCTGACCTCGCTTGCATTATTCGTGTAAACGATGTCCTTATGATTTAATCCCATCAAAATCCCTACATGTCTATATATTAAAAGGTTTCAAATGATGCCCAGATGTTTTATCAAATTAGCAATTTAATAAATTAATTTGATCTAGTTTCCGGCATAATGACCAAACTCATTCATGGGAGAATGCCCCATGACTTTTGGATATGTGCTCCTCCACTGACCTCGTCATTTTCCAGGACATTTATCAACATACTAGAAAGACAGAAGATTAATATCCTTCACATCGACATCTACGAAGAGGCATCGTAATCCTAAAGTAGATGCCCCTCAAGTGCCTATGTTAGTTCCACTGATATAGTAAAGTGCATAATCCCATAAAGGATGATATCCTAAGCTTTGATTGTGCCTGAAGTGGTTGTTTTACCTTTGTGGAAAGTGCGTCTGGCATGGTAAGAATGTTTTCGTATCTTTTCATGGTTTTTAATTGCCAACTGAAGCTGTTAAGAAAACACTGCTGTGGTTAAATGAATTAGAAAACATCGCCCCTGGGTAATGTTAACACGTTGCACTCTCTCATCTGAGGCGTATGTGGAGCATCAGCCAGTGAATGATCTATGTGACATTTATATGGCTTTTTTTTTTTTTTTTTACACAGTGGAGGAGACCACAGTTCTGTCACTATCACCATAATTCATTTGTTTAAAGGTTTCATTCTAAAACCTCTGAGATAACGTAAGTTGTAAATTGTTCGAAATGACTCACAAAATAAAACGTTCAGTATGTTTGTACAAGTAATGCCCTTCAAGTGAAAAGCTGCTCGAGCTCAGGACAGAGAGGTAGCAGATTTTAGCTCTCAAGCAAACAACAACTCAACATCCTAATGAGCATAATAAGACATATCATAGAGGTAATTATTCTCTTCATCTGATGGTAAGCTTACAAAACGAGGCTTTTAGAAAACAAAGGCTGAGGCTGAAACCGGTCTTCCACTCTTCCAGCCTTTTTGCCTTCCTAATCTGTCGTTTTCTAATGAAGCGGCAGAAAGGGAGAACAGTGTAAAGGAAGAGATGTCAAGATTGAGGTTTGCCGCCCCCCTCACAGGGTCAAACTCGGGGGGTTAATACCTGGTGTCGGACACTGCACATAAACTCCGCTGAGCTCATCACACTAATTAAACAGACACACATCCTCTCGGAGCTCCGATGGCCAATCGCTGCCAGCTAAAAAAGCAGTCCATTCATGGAGCTTGGCAGGTTGTGTATGTGGGGTGGGCTAGGGAAATGCTACCTGCCCTTGCTCAGTTTGATTAATGTGAAGAACAATGGTGCTCTTGTGGTCTGCAAGCCTCACTCCACTTGGTTCTGGTTCACCGCTGGAAGAGAGGGGACTTCATGTTCCAAAGTCTTACCAACAGACAAACCAACCCAAAGCCTTACAACTCCTCGACAACATTTGTCTTCTCAACACCCCTCGTCTTGTCCTCAGGCCAGCCTAAACAAAAAGATATGTTTCATAATACATGTCATTAAATGAATCCAGCAAAATATAGATTGTCATTAAAATTCTCGTAAAAATATACAATCAGTAAACGAGGTAATCTGTCAGAGAGCACGAGAAAAGATGTTATGTAGACCCATGTTGTTGGATTTCCCTCATATGCTCACTCTTTTCTTTTGACCTCAATAAAATTGCTTCTCACTTTAAAGTTAGAACTAAATAATTTGGCAAGAGCTCTTAATTCATTCTGCAACTCTGTCAAAGCATCAAAGATTAAGGTGTATTTGTTTATTAAATATTTTTTATGCAGATTTTTCTTGGCTTTAACAACCAATAAGTAGAAGCTAGTAAAGTAAAAATATCAAAATACTTTCTGGTGGTTTCATCATGTTTCCAACAATCTCTCCTTTTTGCTTTTTGCCTCATTGCATTTAAAGAGACACACACACCAAAACATAGCGTTCTGAGAGAGCTGGTTTCCACAGGGTCAGAAAACTGGTGCTTGATTTATGTTATATGTTGACCAAAGAACAGCACAGATGTTTCATGGGACTGCTTGAAAAGGTCTATAATAAGTCCTCTTTAAAACCAGTAGACAAATTGAGGCACTAGAGTGTCTCCAAAGTCTGAAAACGACTATTTTCTCACAAACTGTAAGCATATTACCCCTAAGATTCTCACCACCCAAGATCAACCCTTGATTTGTCTTCTTGAAGCTTGTTGACACTTTAAAAAATGTGGAGACATTTCAGAAGTATAAAAAAATGAACATGCAAAGTCCTAATGATGACAGTCCATGTGACCAACAGCACATCATCTGTAAAAGCTTGGAAATTAGCTTCATAATTGTTTTTAGTGGTCTTATACATGAAAAAACAAACTGTCGTGCATTTGAAGGCATGATGAGGATGAAGAAGTCCAGCTTTTTTTTTTCGTCAGATGTTTACAGGATCAGATTTATAAAAGTTAATGTTGGTATAGGCTGGTGGAAACAAGGACATGTATATTTATGCAATTTATTTTTCAAATATCAGGTGCAAATCAAAACTTATATTGAGAGAAAACTTAGTCTTACAACATTATAATCATATGTATCATTCATGACTTATTTATTATTTATGATCATGACTCTATGCGTTGTATTATTTAATTAATAGTTCACATTAAAGGCAGGGTTGGTCATTTTTGAAAACTAGCATGATTTTGACCGTAGCATTCTCTCCGTGCTCCATCTTCACCCTCCCCTTCCCCTCTGTGCTCCCTCTAAAGCCAATGGTCCCCTCACTTACATGCTAGTGTTTGTCAGCGGTGAGGGGACCATTGGTCCAGAAGTGGATTTTGGCTCATACTTTCAGAGTGGGCTCGTGCATGCATGGGTTAGGGAGTAAGCAGGGAGACAGGGAGGCTTGATCGGTTCATAAAACGCATTTGCAGTCCCTGACATTTGTCAAAGTTTTTAAGTACTTACAACAGCTAAAGATGACAGATTTTCCACATGAATTATTAATTACTGTCCGGACCTAAAGACAATTTCATCCAAAATCTTAAAAAGTGTATCAGGAGACAATCACCAAACCTGCCTTTAACCATGCTGCTGCTTGATTTTTTAAGAACAATAAATATTAATAAAGGTGAAATTGTGATGACTCTGTATTCACTGCCCAGAAAGTCCATACAGACAGTAAGCATATGCTACTGTTGAGGAGTTTTCTCAGGTTTGAATGACAGAAAAAAAAAATTGCAGAAAGAATGAGGCAACAAAAATATATCTCCTTCCTTTCATTAAGACTTTTTCTTTGATTTTTCTTGTATTGTAATCCTCTCTATGAGCAATTTTGTAATAAACCATTATTTATCTCAGATTAATAAGATCAAAGACCTTTTAAATCTTCCACAGAACGCCCATGGAGCTTCTCTTTTCACAATAATGAAACACTGAGGGATCTTTCCAGGCGATCACTTTTTGCAGATTAAAGGATTGTTTTAATTGGTCAATTGGCTAATTGTTCTTTTTCTTAATTACTCAGCGCAGAGGAATAACTGGCTTTGTTCAGTGACCCTCATTTACAGTAATGTGCTTGTAAGTTAAGGCTCTCATGCCACAATCTTAATTATGAAGCAGAATTATTCTATTTTACATTTGGAAAACACAAGATTCATTTTGTCTAAGCAGACAAGTGAGCACTTAATATGCAGGAATAAAGGTGGTGTCTTCAGGATAAGAGAGGTTGCACATGTTTACATTCACAGCAGTGAGCCAGCTGGTAACACATGTTTGAACTGGTACAAAAAGTACACAGAGAGGAAAGGGAGAAAACCATATAGTGGATGAAAGCTGCAGAATTGGTAGAGCTATTTGAACCACCAACACCGATAGAGAATGATATTTGGTTAACATAAGACACATAAATCTAATTTAGTCACATATCCCTCTTGGTATGTTACTTGGACTTTTTTCTCTCAACGCTACCTGGTATAGTGACAATAGAGGAGCTTTATATGATGCATGATCACATCGATGAGTTGCTTCTGTCCATTTGAAAGGCTGATAACTTTTAAATCATGCTGCATGCAGGTAATATAATATCACATGTTCTATTAAGATACTGTATGTTATAATATAATATGTTCTTAAATGTTCTAATTTTTAACACAATAAGACATAATTAAAAATGATTTATTTCAATTCTGTATTTTAAAAGTAGTGCAGTTGTCTCCCTGCAAGAAGGATCCTGGTTTAGATCCAGTTCTGGAAAGGGGCCACTTCTTACTATGCATACATGGCATTTTTCTAAGGTACTCCTGTTTCCTCTCACAGTCCAAAGTCATGCTTGTTAGGTTAACTGGTGACTCTAAATTTGCCCATAAGTTAAGTTTGAATGTGAATAGTCGATTCCAGTTCTGAGATTGACTGTCTATTTATATCTGGGACTCATCAAAGACCCCTGTGCATCTGAGCGGGATAGGTAGTGTACATAAAGGATGGATGAGTGGATGGATGGTTAATACAAAATCTAAAAGCCTCCCTTTGTAATTGATTGAGCATCATACTTGTATAAATAAACACAACATATTTTGTGTGTCTCTTAGTGGAGTGGAGATGTAAACTGTGTATATTTTTACACTGTACACATTCATTTTCCCTGAATGTTTTAAAAAACATGATGCTTCACATTTTCTTCAGCACTAATATAGTTAAGTTGGGCTTAATATATGTTAATTCCAGATAATTACAAACTTAATGGCCCCTGCAATTACCTGGATAAAATCTTGTATGCATGTTTTGACTTCCACAATGCTGATTCTTTGAAATGTCAAGCAGACTGAATCATTATCCATTTAGGGAAAGTGTCATCACTTTTTTTAACAGTATACAATGATGTCATATCCTCCTAGTCGGGCTTCCAACTTTAAGATATCAATTGCCATCATCTGTCAGATGACCAGAGAGCTCCTTGTCTCAACAAGGGGCTCTTTTGAGGCCAAACACTCAAAGACATTGGCAGACTTTGCTGAGCTCATACCAAATAAACAACAAGCTCCCCTCAAACCTGGGCTTGTTTAGCTGCTGGCACCTGAAGGCATCAGTCAGATGTATGCCAGGAGAGCTGAATTGTGCCCACAGAGTACATACTGCAGCATCACCAGCAGTTGTGCCCTCACCTTGTCTGCCTTGGCACTTTTTGAGTTTGATTGGGAAAAAATGGCTCATAGCAAACGACAAGTCAACTGCCAGACAGCATATTTATACATCTTAATTAGCAATAATGAAGCCCAGTGCCTGCCAATGATCTGATGCCAGTGGTTACTGTGTCATGTTGACTAGGCTGCCTGTCTGTTGTTTGCCTTATACTTAAACAAGAATTTCACAAATAAAACAGGAAAAGAATCTTATGTTTGGCTACAATCCTTGGATCTGAAAATACACATGCAATGATGATGGGTTGTGAGAGGCGGGTAACAATAGAGGTTGGAAACTGTTTTGTGTGAATTCGCTTGTTAAATAATTTAACTATAATTAGTCTCATATCTACATAAAGCCATGACCTATAGGCTTTAAACCTCAGGTTGAGAGTAGATTATGAATGAGAAGGAGATGATTAAAAAGTGATCTCAAAGTTCCTTGTGTCACCGATCATGGATTTAACAGGAACATCATGACGAAGGACGACACTCTTGTAATGTTTCTTTAAAGCCGCAGAGGTTTGGGGGCCATGTTTGGATGCAAACTGGTTTAGATCTGTTATCTGTAAATTAGTTTGAGCCCCGCACCACAATGCATTCTTTATGGAGGTAATTGAAACAAGTTGCATGGATTTCATTTTCCACTGTGAAATAGGCTACAGCCTTCCTCCTGACGTCTGGATTTATGGCCTAGTAATTCCCCTCTGGAGTAATTTGGCTGGTACATCTGCAGCTTAGCAGCATTCCAGCAGAGCTCTCCTGTGCTGTGAAGTCAGGAGATGACTGATTGATTGATTGTATTACTCTAGTTTTAGGATGGCTTTACTGAGCTATTGCAACGAAGTTCTAATGTGATCTATCCACAGCAAACTACAACTGTGCTTGACGTGAGCAGTGAGTGGCAAGCCTGCTGCTGGGTTACCCTGCTGGGATCATCACAAATCATAGCTAAAATATAAACTTATGATATAATACGAACCTACAGAAATTACGTCTATGATACTATTAGTGTACATAGTCCTGAAACAGGACAAACACAGACTAAAACTTAAACTAAGTAATTCGCTAATCATCTAAAAATCTAATTCTTCACTGTTGATGAAACCAAAATGAGAGTGTGATAGTGCAAGTGCCCGTTGCAGGTCATAAATGACAATTGTTGCTGACAGCTCATGTTTCGTAGCCTTAAGGCGTCCAAGGCACGTGCTGATCAGCAAGTCAAGTGATAAAGAGAACACAGTCACTCGCCAGCTCGCTGGAGGAAACAGTGTGGTCTTACAAGCCCGACCTGTTCCCTCAAACAACAAGGTCTTAAAAGAGCACAAACTATCCAAGTCTACAGAAGTATGAATAAAGTATGCCTGTAATCTTACTTAGAAGACAAATCACTGCAAAGATATTAATAATCTTTGATGCAATATATGGATTTAAATGCTAATTCTAAATAAATAAAACAATTCTAAATAAATACGTATTATTTATTTATATAATAAAATGAATAAGAAGCGTATTCACCATTGTTAATATATCTACGGATGGATCATATCATAATGAATAAAAATATACAGTTTATACTGTGCTTAAAGCTCTGTAAGTGCATAGTGAGTGAGTGGTTAAGTGATTGACAGAGAGTCGTGCTTGGGAGCGGAGCTGAGGAGCGAAGATAACAATCTGTAAAAATGATAAATAGGGAATGGACTGTACTTTTCCAGCGCTTGTCTCGTCTTCAAAGCAATTAAAGTGCTTATATGTCACATTAACACACATTCATACACTGATGGCAAATGCACTGTACAGTATAAAGTGCCCATATTAACTAGGATCCTCTCACAGCTGGCCATCAACTTGGGAGCAATTTGAGGGTCAGTGCCTTGCCCAAGAACACTTTGGAATTTGGGAAGAAGCTGGGATCCTACCATCAACCGTCTGACTGGAAGATGACCTACTCAGTCCCATGGTCATATTTAACATCATAGCCAGAGCAACATTACAACAACATTGTGTTTAAGGAAGCGCCTTTCCAGGATGTGGTGCCCCAGGCTTCTTCCCATACTGCAGATGCAGTTAAATTAACATGCATAAAAATAACGGCCACTGTTTTCAATTAGTTTTCCCAATTTGATAAAACATGGGGAAAAATGGCCAGTTCACATTTGATTGAGCTGATAACCTAGCTAGTGTGGAAGTCGGTATATATTGCAATTTGATATGACCATAAACATTTCAGTTCTTTATGAAAAATACGCCTAGACACTCAATATATGAAGTCAGAACAAAAGGTGTGCTATCTTATGGCGTAGCCTATTAATTGACAAACTTGCGATAAACCAGGCCAGGTCTAAACAGTAACTAATGTCATACCTTCATCCAATGGTCTATTTTTTAGATTTTATTGCTGGCAATTATGGAAAATCGTTAACTTAAAATGTATTCTGAGACGACTTATAGTATGTTGCTTGTTTATGAGGGACAAAACAGATCAGCTTTCCTTTAAGCTGGCTCAGGAGAGATATCATCTGTGGACTATATGAAAGCAGTTTGTGCTCAATTCAACCAACAAGGTATTGTTACATTTATGTTAAAAAATGTACAGGTTTCAAGGATTTTTTTGTAATTAATTTTGAAGTAGTTGAGATAATGTTTCTTAGGACCAACAGGTCACTAAAGCTGTTGAGATAAGAACAGTGGCCCTGAAGTGCAAAGCACAACGACAAATCAGAAAAGACAACAAATAAAAAAACACAACATTACATTTGACAGAAAAGGTTTTCTTATTTGTTTTCGTGTTCTGTGATTGGCTGTTGTGCTTTGCACTTCAGGGCCACTTTAAATCAGGCATTGTAAAATAGAAAATGAGTTAAAATATAGTTGCACTGAAATGCCTTTCAGAATACAATGCAGTAGGTTATTGTCAAATGACAAATGTTGAATATGGAAGAATTCCTATGTGTTTGTTTCACCACTAATCTTCTGATAATGTGGGAACAAAATGATATTTTAATTTAATTTTCAATGTGAGTAACAGTAGTCTAGATCCATAATTGTTGTCTGGCAGGAATAACAACAAAATACATTTTATAGTAAAGGCTGCTGGGAACTTTGATTGTACATCCTCTTTGAAGCTATACGAGTTCAAGCCTGCATCTTTTAACAATGTTTGCTGACAGACTCTCTCTTCAGCTTGGTTGTCATCTGGCTTTGTTAACCAACACCAGACTCGTGGCAGCTATCAGTGGAAGACAATACCATCAATACAATGAACAGCAATAGGCTCTGCAGCACATTTGACACCTGATTTATCTCAAGCACCTATTCAGATTAGTTAACTGTCCGACAAAGAGTCCTGCGTTAGCGGAGTGGGTGGGGTCTGATACTCAGGGGAATTTGAAGGCTTAAACTTGACATCTGGCCCTCGACCATCCAACAAGTTAATGCCAGCTGCCCTAATAGGTCTGTTTTTTTCCTTAAAAACACCCCATCCATCTGCTGATTTTTAGAAGTTTCTCAATGACTGCCAGAGGCACTTCCACTACCTGACGCGTGCAGGGTGACATTGATCCCTGCTATGACGCCCATCCATATTTAAACGGGAGTACAGGTGACCTGTGGGTGGTCCTTTTTTTTTTTTTAGCTCCTGCACCCACAGAGCCTCACATAATACGTTTGTTGTATATTTCCTCAAATTACAGCAATATGATATAATGCACAATGCTAACTAATTGGCTGTGATCTGGGGGCACTCAGATGACACGTGCCACTACCGCACAAAAGCTGGGATCTGTGAAATGCGATCTTATGATGAATGTGTAAGGATAACAATGAGTATGCCAATTAGCTTATGAATACAACAGGTGACACCTACATAAAGCCCAATTACACACTTATTTGTGCACACTTATTTGGTGTCTCCCAAGGCAGACTGTAAGTTAACACAAGGACATAAAAAATTAATCATGACGCACACTGCAGATTGTTCCAATAGACTGAATTCTGTAAAAATGTTTTTTTTACATCGCTGTCTCTAATTGTTACTGACAATAATTGTTGTTAAACTAAAGGGAAGTGGCTAGCAAGTGTTTCTTTTCCCTAAAGATTTCACACAGACTTGTGGCACACGTATCCAAATTGAAGTGAAGTTTAAACAACTAATCTTGGCATCTTCAGTTGTGAAATAATGCTACTTCTCTTTTTTGCCAGGAAAAAAAAAATGGGATTCCTCTGGTACAAAAGGAACACTTTAAGCAAGCAGAAAAACAAAAGCTTGCAAAGCTTGAAATGTGATTTTTTAAAACTATGACAAATAAATAGTTTGTTGAATTATAGTAATCAAAGGCTACTGTGGGCCATAGCCGATGCAAAAACAAGAAACTTGCAGACTCTGTCTTCCACTGTTTAAAATGATCATCCCAGCCTTTTTCCTGTCCACAAAAATATACACCAAAATGATGTCTTCTTGTTATACATTAGAACAATTATTACATGATTGAAAACAAATTTATGTTTTCCAATACATTGTATGTGTTTTGGATGTCTCGGGGTGGCCAAGTTTTGTGAGGTCAAAGTGGGGTCAAGAGCCAAATGAGGTTAGGAACAATTGCTCTACACTCTTAACGTTTCAAGAGCCACAATAATAAAGTTATATTCTTTTATCCAAACATGGAGGTTGTAATCTTTGCGTAGCTTAATATGAACGTTAAGGTGATGAGGGTTCCTGAAAATTGAGACAATAACAGTTAAGTTTACAGATGAAAAGACCCCACGCCATTTTTTGAATGGTATAATTAAAAGTGTAACAGAATTAAAAGTATGTGACTTACATAACGTGGAACATCCCTTTTTGTAATATGGAATTATAAGAAATGACTTACCCAAAACTTGCACCTAAAGACGAAACAACAGAAAAGGAACAAGGTTCTTTTAGTTCTCAATGTTTCTGCATTATAACCAACTCCTGTTTAATTGGTCTGGCTCGTGTGCTCAAGCTTTCACACAATTCTATGAACTGAATGAAGCTTTCTCACTGGTGAAATCTTTTATAAACACAGTCATCATTTCCTCCAAACTGTGTGTGCCACATTACAAGCACCGTCAGGGGATTTAGCGAGAGCTTAAGTCTTAGTGTCTGGCATCTGTATGTGGCCTATGGCAAGTAGAATCACATTATCAGTAGAAGACTTAAAGACTGTCAGAGTGAGGTTGTGAGATCCGAGTCGAGCTTTATGTCATCTCCATCCAAAGGTTCAATGCATGCTTCATCAATATGGAAGAAAAAAAATCTCTACATTTGCACTATTTTAGAGCTCAGGGCAGACTTTCACTTCAAATAAATGCATGTGCAGAACTTGATGGGACTTTATTGTCATAGTCTGAACAGTCAATTTATATGGACGTTTTAACAGACAATGGACAAAATGTAATTTAAAAAGGTGACCCCTAAGCATTCACAGAAAATAAAACAATTGAATTGGACGTCAAAACTGATGCAAAGAGGAAATAAGGAATTATTGATAATGATGTGCGTTGTTTTTAAAATGTACTCTTTGCACGGTTGAGCTACAAGTTGATTTGAAAAAGGTTTTTCATTTAAGTTTTTGTGTAAGAGATTTAGCAAAACAGCAAATTACATCCAAACATAAAGCAAATACAACAATCAAGCCAAATGTAAAAATGACAGTCAAAAATCAATTAATTTGAATAAATCACTTGTATATTCAATTTGAACTTGACCTTTCATGTTGTTATTTTATCATCCAAACATAAAACAGCTAAAATGAATATAGTTAATCACCTGTTGTGCGCTGTGGGACGAATATGGCCGACACTTTCAGGGTCAGTAATCCACACGTAGAGAACAAAAGGTAAACAGAAAATAAAAGTTGAGCCACTTAATTAAATCCCAGCCATTACATGTCAAGAGAGCTAAAATTAATTTTAGACTTTTATTTGATAATCAAACTTTATTATCAACTTTGAAATTGTATTGTAACTTAAATCTAACTCTGCCTGAAAGTCAGACAGAATCCCCAGGAAGCACATTTCAAACATTTTACAGCAGAAGAAAATGTGCAAAAAGTCAAAAGGTGAAGTAATATTACAAAGTGACTGTACAGTATGTACAGTGGAAGTAATCAGAGCCTCAGGTCCATGGACACCTAGCTAAGTACCAAAACAGAGTAGTTAAAGCTATCAACAAAGCCTGTAACATGAAGAGAGAGTGCACGCTTCACAAGATGTAGGAAGGCAATTGTAGAGAAGATCTTCTGTTATGGAGAACAGATTTGTATCAACATAAACTTCCTAATTAGTATCATCATAACACTCATCATTCTTACACTGATTTAAACATTTTGGTTTTACAAATTATATGCAAACCAAAAAACATTCTTCCAATACAAAAACAAAACAAGAAAGGAATCCTAACATCTCCGTCATGTCAACAGAAATCAGTAGTGAAAATGTCCCAAGCTTGAATGATCTCTTTGGAAACATCAAATACTTTAAAGGCAAGCAAGGTTCATTGGCCTTGTTAGTGTACTGTACGTCATTACAGGTTTCAGAGTTACATATTTCAAAGCCGACCGGAGTACATTCAGTATCAAGAGATTCAAGTCCAAAAGAGATCACATTCTTTAAGACCAAATAACTTAAACAGCAGCAGAAACAACAAGTGCATAACTACATGTGTTCTCAGTGGTGTTCTCATGAATTAAATGTGTGTTTGACTGCTGACATTCCATAAATACAGTGTATTAGGTTTGTTACATTACGTTGTAGCTGTGGTTTGGTATCATACAAGTTTTACAGTGTCAATACAAAATGCTTTGAAGATTCGAGGAAAAAAATACAATGAACTAATACCAGCCAACAGACAGAAGTGATTGTCATATGATAAAGAAAACAATGTCATTAAAAGTGTGTGCAACGGAAGGGCTGTTACCATGGAAATACAAAGCATGTTTAACACTGTACATGAAGCTGCTTTCCATTCAACGGGAAGAAACAACTACAAATGTAAACCTAAACACAGGCAGGTGATGATACTACTGTTGAACATCGAGCACAATCACACAGAGGGAAAACAATCTTTGCCTCTTTTGAAGCTTTGAACCTGTACATTGTCATTGACTTCATTTTAGTACCAGCAGTGCAAACAAGCTGCTACCCCTGCAGCAGATCAACATCTGTTCAGCAGGAAGTAATACATTATCAAAACTAAGAAGCCCTGTGTAACATGGAAACAACTTCTGTAGTTGTGACGTTGGCATCTAAGATGAAGGGACAGAAAACACTGATGAGAAACGTAACAAACGCTCTCCTGTCAGTCCAACCACTTATTGGCTGCTCACCTTAAATGATGAGGAAACAATTATTATTAGTAGTCAGTGACCTTTGTGGAACAATCATATTTTATATGAATGTTGAAATTGTAATACAGAAAGAGTAAGTACACTGATGGGACAGCACATCATTAATTTTTGACAAGACTTTCGAGGGTAAACAGCTATGCTGATGAAAATAACATCAGAAGAGGTTTTTTCTTCTGCAGAATGCAGAGCAACAGAGATTCACCAGAAAGTACCAGACATATACAGAAAGGTAATGTTCATGTGTCGGCTGTGAAACTATAAATAAAGACTGTTCAGTAAAATGAACATAGAGTATAAATGCTTTTGAATCTATGAAGACCGTGACATTTAAAAAAAAAAAAAAAAAAACACCTAGCTTTTCAGTAGAATCAAATCAACAGAAATTGATTAATCAAAATGTAAACAAGAGCAAGTAATGATTGCACTTAAAAGTTTGTAAAAATGTCTGTCTTTAGTAAGACCCGTGGAAACTCAATGATAGTCATGCAAAGTATAAAAAGAACGAAAGTCAGTAACTTATAAAAAGGAATGTTTGCACTTTGAAAAGTGTCCAATCTTTCAGAGTCTCCCCATGAATCATGGAGCCTCTTAGGTAAGAAGGAGGAGCTCATCCACATGTGTAGCCTCCATTAAATCCACTTCATAGTTTAGGTCCACACACATTAAAACGGCTCTATCTAATCGACTGCTTGATCATTTATTAACTCCAGAAATTGGTTAATGTAAATGTGGCTGTACTGCACCTGAAGAACTTCTGGACAGATGACTGATGCTGTAACATTTTAGCTAAAAGCCCATCTTGTCAGAAAGATGTGACCAGGACCACAGACCACTTTCTCTCTTCCTGTCTTCATACCTAAAATAAGAGATTGATCTGCCAAACTAAAAAGGGACAAAATACATTTCATGAGCTAGAATAATCTAAACTATGAACAAATGTATTTAAAACATATTGAACCTGAAATATTCTAAAGTAAAGAGATAAATTAATAATAAATGTGGTTTTCATAAATCAGATATTTTCCTGTGTTTTTTGTAACACATGAGCCACACATTACACCTTCATGTCTCTTCTATTTACTTTTTGGAAAGTTTCCCGGCCTTCTTTTTTGGCTCATAAGGTGTCCGTAGAATGCTTGGTGTCTCCTCCATGACACGCACAAGGAGGTTATCGATGTAGTCTTCCAGCTCCCTGATGTGGGCGTCTTTCTTTTTAACCACTTCTTTCTGTTTGATGAGTTCCTGGACAACTTCCTGAAAGGTTAAGTTGCTATAGGCAGCTACACTTTCCTGCGTCACCTCCTGAAATGCAAAACAAGTAAATGCTCAAATTAACACCATTAACAGCGTTACCTGAGGTCATCATTCCTAATCACCACATCCTGCATGGATGTGCAAAAGTAGAATAAAGTGATGGGGAAAAAAAGCATCTGATAACAGATGAAATTGTTATGATAACCTTCAGGTTCATTCACAATATAACAGAAAAAAACACTAATTAGTCATGTCTGCCTGATGTGACACAAACTGCCATGCGTTTATCTCTTGTTCTGGTGTGCTAATAAAGGCTAATTGAGAGTTCTTAGATGAGACTTCTCTATTTAGTGCTGTCATAGCAATGAATTCTACAGCAGATGTTATGATCCGAGTGTGTTACAGTGTTGATACGAGCCAAGAGCCGCTGAGACGCTTTAATAAAACACTGCTTTGACACTACAGCAAGCCGCTAACATCCTTTAAAAGTTGTTTTCCATTTTATTTGGTTTTAGACATCGAGAGGCACAGTATGACCAGAGAAGACTCACTCACACTATAGCTCGCCTTCCAGAACTAAATAATTAAGATTTCCCAAAAACAGAATCTTTGTTTTGAGGGAGAAATGCCAGACGGCATATTTTTGCAATTAAAGGTCAAGGTAATGTTATCAAAAAAAGAAAAGAAAAAAGGATGCAACCTTGGCCCAGCTCTGCTCTTTCAGGAAAACCGTTTTGGCCAAAGCAGTGTGGTACGGTATGTGCAGATCATATTGCGCGGGTAGAGAGGAGTGGTAATCGTTTTTAATGAGGGAGCACTTTATCGCTTCAGCGCTGGGCATCCTCCCCTGAACGGATAGAGCAGCAAAACCTTCACCCTGTTTAAAATACCACATTTATCAGCTCCTACTCCCATGCACCGTTCGAGCTACCGCTGATGGGAAAAAGACAATACAGAGAGACATGGAGCGTGACTGCTTACTACTTATCTTATCACTTCTAACAGCATAAAGGCTTCTGTGGGACGACCCAGACAAAATGTAATATTTGCCACTAAGATTAAATGTCCAGTGTAAGAAGGGTTTCAGGAACAGAGCACGGTAACCCGTTCCTCACACACACACAAACACACAACAATGTCAGGTGATGTAGTATCACATACAAGCATGGGAACAAGCCTGCTTTACTTCTCATATACACACAAGGACAAAGTATAATGTATATGTTGACAAAGGCCTGGAAATGACCACAAATGGGCAAAGTAATGATGAGCGTTTACTGCGATCAGTGGCGAGAAGAAGATAAGGTGCACACTTGGCATTCTCCTGTTATGTCATTACAGTTTCTAATGAGCTCAGCTCTGAGAATCTAAAACCTCAGTCCTTTGAAATCTCCCCCCCCCCCCACGTGTGTGTGTGTGTGTGTGTGCGCGCGCGCTAATTAGGCCCGGAAACGAAGGAAACGAGAACTGAAGCCTAGAAGGGGGCGAATGTGGATATCAGACGCCCTCAACACCCACTGAGAAAGGTGAGGAAAGCCATTATCAGAATTCTCCCTCTCATTTAGGTGTCACTTAGGCTATAAACTGCACCCACACCTCCCTCACCAATAGCAATTCTGCTGTGTAATAATCAGCAAATATTAGCTTTTTTTGGAAAGGAATATATAAGAAGTGAAAAAAAAAAAAAACAACCTTAAAGTGTAAGATGTCAAATTCAAATAGTGTTTTAATCATTATGAATATTAACAAATTAAAGCTATATGCCTTTTCTTAACCAAGCCAGTGAGGTAGTTAATCAGTCAGAAAGACTTGAAGGACTGACCTTACAGACCAAACTTTCACACCCCTTCAAATTAAAATCAGCTCGGCCATGATGACCGATGTGTCCAATTAGATGAATAACACTGAATATTCAGAGTTCTCAGGGATCACCAGCTGCTGTGTCAAATCAAACAAAGAGTTCCCAATTAAAATGTGCATGACACTACACAAGAAGCAATGACACGAGTGTCACTTCAAATAACGTCTCCTCTTTTACCTTTTCAATCTGTGTCCAGTGAAACTGACAACATGTTACGATATCCACCGACAAATTGCTTGACACTTGCTTTGACAAGGAGGGATGTGCGGTCAGTCTTACTTTTTTCTTGCCATTGATGTCCTTCTTTTTGAGGCCGAAGGACATGTCTTCATTTCTTGTAAACTTTTTATCACTGCAACAAAACAAAAAAAACAAACAAAGACAGAAAACAGAGTTAATGTTCTGAACGCTCCAAAGTGTCTGTCACAGTTTGAGTTCTCCATCCAGGAGCAAAACGTAATCCAAAGCAAGCGTGCTTTTCTGTCGTTGTGAATAACTTCAAGAAACTATGAACCTTAAACAATCTTTTTACCCATTATTCAAATGACCACTGTGCTACCGTGTGACAAAGACGGCAGTAAAGATGATGGATAAGCACCTTCAAAGATAAGCGATTAATTGGGTGGTCTATCTCTGCAGAGGATCTCATTACTATAGCTCAGAGGGCTCTGTTATCAAGCCCAGGCGCTTTAAAGAGCCACTAATGACACCACTTCCACTCAGCACAGAGCTCGCTTTATTAAACACTAAATCTATGGAACACGCTCCTCAAAATGTTTAAACTACAGAAACAGATTCTGCTTCATCCAGCGTCACCTGCTGCAAGGGAGCTCAACGTTTACCATGTGGACTGATGCGACATCTTAGGAATGGATTTCATGAAGATTTCATTTGTGCGTGACCAAGAAGCAGAGCTAGCTTCTTGGTCACACACACACACACACACACATTGCAAAACACAACAAATACATTTAAAGCAGTTACTAATGTGAATCTATACAACTAAACAAAGTTCTGTAAGTGAAGCTTTCATACTTTATTGTAATGCGTTTTATTCATGCCTGTGTATATCCGTTTCATACATTTCTGTATCCACTCAGGGTAACAATTGAATTTAGGAAAACTATTTCTGGAACTTGCTGCTGACTGATGGATAGGCTGTTTAATAGTTGACGAGGCAGATTGCCTGAATAAAGGTGAATGATAGAATAAAACTACACTCACAGTGAGACTTTCAAGAGTAAATGATAGATTTGTGAAAAGATGAGTGTGAGATGATGCAGCACGAGGAAGAGTGGCAGGTTTTATACTGTACACGGACACATGAGGGAATACCTGGATTTGTAGTTGGAGGTGAACGGGTTAGTGTCAGTTTGTGAGTCTCCGCTGAACGGGTTGGGAGTACGCAGATCTCCGGAGCTGCCCGAACGCCCCCCATTGGTCTTGCGGCCTTCCTTCTTTCCAGTCACACGTTCCAGTAGGCTGACCTTCTCTTTTTTCTCCTTCCGATCTGCCCGGTCCCACAGCTGCCCGTGCTCTCCCTCGAATGGATTGCGGTTACGTGGGAGCGTGGCATACTTCTGTGGCAAGGTGTCACTGATATCAGTGAAAGGGTCACTGTGCCCCTCGCTATCCTGGTAGCCTGGCACCTCGCTCTGTGAACGCCTGTGAGGGCCGCCTGTGACAAACCAGAAGTATCAGAATTAGGTCATAAATCATCGACTGGAGACCTTAAATTCACAAAACATCGACAACAATAACCAAACAACCTTAGAAAAGGTCAAACATGACTTTTCTGGTTTAAAATCATGCATTTAAATGTTTCAGTTTTTTCAAGAGTTACATTCTACTGGTGAACTTTGTTGTTGTTATTGTGAAGATTAGTTACAGACACAGTGTGACAAAGAACAGGCGAGGGAGGACAGTTGGTTTGGAAAATTGTGGTTTCATTGATATGATTGACCATTACTTAATTAAGAGAAGGATGACAACTGAAACATATTTGTTGCAAAATTCAACTCAATATTCTCCTGTTTGCTAACGAGGCCTTTAATCTTTCATGCAACACCAGCTTCTTGCTTACACGCCGTCCTCCATCTTGAATCATTAACATGAACGATGAGGCAGCAAACACTTTCTGATCACCAGAGGAATCACTCGCTGAAGTGATGAGAGCTGCAACACTGAATAGATAAAAATCGATGAACACTATTCTTGGCATCGAATTTCCTTGTTGGTGAACGCGTCACTCCTTATGTCGCAGACTGCGGCGACGAAGCCATGGAACTGTTCACATGCGGACAGCGTTGAGCGCAGAGCTGATATTGAAACAGTGAACAGCTCAAAGTGTGGGAGCACTTCACCATGCATAAAACCTGTGTTAGTGGCAAGCTTTGCTAAAGCGATATGGCGTAGCACGGGAGCGCCGCGGTGATGATACAACGCAGGTAAACATGTCAGAGGCATCGATAACGAAGAAGGGAACGTCATTCATCGGAAAAATACTAAACCGAATAATCGTTAGTTGTAACCCTAAAAATGAAGTAAAAAAAAAAAAAGAAACTGTTCAAGTCCCTGAAGCAATGTGCTAAACAGAAAGAAGAAAGAAAAAAACAGTTTGGTTCTTACCAGTCTCTTCAATGGAGTTCATGGAGTCCAGCTTTGGTCGAAAGTGGGTTCCGATGAGATCTGACATGGAATGTGCTGCAGAGAGTTTATGGGTCCCAGCCAGAAGTGGCCTCTTGGCCTTTGCTTCAGGCTGAGGCTGTGGCTCAACGGACTGGCGGTTCGGCTCTGCGTCACACATGGCAGAGCGCGGCAGTATGGCTGAAGATGCGTCGCTGAAGCCACTGTCGTGTTTGCGACCCTTCATTTTGACCTTAAGCTTGGAAAAGGGAGAGCGGGGCTTTTCCTTCATGGAGAGGTCAAACATGCTGGCCGTCATGTTGTTCCTCATGAACTGGATGCTGACTTGGATACGACCTCGTTCTTTCCTTTTCTTCCCTGGCTTGGACTCTATGGAATACCAGCTAAAACATTAAGAAAATATTCTTGAGTTAATGACACGTTCCACATTATTCGTGAAGACAGGTAGACGACAGCAACCATGCATAAATATTTTAAAGTTGGTCATTTAGACGATAAACATGATTCTCTGTAAGCATAAGGAATCGTCTGCTGCTGAATAACACATCCCAATCCAAACTTGGTTTTGGAATTCAACTCGTTTAAACTCTCAGCTTTTCTCGACTGGAAGGAATGGGATTTATGTTTTCACTTTGAGCAAAATAAAGTGGCATTTGCTCAAATCTGGCCTTTGTTCAGATATCCAATGACGAGCAATCGGGAATTTGCAAAGCCAGTTCTCAGGGAAACCCAAGAGTTCAGACATGCTAATGAGACATCTCCTCTGTGTTACAGGGCTTATAACAATGTCGGAAACCAGCGCCAGTATTTAACAACCATCAGTTGATGTATTCTCTTTGCATTAGCAGAGTTGGTAAGCATTGGTATTTTAAATATTGTTGGTATATTCCAAACTAGGACATCATTTATTGTAGTATATTTCTTTTGTTGTAGAAGGCATGGACATCTTCAGACGCCTCGACATTATTTTCTTCAGATGCTGGTTTTGTTTTTAATTCTTGACACTGAGAACGACTGGGTCCATCAGGATGAGGATGTAGAAAAAGAAGCCGAGAGGATGTGTAACATCTTCAGCCGTTGACACTGATGGGATCCTCTTTTACTTTTCTCTTCAAATGTGAACATAAAAGTAGAGAAGAGAAAAATGAGCAGTGATATTAAACAAAACGGACAACCAAAGTTGTTTTTGTATCTACACCTGCTATGGGGGGGAATAGACCCCGTCTGCACAACATGGCTCCATATAGACAGCAGATACCAGGACATTGGAGCTGTGATGTTCCTTATTACAATACATAGAACCTGGCAACATCATGAGGTGCCGGATGGCGCGTATTATATACATCAACTGTTTCTGTAAATGAATCTGACAAAACTTCTGTGCATTCCAGCAAAGACTCAAAGAATTCACAAGCCGGTATATGAATTACATGATAAAAATATGAATCTTACAATGTGTTTTTAAGAACCCTTGAATTGAATTGACATAAAATCAACAATACATGTAAATGTTTTCATCCAATGCTGGTATTTCTTTCTATTTCAATAGAGATTTATTGTATCTCTTGAATTCCAGCATGAAAATCAGTAATCAGTTAAATCCAGGAAAACTGTTGGTATTGGCTTTTTAACAACTGCAGCTGTTGAATGGTATTTTGAACAGTCAGGAGCCCAGTCATGAATGGCTGGGCTTGCTCTGACTCCCAGGCTGTGCACTGTGCTCAGTCTGATCAGCAGCCACAGTGTACCACTGCTGTGAGGCCAGGGCTGCACCTCACGTGTGTTTCAAGGCCAAGATAAACCTCCCTGTGCTTGGAACCACAATCCTCCCATTTGGGCCGAGACCGCTGGGAAACTCCTCACAATCAACAAACACAGGTGTGCGATAATTACGGGCTGCCTCTCAGATATCAAGGTGGGCTTTTCTCCTCAATACGTCACTTCAAAAACATAGCGGATGGGCAGCCATGAACACAGACCCACTGTGGAGTGTGGATAAACTACCGAGGGTCCAAGCATCACTGTCAAGTATGCCTGCAGTGTGGGATTAGGCCAACAAGCAATGGGAGCACATACATTACAGAAGCTGCAAAAAAAAAAAAAAAAAAAAAAAAAAAAAAAAGGAGTGCAACCATTGAGGTGTATCACCAGAAACCAAATAAATAATTATAACTTTAAAACTTTTTAAAATAGAGTTTACTGATGTGTTTCGATGAGCTAATCAACAAAAGATCCATCTTGGTTGTGAAGAAAGAAGTCGCAGCTTGAATAAAACATGGGGAACGAGTTACCTCTGCAGACAACAGGCCATTAATTCGACAGGGATTTTCAACCCCTCCTTTGAAAACAATAAGAGTGACGAACAGGAGCGACATGTTCAGCCAGCTCCACTCGTTTTAATTTGCCCAACTGCTGCTCACCATGTCAGTGATTAAGCTATGAACAAGCCCTCAACAAAACAGACCACTTCATTGTCCAGCCTTAAAAAACAGAAGGTCAACGTGATGGACACGTTCAACCAATCAGTGGTCCCTGACTGAACATGAATGAAAAGCCTTATTGTCAACAGTGGTCCACGTTTGTTTAGATCTGAAGAAGAAGAAAAATCTGTTTAAAATTGTTCTTCATGTGAAAAAGGATACATCGAATAAAATGTGTTTCTTCATGAAGTTCAAAACATTATCAAATCATGCAGTGCAAAGGAGGGATGTCATAAACCTGACTGAGAACAGAACACAACGTTAAAAAAAACCCAGACATACCACAATATTGTCATGTGAAAACTCAGAACACATTTAGCTCATGCTGTAATCCACTTGTGAATACTTCTTAAAATATTTTCACTTCCTCTTAAAAGTCTGTTTCTTCACAAACAGCACATGAGTGCATGACTGTGAGCTGGAGGTGCAAAGTATGTGGGTGCTTTTAAAAGTGTAAAAGAGGTCATTATACATATGTATGCATGTATGTTCACTTAATTCAGTGTCATGTAAAGACCACAGTAACATCCAGGTCAAAATGTAGTTCATCAAACACCAATGAAGATATCAGCTTATCAGCTGCTCCACCATGGCAGATCAAAGGATCATATGGTTTAACTGAATACTGCGACATTAAAAGGGTGTCATATAGTAACGTAACAGCAGCATAATGACTACATACAATGTCTGCAATTGATCGTTTAATGTCTGTTCTCACACCTTTCTCATTACCCCCACCTCAAACACCACTGTACATGCACAAACAACACGTACTTTTAGAAGGTCAGCACTTCCTTAAATGCTTAGAGGTCTCGATTAAATACATTTTCAGGTTATGTATACAAGTATGAGTCTATTTTTAATTGCACAGGTTTAATTTGTAATTTGTTTATTCTTAGTCATATAGGGGGCCTTTTAAATCTTGTTCGGGGTTTATTATATACGGAAGGGACGGGGGACAGTGGACAGCTTGTGTCCTGCATGTCCTGTTTACTGCCTTGAATTTCCCTCAGGATCAATAACATATCTATCTATCTATCTATCTATCTATCTATCTATCTATCTTCCATTGGCGTTTACACAATTATAAGGAATGCAACTGTAACAAAATAAAAAAAAATAATCAAAACTTTTTTTCCAAGCAAGTATAAACTTTGCACACCGATCAGAAATTTTAATTTATATATTTTCTGTGATGAGCAAAACTTGCTCTAAAATCAATAGCTTAATGAAGTGTGTGATACTTACTCGGTTTTCTTTCTCTCCTTATTATCAAAGATTTCGTTGAGGTTGATGGACCTCTGACCCAGGAACTTGTCCATCCCAACCAACGACCGATGCATTACTATCAGGCAAAGTTCATAAACTTCTGGGTTGCCCTCCAAAAGTAAACCAGGTAATTCAAAGGAGGCTTCTTCTCTCCAGACGGGGTTAAGTGTCTTCTCTGCCACTGAAGTCGAGTACTTCTCTTTGCCCAGTTGGATGATAGTGTAGGCATCGTTGGTGCCATTTTTCCCCTTGGGCTGTAAACCTGTTGCTTGAAGTACAGTGGCTTGGACATGGGTTGGAAACCACTTTTGAGACTGCTCTCCCAGCGACATTGTCAGCAATGGTTAACTGGAAGCCATTCAAAACAAACTAGATCATTTATATAATCTGCTTTAAAGCTGTCACGTGCAAATGGCAACAAACATAATTTACTGTTGATCGATGTCAGCGTCCTTCTGGTTAATAAGCCTACAGTGCCAATCATCACAAGTCTGACAAACTAAGCCAGCCTCATCTTCTGTCAAATCACTGATGTCCAAGCCACTGGTGAGTCATCTGAGAAGAAGGAAACAAACAGAACAGCATTAGTGTATATTCCCAGAAAGATGAAAGATATCAATCAGGCATTTCCTTGTAAAGGCACAATTTGTGATTTTGCAGATAACATAAAAAAGGACAGACATATTGGAGTGATTTGTGTTATTTAGTACAGTCTGTAAACCTGTTAGCAGGCTGAAGTATAAAACCTGAAGTTGCTCATGTGAAATGGCACTTTACTGTGATTTGAGTTAAAGGAGTTTTTCTATCACACTTCCCTTCCTGTGAGAGGCTCCAGGTTTGAACAGAAGAAAAAGGAGAAAAGCCTCTTCACTTTTGTTCTCATCTTGCAGAGGGATTGGGTTTAACAAGACATTTCACAACAACATTATTCAGTTCGTCGCAGGACAGATACACAGGTGAATTATTTTTGTCGATGGAGCCTTTCTTCATGTGGGAGTATCTCCACAGGTTTGTCACTAGGAATGGAGTTGTTATTTAACCGACTAGCATGGTATACTCGTGAATCAGGCAAGTGTAAACACTTTGAGAGACACGTGAATAAGTTTCGTACAAAGCATTGCCGTTGTTTGGGCTTTAGGGATAACGTTAGCAATAGGCGGCTAGTTGATAAGCTAGCAAGCGCTCAAAGCATCTCATAAATAGTTTCTTACCTCGGTGTCATTTTCAGCAACAGTGGAAGGGCATTCAGGACTTCAGCTAATCAGACACAGGCTCCCACATACATTGTTGAGATGGTTTCAGGGGTAAATGCCAGCTAGCGTTAATTGTTAGCTGCTGTTGCTATCCATTGCTATTCATTACTGTCGGTCAGCCAACAGCGAGCTTTAATTCCAGGACTGACGTCACTTCCTCCTCACCCGGTGGGTGAAATCAAGCAAGAAAGGGGTCGCGTATCTCACGCACGCGCACTGCAATATGTTTTTTAAATGTAGCCTAGAAAATAGACTTCATTAGTTATATTACCATATTATAAGAACAGAAAAACGTTTTTTTAGTAGTGATATTACGGATTTTTTTTTTCGTCAAACAGACTCTCCTCTGTTAGACATCGTGACAGAGGTGTGTGCGCGTGAGGGTGTGCATGTCTTGGGTTGGAGAGGGTTACTTTGGAGAGGTAAATCATACAAACATAGGAAATGCTATTGTTCATGAGTGGGACAAGGAGGTGGAGATAAGGGGTTCACTTGAATGAACACAGACATGCTTGTCACCTCACTTGACAAGTGCGTCTTAACCAAACACACCTGCCTATGTTGGTTTTATCATTCTGCCACAACCAGTGCAGTATGTACACAACAGCGGCCTGAGGCTCTGCCTGGGCAATCCATCAAACTGAGATTATTGCACTTATCTAGAGTACATCTCTGAATGAAATGCTGAGGCTTAGTAAAATATAAGGCTGTACAAAATTGTCTCTCAGATAGCATTTAATACATGAGGATATCACTGTTATATTTTTCCTCAACTGTTAGCACATAAATTACATGGACTTCTTCAGTTATTTTTTTTAAACATTTATTACTGTTTCTCAATCAAGATTTTTTTAAGGATTGGCTGTACCTAGCATATATATCACAATTCCAGATTATATTAGCACACATAAACTAATACATTTGCAAAGAAGGATAATGATTTTCCCCAACAAATATTTCTTTTCAACCATCGCATTATATATGATATATGCTTTGAATAATAGAAACATTTATTAATTTATTTTTTGAGGCAAACTTAAACGCCTAAAAAATGGCTATTAAACATTGGCAACAAAGTTTTCTGTTGCACTTTAAATAACACGTTGGAAAAATCCTGTCCGAGATCACTGCCCTTGGTGACAATTAGTAAAGTAACTCTGGTAAATAGTGTTTTTAACAAGGCGGGTCGCTAGAGTAGAACCCGACTCAGTATGACTATTTAGCTCTTTATTAATCCCAACATCTGCCTCTGCCTCAAAGTGAAACTCACAATCAGATCATAGATCTCTTTCAACTCCAATTTCATTCTCATTTCTCAGGCTGCTGGTTCATTTTTTGTAAATAAAAAGCCAATGAAAAGGCTGTTTGCCCAGAATAACTTTAGGCAACACTGAAAGTCAGGAAATCAATTGTTCTTTGCTTCCAGAGATTTTATCATATGACCAGAAGAACCAGAATTGGTTCAAAGATTGGGGCATTTAGAAAGTTGTCAAAAAGTCTGAGACCAGATCAAATGTAAATTCTCTCATATTTTCATTTGTACTTGAAATGAATACGAATGTTAAAGGATTTAGAAATATTCAACAACAGATGAAGATCTGACATGTTAAATGAAAAATAAATATATCATATCCTGCACAATGTTCGAGTAAAGCAATGAAATTTAATCAAATTTGTGGCATTGACCCCACTCTGCTTCTTTGTGTAAGGGTCAGATTTCCTCGGGTTGTCTCTTTAACTGAGAAACACATTAAAATACACTCAAGTGGGTTTAATCTTCCCATGACAGGCTCATTCAAGTAACCTAACTTGCAGCGAGTGTTCCCCCATCATCAATCTTAGAACTCTGGTCTGACAGCAATAAAGAACATCCTGCCATGACTTCTGTATGCTAGTTACCATTTAAAGTACGGTAAGACTAGTTAATGGTGAAGCGAGAATTCAGGAATTCTATACCAGTCTCTGCAGATAAGTGGACATTTCTCAGCAGGAGAAACATTTGGGTTTTGAATTAGAGATACTATAGCATTAAAGGTCTATCGATGTCATACCTTGAATGTTGAATGAACATGTTAAGCACTTTTTATTACATTTTAAATGTATAAAAAGTGCCATATAAATAAAGATGATTGATTGTTTGAATCATCAGCGATGTCAACCCTGTGAATTTATGATTACACTTAAGGACTGAGAAAGACATGCGGGCTTTGATACTGACTATTCACTCTACAAGTAGATGTGTTTTGCATAATTTTAATGAGGCATTCAAAAAAGATTTTAAATCAAATAAAGAAATAACATTTTAAGAATTTTGATTTCTTTTCTTTCCAAAATACGATACATCCACACATGTGGTTTGGTTTGGGTTTATTGATTTGATTATTTTCACACCTGCTAGAATTAAGATTGTTTTGTGGGATGGCACACATTTTTGTCACACTAGTATTGAATCTGTAACTATTTCTGCTATAGTTAAAATGAACAGAAGACAAGAGACACCGTGTTGTTTATGTCCATTACACTGTTCCATCAGTATCTTTAAAGGTTTCTTATCCTAGACGGCAAGTGAGTGAGCTGTACACAGTGTCTTAGTTGTATTCCATGAGTTTTTATTTATTGGTAAGAATGAGAACAAAAACACATTGGTTTATGAGCTGTAAAAAGTTGTCACAATGCACATCTCCTGGTTATGTTAGAAATGTTTGATTTATCCGGTTCCATTATTGCTCACATCCATTCTTGAATATTTTATGTTCTGTCATGGTTAGCAGTGTCAGAAGAAGCTGATTGAAAAAAGGACCAGAGGCATGCAAAGGGGTCGTGACTCCCTTCTGTAATTTGACAATAATTTAAACACTTTTATTACTTCCTTTAGGAACCTGACACCACCGTAATACTCCTTTGTGGGTAATAACATAAACAACTCTGCCTTTAAAACTGACTTTTACCCTTTTATTTTTCTCATAGTGGTAAATACATTTGAACTTTAAAAACAAAGAATTATGATAAAGGGAACTAACATAAGGACGTGGCTTGCATTTGAAGGGAAGAACGCTGGAGGTCATAAACTGTCCAACACTTAAGTGAACCTGCCTGCATGGTCTGATCCATATGCTGAACAATATTAGCTGTGGCCCCTGACGGCTGCTATTCACCTTGTGCACATGGTTCTTGTTGGGGCCCCTTTCTTCAACACTAGATGGGTTGCATTACATTTATTAAACACTTTAAAAAATCTCTGGCTGCAAGGTTATCCATCTGTTAAGGACAAAGAATATATGAACGGCCATGTGTAACAGAGGGGAGAGGGGAAACAGTTGTGATGTCAGAACTGGTCTTAATATGGTGCAGGTCTACAATCTGGACACATGACTGATTTAAAAGGTACAGCTTTTAGCCAAGTGAACAGTTAGATCATAGATGAGTTTTAATAAAAAAAAAGGAGAAAAGAACACAAATCAACTCTGCTTTTCTCTCAGGAATGTTTTTGCGCATGGCTTTGATATACAGTATAGGTGCAGATGTGAGACTGCAGCTGGATGAGTAGAAATAAAAAAAAAAGCTGGGCCAATGTCACCCATGTTACAACCATAAAACCTTTCATTTTAACTGTGTAACCCTAAAAATAGAGTTTTAGAAGAAAGAATCTCAACATCATCAATCCTACAATTTCTGAACTTGTTCTCCTTGCACGTCAAACACGACATGTAAATGGACTTCAGCCTATATAGCACTTTTCTAGTCTTCTGACTACTCAAAGTGCTTTTACACTGCATGTCACACCTACACTTTCACAACCATTCACACACTGATGGCAGTGGTTGCTATGTAGTAGCATGTGTCAAAATACAAGTCACGAAATGTTTTTGGGATCCAAACCAAACTCTTTACCTCTTTCTGTATAGCTCTGATAATTAATCATAATATAATCCATCTTTGTACAGTTACAGTAAAGCTGATATACGGTTAGTTGTAGGTGTTACTATTATTATTACTGTTACTGTTGTTGTTATTTATTAATAACTTGTGTTTCAACTACAGCTGTTCCACAGTGACCTACCTGAACTGAACTGTTATGTTACACACGAAAAAGCATCAAGGAGTTTTTGATGAATTGCCTTTAATAATTTGATAATATGAGTATGGAAGCTAACCATGTTTTTTTAAAATATATCATTCATTTAATATAATCTATTTATATAATCTTCTAATGAAAAAGAGTAACTGCCTTTCAATTAGTGCTTCTTTACATGGACAGTTTAATGTCAGCAGCACACTCTGAGGTCATGTTTAGCAAAGCAGAAGGAACAGGTGTCTGTCCTGAACCAGCTTTGAAAAAAAAAAAAAACTCTACCCAGGCCAAAGGAAGCAACCACATGTGTATGCCCTGCAGTCAGCCTCATACAGGATGAAATAATTCATCAGAACTGTTCAGAAGAGACATTGTGAGGCAAAGTTCAGAGGCATGCTAATGACAAGAACATGTTCCCCCAGAAAAAGGAAAATGTCAGCTCTGAATGAATTGGGAATGGCAGCAAAGAGGTTAGGCCATTCAGACTCTTTATATCTTTGTATAATCCATACAGAGGCCTTGCAAATGTCCAAAAGAAATTGGTGGTTTTGTTGCACATAGTGCATTCATTTTTTATTCTCCTTTTGAATCGGTGGATTCCTTTGGTCCAGTTCTTCTACAGAGCAGAGTGTTGGATATACCAGAAAAAAACAATATATGGTGCATATTTGCAATCCCTGTCATTGCTATAATGTATTTTAGGAATATAATTTATGGTCTACAATATTTTGTTGGAACATCATGCTGAAGACAGAAATTCTCATAGTCAAATGAATGCAACTGCATTATACAGTGGAATGATTCAAAGTCATTTAAAGTAATGAATGTAGAACATGCTCTAAATGAGTCTCTGCAGATTACCATTTTGCTAAGACGGTGAAATGTACGGTGTTCCAGAAATTTGCATTGCCAATAGGATATACTGTATATCTTAACTGTTACAAGTAGCAAGAGATTTAAATGTAAAACAAATATTGCATTTGGACAGACTGCACTAAAAACATACACATATAAAGTACTAATACCTTAGCCATGAAGAAAAAAAATGTGTGGGATGTATCATTACGTTTACCAGCATTCAAAGCTAGAAGCAGAATGGAATCAGCTTATTACCAGTTTCTACATGGATAAACATCCCACACAGCCACTCAGTCTGCACAGTTTTATAGTAATTTGCCTATATTAAGAATGAAATTAACATATTTCTTTACGCAGATACACATGAAAAACAATGCTAAAAAGTCAAACCTGCATAAAGATAAGTTTTAGTTTTACAATTTTAGTTATAGGCAGATTGGGCCACTGCAGCAAAAAACTTAGGAATGGAGTTATATAAATAAGTTTGAATGAATAAAAGTAAACACAAGTTTTGTGCATCTGTATAATGTGCACAGATGTCTTACAATAGTGTTAGATAACTGTTTTCTTAATGTTTTAATATTGTTGTTCTTTAATTTGACTTATTTTCACTTATGTACTTATTGAATTTTCTTTCTTTTTTTTCATTGTAGCTCTGACGATGTAAACGTCTGTTTCCCATGATAAAGACAGTCCTTTCTTAATAGATACAGACTTGTCTCTCCAGTTTTTCTATCCAAAGAAAAGGCAAAAGCCCGGGGCTATTTAAGCGGTAATCCAAACATATCAAATAAGAAATGAATTGATTATTGGATGATTTGTCTAAGAAGACAAGTGTCAAATTGATGGTGTTGTATTTATTTTCAAAAGTCCACTATTTGGCAATTGTGTACCAACCTCAATCATTTGTTCTAAGGCCCTAAAGTATTGTCAACAGGACGAAGGTCATTTTATATTGTATTAAAAAACTAAAATGTAAAATATTGATTCAATGAAACTCACTCTACAGACATAGATGTATGTATACAGACACAGCAGAAATGAGATACCATTGAACAGTCAAAGTGTCTGCTGAAACTGCAGTGTTTTCTGTTCAGGTCAGGCTCTTCTGTTTCCACAAAATGCATTTTCACTTAACATGTCTTCCAGGTTCTGTGTTCATGGCAGATCCAGTATGTTGGACATCTTGTGCTATTAGTTTTTATTATGTCAACATTTTCTGAATGTTGAGGAGAAAAGTGCAGTTTATTTGACATTGGGCCTCCTGTCTGTGAGGTGATGATATATTGATAATTTTGAAATTATTTTTACTTTATCAGTGTGACAACAAAGGTCAAGGTGTGATGGGAAAAAAGCTGAAGTATTGTCACATTTTTGTGCCATATCAACCAAAAAAGGTTACCCAGATGACATTAAGCTGAGCTGACATCTGTGATTGGCAATTTGAGGCTCGTGACCTTTTGTGATGATCAGTCAGCACTGAACTGTTATTTCTTGGCATGAAAAAGATTGATTTGAGTAGATTTCTTTCTTGTTAGTACGTTTAAACATTATGTGTAAAAGACATTTGTAGTCAAGTATCTCATTCACCGCAGGTATGATACATAAATGCTGCCTGAACCTCCACACCAGGGTGAGTGAAGCCAACACATTTCACATGTCTTGATGGCACACCTGACAGTTAATCCTTGAACGGATTGTGAAGAGAAAACTCCACACTCTGAGCTCTTCGTGTGTTTGTAAATAGTTAGCCAATTTCAATTATGAATATGTTTAAAACCCCATTCTACGTCTTGCAAATAAAAAGTCACATTAAAATGAGGCGCTATATAAATGTGTTATTTTCCAGCAGAAAGGCCAATTTGATGCTCATCATGTGCCCTGGTGTACCTAAAAGCTGTTTAAAGAACATCAATGCAAAGTGGCATTAAATATTCATGTATTTTGCTAATCATTTATGGAATGCATAATTATCTCAGCTGCTTGTTGTGTGGATTAGAAATCATTGATTCTCTCTTTCCCTCTCTCAGTGTATATATAGTGTCTACCTAACCCTTTCAGACTCCCCAATAGAAATACTCTGGATAATATGTACGAATATAGTTGGCAGAGCTGCACCCCTGTTCATTTTTCATGCAATGTGAATGACTAATCCATGAAATGTGTGGGTGGGATGATTAACACAGACACCAGCACTGAAAATATGTTTGCTTTGAAACTCTGAATGTGACATGAACATGAAACTATGAATAATTGGCAGAGAATGGGAGCCTGTGTAGATTTAGAACTCAGAAACACAGTTTATGACTAATTGTGTTAAGTGAAAATAAAGTGCACTTTTGTTCCTGGGATAATTAGCTGTTGAATGTTGAGAGGGTGATCGTGGAGGCTCTCATGAGCGCCGTTACTTTTGGAGTGAGCCCACTAGCTCTCCCTTGGGGTTGTAGTGCTTGTTACATGCAACCTGTGGGACATAGAAAAAGGGGCAGAGGCAAGGTTTTTCAGAAACAAGCCAGCACAGGTACTGATCCCAGTGCTGGGCTAACAAAAAGATAACAGATCATGAGAATACAATTTAAAACTTGATCAAAGTTGCTACAAAGTGTGAAACAAGGTCAATCCAGTTTTCTAATTGACTTATTTTACACAATGTAGTAATGTTTGTTTTTTTTATGATTGAAAAAAGTAATAAAAAACATTTAGCCTAATTTGAACTTTGAATTAAATATTATTTAAAAGTTCCTTAGTCTCTTGTCTACTTTTTTCTACTCCTTAATACCTCAAGATGAAATGTAACCTAAGGAGCTTTAGCATGTACGTAACTGTCAAGTCATTAAGTTGAAGTGTTTCATGAAGTTTACATTGAACCAGTAAGTTTATTTCTGTATGAAGATTTGGTTCAGGATGAGTATGAGTAACAGGTTTAGATCAAGTGTAACAGAACTTTACCACAATATAAGGAAAAACTTTAAAAATTATAAGGATATCTGAGGTTTGTTAATTTTCTTTGAATTCTCTTTTTATTTAGGTTTTAAATTACAGACAGAAAAAGTCAATGAGAAAACAAACAAAAAAACCAAACACAGTTCATAAAGAAGTTAAACGCTCCCAGACCTGCATGCAAATTCCCACACACAAGCAAGAATGTTTCCAGTCCCGCACACACACACACACACACACACACACACACACACACACACACACACACACACACACACACACACATTTTTTATTTACAAATAGATAAATAATATTAAAGCAGGAAAAATATGAAGAAATTAAAAGACTGTCAATTTGTGCATGTGGTTCCTTATATGTAAAAAATAGAGCCTGGAGCAATAAGCACCTTGGTGCCAAACAAAACAAGTGTTTACATGTTTGATAGATATTGTCAAAGGTGCACAACACAACAATTGAATATTTATATTCATATATTGAATGTTAAGTCACATGAAAAGCCACTCAAAGTCCAGGGTTAATGGTGAGTCATAAAGGGAAGAAGATTCCCCCATGTACACACAATCTGTCACTGAGTCGTTCCAGTTTAGCTTTTTTATAAAGTATGTTATACCAGTCTTATATGGTGGGAACAGAAGCATCTTTCCATCTACAGTTAAGAAGACTGCACTTCACAATAAGAAATATTTCCAGCAAGGTTATTAAACAGGAGAGAATTTTTTGCTCTCAGTTCCATATGACTTGAATCCAACATCTGTGTATAAATAAGCCACTTTAGAAACGCCACTTCTGTGCAACTCATTCCAGCATTCAGCTTTGACAGAATGGAAGGAAGAGGAGGGATTAGGAGACGGAGAAGATAAAATAGGAGGCTGTGAGGAGAGAGGGCAAGAGTAATTACTTGAAAAAAAAAAGGACCCAAACAGAGCTCCTGCTGTCGCTGAAAAATCAAATATGTCAGCAATTAGAAACAGGCCAAGCAGCACTTGTCGTTGGACAATGGGGCAAGAGGCGAGGGGTTTAAGAATAACAAGAGCTGATAAAGTACCTTTATGCATCTAAACAGCAGGTTAGTTACCCAATCTCCTCTTTTGTCACTTGCTTATGTGCAAGCTGCACTACTTAATCCAAATAGTGTCCCTTGTTGCAACCAATGGGCATTATGCCTGGAACTAAAACTGGAGAGGGTTCCTTTTCATTCTCGGGAATAATCCAGTGGTTGATCTCATGTTCTTGCAGAACTTTCTGCGTTCAAAGCACTGAACAGGATTCTTGAGGCTTGAAGCTATTTATTAGAAGTTGCAGAAGGGCGGGTGTCTTACATTCAACTTGTAGTTTTTTCCCCCGTTGTTTAAGACTTCTTTCCCCTAAAGAAAGCAAAAGCTCACAGAGGCTTTGAGATGGGATTTGAAGACTTGTTATCATTGGATGCACACTGCGATCACAGTTCACCGTGGACACAAAGTGATTCTCACCCAAAATAAGTCTGCGTAAAATTCACCACTGAAGAGTCTGTCTTAAGAGACCTACAATCATTTGATTTAATGGGGACACAGGAAGGAATATTTATTAAGAGAATTATTCAGAAATGTAACTTCTGAATGATCACCTGTACATCATAACTTTTAAGGGCAAAATCGAATACAATAACTTAATTTCTAAAGTTTTGATATCATCAGAGAATTAGCTAAATGAGCGGTTAATAACTAACAAATAAAGCTAAATAAAAATTGTTCCTCAGTTTTTGTCTGCAACATATTTTCTGTGAATAATAAATCAAAATACCATTTCTAGTGCTCTGTTGCCTTTTAAACAACATTACACGAATGCCAAATTAATGTTGTGATGTTTTGTGGTAAAATTGTAACAACATCATTTTGCTAGTAATCCCACAGTATCTGTCACGGCAGAATACTGGAGCTTCACTTTTACAACAGAAATACAAGGACATTCAAAGCTCGACACTTCTGCAGCCCTTCAAGGAGAGAAATGGCTTTACTGACAAGAAATTGCTCGATAAATTGAAAACTTCATGGTTCCTTTTTAAAACGTGTTGAATAACTTGTAAGAATAATTACTCCAAGCTGAAAAGAAAAGGAGCATCAACTCAAATGTGAAGTATGATATAATACTGCTGACAAAATGATCATTTCCTAGAACATCCTCAGCTGGAGAAAAAATATCTCATTCTCAACTCATTTTTTAAGTGCTGTGTTGTTCAATTAAAAAGGACATTTATATTTAAATCATAATGTTTCAACGAACTTAAAGGACACCAAGAAACAGCAAAGTTTATTTGTCGTATCGTTTTGAGTGAATTGGTTATTCTTTATAGATAAACTTCTAAAATGTCTTTTTATATTGAATTTTGATATGCTGTATTTAATAAGTTACTTAAATTGTGTGACATTGCCTGAAGTCTTGTTTTCAATGGTCTCAGCTACATTACAAAAAAAAAGCTATTACTTTATGTAGGTTATTACTGTCTCCTCAGCGGAGCCTGGGCATGTTTTCCCTCACAGTCTCACTAGACAGCCCTACAGACTTCTGGCCTTTACCTCCTGAATAGTAAAAACTTCGATATTTGTGGTGATAAAGTCTGGTTGTCAATAAAGAATGCAGGATGCAGTAAATTGGTCTCTTAAATATTTCTTTGTATATTGAATCCAGATGTGAGAAATATGAAATCCCATGAATCACTAAAAACTGATTAGTTCTCCAAGTTTGCCAACTGGAAAATGCATACTGTACATCATACTGTACATCAGTCATTTCTGAAGATAAGTGCATTGCATCTTTCCTAAATAGCAACAGGTTTTAATGTGGTTTACGAAGCAATCACAGGGGAGGAAGAAAGATTTAGAGCCACCTACGTACGTCTAATTCTTTAAGTCGACATTTAGGTATTTGCTTGTTTCTCACACACATAAACATGTGTTCCTAAAATACATGACAAAACACAGAGCATGTGAAGAATGTATATGTACTTGTACAGAGCTTTCCTGCGCAGTAAGATCTATAAGAAAGAAGCTTTTCAAGTGGATTTTTTTTTAGCTCTGTAGGTGATTTTTTTCTCTTTTTTTTTTAAGAAAAAAAAAATCTCTTTTCACCTTAATTTGAAGAAATGTGCCTGATTGGAAACTTTGTCAAGGAAAATTGGTGGTCATGAAGAACACATGAAGAACATTGTTTCTTTTCTTCAGAATGCTTTCACAGCTTAAACAAATTTAATAAGACTTCTTTTGATTGACAGGAGAGCACTCTCCCACAAAGTCTTCTTTTTGCTCTCACATTCCTCGTCAGCAGCTGTGTGCCGTTTGAATGAGATGAATGCTGAAAATCGCACTGCAAACACACACTATCGACATGGAACAAGTAGGACTTTTATGCATGTTTCTGCTGGCCTGAATGTGCCACTTCTGACACAGATCAGAAGTGTTTTTTGTGTCATTGAGAGTTTTGCAAATTCTGGTGCTATACTGTACAAGATACAGTCCTATTAAATCACAAGGCTACAGTCATACAGTTGTTGTAAGAAAAAATGCAGAAAAAAGACGTGTTGGTTTAACATTACTGACAAGTTAGACAAAATTAGATGCATTTTCCTGAGAAGCAGTGTGTTTGTTTACTCTAAACATGGAAAAACCTGTTAGCATAATTAATGAAAACCAAGATAAACAGAGCTACCAAAAGAAAGCCAAAAATTAAGGAAAGACAGAACGCTTCTTCATCTCCCACTAGAATAATCTCTGATATCAAAAACGTGTAAAACACACACCTGCACTGAAGCTATCTCACAACTCAAATCCAGATAATCAATTGAAATTGCTGTTGTTGGGATTTTAAAGTGTTCATCAGGTTTCTCAGCCTCAGTGAGTGAGAGGCACAGAGGAGGTCTGTGCAGGTGGCACAGCTATAGAGCCCGGCGGGGGTTTTCTGCCCTCTCTCCCCCTTCTCCACAGGTGCTTATTAGCATATATGAGCTGCCACATGTTCAAACCCCGGCCATCGCCTGAAGGGGCAAAATCAGTCTTCGCCCATAATCTTCACAGTCTGACCAGGCCCTGGCTCCCACCAACAGGGACACATGGCGTAGCGTTTATGAGGCACAGCAGAAGGATTACCCTGGTGTTTTCTCTCTTTTTTTCTTCTTCCCCTCCCTGAACTGCTGGGTAACCTTTCTGAGCATCTCCCCCTTTATTTCCATATTCAAAGTTTAAGGTCAGGGTGAAAAGCATCATCGATGCACATAATACATATATGTAAGAGATATCTATTCTCAAAGGCAAAGAGTAATTCAGTTGCAGACATTTCATTGCAAGTGTTCTGTTAACAGATATCAAGCAGCTCTGGACTTGGCCAGCAGTTGAAATGTTTTGCACCTGGTCGGCCTGACAGAAACCCATTGTCATCTTAACAGCCCCCCACTCTGTTAGACATGTGAATGGTTCCGCTGTGTGTATGTAAGACAGCAAGGGGGAGAGCGCGGCTGGACGGGAGCTGCCTGTGTTTGAAGTGGGCATATGGTCGTTGAATTTGCATTTAATGCCCTTCAGATTACTTGTTTTAACTCGTGCTAAACACCTCACTCGGTTGGGGCTAATTTGATGAGGTCATGGTATGACCCTGTGACCCCCTCTCTCTGTGCTCTCTAAATGAGACCAGCTGAGTCAAAGAGAGGGAGAGGGGTGGAGGTGAGGAAGAAGGGTCTCTGCGTTTTTTGCCAGACAAGCACTGAGCTTTAGTTGCATCAATCTGGTGCGGCATGTTTGCCAATTGTCACAGATCCTGGTCGCTCCATTGCCTTCTCTCCCAATCAGAGCATCCATTCAAAACATATTCATGAGACCGGAAAGAATGATAAATTCCACGACTTCTTGTTGCTCCACTTTTCACTTAAAGTTGTTATCAAGTTATATTGAAAATACACTCATCCAATGACGTGTGTGTGTGTGTGTGTGTGTATGTGTAGGTGAGTGTGTGTGTGTGTGTGTGTGTGTGTGTGATTATGCATGTGCGTGAGACAGAGAGAGAGAGAGAGAGAGAGAGAGAGAGAGAGAGAGAGAGAGAAAGTGGCTGAGTGAGTGAGTCTGTCTTGTGTTTAAAAAAATAAATAAATTAAAGTATGACTTTTCCAACACAAATAATCTTAAACTATATATTTTTAAATAGCATACTATGTGTAGGTTGTCACACTTGAACGTTTATATATATATATTTAAAAAAAACATTTTCAGAAAGTTTATGAATGCATAGATATGCATACACACACACACACAAGTATACACATACACACAACTCTCACATGAAAGGCCGCTCATAGGAATAGTAGAAGCCTCTTATGGAATGTTAGTGAGGCCCATTGAAGTACTGATACACAGCGGCAAATCAGCTCTTTTCTTTTGCTGCAGACTCAAGTGTTGTCCAGGCTCCAGAGAATAGTCCTATTTGGTCTGAGGGGCTACATTTTCCTAACCTCCAAGGCCACCGCCGCGAAGGCGCCTCAAGAGAGCCTCTTTCGTGTCAAAGGGGGAAAGCCATTCAACTCCAGAACGGCCTCTGGTCTTTTGATCAGTTCACAAGTTACAGTTTTGCCGAAGTCCTTTTTTCATGCAAATGGGAAATCTTCAAACACTGTGCGGAAATACATCTCTTTCGGATGTACCCTAATAGGTAGTGCTTTTAACATGGGAACTTTCACAGCCAAGGACTTGCTTTAAAGCCTCCTCAGAGTAGTGAAAAGCACACTTAGTGCCCAGGTGTAGATGGTCCCCTTAAAGGGCTTATTCCTCTACAAGCAAGAGGCTTTGTATGCTCACTGGAAACTATATTGACTCAAAATTAAGGGATTAAAATAAAGATTTTCAGAACATTTCAAAACACATCACATTTACTGGCTCCCCCACAGACCTTTGGATACCACTCTGGTTTTGGCACACTTTAACGTGTCTGTTATTGATGGACCAGCTGTTTCTGAGTGCAGATTGTTAGTAGAATATTTAATACATTATTTGCAGCATCAACAAAGAACTGTTATGTCATGTCATTCCTTTTCAACAATTCTTGTCAAAAGCTTCAGTGTGTGCATAAATTATTATTAAATTATTACTTTTCTCTTCTAAAATCAGTTTATAATCCTTTTGTAAGAAGCTACAGTGCAACAATAAAATGCTAACTCTATTTCAAGTGATCTTTTCCAAGTGGCTTAAAAATTCAAAGGTGTGGGAATGTCAGTTTTTATATGAGATCTCATGTGTTTCATATGTTTCTCTTGGCACTCTAAAACTGCCCATTTTGCACCCATTAAAGTTCATGTAGCTGGAATACTGGAAAGATGGGGGTTGAACTAAACTCTTGTCAAGGTCATGTTCCAATGGAAATAGCCAACAATGCCAATGCTAATCCCTCCCCTTCCATCGCGCTCTGACCCCATCCCGTGGCGCGTAGGACTCTGTGGTGGGAGAGGACAAGCGGCCTGACTTGTTCCTATATTCAGCCCGGCATCAGGCAGCCAAGAGCTCCTGGATTATCTGCCAATTAGCACCAATTGTGCTGGACAGCATTAATGTAATGTTCTATATTTTTTAATACCATTTAATTTTTGCTCCTCTTCTCTCCCCTCCTCCTCTTTTGGCTAATCAAGATTGTCAGCACCCTCGTTTTCCTTTTCTCATTTAAAATAAAAGAGTTGGGGTTTAATTTGGCATTAAGGAGCGTAGAATATGCCTTGCCAGCACAGCGTTTGTTGGAGGAGAGAGTTAGCAGTGAAAAAGGGGGTGAGAGAAAGAAGGGAGAAAATCATTTTATGGAAGACACTGTGAAGGACTTGTTAGAACAGGCCGCAAGCCTCAGTGTCCTGCTATATTAGGAAGTCAGCTTTGTGCCCGAATAACGTGTTGCCTCACTATTGTGCCCCCTACGGTGGAAGGGTTTGGTGGGTTTGGATTAGGAGACTCCATTACATTACCCTAATAACTGGATAAAGCTGCCTCATCCAGTGCAACTGATCCTCAAGTATTAGCGCTCATGGCTCGTTATAGCATTTCCACAGCTGATCTGCAGACAGCTGATTTCTCATTATAATAGACTGATAGAAACACACAGCAGCAGTAGACTTTGCCCGAACATGCCGTGATGCACAACCTTCATCTTAGAGCAAATGTGTTTGATGTAACAAAATGCCAAGAGACTATTACGGCTGTTTTCACTGAT
Source organism: Symphodus melops (assembly GCF_947650265.1). Classification (NCBI taxonomy): domain Eukaryota; kingdom Metazoa; phylum Chordata; class Actinopteri; order Labriformes; family Labridae; genus Symphodus; species Symphodus melops. The sequence goes on from NC_136705.1 coordinate 5,328,570, forward strand.
TTAGATTGGTGAGGCAGTAAGAAAGAAGTCAATAAAACTCTCCCCCAATTAAAGAAGCAATGATCATCGTTAGTCTGCTATGTGGGAATTTCCACAAAGTAGCTTTTTATTACAATGAAAAATGATTTATACTTTCTGCATGACTGACACTTACTATCATAAAAAGTACCTCATTATTATAAAGCACAATGTAGTTTCACACGACTTAATTATATATCTGTTGCAGATGTTAGGGCTTGTCGAAGACTGCATTATTAGACTCAAATGCATTTTTACCGTCCCTGTTTTTTTTTTTTTTTTTTTTTTTTTCTAAAGAGTAGTTGTCTTATATAAGCTATGCAGGTTGTTTTCACACACAGTGAGATAGAAAAAATGTGACCAGAAGAAAGAGGGACAGAGAATGGAAAAGTAAGGGAGAGAGTTTGTAAGATGACAGCAAACTGCACGGTGGAAGCAATGATTGAATTTTATATTAAAATGCAAAATTTTTGTCATTTAAGATCAAAGTGAATTGATGGAGAATGACCTTCATTACAATGTTTGAACACATAAAAAAGCCGCAGCCTGAGAATGTGGCAGAGGAGCGAACAGATTACATATAAAGCCCAGCTTCTTTGATGTTAACTGTCCAGACCAATTAAGCCCCAGGACATGTGTGAATCCTGACATTTTATGGATGGATTCAGGTTGAGTCTCTATGTGCTGCAACCACACACCAACCAGAATTTTGGTTTAAATCAAATCAAGTTTTTCTATTATCATTTAAAAGATGAACATATTTGAAATAATTTATGAATTAGTAGTTATAGCAGTTTGTAGTTTAGCATTAATGTTGAATTTGTAGAAATAGATGTTAAAAAAAAAAAAAATCAAAATAAGTGAATGAATACGTTATTCCTTAAATTAACGTCATAAATGTTTAATTCATTGGAACACTTCATGCATTCATACAGAAAATTTAAAGCATTTAACACCAGACATGCACTCACAGTATTTCTGGAGGTCTGGCTGCTGTATGGGAGAAGCTCAGGTGAGGCCAAAGGCCACTGGTCATTAGCGATCCAGCTTCCCTTCATAGTGTTAATATGGGGTCAGGTTGTGGACTAGAAATCCACAAGCACAGCTGGCACATTCAGCATCTCCATAGTTGCTGTTTTCACTTGTCGAGTGAAAACAATCCGTCTGCTGTTTCGCCCGGTCTGCCGTGCTGACCTTGCCCTTGGGCCACACCACCATGCACCAGCCCAGCTGTTGCCACTCTGCAAGCCAGGGGAAAAGCCCTGCTGCCTCACTTCTCGTTCTGGGACCTTTTTTCTTTGCTGTGGGCCTTTCCTGCAGGTGTGCTGAGGTCCTAGCTCCCTCTGTTTGAATATGACTCAGGCGAAACACCAGAGCTCCCCTTAGCCCCGGTCCTGCTGGTTTGATTCAAGGCCTCCAAATGCCTTTTAGATCCCTAATCCTTAACACTTAAGCCCTTCCTGATGGGTTCAGCTTCAGGTCTCAGCGATTTAACCAAACCAAATAGTGAGAGCACTGAGGGGTCGAGTGCAGTTGAGTTGCCTTTTGCCCCTTTTGTGGTGTATTTAGTGTATTACCCTTTTACACTGATTGAAGTTTCAGTTGTAAAAAGTCCTTCTTGTTATTTTTTTTATTCCATAAAGTGCTAAACTCCTTTCCACATGTCAAAAAGCATGTGTACCCAGCCCATCATATCCTAATTTCTCCTGTGTATCCTTTTCATCAGAAGTGTGCTAATGTAAACAATGCATGCAGATGAACCAGCCTCTTAGAGAGGTTAAAAATAAATATGTAGCTTCTGAACATGTAAAAAGGGACACAACATTCATTTTATAAGGCTTATGTGGTGGTTAATTCTTTTCCACTTTCTTCATGCTGTTTAAGTAAACAACACTGCCAGGGTCTCCACCTGTTTCAGGGTGCTTGAGAAATGGACTTTTCCTGAAAAGTCTGTGACCTCCGACCTTTGCAAAGCAGGAAGGGGCTGCCAGCAGGCAAATGCCCTCCTGTGTGGCCAACTGCCATTTAACCCCATAATTGTTACAAGGCAGGCTCATGGCTATCCAAAACTTGGTTTCCGGAAATAGCTCTTAAACAATCAAATAAACGCACATGCAGGGAATTTACCATGCCCAGGGCACTTAGATGGAGCTTGTTAATTATTGATTACAAATTTACTGGTTAGATACGACTCCTTTGAAAACATGTTTAACATTGAAGGCATTTCAATGTGCTGATTGTGAAAGAAAAACATTTTAGACAATACGTTTTGGAAATATTTACAGTATCAGCTCAAAATAACGCTTAGAATAATAAACAAAATAGTAACCTATTACAATTCTAAATTCAGACAATTGGATGGTATAATTCTCCTTGTTAAGCTGACATTTCACCAGTTTGTTTGATTGTTGAATTTTTGTGTAGTGTTGTATCACAGCCAGCTTGAGGCTGTGTTGTAGATACTGTATCCACTTTACCTTTATCATGCAGCGCTCTGGCCCATAAGGTTTCTATGTGGTTGGCTGCACTTGGTTATTTTTTCCATCCCTGCACATTTGCTTTTTGCTCGGTGCTCACCTCCAGACTCGGGCTTAGAGTGTTTCCCCAGCAGCCTTTCTGATAGCAGAGCGCTCGGTGATTGCTTCCCAGGATCAGAGCAGCATGCAGCATGAGCAGGCAGCTCAGCATACCACACATGCTGCAAGATCAAAGGTCATTCTTGGAGGTTTGGGATTATAGGGGAGGTAAAATTATATTTCTTATCCTTCTGCTTTGTTTTTGATCACCCTATCTGACCCACACCAACCTGCACTCCCACGCCACCTCTCACGACAGCCCGTACACTCAGGTGTTAGTTTTCAAGAGGGGCATGGATGCAGAGGAGGGCTGAGGATTGCTAATGTAGGAAAATAACAGACAGATTGGATGCAACCTTGAGCAGCGGGTTTGGAAAGAGCTCTAAAGAAACTCCAAGGTCAGTGAATGTGGGAACTGCTGCTGTCTCCTGGGTTTCTCAGAAAAAGTGACCAAATGAAAGACAGCTCATGAGTGATACGTTCACTGAGGTCACATCTATTTATTACTGCAGGGGGAGAGTATCACATATACAGCAGGTCTATAATGGAAGGGAAGGTAATGATGCCTGATGTATGTCATCAGCAGGTGTGAATGACTTGTCATCTGAAAAGAAGCAGTGTGCTACGATTCTTAAACACTCTAGCCTAACAAAGGGGAGGAATGCAGCTTTTTAAAGTATAAAAAGGCTTATAAATTAAAAACATTACTCTGCAACAACTTCAAGTTATTGTGTGTGTGTGTGTGTGTGTGTGTGTAGGTGTGTGTGCGTGTGTGTGTGTGTGTGTGTGTGTTAAAGAGGGCTCCAGTTATTTGCATGCAGCAGAGTGTGTAATTAACACAGAAAGATTTCCATTGTATTAATGTCAAAATTGTTCAAATTTGTAAACAAATAAAGCAACAAAAAGTCTGTGTCATTGACTTATTCTTTTTAATTTCAAGGCTATTGCAATAAATGTTATGGTGTTTTCCACCATTGTTAGGACACCCAACATCAAACGCCTTTAAGAAAAAAAGTGTGTATTGTAATGATTAATTCGCACAAATATTACCCTATGTTTCTGGAGGGCATATTTGTTTTGTAAATATGTTTAAATAAGTCTGCCATCCTGCCTGTGCCATTAATTCATCTGGCAGAATTAATTATGACGTTTAGTACATGCTGGCTTTTAATTCTGACATTCAGGGAGTCTGGCTTTATTTGTAATGTATTTTATTCTGGTTATCTGCAAATGTGAAAGTTAAGAAGAAGTGAAGAATGATTTATTTTTTTTTTAATTATTTTTTAATGATTTTCCGAAATTTGACAAGGGTTCAGACAACAATTGTTTTACACATGCCTATTATGTTTTTAACATTTTCTTACAAATGACTCCTTAAACTGATTCTATGGCTTAAATGAAATACAACTCTTAATATACCAGGTAATTTAATCAGGAAGTCACACACATCTGCAACAAATACAATGATTAATCCACAGAAAAGTTACTGGAATTTTTGCTTAATTTGTTACGTATTTAGAACAATTATCTGAAGACATAGCATAGGCATTAAGGCTCAGTCTATTTTGAAATGTATTGTATGTACTGCGTTATTTAGCAGTTTTATGTACCGAAAATCATGTAATCATGACCCTTAAGTCAGCTCCACTCTGTTTCATTCATTTTTGTTTGTGTCCTTGATACAGTCATCTTATAATTAGAAAAATCATTTAATGATGTTTTATACTGTTGTGTCTGGAATGATGAGAAGACACATGTAAAGATGATCGTGGAGAAATTTAAAGAAATCTCACAAACATTGCTCCACCAACCTCTCATAAAACCAACAACAAGAAACAATTTTATTGTGTAAAAAGCATCTTGTAATATTATTACATACTCAAAGGATGTCTGTTTCTTCTGGAGTTGACCCAAGCTGTTCTGATAATATTCTGTGGATGACAGAGGACGGCTGGTGGAATAGTGGATGACGAGATGCTGTTGAAAGGCGAGTAGAGAGGAAGATGCTGCCCTTCGTGTGATTCAAAATGCTCCGGCTGAGTGGGAGAGGACCATTAAGTGGTGTGTTATTTACACATCATAAGCCAGTCTATTATATTGACATCCAGACGACCCAGTCCACCACTGTTCTTTGTGTGCTGTGGTCTCGCTCTGTGTTTGCGCTCAACACCAGCATGCTGATTGGGTGATTTTCTGATATGGCATTCCAATGCTCCGGACCATGTGGAAGATCTTTTTGTCTGAAATAGTCTGAAAGCATTCATTACCGGCTGAGAAATGAGACAAAAGGTCAGGAAATCGGTGTGACAGGGTGGAGCCATGTGAAGTGGAGGTGGGGTTTACAATCCAATTGGGGATTAAGTTATCTCTTATATCTCTTACTTACAATAAATCCACACGTCTCCATCAGAAATGTCTTGTTTAAACTGTGGAGGAGCATGAAGCAAATGTTTGACTTTATTTAAAATTCATTGTTCAGTATTACATTGCCTGCTGGGGTGAGCCCAGAGATTGCAAAGGTGAGCAGCAGGCTGTGTATTTTTTATTCTGATCCAGAAATTGCAGAATTGCTTTCCAGTTATTGTCCTTCACACCATTCTGTCATTTACCAATTGCATCAAAATATTTGACATCCTATAATGGGATTGCATCGAGAGTCGTTCGAGTAACTACTGTTTACATAGGTGCCCCAAGTAAAATAAATCTATTTTGGCCATTTGTGTGAATGAACTGTCTGTGAACCATTTAAAGCATTAATGCGGATAAAGGGAAATTTTTTTCTCTTTACACAGATTATAAGAATACAACTACTACCAATTACTGTGAGCACCACTGTGAATACTCTAAATTTCCAATAACATCTCAATGAAGCTGTGGGAATATGAAGTGATATAATGTTCAGAGCAATGACGTGAACTTCAAAGGTGATTTAAAGATGTTGTTGCAGAATAAGAATTATTAAGAGTTCTGCATCTGAAAGCTCGCTGACTGGCAAGTGAATTAAACTTGAGGATGATTTATGCTTTATAGGGCTCAAGAAAATCCTGTGTGACACACACACACACACACACACACACACACACCTACACACACACACAACAATACAGTAGCTAGTAGTACTTTCTAACCCAGAATGTTTGTTTATCTATTTCAGGCAGAAGTTAAACACTGATTTTGAGTTTTGACTGATCATAACCGATCACTGAAAATCATTTCTGTTTAATGTTAGATGCCCGTTATCCACTTCTGCTATTTTACTTGAAAGTAATTTAGCAGACAAAGTCACATTTGTCTTTCTATAATTTTATCCTTTAATAAATCAATATAAATATCTGTTTGATTGGCAGCATGATGTTGAAAGTGCGTCGTTGAAAACAGGACACGGTTTGGAAAGACTCCCAACTAAAATAATTATTTTCTTGTAGGTAACAAATAAAAGCCAAAAACACTGAGATCAGATGGAGTATTCATGTTGATGTTATGACAAGCAAAAAGGGAATGAAATCCTGTTCAATCAGGATCTCTACATCGTGAGACACACGTACAGTCTCAGTATTTTGTTCGAAGCAGTTTAATATGAAAAGGATTGGTGTGTATCCTTAAATATTTAGTACATTTTTGAAGTAGTAATTTAGTTCATCTAAAGAAACTTGTGAATCAAATAAAACCAAGGAATTTACTTCTTCCTGAAGTAATTTGACTGAAATGTGATGTATTACTTCAGTAATACAGCTTTGTCCCTGTTTTATTTTAAATGTGAAACAACTTTGATTGTTTGAAGAATAAATATCTCCTGGAAGTCTTTCAATGACAATTACTAAATAAGAAGCTTCAAATTTCAAATCTTTTACACTTATCAGATTAACAGGCATCCGATTAAAATCGTATACTAGAAATTGCTAATCAATATCATGTAGGAAAACAGCATTGGTAATAGTGCTGATGAACTTTTTCTATGAAGCTCAAAGTATTCATTTTAAGGAAAGAAACAACGGGACAATCTCAAACAAATGAGAAGTCGAGAGGGGTTTGTGCAAACTTGGCAAACAATTTCTTCTCTTCTACTCTTCCATTAGTAGAAGCATCCTCCGTAGGTGGAGGCATCCCACAGGGAGAGCCTCTCTGTGGTTATCATACCCCATCTAGTGGCTGCACTGGGTTCAAGTGGAGAGAAGAAGGACAGAGTCAGCAGCAACCTTCTGACTTTACCAGCTTTTCTCTCAACATAAAAATATAGATAGATAGATAGATAGATAGATAGATAGATAGATAGATAGATAGATAGATAGACAGACAGACAGACAGACAGACAGACAGACAGACAGACAGACAGACAGACAGACAGACAGACAGACAGACAGACAGACAGACAGACAGACAGACAGACAGACAGACAGACAGACAGACAGACAGACAGATTGAGTTTGGTGTAACCTGAGAGGGACTTTTCATGCAGATGACTCTAAAATTAAAAGAAAACACACACATTATTTTTTAATTTGATTATATATTTGAATATGTCATTAAGAAGAGCTTCAATGTGGTCTTAAAATATTTAAGTTAAAGACGTAAGAGATGACAGCAAATTGAATTTGGTTTAGGGAAACGAAGGCTTACAGAGGTGTTGAGACTGAAAAGGTACATGGTTCGTGTTACAGAGATATGAAGCAATAAGAATGTGTGAAAGCAATGCCCTCTAGATCCCCTCTTTTCACAGCCCTATTATCCAATTGAAAACTGATCTTCAGCTAACTCCCATTGTGTGAGCCTCTCTCAGAGAATAAATGCACCAAAATTGATCTCAGGTCTCTGAAGTGAGCCTGCAGAGCTAAAGTTTACACATGGGACCATTTTATTCACTTCTGGTGGCAATTTACAAACATGCAAAACTGCAAGCTCCCCATTGCAACCTGCAAGCCAAATGCACGAGTTCCACCTGTCTCATAACCTTGTTGAAGTACAATTTTCCTTCCAACAGAGGGAAAAAAATGAAGCTGTGACAGTATCAAACACTGTGTGTTAACAATTCAGCTCAGTACAGTGGGAATGTCATGCAGAAAGAGCAGCCAGTCGGAGGATGTGCTAATGTAATGTGACTTCTGCTGTCAGCAGTTCAGCTCTTCACTCTCTTCCTGTAATTTTCAGCCATCTCAACTGCACTGATAACATTTCAAAAGCTTGCTCACTATCACTCACAGGGGCTCTCAACTGTTTGTGCTGATTCAGGTGTTTTATATTGCAAATATGGGTGCAAAAATGCTTTTCAAGAGCTCACTGTGCTTTCCTTTGTTCATCTTAAAAACGAACTGGGACTTCATCATCTCTTTTTTTTTTAACCATAATTTGGTAACAATTGTGTTTCTTCATTTTATTGGATCTAGAGGATTAAACAGATAAGATGATCGGGTCATGACCTTTATAAATTCATTCATAGATCACTTAATACATCCTTGTAATAAATAGCAGCCTAAAACAATAATTTTATACCGATCAGGATATTTTGTTTCTCTCATAACAATCTTAAAACTTCTATTGTTATGCACTAGAAAGGTTAAGACAGCAATATGTAACAAAGAAAACACTGGTATACCACAAGGATCTGTTGTAAGACCACTAAATTGGTGATTTTGAAATAGTTTCATTCTTCTCCAGTTTTACACAAAGCAATAAAAAAATACAGGGATACTGTACGATAATGTAAAGCAGGCTCAGGAGGAATTATCACAAATTCTTCAAAAAGTGCTCCAAGGCATTTTTGATGATGATGTGATACTGAACTTGGACAATGTATATTAAAAACTGAACTACATTATGTATTATTTCATAACAGTTTCAAACTGCAATTAGCTATAAATGACTAATGACAATAAACTTCAATATGTTCTAATGTTAATGGTACATGACAATCTGACCCTATTCATAATTTTAAGGACTTCAATAAAAATAATAGTTCAATGTATTGTTTTTGAATAAAATATTCGTAGTAAACTTAACAAAGGAGTGAAAACATTTACTGTCAGCCTTTCCTTGATGAATAAAGATATTGTTTTATAAATAAAGAGTAGTAACGTGGTGATGTGTTGTGGTCTCTGAAGAAGTCAATTTGGCGCAAGCCGCAACCCTTTTTGTTGATGGAGTTTCTGGCTGTAACTTTTTAACAACGAAACAAATCATAACCTCAACCATGTCTTTTGACCACCCCACCGACTACTAGGACTACCAATCATCTCGTTCCTGAATGGAGATAATGTAAGTAAGGTGTTCCTTTTATGTAATTGGGATCATTTTGTGCAAAACACTTGAAATGTATTCTTTGCAACTTTGTTTGAATTCTAAATGTACTTAGAGCTGTAGGGTAAGTAGGCATCCATCAGTTGTAGTGTTGACCATACCTCAGAGTTTGATTTCAAACAAACCTATAGAAACAGAAGCAATGTGCTGTGAAGTTTCTCCGGTGGGTTAATAGCTTTCACAATCCAATTATGTGTTTTTTTTAAAGAGGCCAACTTCTTTTGTTATCAACCATTGGAAAAGAATAACTTATATTACAAAAAGGGGGCTCAGGCCATGACCAAAATATAAATTCTTCCAATAGGTGATACATTTCCAAAAGCCAAATCACAGATTATCTCATTTATGTGAAAGAAGTTGTGAAAATAAACACGCTGTTACAGTGCAAAAAGAAAAATAACTTAATGTGTGCGCTTACCAGGGGAGGGACTACACTTGTAACGTGGATCTTTTATCCTAATAATCCCACACAACGTCATTTTACAGGTCCCCGAAAAGAACGTACAAATTGCCTCTAATAGGCTTCAAATCAAGCTCTAATTAAAACTGCATTAACCTTAATGAAACAGAAAAATTGAGACCCCAATTTATCGGAGTTGTGTTTATACAAGGGCTGGTTTCAATAATACATGACGCAACCGGCTGTGTGGGATGAGCATGTCTTAATGCAAACCTCCTGTTAGTGTTTAAGTGTGTGTGTGTGTGTGTGTGTGTGTGTGTGTGTGTGTGTGTGTGTGTGTGTGTGTGTGTGTGTGTGTGTGTGTGTGTGTGTGTGTGTGTGTGCATATCTGTCTGCAAAGTGTGTGTATTTTTTGGCCTCAGTCTTTACAGGCCTTGGATAGAGGTGAAACATAGCAACATTCAGGTGTCTTTTGTGAAGGAGACAGTGCCGCATGGTGCCAATCAGCGTCACAGGTGTTTATAATTGTCTGTCTAATTGCTTCATTACTGGTAAGGGGGCCTGAGCCCAGTGTGCGCTGCTACAACATCTGGATTTTTGGAAGCCCTCTCCAAGCTCAAATGAGAGCCCTCTCCTGAGTTATAACATGTATCTGCTTGTTGCCGTGATTTCCCTGGAGCACGTCGTTTATTTGTACGGCGATTCTGACTCAAACACCTTCAATTGAAATTCCCATGGCTGATGGGGGTGGACCCCTTATGGAAATTTTTGTTGAAGAGATCTCAGGTTTTTTTCTGTTAACTGTGAATAAGTATGAAAAGAATAAAATAAAAAAAATAAAAAATAAAAATAGTGGATGCAATTGGTGTCTGTGTAGTCTTGTGCTTCATTGAGGTACAGGGTGGTTTTTCCTCTCTCAGTAAGTTTTTTGCTTGGTTAGAAAAGACCCATGAGATTTCCCTCAAGAGACCTGCTGTCCTAATGAATCAAGCCTCTCCAATGGGGTAAAGACCTCAGGGGGGAAAACTGTGACTCTTTATTACTGAGGCTTCAACAAACCTGCCAAACTCACCAGAGTTACTCTTGCCGGATAACTGATTGAATTTAAAAATGAGTTTAAAAATATCTTAATTGAAAGACTTTAAATGTGTTTCACAAACTATTTGTCATATGACTGCGATATTTCTTCTTGAAAGAAAAAGGCCGGAGATTAAACCAAAGTAATCTGTGCTAATAAAGCGTTTGCATGCGGTACCTAAAGTTCTCATCAGCTGTTATGGATCTATGCTCATGTCAAGCCTGGGCCTGTGTGTGCCAATTAATTCCCAGCCATATGGATTTCAACTGTGGCTTTTGGCAGATGTTTGTTCAACCCAACGCTCAATTGGATCCATGAGGGACTTTTTTGTCACCTTGTGGGAGTTTTGGAAATTTCTGTCAGATTTAGATTAGCAGTCTTCATCAGGTGGATTGGTGTTTTCCCACAGGTAAAATTATGTCTCAAAGTGGCTGTTATTTATAAATGAATATGATCTCAGTCGCCTGTAGAGCCAGCATATACTCATGGAAGTCATCCCCATGGTTTTCCTATAATTTGTGCTTAAATAAATTAAACATATTAATATGCAGTTATTACATTTTTCCATTGAAAACATAAAGTTTGATCAGTTATAAAAACCTTGAGTTACACAGTTACTTTCTCCCCTTCTGTCAGATGTAGATGGGCATGTCTTGGCTTGATTCGCCCCGACAACAGAGCTACAGGCTGCTGTCTTTAATCAGGCGTGCTGAGGTCCTCTGAGAGCTTGATGATGTTTCATGTAATGTCAGCACTCTAAACATAATATGCTGGCCTTGATTTGTATCATGCGTAAGGCATTTACAACACTGACTGATGTTTGGTGATTACACATGGAAAACCAGCTATTATAACATATTGTATATGGATGTGACATGATGGCCATTAATGAGCATGCATATGAATGTCTGTCAAACACCAGTATAATGATTCTCCAAGAAATTAAAACAATGCTTTAGTTTTCCATGAGCGACTGTTCCTTCTCCTTTATAAACTGTGCACAACATTTCCCTGCCATTGTTTGCACAAAATTGACTCAACAGTGGTTATTTCAAACACAAGTGGTAAAATATTTCACGTTCTTTGCAGCTTATGTGCAATAGAGTTGGCAGAAGCACAATGGCTATGGGTAGTGATTTATTTTCTTAAAGTAATTAAATGCCTACTTGATCATTTTTTCTGGGAAAATGTGAGAATGTGGCAAACAAATTAAAAGAGCACTCCATGACTAAACCTATCCTTAGGATTGGTAGAAACATCACAAGCTAAACAAGAGCCAAACCTTCTTAATCTATGCAGCTACATTTGGGACTTTCTGAGGAAACAATTCAGAAACATGCATTCTATTTCAGTCTCCGCCTGATTAATAATTTCAATTTATGTAACCCCACTTACTCCCACAGTTTAATTAATGATGCTTGTTATCAGCTGTGTTTAAGAGGTAATGGACAATGCTGAATTTTAAGTGTTTACAGTGCTGGAGAAAAATCCTGCTTTACCCCTTTGTAATGGACTGCCAGCAAACAAGAGATTAACAGTGTTTGTCACTCTTCCTGCAGCTGTGTTATAATGCAAAGCAAAAAGGGGAGGGGGAGAAGGGCATTAAGCACATAACTTTCAAATGGTGACTTGAAATAGCTACCACGGTCAGAAGAACTGGCATGCCCCTCAACCACCTAATCCATACCATAATTCCTGATCTAATTAGAGAAAGGCTCAGTGCTAGGCCTGCCATAAAAGAATAAAGAACACAGACAGACTGTGTGCCCAGTGAAAGCAGGAAATAAGAAGTCAGTGAAGAAGAAAAAAGAAAAACAACCGCACAGTGGTAAACAGGTAGGCATGAATGAATTTAAATGCGTCATGTAATGATCTCATCCAACTACTGAAAAAATGCATTTATTAGTGTGAATGTTTTGAATGTAAGTTAATGCTTACTCTACAGATGAGATTATTGGTTTGGCTGTTAGTCCATGAATGGAAAAACATTGTACTTAAATCGTTTATTGTACTGATCTTTCCAAGAGTGATGAAAACAATGATTCTAAAATAAATTGCAATAAATAACAGCTCCTTACAACCCAACTACAACAGGAAAGGCATCAAGAGCAGCGCCACACAATTATACCAATTATTTTAATTTAAAGAAGCTTCAAGAGAAGGTCAATGGTTATCATGACCAGAATATAGTTAAATGATGATTCAAGTCTAAAAATAATGCTTGAACATTATGTTGGTATTTTCCTTGGATGATGAGAAATACTGAGTCTGGGGATGTGTTATAGACAGTAAAGGTGCAATTCTTAAGTGTTTATGTATTAAATAGGCAGAAACAAATCGAACTAATCATTTATGTAGTTATAATACTGTACGCAAGGACGTGCCGGGACAGAGAGAAAAACATTAATTCAAATGTTACTTAAACACTAAAAAAGCCCAAACAGGCAAAACAATTAATCGTATTATATTTGTTGTGTCAAGACGTCACAGAGTGCTGTTTGGTTCTGCCTCATCATCTGCAACCTGTCTCGTAGCCACAGAGATCCATGGAGCCTTCATCGTAGAAAACATCACAGGAGGCAAGATATGAAGCAAAAAGAGCGATGCCAAAGTGGCACAGTAAGCAAATGACATCATGTAATACTTTGTCACAATCAGCGCATCAATGAAAGAACTGCAAACAGCGTGCTCAGAAAACGTAATGAACCAGTTTTACTGTGTGCAGAGCGATTTCCTCTGGTCCCGTACATTGTTCATTTAATTCTACAATTGACTCAGCAGATGCTTTTATTCAAGGCGACATACATCAGAGAGTAAGAAAGGAAACAACGTTAAGTAAGGGAAACAAACCATTCTTAACCGTTCTAATCAGCATCAAAACCATCCTAATTAAACATATAGTCTGCTTCTTTTCCCATCTAATCATTTTAGACTTCATATAGAAAATTTACAAGGTAAATAAAATGTAAATGTAAAATTTGTCTTTTTGCATTCACACATGCAGCTCCTTCCGTAAATGTCAGAAAGCTTTCAGGAGTTTGTGTAAGTGTGAAGCGCAATATTGTATTCTTTGTTTGTGTGTTTGTTTTTGTTCCATGCATGCCCTACGATGGGTTTTGGCAAGTAACCATGAATACAAAACCCAACAAGGTCTCTTTAAATCGATCCCTATTTAGTGTGCTGACCTACAAAACAGTGGCAAATCATGTAGTTTAAACTAACCATAAAGTGAAAGGACAAGCAGCAACCTGCGGTCTTGAAAAATGAAGCCAATGTGAAAAAACCCACAGTCAGTTGGAGACAGCGTTTTCAGCATGGCCGCCAAGATCCATGGGCTTACAACAATGCTTTGAATACAGTCTATGATGGTAACACGACTTTGTTGTTTTGTACAGCTTTATTATTTTGTGGGACGAGCGGACAATGAAAGCAGTGAAAGCCTAAAAAAAATAACACAGTAGTATTTGCACATAACTGAAATGGAAAAGGCAGAGTTAAACATACATGTTAAAACAATGTTTAACACAGTCTCAATTGTGTTTAAGTAGCATGCCAATTTAGAGTTTAGTAATTAAGAATATATGCCCATACAAAAGGCATTTAACAGTTCAAATTTGTTTATTTGTGACTTTGCTATTAAAAAACATATTCCTGCAGTAATTCTGGATGCCCTGAGGTGTTCTATAAATGATTACTCTTTCAGCAATACTTCAAAATAAAAGCAAAAATGTTGCAAAGAAAATGTAATGCATGTCCTCAATCTTTGTTTGTGATGCTGAAATCTAACGTTTTCATTTTCATCTGGACAAGATGAAGTCATTTACTCAGTCGGGCCCTGTTTGGCTTCAAAGTGTCTGTTTGAGGTCTCTGACTGGACACTTGCTGCAGGTGCAGTGTTGGAAACACTGATGCAACACCAGAAATGGTTGGAATTGGGTGTATAAGGATGGATTGGGGGGGGGGGGGGGGGGGGGGGGGGTAGAGGGCAGTAGTGTGAAGTGAAGTCACCTCATGTGTCTGCCTGGTGAGACATGCAGCCTAAATTCAAATTTCCCAACATTTCTAGACCTTTCAAAACCAAACTGCATAAAACCAAGTAGGGAGATAAGATACCTCCTCTGGGTACTCAGGTGAAAGCAATAAAAATCACACTGCTGCCTCTGCAGATACAGTAGAGCTACAATAAGTTAGCTGAGGATTACACTGTTAAATAGCCAGAGGCTCTGCTTGTATTATCAGCCTGGATAAATGCACAGTTGGATACTACACAACCGTGCTTTGCTGGTATTGTAGTCTATATTCTAAATTACATCATGGGGATGTCAATAAACTCCCTTGTGAAGTATCTTTGTGGGTTAAGAAATGAAATACACTGATCCATGTGTAAGATAGATATGCTTACCAAGGTCAAGGAGGCTTCCCAGTGTAATTACAAGACTACAAAACACAAAGGGCATTGTTATTGGACAAGTTTAATGCTGCACATTACCAGAGCAACACAGCTGTTTCTATCAGTGAACACTAGCTTGGGAAGACATAGGGCGGGCATCAATTTAGCCTACTTATCTAAAGTCTCTAATTACTTGGTTTATTTGATAAACAGAACAAGGAGAATCCTTAAATGATTCTGAAAGATCCAAAGGGGATTAATTTCTTACTCCTTGAAAAAACAAATCACTGGTAGAATCCCTTATTTCACTCCTTAATCAGGCATTAATTAGGAGCAATAGGGGCACCAGTTACGACTGGCATTTGGTGAGATTGCAGGAGCGAATAGGGCTCGTATTAGCCTCTCTAGAGAAGGAGGCAAGCACATCGGGCTAAGACAAAGACGACACAATCAGACAGAACAGCAGGAAGTGTGCTGGGAGAATACAGATCTGAGCTTCTCCAGACCCATTCTGACACAAAGCACATTTTTTTTCATTTAGACTGGATACTTGTCTAACTGGCTCAACCTCATCTGACAAATAAATATACAACTGAGTTATTTCAATATGTGTTATTAAGACAGGGCTTAGATATGTATCCATACTGCTATGAATCTATATGTTATGCCCTCTCTAACCCTAAAGAAACACATTTGCTCAAGCACGGACAAAGGGTCTGATCTTCAATCCGTAAACTGCATAATCCCTGAAGGCCGGTTAAGAAACTGTTATTTTATCGATGACATACTAAGGTAGGGGTAAACAATGTTGTAATTTAAGCTCATCACTCTTCATAGGAAAAGAGCCCAAAGAGAACGTAATGGTAGTATTTTGGTTCTCACAAAAATACAAGACAAAGAGACCAGTGATGTAACAGGGAAAAAAAACATTATAATTAGTACAGTTAAAAAAAACAACAGATAAAAGTATTCAGAACTTGTAAAACATTCAGATGTCAGTGAAGTGATAAAGAGCCGCACATGAACCTGTGAATAAAGTTCGAGTGAGCGATGATCAGGGATGGTTTGAACTCTGTGAGATTTAGAAGCTGAGGAAAAGCAAGTGCATGACACAGGGCTAAACTTATTGGCTATGGTAACATCCATTTAATTAATCAATGAATGTCCAATAACATTTTGTTTTTGTAATTCTAATGACGACCCATTGAAGAAAAGAAAACAAAAGCAAGTGGAAGAAAATAAAAATGTATTAGCTTTTAATGTATGTGTTGATTTAGAAACAGAATCAGGTTTATTTTCTGTTTCTTTCCATTCAGGCTTGCAAGGAATTTAAATTGGTGTTTTGGTGCAAAACCAATAACCACAAAGTATAATTTAAAAAGTAGAAAGCTACACAGCAGAACTGCTACTGTCAATAAACAATGTGGTACAAAACGTCTATGATATGCGTCATGGAAGAGTCACACAGATATGGGCTAGAATGGGCAAATAATAATGAGTGCATAAATATTACAGATTATTATTACTATTATAGAGACAGTGTGCAATGTAAAGAAACAACTCTTAAGTCACCTGTCCGTTCACACATTAGATCTGATTCACAGGCTGATGTAATGTTGAGTGACTTTCCAGCTGGATGCTTATTATTATGCTTTGTATCAATGGCTGAGAAATCATATTTGAAAAGCACTGGACAACAAAAATAACCTGAACCAAAGTACTACTAAAATGTCTTTTAAGTCTTTACAAAAATAGTTTTAAGTTGAGTACTTCTGAGGAGTCCAACACGGTGAATAAAATAGCCTGTAAAATGTGTTTTGAAAGCGTCATGCTCTTAGTCTGTTTTCTTATTTTGTGTGCCTGAATAAAGAGGTAGCTTCTCAAGCAATCTCGGCCTTGTTTGTTTAAGGTAATTACTACTTGTCCTCCCATCCTGCCAGCCCAGATGATGCATGAAAATTACCATTCGCCTACTTCAATCAAAGCTGGAAAAAGAAAAGGAAGAAAGGGGGGAACAGAGGCAAGCAGATGGGAGGGGGAGCCAATGAGACACACTGAGCTCCCTCCCTGCATGACAAGAAAGGGCACTGTCTCTGATTAATTAGCTGGAGTTGGTAATCAGTTTAATAAGACTGAAGTTGATGGTGAGAGGTCCCCTTTGGCAGAGCCACGCTAAGCTTAGCACTCTGTTCAGGGCCCTCGCTTCCTTCTACCAAGTAAACACGCAGTGTCTATTTACATAAACAGTTGTTTCTTTTTGGTGGGGGGCTATTTTTTCTTCCAAACCGCCTGAAAGCCTAAAAACACTGCTTAAGTCACTCCCTACAATGGCGGAGGGATTGCAGACAAATTCATGAATTTTTCAACATATGAGAACTAATTAAATTGAGGTCTTTTTGAAATGAATATAGTGTGAGGTACTCACCAGCCCTACGCACACAAAGAGCATATAATTCAGCGATTGAATTCTGGCTTGATAGTATTCAGCCTTTTACCATGAGCTATACAGATGGCTAGCGTCCTTTTCTTTTCTAATGGCATATCTCATTATTGCAGCTATAATTATTCGGTGAACAAGTGATGATGGGGCACAAAACCATATGCTGCAGAAAATGTTGTACCTGTGTGTTGTAGAAGATGATACTAACGGTAAGATTCTGTTTTGGGGAGATAATATAAAACTGCCCCAAATCAGATTTTGTTGTTCAGTTATTTCCAACTTTATATATCGCCACAGCATATTCTTTCAAATGTAGTCGTAATGAGTATTTAAAGTGACGATCAGTCATACTGTCACTATATGTTTCATACTGTTAACCTGTCTTAAAACATGTATATCTTTACATTACACACTGTGAAAACACAATATCCACAATACATTTACTGTGTAGAATGCAAGGAAGAAAGCCACAGATGGAAAGGACCCTCCTGCTGGTAAAAGCTGGAAATACAGCTTTTACCAGCTTTTACCAGCTTTTACCTTCCTAACAAAACCGAGGAAGTAGCACGGAAACAGATAAGCCTGTGCTGACATCGCAAAACAATTTCCGCTGCTGCCAATAAAAGCTCAGCCTGAGCAGTGACCAATCTGTTCAGGTGTGACAGGTGATAGGTCTGGAGCCTTTCTAATAGTACTCTATCTAATAATTGACACACTTTTCCTCAGTTGTTCTTTGAAACTGTAATATGTATTTAACTAAACATCATCCAAATGTGTAATAATAGTTCAAGCGTGACTCATTTTAAACAATAATGGAGCTACCGGGCACCATGGAGTAATACATACCGGGGTCTAAAAAGTCCCTCTTTATTTGCCTGTACCATGCGCTTTAAATGTGTTTTTTAAAAGAAGTCTTGTGTATTGTTAAGCATTTCCCAGTGAATTTCTGTCAATGTTGGGATAGACAATGTTCATCCATCTTATAAAGAATGGTTCGATGAAGGTCATTGTGTTGATCCACTCCACACATCTAAACTACTTTCATAAGTGTCAAGTGACTGCATGGAGAGTTTCAAATCTGCTCCAACACTGATGGCTTACTGGCAGAGCTGGTAATTCTTCAGCAGGAAGGTCGGGGGTTCAATCCAGTTCCTGCAGCCACATTACGAAGTGTCAATGGAGCACGACACTGAACCCCAAATTATTCCTGCTGCTACATGAGCAGCATGCGAATAATAGAAGGATACTTAACGTAGCATTGGGGTTTAAATGAGTATAAAATGACATGTAGTGTGAAAGCAGTCTATTAACAATCACAACTTATTTTCAAATCCAAAGTCTATTTTCTTTCATTTTAACCTCTCAGGAGTTATTAATTCTGACCTTGCAATTTCATATGTACATGCCCCCCCATGTAAAAACCTTTATCATTTTACTTTCTTCATTGTTCCCCCTGTTAGTTAAATCAAATAAGTCATAGCTTAAACAGTCTTGGAAAAAAGAAAGAAGTTGTTGCAGCCATGGCTGAGCAGTTTCTATCTAAAGTAAACTCTAAGGACCCAGTCTAAGATAGTAGAGCGCCACATCACCCCATGGCGTTAATGATCGTCCGCTGTTACAACACACAGACAGTCAAGTAGCAGATAGAGCACCGAAATAATTTAAGCAGTGCTAAGTGGTCCATTGTCATTCAAATGATAAATTATCCTTGGCAGAGGTTTCAGAGTCACTTTTACAAAGTGTTGCTATTGTTTATGTTGAGACAAGGTTTTAAGGAATGGGAAAACAGGGAATTACTTGGGAGAGTTTGTAGTTTCTTGGGGTTTGGTCACAAATTGGTTCCTTGTTCATCTGGCCTGTGCTGAATGTTCGACATTCAACCAACGGCACGACATTAGTGCTTACAAAAGCATGTACTGCTCAGAGAGACAACCAGTGCTTGAATGAAGAGTCAACATGAAACTCATTGTCAGGCTACGAGTTGATGGAAAGTAATCTCAGGTAGTGTTTTTTGACTCTTGATGAACCAGAACACGAGGCGTCACAGACCTGCTGTAAGTTGTTGGATCAGTGATGGGGTTTATTCTATTTGAGATCTAAAATGATGACAATAAAAAAAACACACGTACAGTACGGACATCACAGGAACTTTTTTGATTGTTATAGGGCAACAACATAGGAAGAAACTCAAATCGTTTTTAATGTAAAGAAACGTTGACAATAAAGTAATCAGTCGTGCAAAGTACAGCTTATCAGCATTCAGTGATGATAGCAAGAAAACAGGTTTGACTTTTGAATATAAATATAAAATAAGAAATAAACTTTAAAAATGGTCATTTATGTGATATTCAGATCCTATTTTTGTGGGACTGTTTGAGTGTTACAAACACAAGTGACCTTTCCTTCACAGGGTTAATTGAATGTACCTCTGTCTTGTTACACTGTTACTAGAACTACCAGAATTAACTGATCAATAATAGTCTAGAGCATTTTTTTCTCCTTCTAATCAGGCCAGTGTTTTTTTAAACTTGTCCTACAGTCTGTTCTTCATAGGAACTCTGCAATAAATGACCACACAAGCCAGACTTACTGAGGCTTTTCCTGAGACAAATCAAGGTAATGTTAATTACACCATTAAAAGCATTTGCTCAGTGTAAATCCCCTCTGGCTGCTTTAGATCACGCTGTGTCCATTCTTCAGATAGAATGGGATTTCATGTCTGTGTTTGTGTGGAAATAAAACCAGGTCAGTGTAATTTATACAGTGAAGGTGCAATCGTTTACAAAAGGGCTGCTCTTAAATGAATGTACATTTTACTCTCACTGCAGGTACTTGGCAAAACTTAAAAGCGTCATTGCCTCTGTCTGTAGTGTTAAATGGTACCATAAAGAAAAATAAAATATGAATTAACTTGGTTAATAATTAATTCCGATTCAAATACACCACGTGGTTTGTAGAATGAAGATGAAGTCATAATTAGTGCTTGCTCAGCATATTTGTTCTTAGAAATGTTTTCATTTCATGATAGCAAAAGAAGAAATTAATTGGAAGATCGTTCATTATATTTTTTTCTATTAGTTACACTAAATGATAAAATAGATGCTTTCCAAGCAGTTTCAAACTAAGAAAGAATTCATAATAAGTATAAGTAACCCTCACACTATGGGTTTTAATTATGGAGGCAGCACATTAAAAATGTCTTTATCACATTGGATGGTTAATGTAAGCTTGGCCTAATTCTTCTAATGCAGTTTAAGAAAACTGTGTAAAGCAGGTTGTTCCTTGCTGCTTGGAAACAATAAACTTTGCATTTCATCTGTCAAAAGTATATTATATTCATGACTTCTTATGCAGCTTTGCTTTTCATGCAAATATCCAGTTGCTAATCAGGTGTCACACAAGTTTCCTGGCACACCATTCAGAAACAGTAGTGGGTGTGGACATGGTGCTTCAGTTATTGGTTTGAGTGGTAAAGTGTTCCCACAGCGGCCACATTGTAAACACAGCTCATCCAAACACTGTCAAACTAATTTCCTCACACCACGGAGGTTCATTTTGACTAACAGATGAATCAATTCTTTCTCTAATTATCAATTGTGACACCCATAATCACTGGAAGACTGAAGCGCTGAATAAATGGCATGTCTTTTGTGTTATAATTCTGTGCATCTTGACAAACATGACCCATTAAACATCCCCGTGGCCTTTTTCAAGAGCGATGATTACACTAATTAAAACTGCAAAACATCTGAGGGCTACAGACTGCCAGAATTAAACAGGTCATTAAATCAGCCAAGGAATATATCAGCATCCACACTGCCTGTCACTCCCACATGGTTACTTTGAGTAAAATGCAAAACATATACCTCATGCAGAAATGTGATCATAATTGACACATTACATGCTTTTCTATGTGGGTCTTGAGCTAAATACATAATAACCTTATATATGACTCATTAACAAAGCAGAAAACACGAGGTTCAGTTTGTTCATAAAAATGTGATTACTGAGTTGCATTTGCTTCTATCCTGTATTTGTTTGTTTTAAAGGTCCAAAGGTTAAAAAATGTGCTTCTGAAATATTTTCTTTTCTTTCAATGACTATGTTTACATGCACACCATATTCCTTTATTAATTGGAAAAACGACAATATTCTAATTGCGTAGGAGTCATGTAAACCTTATTCCAATTGAGCTCATTTTCCGATAATTAAAAACCTGAATAATACCCCGGTCTGTATCGACCTGAATATTGGGTCATGTAAACGCGTTAGTTGAAATATGCTCCTGAATAGGCTACTTTAAGGATTTGTTTACGCCCCTAAACAACGTCTCACCATAAAACTATTACTACTACTGCTATGGTTTATTCGGAATATGCTGATTAACATGTAAACGGGAATATAAGCTAAGATATAACTTTATTGATGGGGAAATTCAGGGTTCTGGATATTCCAGTAGCTCCGCACTCTGTGGAGCATGTAAACACCTTTTTTGGAATATAGCTTTAACCAAAATATGGAAAGGGTGTGCATGTAAACGTATAGTCATGGTGTTTTACTCTGTGGTATTGGTGCCTGTCATTTTGATCATTTGTTTTACCTTTTTTTTTGTTTATCAACCAATATGGCTACCATGCAGTGACAAAGACTTATACCTTTACTGAGCCCTTGAAAAGGCATAACATTTAAAATGCTTAACAATATTGAAACCTTTTTTTGTTAAAGAGAAAATTCAGTCACTGCAGAAAAGCAAGTTGTAAAGAAGTCCACACAATTGCTAAATGTTGTGATAAAGTTTAAAAACAAACAAAGCAAGTCTGCACTTTGTGTGAGTTGGAAGGTGTTAATGAACGTTGCCTCCTTTATCAGCAGCATCTCCGAGATTTCTCCTTCGAGTTAATCCCCTTCTTGCGGGTGATAGCAGCAAGTGATAGCGCTGATGTCTTGTTAGCAGCAACATATGTTCCCTTTCACCCAACAGCAGCTTTCCAACCATTTAATGGGATTGTTGTTGTTTTTTTTCCTTTACCCCTTCTCCGCACAACACGCTCTTCCTAGAAGTGGTTCGACATGTGCCCAAGGAATTTGTCTCCGCTTTTCACAACAAATCAGCCTAGGTCAGGGGCTAAGATTGGCCTCCAGTAATAGACTATTGAAAACAGCTCCTTAACATAACGAGAGGGGCAAGTGGATTTTCCAGCTTAAAAGCAGAATTTTCTCTGCTCAAGGCATTATCCAGTGTTCCAGGAGATTAATAAAGTGAGATGGCATTGATACCTTGCAGTGCCGCTCCTCGATCATCGCTGGTCATGTTCACTGACAGCTGTAAAATGGCTATGTGGTTTTTACATACAACACTTATGCCAAGCTGTTTTTCACCTTGTGTTTTAATGTCACTGCACTTACTCTATTGCAATTATATGATTGTAATCCCACTTTCTTGAAAAGTTCTTATTCCTCGGCATTTCAGGATCCTTTTTAACATATGCCAAATTTCCACCTGCATTAAGCAACTGGTCAGTAAATAAAACCGACTGTTAAACTACGTATAACACATTTCTCAAGAGGTCTTTTGAAGGCCCTAAAAGCAGTCATTTTTGTCCTGCTCTGATGTTTCCTCCTCCTCTGTCAAAGCCATCATCAAAGTGAAACAATCCAATGTTTTACTTTGATGTACTTAACACACTCGTGTCTTATTACAGAGACAATTAATGGTTTAATTAGTACCAATTCTCACTAACTGAGAACATCTCAGACGCAGTCATGTGCTCACTTAAATGTACAATCATCCAAAAGCTTGGTCTTTTTTTAACACTCGTATAGTTTCTCCAGCTCAGGTGTTTAATTTGCCCCAACTTTTATTTCTATTGTTTAGTTATTTCTACTTCATACAGATTCAGCCTACACAGCAAAGCTATTTGAATACTGCTCCTCATCAAGGGAAAAGTGCCCCAATATGTGTAATGCAAACAACCTGGGTGGATTAATTTTATTTCTCATTACCTTGAAGCAAAGCAATCATTTGTATGGTTGATAAAAATGTATAAGCAAGCATTATGAATAAAAGTCATTATCAGTCTTGTGCTTTTTTGCATGCTGTTTGCAATTAACACTTTCTGCTACATGCGTTTCAGAGGCTCGAGTCCCTGCAGAGGCATGTGCTGCAGATCAAAAAAGATCAAAGTAACAGTGAGAGGATTCGACGGTTTAAGACAAGTTTACAGATATAGATGAGCGCTCGTCACACAAAGAGCGGCAATTGTAGGCCTTGAGAAACAGCGCGTGCCTCTTGTTCGGGCTGAGATACAATAGCATGTCTCCCAGCATGGGTGAGGGCCAACAGCAAAGCTCCCATTTCATGTCTCACCCCCTCCCCAACATCATTTACTCAACTTCCAGTTTACAACTGCTCACAGCTGTTTACAACAGCCAAATTTCATTTTCTACTCCCAAATCCTATCACACATTATCCTGTACATTGCATTAGGGCCCTAATCTTTCCTTTCTCTTCCTTGGAAGAAGAAAAGAGCGCCTTCATGATTAACCCACTTTACAGCAATAAATAAACAAATCATCCAGTAATGTTCACCAGATTTAATTTGATGGGGGGAAAAAAGGCTAGAACGCTGAAATCAGTGAAATGTGATGAAAAATTACTCAATACAGACACCAATAGGCAACATAGGACTTATTGGAATGCTCTCCGATCCCCCCCCCCCCCGGTCTGTCCGCACTCTTTGGATTGTTTTTCTTTCCACAGCCAACTGTATGACTTTTTAACCCTCACACTTTGTTGTTGTATTTATTTTTTAATATACAAATAAAAAAGTGTTCAGTCCACCATAAAAAAACAACAACAAAAAAAAAACCACTGCTTTCAGCAAATTAACTTAACACACTTCCCCACAACCGCCCGCATACACACAAAAACACAGTCCTTCTTTTCTTCGCAGATATTCACATAAAGCCCATGTTGCTTTTGGTTTCCCAACGTTTCTTTGCCTCGAACCTGCAACACAGAAAAACATTACTCAACATTTCATTAATACATGGACAAAATCACCTTTCATCTACCAGGCTGCCAGGATAAGTCATTTTAAAGGACAACACATTGTTTCAGATTCACAATATCACTGTCATTTGAAGACCATTTAATGGCTCTAATTTAATGATATTAAAGGCCAACAAAGCAAGTACACCCCTTTGAAAGAGCAATGAGCTTTAAGTATTAAACATTCAAAGAATGGAATAGAAATGGAATAAAAAGGTACATCGAGAACTATTTTGTCAGTAGCTATTTGTAAATGCACCATTGAAAGTTGGCCTCTCCTCCCCCGCTTAATGAGTGAGAGGGTGGGCATTGGGGGATAAGAAGGAGGAAGAGGGAGCAGCAAAGCAAGAACAAAGCAGGGCATCAGAGAGGACATTATTAAATAAAAAGAAGAAAATCATTCATAGGTGCAGAGAACAGAGAATCCAGGAGCAGGAAAAAGAGAAAAGTGTAAAAGCATACATTCTTCTTTTCCTTTGGCTAAGGTGCTGAGAAACATGTTTCGGTGGCCCACTTTACTATAAAATGGAAAAGTCTGCTGTTGATTCTGCATTTTAACATTACAGGAAATCTCATGGTCACCAAAGACTTTAAAGGAAATGAACAAAAACACTTGAACAAGCACATACAGAAAGGATCCTGACAGACTGCTGCCGATATATCAACTCAAAGTCCACCTTATATCCACAGACTTCATTTGAAACCCATGTGTCACAAACATGAACGTGATATTTGCACGACATGAACACGAGGAGAGAAAGAGCCATCGTACCCCCAGGCGATTTCATTCTTCCTTTTCTGCGCCGCCCTCAACGCTTCCTCTTCCTGTTTGCGCCGCACAAAGTCTCGGCAATCAGCAGCTTGTGCGATCTTCACAGCCAACTATTGAGAAGCAGATAAGACGAAAAGATTATTCAAGGATGGAATCTGTCTGGTAAAAAAAAAAAAAAAAGTTTCTGATGTTTCAGTGGGAGCTTCTCTTTAGTATCTCTGCTCCCTCGTTATAAAACCTGTTCATGAGATGACCAACACGTCAATACAATCTGTGAATTCAGGGTGTTAATAGGATATAACATTCACTCCTCATTTTCAACAACCAACATATAACTAGAGAAACGTTCAGGTGAAGTAATACCACATAATAGAGTTATAAATATTATTGGTGTTTAACATATGAGTATTATTCAGCCTCTTTGTTTTATGGGGTTGAATGCCCCAAAGCATTGTTTTTTTTTTTATTCTCATATCTTGAGCCTTTAGTTTGAGTTGTTTCAAGTGGAAATGTTTTTGTTTTTTTTTAGCTCCTGGGTTTTAGTCTCTCTCACATTCTTCCTTTCGTTTGCCTTCTTTTTGTTGTTTAATTTACAAATGAAATAACTTAATGGGTAAACAATGTGAAGCAATGTTCAGCATTTTGCCATTTCTCCTAGAACTCAAGAACATTTTTTTTTTTTTTTACTCATCAGTGTAAAAAAAGGATTTTTCTGTTTGGAGTTCGAGGCTGTCTGCAGGCAGTCCCTGAAATCACAAGTGAAGAGAAAGACTGTGACTGCAAGAAGCAAACATTCAAATCCCAGGGAAAGACATTTGTATTATGGAGCAGAATAATCCCAATAACCCCAGTCACGCAGAGGCACAGGAAACAAAGAGAAAAATCCTGCCTCTTCTGTCACTCCTGAGATAGGTTTATTATTCAAGCAAAGGCAAGGTTTGATAAACAACTTGGAACAATTTCACCAAACCTTTGGGTAATTCTCTGTAATATTCACAGTACAATCAGGGGGGAACGGAAGTCTTAAGGTAATGAAGAAATGTGCCATTGCTGCACCACTTGAAAAAAAAAAAAAAAAAAAAAAAAGACCTGCTGGAAAAAAATGTTTCAATTATAATTAAGTGGGATAAACTTTATTAGAAAGACTGAAACTAAAATATCTCCTAATGCATGCTGGGATTAAGCAGGTCAGAGCGAGCAGGCAGGAAAAATTAAACTCTAAAGGCTTTTTATCACCATATTTCAGGAACCAAGGGTGTAAAATGTTCTAATTTGGGATACATTAAAAGCCATAAAGGTCTTTCAAAAAGATTAATGGTACTTTGCTTGGATTTAAGATAAGGGCTTCGGCTGGCTGCAAGTACTGGGCTCCGGCTGGGCCCTCAAGGCATTCATCTATACAGTCACTGGAAGATTTGTGAAAGTGTCTTCACAGCCTGAAGCGCACATACTATGACAGCTCTCCAGTTCGATGCCATTTTGGAGGTTTAAATTCCTCAAATTATGTTTTTTCTCCTCTTAAAGAGAGTAAGAACTGGGGATTGCTTTTACATTTGCAGTAGATTTGCAGACGGATAAAAACACTTTTGCGTCTTCTGTGCTTCTGGTTGGATTGGTGATGCTAATGCTTTTGAGAACCTGCTAAGCACAAATAGATTAAAAAGCAGATGTTTATTGATTTCTTTTTTTTGACTAACTCTAAGAGCAGCTCCAGCTCTGTTTGCAGACTCATTGGCTTATTCTTGGAGCACACGGAACTGCATAATGCTAAATAGTTTCATTTAGAGAATGACAGACAGATATCAAAAAAATGTCGACGCCAGGATTACGCACATTAAGCTGCTCTCCTGTTGGGTTGCAACGGTAAAAAAAAAAAAAAAAAAACATTCTGAAAGCAAAATTAAAATCCACTTTCTTGCACCTCATTTCCCCCTTAAAAAACCCCAACATAGCATTACTATATTCAAGGCATTAAAGGTCTTAATTTTCTCTCTGTCTTTATCAGTTTAGTCTACAGTCCCTGATTGTCTTTACTGGAGCTCAACATTAATGTCAACCAAGTTACCTAGGAGACAGAGCAGATCAAAGAGACAAAAAAACCCTCAAATGTCTGATTAATCAAGCCTGCAAACAGCTTATTTCTTTTAGCCTGCATGCAAGTATGAAAATGAGATTCCGAGAGCAGTACATTGTGCAGATTTGTTCATTCTTATCTGAACAAAGCCAGCGGCAGCTTATTTCATGGATCACTGGCACTGTCAGCGCTGTGGCGCTGAGCAGGTGACGGCTCCTCTTTCTGTGGCGAGAACAAAATTAGCAAAAAGTCGGCACAAATTAGCCTCTCATATTTTCAGTAATATGACATTATTTTTCATTTACTTTTTTGATCCACTTTTCAGGATTTTTTTCCCCCTCCCCCTGCGTGCATCTTAGTGCCAAATCCTTTCACATCAGAGGCTGGCGAAAAATAAGAATGCAAGTACAAAGCTGGAATAAAAGCAGAAGACTGGAAACCTCCTGCAGTCTTTGTTTACATGGCTCCGATAGGCCAATTCCCTCCACTCCAACACATTTTAACATACAATTAGTAGTCCATCACAACCATGTTTCTGTGCCTTGTGTCTCTCCCTTGTGTGGCCTGGGCACAGCCCAGTTAAAACATGGTTTATTCAGAGGATTAATACTCTGACCTTTGGCAGATTTGAGGCCACAAAAAAAATTTCCACAATGCTGGCACTGCAGCAGCAGCAGCTTAAGGCCACTAGGAAGGTTAGGTCAATAGACATGTTTTTTGTTAACTCATGGGTCGTCATGGAGATCTAAGTGATGACCAAAATATGGGATACCAATCCCAAAAAAAAACAAAAAAACAGCATTGCTGTTGCACAAGCCATACAGTACCTTAAGAAATATCTAAACAACAGCCTCACACTTTCCCTCTGTCTGCTGTCAATCACTTCTGAAGTGTTCAATAAACACTGCACTAGGAGGTCTTCATGAGCAGCGCAGGGTTTCTAAAAAAACAGAGCATTAAGTGAGAAAGTACAAAGAGACAATAGCTGAATGAAAGATGAGAAAAATACATCTCCATGTGGATAAAGTATAAAAGTTCCTATTAACAATAAGAAATAAATGATGGCTTTAAGGGAGAAATGGCCTTAAACCCATTCATAAATTTCCTATCCAGGAAGCCTCTTCCAATTAAAATGTGTGAGAGGTGGATTAACAAGGGCTATATGGCTTTGCCTCACTAAATCACCTCCCCGAGCTGCTCTGCTGCATTTGACGTGTAAACGATTAATGACCAGTCTAATTCCCTTATCACACTACCTTAATGCCTAAATAATGTGGCCTTAGTCAACTTTGGAAAGGAGGGCTGTATAAGAAAGGAATGAATATCAGATTAGGCAGCTCCCGTGTTATTTCACTGTAATTTTTTTGGAACTGAGGCGGAGGGGTAAGAAAATGTGTTTCCGGCATAAAGACTCAGTGTTGCAGTAGCACTGAAATGACAAAGTTTCCTTTGGTAAGCGGACTTAACATCGCACATATTAATTGATAGATATTGACTGATTTAATTGATAGAAGCATTGGGTCAGAAATGATTTCCTTTTCATAGATAAATGAAGACTGCAGGCTTATATTACTCTATGAAGTAAAAGTCCTGCTTGGCTATGTTACTGATTTTATAAAAGTATTATGTTAAAATAAATCGAAAGAATCAGAAGTGAACAATACTAAAATGCTATGATACTGTGGAATGTTGTTTCATGCAGGATGAATTAATGCAAGCTGAGTTTTAGGGGATAACAGGGCATTGTTTTATGGTAACAAAGGGGGTATTAAAAGACCAGAGTATGAAGGGTGTTAAGGTCTGCTGGGGGGGGGGGGGGTGTCAGGCACCAGTATTCCTTAGTATTACATTTGAGTGTGTTTGCTCTGTGCCAACAGGCACATGAAAATAACATGTTGTATTTGTGAATTTGTACTACAGAAGATGTCATGAGCTAAATCCAATCAACCTACGAACAGAATCCTTGATTAACAGATCTGCTAATGGAGACTTCGTTAGTCCAAATTGTTCAACTACAACAGCTGCAATTATATATTTAACAACAGCACTTAAAATGTGGAATTATTTCCATTCAAATGCAAAGTCCAACAATCAGAGTATTCACCCTGCATGTTACTACATCCCCACACTGTTTCTCTCACAAGATTATCAGTCTTTCATGGGGCAGTCTCAAGAGTGTTTTGTAATCTCGTCTCTACTTTGACTAACAATATTACATGCCCAGCAAAAAGACAGCCACTCCAGGGAAAGCACAGTAGAAAAGCTATGCCTCCATTTTTTTTCCTTCTAGTAATCTGATTCAAGAGAGACATGACATCTCATCTTTAGTGAGTAGACATAAAAAAATAAAATAATAAAAAAAAAAGAATTGATGAAAGTTTGCCTGCTTTGTGCACATTGCATTATCTTGGCCCTTCTGAGTACGGTAGGCTTATTAGCAAGCTTTGAAGTCACACTTACAATAATATGCCATCAACAGTTTTATAAGCTAATTAGAAAAAACAGTTTAATTAATGAGTGACTGGCAATAAAATAGCAATCATGAAAAAAGAAACCAAGGGTGCTAAGCTTCCACTACCACCAATTAAGGCCTAATTACAAACAAATTATATATGTGTTTTGCTGTGGGCTTTAATTTAAAAAAAAAAATGTCTTTAATTAAGAGAGAAAACACGCTAATTAATTAAACAGCACACAAATCTACATTGAAAAGTATGCTTTGTCTATGAAGTAATTAATGAAATACAATAATCCAAATGAGATTCTACGGCATTTGATAAAAGCTTAGTACCCATTTCAAAATCCATTTCAAAATTAATGGGTGGAAATCTAATGTGAGTCATCCAGAGATACAATAAAAGTTCATTCAGTGATAAATTGCTTATGCTGTAGGAAAAATGAACAAAGAGGAGAGTTTCCCTAAACTCTCTGAGAGGGGGCCCAGGGGGCTTTCAGGGGAGACAAAGTCAGCCTTCGACTCTTATGTGGGGTGGGGAAAGTCGCAATCAGATAAAGCCCACTTCCCACAAAGGCACTGCTCATTAATTTTTTGATTACAAACACGGGGCATGGCAGGGAGAAGTTGATGAGAAGAAAAAGGTGTTAAATAACATGAATATCATGAAACAGTCTTAGTTCAGCTCTTTGTTTTAACTAAGCCACCATGTCTTCTACCACAAAAATGCTTTGCCACCTTTGTTTCACAGTATTTAAGCATGGCTTTCAAAAGGGTAGCTTTCAAGGACAGTGGGGCTTTTCCTTTCAGCTGCTGGCTCGATTGAAATTCTAGCTGGATTATAATGAAGGATACTATTACCATCCTCAGGTTCAAACGCTATGAAAACCATGAATGGCTAAATGCATATTCTTATGGTTAATTACTGTAAGTTGAGTGATCCAACTAAGGAGGGGTGGATTTTAAACGATTCTCTACATGTAAAAAGAAAAGAAGAAAAAAAGCCACTAGTCTAAAACGTCTAATAAGAGTCACACAGCTATGGTGAGCCAAATGGGCTTTAAAGTGAATTGTTACATTTACAATTGATCAGATTCAGAACAGCAAGTAACATATAGTAGGGATATGCAAAATGATATGCTGCAACATGATTTTTTATATCAGAGAAGAGAAATATACAAAGGGCAAATAAAATAAACTAAAATGTCTTTCATTCATTTCCCTTTATCTCAGGACTCAAAGTGTCACAATAACACAAACACAAA
This sequence comes from Symphodus melops, assembly GCF_947650265.1. Lineage (NCBI taxonomy): Eukaryota > Metazoa > Chordata > Actinopteri > Labriformes > Labridae > Symphodus > Symphodus melops. The sequence continues at coordinate 5,359,380 of NC_136705.1, forward strand.
TAAGCGTTTTTAAATCACTAACAAACATCTGGTTTGGTTTTGTTGTATGTAATTGTCATAATAAGCTTCACTCATTTACGAAGTTCACCATGAGGTCTGATTTTATTCGATTTTTTAAATGCACTGCTTTAACTGTTCCTGCCAGGTGTCCAAACTCCTACTTGCATTAATGATTGAACAACTACAACAGTTAGAAAGTGTGGTCAAGATGAAGAAATACAAGAAAGCGTCATAACACTGGAGTGGTTGGATGTCAGTGTAAACAGTTGACCTGACTGAGAGCTCAGCAGGGTCGGCTGATATTGAATGACCATATCTATGAATCTATATTTATGCAATTTAAATGAGGCACATTATAGTTTTTAACTGAAACTTCAAGGATTTCACACTATAGGCAATCTGCACTGTGTCTAAGCATGCTCCACCCCCAAGGTTTGTTGACTAGTCTCATTGGTCCGATCTGTGCTCAAGCATGGTACACCTCAAACAATGGATCTGTGACCACGTTTAACCTTTAGCTTCTATTATTGTCTTCTGTCACTTGTCCCTTTGTATTGTATTTCTGCTATAATCTGGCATCTTTTACAGCTGTAATCGTGACAGCTGTTCATTAATATGCACTCTGTCGCTAACCAATAAATAGGTGTGCTTCGTTACATTTCATGCATAAGCATTAGCACAGGTACACGACGTGGACAACCTTCATCATCGACCGTGCATCCATTCTGGGTGTTGGGTGTTTTTCGAGTCCACCCGTCTTGTAGGTTTCATAACTACGTAAAGCCATTCAGGTATGGACCAGTTCCTTGTTACGCTGCTACAGGTTTAGACTGCCAGGAGAACTTTAAATCTTCCTGAATCATTGAAGATACTGACAGTGTATGTTCCCAGGATTTCTTGAACCATATTGAAGGTTCCTCAGAAGACCTGCTGCTACAGACCTGCCTGACTCCAACTGCAAAATTACTACTATTGGTCTTACATCTCCTACAGTAACATTATGATAGTTGTTAATGTGATACTTTGAACTTCTTGACTCAGAAATAACAATCAATCAATCAATATTTATTTGTATAGCAACAATTCATAACGGGTGTTATCTCGAGACAAAAGGCAGGTAAAGGACCTTACTCTTTGTCTGTTAACATTAACATGCTCATCGTTAACAAAAACATCCATATGAGCAGGATAGACTCTATTTTCCACAAGACAGAAACAAAAAAAAGCCCAACACAGTCACAGCAGAGGGCATCAACACCTGTTTGATTCTGCTCCAGGTTTCTGCCCGTGAAAAGGCCTTTTCTTACTTTGCTAAATGTTGCTAAGTGCTTTGCTCATAGTGGATAAATGATGGGTCTCTGTACCAAGAGTATAGTTTATGACCTAACCTTTTTGAAAACTGTATTGAGATAATATTTGTTATGAGTTGGCGCTATAAAAACAAAATTGGATGAATAATTGAAACAATCAGAACATTTACTGATCCGACATTGACAGGGTCTTTTGTACTAAAAAGTTAAACTGCCTCAGTACAAATGTGTTTTGCTGTTATGCCATTTGTAACTTGCTAATTTGCTAACGGAGGGAGCGAGAATAAATTCAACTTTTTGTATTCCTCATTCCTTAGTGCCTGGAAGACATGAAGTGAACTTGACAAGCCCTATCGTGACAGCCTAAGAGAGGTTTTGTTTTGAAGTGGTAATGTCATTCTAATAACTTTGTTGAATGCTATGGGGTAAACTTAAGCTCTAACATGGTGTGACAGTCTTTTGTTGGGATACATACTCACTAACAATATATAAAACATAGCTTGTGACTATTTTATAGAGAAGACAGTGGCACTGATTTGTAAATAGAAGAAAGCGCAAAGAGTATTCATTTGTTGAATGGAGGGCTTTGTATGAAATACTACAATGGGAAGAAGCATTTGAATAACAAAGAAATGACTGAAGAGTAGCAGAAAGCTGAAGGTTACAGTACAATTATCACTTTAAAATAGTATGTAAATCTAAATAGCCCTACCCATCAAATTCATTTGTTCAATCAGGAGGTCAGATGTGAAAGTAAAAGGAACATACTTTTCAGAAGATGTGGGAAAGACTGGTATTATTCTTCAGTATTTAACAGCTAATCACGTTTACAAAGTCCTAAATATCCTGATACAAGACCATCAGTGGGTGTTGTGAGATGGTATAACACAAAAGAGAGTTAACATTTCCATTTGGATATCAATCAATCCTAATTTGTAAAGCGCCAATTCATAACAAATGTTATCTTAAGACCCCTTACAAAAAGCAGGTAAAATATCTTACTGATATATTAGAGACCCAAAGACGAAATTAAAACTATTACATCAACTTGAACCAACACACTGCTTACTTTGTCCTACAGCAGGAAACTCCACTTTGCATTGAGGATAGCTTTTTTTGTCAAATTTAAACTAATGGTTGCCATCAAGCTTCCTGACAGTCTGTGAGCTGCTGTACTAAATGTTGGGTTTTTTTTTATTGCTGAATACAAGTCCATAAAAACGTGCATTGTAACCCTATCGGTAAAGAAAGAAATCCTATCGGCTTGAATAAAATGCACATAATACAGAGCTTTGTCTGCATAAAGTAGTCAAGTAATATTTTGTAACACAAAAGGGGGATTTCTTTGCACCATCTTCGTGGGTGTTAAAACTTTCATTTCAAAACAGGGCATGTCTTCGAGAATGCATCTAAAACAAAGACTCGTAGCCTTGGGAAACGTTTAAAAACTGCAAAGATGAAAAACCTGAACCTGCAATATCCGAGCAGCACGTCTCAGAAGTTTGACAGATGAAAGCACACATATCTTAGAATTTGTAAAGCGCCTTGACAACAGTTTTCTCCCCAATTTGTTTTAATGTTCAGATTAACAAGAAGAAAGTAGAGCAAATGGAAATCATTAATTGATTTGGGAGGGCTCAAAACAGCAGAAACAAACATTTGTGTCTTTTAAAAGGGGGGATTCTGACAGCAAGCTCTCTATCTTCCTTCCTATGCTTTGAGGAGATAAGTGGGAAACGGTTAGATTGAGGATGAAAATACACTGAAACATTTTCATCCAGCTTGTACAAGGATTTGCTCTACAAAACAATGCCTCGAGGGACAAACAGGTCTCTTTAGTTCCTCATAGCTGTCAGGATGCCTTTTGCATTTTTTGCGCAGAAACCCCGCGCCTATTCTTCCAGTGAATCGCCTGCCACAGTCCTGTCTTGGTGTTATGACCGTAAACAAATTAAACATCTAAGCCATTCTGCACCAAATGAGCCACTCAATTAGAACCTTGAAATTGATTCTGGCCACTGCAGGGAATATTGATCCTTTATATGTTTGTCATAGTTTCCTGTAAAAAGTGAACAGGAATGCTGTAAACAAACACATTTGTCATAATGCTATCTGCAATACAGACTGCATAGTTTAAGATTGAGTAATTTGTTACTTAATCAGAATCCTTTTACGTTTTGGCGTAAAGCTGCTTATTCTCTGCACATGTTCAGTTTTTCATTTCTGCCTTTTCCAATATAAAAAAAGTAAACAATAAAGAACCGTATGCCACGTAGGTTTGGGAGATTTTTAGACGGCCAATTGACTATAATCTTGTGCAATGAAGTTATCACTCTAAAACAATGAGTCTCGGCTGCCAGATTGCTGTCACTTCCCATCATGCTCTGGCAAACTCAGAGGCAGGTGCCAGGGAAGCAAGAACCTCGGCCCGGGCTAAAACCAATCCACAGGCGCTCTAAGAGGCTTTTTGAAAGTACAGAGCAGGTGCCACTCATAAGAGCTTTTTAAACAACTTCCATTTGATCACACTGCTCCCAGCTAAGATAGGGAACAATGTTTGAGGCTTCATTGTAATATCTATTACACATTTCAGGCACCGGGGCCATGGAAATGGCAATTCAACAAACAGGACAATTTCCTGTTTTTTTCCCCACATTTTAAAGCAAAGAATCTGAATCACTGAATGTGTACGAGAATGGAGATCGATGTATTTCTAAAAGCAGGATCAATACATAAACAATCTCCTTGTTTCGTCTTTCCTTGCTGATTATAACCTTTTGGGTAAAGACATCTGTTCAGGTCCGATCTTTCTCCTTGGATTCCTCGACTGTAACAGTGTAAGAGATTATTGAAGTGAAAGTAACAGTTGTCATTGTGTTACAACATTTGATGATAAAACAGTTGAGGCTATGTTTAGACTTGGATGTGCATTTAATCAACCTGAGTTTATTGTTAACGCAAACATTATATGTGCAAGTTATAACTTGGTCTTTAAATAGCTCATAGCGTGTACACAAAAAAAAAACCATTTCAAACTTCTCTACTACTCTTTGTGTTAGGCTAACTGGCTACTGGCACTAACAGTGATTTGTTTTGTTGTTTTGTCTAATCCTCTGCAAAGTAAGAAAGTATCAAAGAAAAATATGTTTTTCTTTGCCTGGAAGTTTTCTTCATGTGATGCAATATGACGATTTTTGCATCACATGAAGAAAACTTTCAAGCAAAGAAAAACACATTTTTCTCGTCTCAGGGCAAAATGAGGGCTGGACTCACAACCACTCAACACTACTACCATGTTTCTAATGATACACAGCTTCATGTAAATGGGTGAAGTATCCCTTTAAGATTTATTCACATAAATTAATTCAACTATAGTTTGGGGTTTAAAAGAAAGATTCAGCTCCGTTTCGTTGTATAACCAAGCTCATCAGGACCAACCGGATATCAAAGACACTTAAAGGGGTAAATGGGGTTGTATGAGGTACTTGCCCACAGTAGATGTCCGTCAGCTCTGCCCCTTTAATGAGGGGCTGACGTGCCATTTGTCATTTAGCAAATTTGAAGAACAAGTGACCTAATGTCCTCAGAAATAATTTCTGGTGAGTTATTAGAGGAAATTCTCAGTAAGAGAATGATTCAAGCTAAAACGATAGTCACGTTTACATCGCCTATGACGTGCTGTTTCCTGTGGACTAAATACTTCCTTATTCTTAGATTTGTGTTGTTTTACTTTCCTGCAATTCATCTTCCAGGCTGTTTGCAGTGATGAATGCTCACAGATGGATTCTGTGATCTTTTAGACTTAAAGGGTGTTTCCCTGGTTGGAGGGCATCTGACCCATGAGGGGAACAACACTCAATTTATGTATAATCTCGGGCATCCACTGTGTATTTAAACTTATATATAAGAACACTATCAATCTTTATTTTGACATGGGAGCCATAGTGCATTGACCAGCGCTCAGCATCTGCACAAACAACCTTGGGGTCAGATGTTTATTTGTCGCTGAGCTCACAGTGCTCTCATTTGAAAACGGTTCAACAGATGACACGTGTGGCAGACTCAACAGGTTTTAAAGAGTAAAGAGAGAGAGAGAGAGAGAGGGAAACATCTGTGGTAACTGGAGGACAGGAGAGGTCCCAAGTCAGCTGGTGATGCAGATTTGGAAACTGTGAAACCATGTCCATGAGTGCTGCAAGTTGGACCTGGTAAAAACAGTACTTCAGGACGTTTCGGGATCAGAGGATACCAGCAGTTCAAATATACCTGCAGTCTGCAGCTTCCACCATCCAGAATCCCCTCCCACACTGAGCATTAGTGTTTAACGAGCACACAAATTAAATTGCATAACCTGAAAAGCCTAAAAGAAATTTGTCTTCAAAGTAAAATTTCAGCCGGAACTATTTCTTGTATAATGACACAACTCATGATACGCACAATATGTTTACTTGATCAAGATAAGTCAGGTGAGGTAACCCGCAGGGACATTTGGTTCACAGTTAGTGAGTTGGCATTATTTATTATTATAAACTAAAACAACAGCACAGTACATGACATGATAAATGTAGTGAATGTACATTATGGTGGGATTATGACGTGTGCTGTTGCCCTCTTGGCCAGGTCACCCTTGTGCAAGAGATCTTGATCTCAATAAATAATAATAAAGGTTAAATAAAAATAAATAAATATAGTGACAACAGTGCTCAATACTTAAGTCCTCAGTTAAAAAAACATGATAAGGTAACCCACCACAAAGAAAAAGACAAACACAAATAAGACTATACCAATTGAACTATCTAAGTGGCTGCCCATGTTCTCATAGTCTATCATCGGGACACGGGCATGTTTAGGATGAGTTGGAGATTATTAAAAACAAAAATGGTCTTGGCGACACAGAGTGAGGAACCACAGTTTCTATTCCAACACTCCTTAAACAATCCAGGTATGACAAAGAAATCTGAGCCCACGGTGTTGTTAATGTTTGTGTTGCTATTATTGAAAGATGAAAAACCTATGAGATGCTGTAAGCACAATAAATCATGAAACAAAGAAGTTTGACTTTCATGCTCAAAGTACACCAAATCCCCCGTTGGAAACGTAACGCTGCATCTGTATGTCTTTTTAACCACAATTATACGTGTGTGTGGGCTACATTTTATGCTAAATTAGTTTCAAACCACTTGATCCTTGATGCCTGCAAAGGCGGTTAGTTACAAAACTTCAGGCACTGCATTTAGGGACATGTTCACTTCAAAGGTATGAAACTCTTACCTGGAGAATGATTTAACAGTTGGCTTGAAAGCAATGTACCCTTCATTAAAAAGCAGAGCCAAAAGTCCTTTAGACACTGCAGCACTTCAAAACTAAGGGGAGGGCTTTCCATTAACTCAATGGAAAAGGGCTGCAGGACTGAATGGCGGCTGTCTGCGTATGTTTTTTGTTCCCCTATGTCTTTGCAGCAGAAATTGCCACGGATCCATTAGGCTGATTTGTCACAGCAGGGGAACCCCAAAGATCTCTTATCAGCACAACGTACCTCTCGAGTGGCGAGTCTGTCGCTCATCTCCTCCGCCTTTGCAGTGTCCCCTTCAGCTATGGCCCTCTCTGTGCTCTTTTCTAGGCCGGACTGCAGAGGAGGGGGAAAGAAATTCAGATTTTTTTTTTTTTTTGAAATGGGGTAGAGAGAGAAAAAAAATCAAAGACTAACTTCAAAAGTCCCCAGGGCCTTATTTTTAATATGATTGCCATTACTACAAATATGTAGATTTCTCTTCACAAATGAAAACCTTTCTGATTGGATATTAGTGGGGAAATCTTAGAAATGCTACAGGAGATTACCAAACATAAATGTGACTCTTTAATTACACATTTCCATTACAGGCCTAAGCAGAGGGGGATGCAGAGAAGCCTCTGGTTACTGATGGCAAGACAGTTCTGCTGTGATGAGCTTATTTGAGGAAGCGGAGCGCCAGATTCCTTCAGCCCCCCAAAAAATTTCATTATGGTGAAAATTACACTGGAAAGAGGCTGTAATTATTAAAGTTCCTCCTCTGATGTTTTGTTTGACCTCTTACAGAGCAAACAATACCAACATGCTTAGAAAAGAGAGTAAATCAAACTTTTTTCTTTTCTTTTTTTTTTTTTAACGCCGAGCATTTATTTATTTATTTATTTTTCACTTTGCATACAGTTAAGCTGACTTTAGCGAAGTTGTGATGTCAGTTGTTGTCCATTGAATCTTACAAACCACACTCAAATTGATAGACCATCATCATAGAGCTGTGGTAGAAATGCTGTTAGAAGATCGCTGTATTACTTCTTTCTGCAGTGAAAGCTTTTTCTTTAAATGAAAGTGTTGAACACACAGTATATATGAATTATAAAAACTTCATTTGTGGGATGAAGGAAACCCTCGTTTACAGCATGTAACAACTGCTGTTTCTTTCAACTTATTAATCACTTCCTGTATGCTTTCATAGTTAGCTTATTCAATGTGAGGCTAAATAAGTCAATTTTATGCTCAGTGATAAATTCGAATATAATAATTTGAAGGAATTTGAAGATGAAACGAGAACAGTTATAAATCACTGGGTCAGTTATAAGGATCATAAAGCTTGCAAATATTTTTGCTTCATTGGCAAATTGAAATACTATGCAGAATATGTGATCTTTAAATGCAGAATTATAACAGAATGAAGAAAATTAGTTATAGCTTTTAAATGACAGTTCTACAGCAGTGACTGTACAGGCCTAATTATTATCTGACAGTGATTTTAATTGTTCCAGCTGCTAAAACAGAGGCTGCGTTAGGGATTCACTCTGAATCTCTGAAGCAGGAATGAGACTTTCACTAGGTGTCTCCTGCAGATAAACCTAAAATTGACTTTAATCTCAAACAAAAAGGAAAGGAGATCCATCCAAATCTTATCACTTAACGGAGACAAACATAATCCTAAATATTCATCTTAGTGTCAGGTCCTATTACTAGAAGGATCTTCGAATTCAAACGCCATATAAAACAATAAAGGACACAATGCAAAACACAAAAGATGAGAAGGTGTTACGAGCAGCTATGACTGGCACACAGTATTAAACCTCAGCAGATGAGTTGGTAGGCAGCAGTCTTTGTTACCTTTGGAGAGGGTTCAGAACATGGGGGTGGTTGAAATCGATCATTTACACCAAAATACTGCTTAAGCTCATCCCAGTGCTTCTCCCGCTCTTCCTGAAGCTTACTGCTGGCAGAGAAAATGTGGGTTAATGTTCATAAAAAAAGTAGATCAGCACTATGAGTAGGTATTACAATCACACATTCTTCTTACTTATTTAAACACACCACTCTTTTGTTTTACCCGCCTATAAGGATTCAAACCTTGTTGCATGAGATCTTAGAATGACTGCCCACATTTCATAATTTGACAGTCCACACTTTGAGCTTCTAACATAGTTGAATGACACAACACTTTTGTGCTGTGAACTAATATTGTTGGTTTGATGTTATAATGTTAGTACCTCATCTCTGTAGGTTCCTCTCTCTTTGTTCCTGCAGTATGACATAAAAGACTTGATTAAAGAACGTGAGAGCACCTTAATATCGATTTGCATCAAAACAGCCAAAGATAACAGCAGGCCCCCAGTTTAAGTATTTATAGTACAGTTAAGTAATCGGGGTAAATTATTTATGTTATAAGGGGACATAAAGTTCTATGTAAAACAGGAAGTTAATTTTAATCATATTTTTGTCTCATTCATCTTCAAGACTGATTTAAATATATAAAACACACATAATGTTTAGTTATTATCATTGACACCTTTTTTGGGTCGTCTTCTTTTTCGTTTTCTGTTGAATGTCATTGTCTTCATTTCAGTATTTTTCTTCTGCAGTTGCTGAAATTTCTTCAACACAAACAAAAGGTGAAATCACTTAATTGGCTTGCAAACTTGTTTTACATGAGGATCTTTCTTAACAAAAAAAAAGAAAAAAAAGAAAGTAAAGTAGGTACAGCGTCTCTTGCAAACAACGAGACTACAGACACCTTATGGTTGATACAGAATGGATATTAAAAATTGCACTAATTCAACATACTTGCCACATTTCCTGGGATATACCAGGCATAGGGCACACTGGTGGATCACGGTCTAAATCTCCACCAGTGTTAATCGACTGCAGCTCGACCCCTGAGCCTCTTTTTTCCTCCTCCTTCTCCTCCACATCATCCTGCTCCTCATCTGGACTCAAGTCCTCTTCAGTCAAACCTTTCGGCAGGAGTCCGCTGTACATTGTGATTTGTTAAATTGATGCGGTGTTTTTCATTTTAATGTCTTAAAACGCTTACAACTGGTAAAAAAACAAACAAAACAAAAACAGAAGACACTTTGAGCGCAGTTACTTGACCAGGCAGTCGCTTATTTCCGGGTAAATACGATGACGTCTCTGTGGGATGTCACCAATTGGCTGACAGCTGATTACGTTGTACCCGTGGCCCAATCACAACACGTAAACGAACCTCGACTGTTATTGGTTTATTTTGTTAAGGACAGCAGTATGCATTTATTAAGGATTGTTTGATCCTGCACCACACACCGGTTTAATGCTTAAAACCTCCAGCTGTGGTGACATTTACGTGTGAGGTAAAGACAATTATTCATCGCAGTCTGAACCATAAACTTATGGTGATAGTGAGTGAGGAGAAGGACGTAAATTCAAGAGAAAGCTGTTTCTAATTGAGGTGAGCCAAGCCACTGACAAGTCCGTGAATTACCTGGAATCATTCAAATTCTAACCTATATTTGTGTCATGTTCTGGGCAAGATAAGCTTCCCTCTATGACCAATGGTTCGCAATTTGCTCAAAGTGCTTTGGGCATGTACATTATTATTAGAATGATTAGCATGCAAATCTTGTATAGCCCCCCTGGCACTGGCACAGCACATCTACCCTTAAATTGCTCTTTCACACTCATTCATATTAAGCTTTCTTTGGGTTGCATCTTATTGCAAAGCCGATGATCTTCATAAATTAAAACCTGTGATTTTTGTTCCATAATAATATATAACACAGAGGAAGACCTTTAACGCCATGTATAACCAAAAGCCAAAGGCCACCTGAACTCCTTTATCTTAAAGTTTCTTATACATATAGACCAAAGTATTTTTGTTTGCCTTGTTGTGCTGTGTTGATTTATACAACACTGGTTGGACATAATATCTGATATATGTGTGAAATCAGTACATTTCTTGATCCTTTTAAATGATGTAATGTAAAAGAGGCCATATATCTCAAAAGTTATGTACATATACTACGTCAATAAATTAGTTTGACTAATGAAATGATAATAAATAGGTGGTAACACTGGAACATGGAATCAGTGACAGGGCAGACCTGGACAAAAAAAGAATCAGCAATGTTTTGCTAACTGAAGGATTATGAATCATGTTTCAACAGTAATGTCCCTTTATTCTAGCCTCTAACTTTCTGCTTCTTTATGTGCAGGCCTTTTCATTGCTAATGGAAAAATTATACATTTGGAATTGTTTTGAATAATTTAAAGGCGAGGCGACATTTTTGTTTCTCAGAACATTGTTTCTCAACATATTTATCCTTATTCGGCACGGTATATTATTAATTGGTCAAACAACAATTTCATTGAGGACCACCAATAATTAAATGGTACTAAGTTGCAGTTAAAATCTGAAAAAAAAAAAAAAAGTCAGACTTGACATGATGCGAGCTTGTTCGGAAACATTTTGATTGCAAAAACAAAATAGTTTCAATATGTGTTACCCAGTCCTTTTTGTGATCTAATTTGAAAACAAACTAACAAACAAAACCTTGCACTGGGACCTTGCGTTCCCCTTGACCTCCCTGTATACCCAAAGATAAGAGATTAACGCTTTGCATAACGCTGTGAATATTAAACTGGGCAGATATGGATTATGCTATATTGAATGTCATCCCAAACATGTAAAATCATTATATCATCCTCTTAAGTATGCAACCATTAACTGGTATCACTCACTCAGCCTTATTGTGACTTAAATTACTTATGTGACAAGTTGATGAGCACAGTAGCTCTGAAGGTAAATGAGAGTCAAAAAGTCCTGTTAATACTAAACAATTTTGGCATTACAGGTCTGAATCATTCCCTTCAATCCTTATTGATTACCAGACTTTGTGCTCTATTTCACACTTGAATTAATGTTACTTAGCTCTCCCACAATCATCTCTGTGTTGCTCCCTCTCTCTCTCTGTTTCTCTCTCCCTGGCATGTGCTCCAGTTCATTATTTTTCGTCATTTCTTGGTAATTTGGAGTTGGCTTTTTAAAACTTAGAGCCTCTTATTAAGTTTTGGGCATGGTGGATAAGAGGAAGGACTGGAAGAGCACAGAGATAAACTAATCATCTTAAAACCCTAATTATTTGTATCTTACTGTGACAGACTGTTTTGCGAGCCAGCCAAATTGAGCCTCAAATGAGGAAAGGCATATCTGTGGAAGTGGTAATAATTTTAAGTCATCTCGATCTGGCGTGGTGTGGCAGAATTCATTAGTGCAGATTAGCACTGTGTGTACAAAGTAAATGAGATATCTAATAGCAAACGTGGAGGTCCAGAGACTCTTAATTTCCTCCCCAATATTAGAGGGGATGTTAAAAGGGTTAACGTTGTGTCTTTTGCTGTGTAGATCTGTCTGCCACTTGCCAAACGGTTACACTAAATCTTGTCACTTCACTGTTGACTTCTCACCTTACTCGAGATTCCATCTGCAAAGAGATGACAAGAAATCCCAATAAACTGTGTTGCGCTGATGCAGAGGCAAAGGCTTTTTTTTTTTTTTTTTTTACATTTTTTTCTCTCACAAGGATACGAAGCTAGTTAATTATGTGTGTAAGGAGAAGGTTGGGAAAAATAATAAGATTACAAAGAATAATTTGCTGATATAATTACACCAAAATTGGGTACACACAATTGTACGATACGTGTATTGCTTGACCTGGGTTAGCCAGTGAAATAAATCCTCCTTCTATAGCCTTTGTTAATTTGTTTTTATCATCTCCAAGTGGTGTTTGTGCAGGCAGTTCAATTTGCATGTGTAATTCCACTGTGCAAATTGACAACAAGTAGATAATTCGAGGAAATAGGCTGGTTGCAGGCCCCTGCTATCTTCCCAAGCCTATTCATTTTGAGGAACTGCTGAGGCATGAAACTCATACATCAACTATTTCCTGACAACGCTTAGGCTTATTGTCCCCTAAAATGTCATTACAGCCATTATTTATGAAGCTAATTCATTTATTAAACCATATTTACTCGGACAGAATTTGTCACATTCTATCCATTCACGAGCATAAGCTTTAAACAATGTCTATCAATGAGTATGTGTGATCACGTACAGCCTCAAAAAGTTTTGAATCAACCCCAATTTGTCACTCATAATAGTAGGAATGTTGCAAAAAAAAAAGTCTTTTATTGACTGTATTAACTAAAACTTTTCATAGCTGAAGCCTTTACTTCTTCTCACAGAAGTGACGTGAAAAAAAACCTCACAAAGACACTGCATCATTTCTTTAAATTTGTATAATCAGGTGAAATGAAGTTATTTAAGTCGCACTGATAAACCCCATCTGACATTCTCCTTCTCTCCCAAATAAGCATGAACCAGTGATTTTGAACGTTGAAGTCAGACATCTAAAGCTAAAGAGTTCTTGCATCAAGCCTCCTGGCCTGATGCTGCTGACTTGTGGATCTGTCAGTTTAGCGCGGCAACACTTAATGACAGTGTGGATAATTTGCAATTGTGAGTGATGAAGTAACACATGAGGGGGGTCATACATTTTAATGGTACATGTACTCTTTGGATTATTCCGTCGTACAATTTCTTCTGCATCTCTTTCTTTGGACTTACCTGTCACCCAAAAGCACTTATCACAGCAGTGGCGAAGAGTTGTGTTTGAACTGTTTTACAATATTGATTTGAAAGCATGACATTTTAATTAATACTGGGTGTTAGCTGTCATATAGGCAGCCAACCTCATTGGTTAGAATATGAGACAGGCGAGGTAGGGGCAGTGAAGATAAGACTAAAGCACTTACTGTGAAAAGGCTGTAAAATGGGATGAATGCGGAGGTAGAGAGACAGTCATGGGCAGAATTTGTGGTGGAAAAAAAGAGTAATATCTGTGCTCACTGTATTTCTGTCAAGGTCTATTCTCTACCCGATAACACAAATCATGGAGACACAGCATGCCTTCTGTCTTCCACAGGTTGCAGCGTACGTCTTGTTACTGAGAGTCTGTGTAGCCAGCGTGCTGAGAACCAACCAGAGGGGAAATTAGGTAACTTTGTAGCACTCCATTGAACAGCAATAAGCTTTTAGGGCTTAGCAAGCATAAACACATTAAACTGATGAGATTCATCAGCACTCTTGTGTCAAATCCATTGTGCCCAGAGGCAGAGCTCAGCTGCAACAGCAAACTGCAAAGCAAAGAAGCTCTGAAACAAGAACGGTGTCCTCTGGATGTTTCCAGGTTCGGCATCGTTGTCACATGTTTATACTTATACACCATTTACAGTGGCTGGGAAGTGCAAACTAAAATTACAAGCGTGTGAAAGGCTTTTGCAGAGCTTGAGACAAATATACACGTTGGAAAACATTTTCACTTTTAAAACAAGATTAATAAAGCGAAAACACTTTTTATAAGAAATGTACATTTTAGATAACAAAGGTACAAGATGTGAAAAACTTTCATACGCATGAGACTCATTCACAAGTGGCAGAATCTTGCCATAGAGGGAATGTAGCAAAAACCTGAATTAACCTGTAAAGACATGTGCAAAATCTGTTTTGCAGACTTAAATGGTTATCAAGTGATGTTTTGTCCATTTTGTGGAACCCACCTGAGACGGTTAACGCACAAAGAAAATGCACTGACCACTCACTCAATCACTTCTGGGTGCATTGCCTTTCAGCGAGAGTCTGCAGTTTGTAAATTTGTTTGTGGACTGGTGACGGTTTTCTGCAATAGTAAATGTGTCTCATAAAAGTGTAAAAGTGTTTTGTATCTTGTAAATGTTTTTTTTAAATGTAAAAGTAGGCTGTTTTGTTCTGGGTAAAAGTCTGTTGCTTTAGTCATTTTGTTTTATAAAATGTTCAAATGATTTCCAAAATGTACATTTTGTCTCAAGCTTTGCCAAAGTGTTTCACACTTTGTAATTTCGGTGTCCACTTCCCAGCCACTGCGTTTAACACTAGATTAAATTATTAACTTGAAGCAGTGACTGTGTAACAAGAATTGGTGTTAAACCTGAAACCAGAGTTCTCAACATAATGAAGTAGGCTCTCTATTAACCCGACTCGTTCACCATGTTAACTCATGTTGCTTACCTAACTTGTTAGAGCAAAGGTTGTGTTAACAGTTTTAGTTTTAATTAAAGCACCTTCCTCGTCAGTTGCTCTTTTCTAAACAATATGTAACTGGACCAGCATAAATTCTCAACTTTAAGAAACATCAGCAGCTGATGATAATGATGATTTTGTATGCCAGTAAACTAGCCGTGCAGTTACACACAAACTGTATGCATCCCTTGCATCGCATTGCTGAAACATTTATGCATGCATATAGCCAAAGTAATGAAGGATATCTACCCCTCCTTCCAGTCTTCCCGTCCCCTATTTTCCCTGTTTGGTGAAGTTATAGAAAATCTAGAAATTTCACACAACAGATCCTCCACACACAGAAAGAATGATCAAAGAAGAGCAGCAACAGACCACTGGGATTGCATTTGGTCTTGCAGCTACAATGCAGATATTTGTAGGTATAAGAAGGGGATGTAGAAAGCTAAATGTCTCAGTATGGCAGCATTCTCAGCAGGAGAACATCTGGTATGCAGTTAGTTGACTGTATTTGATGTTTAATTGGTGTAATCTCAGACAGAGCTGCAAAGATAGAGGATTTAACTCTGATAAAGCGATCCATTTAAATTAAAATATTTCTTTTCAAAGGTAAGAAGGCCCTTCACATTATTTCAGCATTTATCTGTTGTCTCTTCCTTTCCAAATTACTATAACCTCTTTAGTTGGATAGTTTCACAGGAGGCATCCAGATCAGCATGAAATTACCTCAGTCTGAATCTTTCTGTGGTCCAATCAGACGAGCTGAGATAAAATCTCAGCTGGCCCGACCGTCAGATGAAATGGACTAGATTCACAGGTTCACTCGCATGCTTGATTATAGCAGCATTAATGGAAGGTACAACCTTTTTTCTATTTATCTTTATTCCAATTTTCCTGTGTGAGAAGGAAGATTGCATATTGAATTCAAATTTCCCCACCTCTAATTTGGAGTGGACACAATGATAAGGTAAAGCTATGGGCTAATCACATTTGCTAACTTAAAAGCATTACAACCAGTACATAAGTAACCATTCCATGGGTTTTGTTGTGATACTTCAATGGTGCTTTTCTATGTAATCCAAAAGCCCCTTGTATAACTCATACTGCAATCATTCTATATTATGACCTAATACATTTATTATGGTTTTAGGATCGGGGACAGGTCACTCAAATTCCTTCTGAAATTGTTCCAGGCATTGAAAAAGGTCAAACTTGCATTTAATGATTTCATTTGCACAAAAAAAACATCCAGTTTGACCGAGGGGACGATAAAGTGAATCATATCATAAGATATCATGTCGTATTGTTTGTAAGGTGTCATATCATACTGTATTGTGTTGTGTCATTGCATCATATCGTTGTCTCGAATGAAATACTTGACAGAGAAAACCATCAGTTTTAACTTGCTCTATTTGATAACAAGTTCTGTTGACCCTTACATAAAATATATATTTTTGTGACTTAATGAAAACACATTATTGTAGAATTCAAAGATAAATAAATAAATTATTTAATCAATTAAAAACGCAGATTCTTAAAAACAGTATTTTTCATCATATTGTTTGAATGCCACCGTTGCTTCCTTAAGTACTCTTGAATGTTTTAATTGATTGAAAAATGTTAGCTGTGAAGCAGGAACCTGAAATGGTGATACTGATGAAAGTCATTGTTTTGTTTCATCGTCTGCACTCAGCACCTATTGATACTGTAAAGGGGGTTTGAAAAAAGGAGACAGGTAAAAGGACGTATTTCTCAACAGGGATATAAGAATATTGTTTTTTTTTCATATGTTTCGTGTGTGTCTTTTGGATATTAATATTGCCGGTGTTAATTCATTCATGTTAAAAAAAAAAAATCCTCAAAACAAATGTTAGGAATAAAAATCTTCTCTAAAGGTGGCAAACTCGTCATGCTATGTCGTCAGTCGACTCCTCTGGACTCCTTATGTTCTACAACAAGAGATTTTTTTAGCCTACAGTATTTGTATCCCTTTACCTTGTGTTTCTAAACCACCTCACTTTTTCTTATTTCTCCCTAAAGTCTTCCTATTGTTCTTCATTGTAACGTCAGAAAGTTGTGTGAATAATATATTTCTTTGCAGTAAAACGAATAATTTTATTAGACCTCCTTTACATAAAAGCCAACAACAAATAAAACTTGTGTGCGCCTATATTAAGTTTACAGGTAAGCTCTCCATCACAGCATCACGGCGCAAGAGGAGGGGGGGGGGGAAAGGCCCTCATATTGTTGAAATCTTTTTCTCCATAGAAAAGTAGAGGGGGAGAGAGAGTAGGAGAAGGAATGCCTTCCTCATTACACTGCTGTCATTTACTCTTCATCCCCCGTACTCTTTAGTGGCATTAAGACGGGATGTAAATTTGACAGTTAACGCTGTTAGAAAATGGCTAGTTCAAGAAGGGCAGGAATTAGAGATGGGCATTAGACGTTGATAAGCTCCTTTCCTCTGCCGCGGCGGCTGCTTAACATTCATGGGAAAGTCATCATCAAACAACGTTATCACAGCTCTGTTGACGGCTGAGGAACATCATCACTATGATAATTTTTTTTATAGCTGTGAGCCAAAAAAGCACTCTTTTATTTCAGCGGTTTGTTAATGAGATAGGAGCTTGTTGGTATGGGCAAATGCAAACTTGCCGCTCTCCAACGTTTGTTTGAGTCCCCCCCCAGCCTCACTGCATTCATCTCACTGTCCCCCTCCCCCTCCCCCCAACACACACACACACACACAAATACACACACACTCTGTGTATAGTGTTGCAAGGAGGGAGGGAGAGGCGTTTTTATGTACTCCTTCGAAGTGCTCTGTGTACATTGCTGAAGGAGGGCCTTTATGTGTACCTTTGCAGATCAGTCGCTCAAAGAGAGGAAAACAGGGTTATATCAACAAACGCTCTCGACTAAGAGCCCTGTAGCTGGCACCTGTCACTCACCTGGGATTTGGCCATCTGAATAGAAGGAAAATATTGATGGCTATTGAAGTTGAGTTCACTCCCACCAGAAAGAGCATAAGGCAAACTCCTCCTTTAATGATGAAAGGCTACTTAAGCTGCCGGGACTTGAGGCCTTCGGTACATATGGCTATTAATCATTCGTATTGTTTCTTCACATTTATTCATTGCGCCCATGGCAGCCCAGTTCAGGGGTTTCTTGCTCTCTGGTATCACTGAAACAATTCACATATGTTTTAGCTGCCAATGCTAATCAGCTTTCCTATGGATCGGGATGCAAACTGTGGGCCGTAGATACCAAAATCTGATTTTGGCTTTATCACTGTTTGTGTTTGTGGAGAGGGTTAAGAGAGATTTAATCTTTAAAAACCCTTACCAAGGGAAATGGCAAATCATCTCTAACTTGGTCTAATTAATTCTAAAAACTTTTTGTTTGCGCTACAGTGAGGGCACAAAGCTCAGTAATGAAATTTAGATAAAGCTCAAATGTTATAGACATCATGTCCTTAAACTTTGATTATTTCATTTATAGTAACAACTAGATATAACTCACTGTTGTGTCCAACAATGAAGAATAAGAAGTAATTATTGGTCAAAACAGACTGAACAGAGGACTTAAAAAGATGCATCAGGAGCAAAATCCATTTTTTTTACCACTTTTTATGTGAAACAATTCTGCTCTTGTGATTTATAACTGTAGGAAGTCTTCATTCACTCAACATATGAATAATGTGCAAAAAAACAATACAAGAATGTTATTCTTTGTACATGCCATAACATACTAGTGTTATATGTTCACTTTATCACTATTGTATTTACGCTTCTTTAACTTGTTTTATTTTGGCGGTCCAGTTGAAAGATGCAGTATTACATTGAGTTAATATGTTCAGTAGCCTCTGTTACCTTGTGAGAATGGAGCCACGATAAGTGTGTTTTAATTCTTGTCAGTTTGTATTTGTTAAAGACGGCTGGTATTTGTTTCTTTTTTAGACATAGTGAGGCTTTCCTGAAGATAAAGAAAACGTATTCTAGCTCACAGCAGCAACCTAAACCAGGTCGGAGAACATGCAGCAGCAATCTGCCTGTCTCCACGATGCAATAAGGCTAATCGTTATGGCAGATTCAAAAAGTCAACAACTATGTGGCATAAAATTACTCTAGACGTAGAATACTGCATAAAATGTAAGCGTGTCAATTAATATTCCGTTTTGTCAGGTGAAGTTTAGATGTGTTTTCACTGCTTTTGGAATCAACTTCATAATGATAATTAAACAGCATCTCCATGTGTAGTACGGGACCGTAGTTTACAACCACATAGTGGACAACATATATATTTTATGGGGGAAAAAAGAAGAATTTTTGTTTTGATACGGGGGTGGGTTTTTTTTTAGAAGTAGATGGTAATGTCTGAACTTTTGACATTATGTGCCAGTTATCTCAAGATGCATGAAGTACTATAGCTGTTATAAAGTCATGAATATAATTTAAAACACAAAATTCAACACACAATTTGAAATGTATACAGATGAATTCCTCAGTGATGTATTCATTATAAACGTTGTTTATTTTCATGCTGTGAAAGTGTCAAATAGATTTGATTACGTAGGATGTTCTTTATCTTCTTGTTACATTACTACACATTTAGTTTACTCAACAGTTTCAATATTTCTGCAGTGAAACTTTTGATTGCCAGCATTATTCTGCGTTGGTGGACCAGATCTTGCAATAAAATTAACAACAGTCTCGAGGTAATGTGTTTGAGGATACAGGGCGTGCTTGACAACAACTCGTAACTATGAGCACTTTATTGACATGCAGTTTGTATTTATGTGTCAACAATTCTCGTTTTCTGCATTGCTTACATATTTTAAAATGATAACTTAATCACATTGTCAAAATCCCCATTCCCTCTTATCAATCCGGTGTTGAGCTTTAGGCGTGATCTTCTCTTCTTTTTGCTCCCATATTTTTGATTCACACTATGACTCTGCTTCGGTTTCCTTCCACACTGGTGTTTAATGTTCTCGAGGATGTCTGGATTACTCTTACTGAAATAGCTGTTCCTCAGATTGGGGTCATCTAATCCATTAGGGGCAAAAACACAAATAATCCAACTTTTTTTGTCATGGTCTGCTGCTTGTCACCATGTGGCTGCAGAAGCTTACACTAGTATTTATAGGTCAACAGTTTCCTTTGATATTGATTGTGATTTTGTTGTTGGACTTATACACTTGTGTTTGGTTGAAGGTTATTATTTAAGACCTATAACCAGCTCTACATTCATCATTGATCTGTGCTAAATACCCTGTTGACATATTGTCATTAACTGAGCACAGTGTTAGCGCCAGCTGTAGCTGTTTTCATAATTAGTAATATATTAATTTATTATTAGCAGGTTTAATGAAACTGATAATATTCGTTATTAGGTGTACAGTTTCAACAGAAAGAAAATCAACTCCTTCTGTTCGATAAAAGTGGCCACATGAAAGAAATAAAGTGAAGAAGCAAAGAGCATTGAAGCTAACGAAGTGTATTACACACTTATTAAAGTAATTTTCACTTTGCCTCCGAGACCTGGCCAAAAACACTTTCAAATTCTCATTGTACTCCAAGGAAGGCTATTTCTTGTTAACTTTGAAGTAAGCTGAAAAACGTATAGGTAGACAGGGGAGGAATCAAATAATCAGGAACTTCAAACAGCATGCTGCCACTTAGCACTCCTAAAGCTAATGTCCCCGAGACATTCAGAATGGAAATTATACAAACTCATTTAGCGGCAGCAAATTGGTCTAAGTTCAATCAGAAAACAGACTGACACTGAACAAGAAGTGCAGCCTAATTATACTTGTTTGTCAAATAAAAATTTCATTTGGGCAGAAATGAAACCTCCAAGCGACTTCTTTTAAGGTGAGTTCCTAGTTGTATTATCAGCTAAATGCAGTAAAATCCATAATCATATGATGATAATGAAAATGGAGCCAATGTTAACATTCAGGCTTTCAATGCCCGGGGCACATGGCGATAAAAATTAAGTACCATAGTCCTCTGCCAGGCACGCTGACATCCGGGCTGGTCTTTAGCCTCTTAGATGCGTTTTTGCATTTTAAAAACTTTATCAAAGCACTGTTGCAATGTGGAAAATGTCAACGTGAAATGCACTGAAGGCAAATTGGAATTTCATTAATAGTAAAATTATTGCTTTTGACTGATGTATTACTATGCTTGTTAAGAGCTGGAGAGTGGAACGCTCGTCTGTCTGGTCGGCGGTTTTGCCTCTTCTTGTCCCATGCCATATGCTGAAAGTTATAAATCTTTTTTCCAAAGGAATAATAACAAGTTGTTAAAGTTGCTCGAAGTGAAGAAAATCTAGGCAGGATGTATCTATCAGGTAGTGAGCATTAAGTCATACCTACCTTAATGTGGCGATGCTGAGCTTATTGAAGATGGGAACAGACTTTTGTGTTAGATTGCATCAACATTATCTAAGTTGTTTCTTATTTGTTCTCTCTTTCTTGCTTGTCATTGATTCAATATTTACCTCATGATTGAACAACTCAATTTGGATTTATGCTGTATAGTGTCCCCATACGGTTAAGTGTGGTGTATCTAATCTTAAAGAACAGACTCCCACGATCCCACAGTGAATTGGTATCATAGTTATATGGGTACACCTAACCTATAGATCACGGCCTCCTGCAAGTGGTGTTTACTGATTTTCTTTATAATCCTGTCAGTGTCATCAATGTTGGGAAAAAATGAAAACAAGGTGTCAGATGGAGGATGTTTTCTGACAGCAAAACTGCAGAACTGCATAGAACTAATGTAAACGTGGATACGTGGTTTTCAGATCCAGGTGGAACAAATGTATTCATCTTTTTTAAAAATGTTTAAAGACACGCAGACATCATGAACGGTTCACGTTAACATTTTATAACATTTATAGAGGTAATTTTTTCAGGTCCCACGTCCCTATCTTCTATTTTCTCTTACATAGCTGGTAGTCAAGCATGCAAAGAATATATCATTAATATATGAAAGAAATGTTAGCTCTATAAAGTACAAACATCTTACTGAATAAATAACAGGATGTTTTTATTAGAATTCAGCAGAAGGCGTTAGCAAGTTAAAACATTATATTGGTAAGTTAGTATTGAAATGAAATAAACCTTGGCAAACCAAACTTATGTTCAAACTATCATTTTTTACAAAATGGAGTGAGTCACCTTTGGAGTGAGTAATGTTGTCTTTAGGGAAACCAAAATCACCTCGTCTGACTTGTTGTAAAATGAATGAAATATTTGTCTAGGCAAAGAAAATTATAAAATAACAGCTTAAAACTGTTTCTGTCCTGTTTTTAACCTAAACATTATTGCTCTGCTTGATATTCAATACTCATACAGCACATAGTCCTGTTTATTACCTGCCTGTGTTCAGTGGCTTGCTGTTCTTACATTTGTTACATTTTTTAAAATTGTATAAGTGTACATTTTCCTAACATTACCATAAAAGGTTTTGAAATGGTAAAATACAGTTTCATGAAAATACTGATTTGTTTGTTAGATACAAAATGCCAAACATTTAAATAATGTATTAAAATCAAATGTTTGGCAGTATTGCTAAAATAAAGAACTTTTTGACAGCAAAGATCCATAAGTTAGTTAACTCTGTTTAAAGCAACATTAACAGTAGCTGGTCACAAACCGTGCTGATTTTACTGATCAGAATGAATCATGGTAAACTTTGTGTTAGCTTCAGTTACACACCACACGGTGACGGTGGGTTTGAAAACTACCTTTAAAAGATAATCTAACGGTGAGATGTAATTTCTACAATTTCAGATACACTTTTAAGTTTTAAAACACGGACACTTTTAATGGTTATAACAAACATAATTAAGCTCTATGCTTCATTAAAAAAGGCATATACTGTAAGTACAGCTCATGCAGTCAGTAAAAACTCATACTAGCACCTTCTTCAATGTCTACTTTTAAAAAACACTATGTCCTATCTCTACCTGATGTTCATAGACCCTCTTGTACTTTAAATTGCACAATGTTGTCTCTCTTTTCATCTTGTTTAATCACACTATTAATTGGATTTCTAATACATTATTTCAACAGATATGTTTCAGGCAGAAACCCCCATGAACGATAAAAAATGGCCTATCTGGCACACAGTGGCTTTGAATTAAAAGCCCAGGTATTTCACGGCATTTGTTGTGAAGCTCTGACCTCTGGTGCCGTATTGTGGAAGTGCAAAATCCTCATGTTAAAATAGCAGTAGTGGTAAAAAATAGGCTTTGCAATGCAATATTTATTTAAGTATGCACTTTGGGATTTTACAAATTAAAGCATCTTGGAGACTCCTTTCACACTCCCTCCATGTGAAGTGCTTTAAAAAACCCTCCGGTGACATCCAGAAAAATCCTCATAATAGTCCCTGTAGGAGCTGTTTGGGTGATATTTTGAAAAGCCCAAAGAAATGTTCCTCAAGGATCCAGTTATGGGCTGTTCACAGTGGAACTGTGAAGAAGCCTTTATCAGTTTCTGAAAGGGCTCGTACCATGGCTGGTTGGTCCAGGATTCGGTATCAACTTTAAATAGAACAAATTCGGAGTCACTAACATCATCATATCTAAACTTAATTAATGTATGTCAGGTGAGAGCCCAAGGGTTTTGTTGCTTGTACGGTTTGTGAACTTTGCTGTCTCACATGTCAAACTCGGTCTCATCGTTCCCATCAGCCTCCTCTTGAAACATTTATTGAAGAAGTGTCATTCAATGTTTAACAACGCTTTAACATTACGAAACTTTTAACATTTACATTGGCACCAATTAAATGTTCCTTAATTGATTTGTGTGCTCCAGGACTTCCTTTGGATTCTGCCTGAGAGAAGAAGTCCAATGGATTATAGTTTGAGCGTTAAAGGTCTGTCTCCCAGAGCATCGACCTCCATTTGTGGAGCGAATGAAGTGCAAGCGATTCTTTCTATACTTTGCCTTAACATGACTGTTTTAACTCTTTTTTTTGTGCGTAATTGAACTCGTGGATAACCCTCTTTATGCCAGAATCTACCTCTCAAATTTACTGTAACTAACTTTGGGAAGCTATTCCACCCAAAAAAAAACAAAAAAAAAGTGTTTCACCTCTATTCTGTCAAATGTCAAAGATAGCTTAAATATAAGAAGCAGAACATTTTGACATCATCAAAAACCCTCCAAAAGGAGATTTATGTCAAACATTACAGAGGACATCGTCGATATCAAGCAAAAAGACACCATCTTCTGAATATCCTGTCTGTTGATGAGCAGCAAACTTAGATAATCATTTAACTGAGGTTTTAATTAATTAATCAACTAATTGAGCTGAAGAGGAAAATAATGAAGTGTGGTTGGATTTATGATATTGAGTATCACATTGAGCAATTTGCTGTACTAACAAAACTTAATTCTACTGAATTATTTCTATGAAACAGCTACATTAAAGCCCATTTCAGATTTATTTTATCATGAAGTTTACCTTCACTTTTTTCTAAAATTCAAAGTGGAAAGTAAATAATAAAAGCCTAGTTCAAAATCAGAAAATCAGGAGTGGCAGTGGTGTTATATGATAGATTCTCTCTTGCAACCTAATTATTAAGAATGAATAAAGTTCCATCTTATCATATTATGTATTATCAATACAGTTCACGTGCAGTCATTTTCAGTTCGCCACCTTTGTTTAACTTGCTCATATTTTTCACAGGCTTCTTTGAGTGTCCTTGAGAAAGCTTTAATTAAAATTTAAAATGTTATCAAAACGATAAATTCCCAAGAAAGCTGGTATGAATTCATTACAGTCTTTAATCTTCTGAGATGTTGATGTGATTTTTTACACTGCCCCTGATTGAAATCATTTAATAAACTAAACTAATCAACAAGATTTTTATGATTATTTAATTTTTAATTTCTGAAATCTGCTCTTAAAGTATTATAATAATTTGTTTTCACTCTTGGGTAAACCTTCCTGTCAATACTTTGGTTAAAAGACTCTTCCTTTATCTTCATATAACCCACTCACATTACATGTGTTGTCTTTTTCCTTAGCTTGAAGAGAATATTGTGTTACAGTATTTACATCATAAAAAGGCACGTGTTAGCCTTCATGTGAAAGAGAAGAAGTTAAGGAACTTTTATATGACGTGTATTTTTGGGAATAACTCTTTATTATTTTTGCCTTTTCAGTGATATAATCTTGTATTTAGGTCGGCTCAGCGAAGTACTTAGGTCCTTAGAAACCTGCATATTGCTTTTGCTCTTGTTGATTCATCTCACAAATCCATCTTTGTCAGCCTGATGAATCCTAATGAGGCAGAAATCTGTCACATTTACTCCACAATGAGGCTAGCTGGCAAACTTTCTCTGGAAAATGAAACTATTATCTTGAACCAGACACGCACAGGGCTCAATATAAATAAATAAAGTCACATTTATCTAGTGGCCAGCGTGATTACTGTAGCCAAAGCTGACATCCAAATTGACTGTCTTATCATTCTGAAATGATTTCAGCTGAGTAGAGCCTGTAGATGAAAGCAAAATGATCTTTGAATAGTAGTTAAAGATGAGTGCTTGATAAGTTGCTCCACAACAGTTTTGATCAATGAAGCATGCACTCAATATATTGCCTATTTAGATATTTGAGATAAACTAGCTGGGCTGCCAAATGGTTTATAAATTATATTTCCTTCAGTACAAGGTAATTACTTTAAAGCCATGTTGAATTCCTAATGTTGGGACAGATTGTAAATGTTAAGTGACATTACGGTAAAGTGGAGAAGACATATTTTAAATGCATATTTGCGTCTTGTACATGATCACAGTTTAAGTGAATAAAACATTTTGTTCTTATTCATAAATGTATAAAAAGTTTGCTAGTTCTGTCAAACTTGGAAAGATCTGCAATTTACTCATTGAATAGTTTTTATCTATTCTACTCATTTCGATGTTGTTTACAGATCGAACATGAGAAACGGGACCTTTGAGCATTATTTCAATCGAAAGCTTTGACGTCATATTTTCCAAATTGAATTCAAAGTGCTCCCACACGATAAAGCCTGTGGGAGCTTCAGCGTCAGAGAGCTATCTCCCTTTATAACCAATGTTTAATAGAAATTGGAATCGCATCCTATTGTTTGCTCATAATTTCTGGAGCCAAGTTATTGAACAACTGAAGTTGTGAAGTCGAAATATGTTTGATGGTATATTTGATTTTCAAGTAAATAGGGCTGCTTTAAATACTGCAAACACCTGTCGTACACGGTTTACAGAGACTGTGATCATATGATTGGACCGACTCCTCTCTGTTATACTGTAGGAGGTCATGAAGATAAGTTCAAGCACACTACTGTGGTCATAAACAGTACAGTGTGCAGGGACCGCGCCATGATTTTTTTTTCTCCCGGTGCTGAGGGGGACCTTGACTAATATGTTGTGGTGCTGTTTTTTGCAGTTTATTTCAAAAGAAAACAAACTACTAAAATATGTGAGGGGGCTTTACAGGGGTAAGACAGATTTATGATGGGGCTATAGCGCCCCCTAGCCACAGTGTAGCGCTGTGCTTGGTATTTTGTGCTTGTATGAAATGCATTCATACATTTTTGTCAAAACTATATTGTTGCAAAATAAATAATAATGGACTCCACAAGCCCCTCGGTTTAAGAAAAAGAGTACTGTCCCACGGGGGAGTTTGTGTGACTTAAGATATTTCTAATAACTAAATACAGGCACACTCAGTGCCAGAAGCCAATGAGCAGGAGTCTGAAACCATTCTGTGATAGTTTTAGATTTCCCTTCCTGTATAAGCCCCTCATTGTGTTGGAGGGCCTGCTTTGTACAAGTGCTTGCCAGCTGCTTACCAAATGAGGTTATAGTGTTTCCTATCAACTGTAAATTTCAATAATTTGTTGGAGAGGCCTCTCACTGTCAGTTTTTATCATATTATCAATGACGACTCAATTTTCCTCTGCCACTCCATCTCAAGCCCTGACCCCCAGCCCTATTACAGTCCTGTAATGAAGTGCAATGGAGTGGTAATTGCTCCACATTATACCAGATCAGGTAACATTAGACTTATTTTCTTATCACAATGAGGCCTGCTGGTGACTCTCAATGAGAAACCAAACACAGTTCCTTTCTTATGCAGGCTATCATCCAAATAACTTTTCAGCTATAGAGACCCTTCCACCATTTCAGTTTTCCATTTCAAGATTGTGCTCCTTGTCCTCAGACAGTACTTTGTTTATACTTTCCCCAGCTTTGAAAATCTTCCGAACAGTCTCCATAGCAGTGAAGATATGAGGTAGAGCTTTACCAACATCCGGATATACAGTAAATGAGACGGTAACATGACCAGTATGTCTGCAACCTCACATGTACAGTACTCAGCCTCTCTTACGGCCTCCTGACTTCTTTGTACGTGTCTTTCCTTTTTGGTATTTTTTTTTTTAAAATCTGATTCTGTCTCAGAATACTCACTCTCAATACTCTCACTCTTTAAACTAAGGGAAATTAAATGAGAGCATGAAGCTGCGGCAAAAAAATAAAAAATCATTCACGCTGTTCCTTAAAATTTATCTGGATATACAAAGTTTTCCGAGGTATATTGCAAGAATTGTATTGGATCAAATGCAGTTCAGAGATTTATAAGAAATCGATTTACTTTTTCCAGTAATTACATGTCGGTGGTGTAAACAAGAGATTTCACGACTAAGTGAGATGATTTCCTTTTTCGTCATGCTATATTAATCATACACAAAGCCTTACATTTAGCAGTCTAAAAAACACCTATGACTTATTTCAGGTAGACTTAGACTGAGTACAGTCATCGTGTGCCATACTACAGTGATAAATCTCCTATATGCAACTTTAATGCAGGACCAGTAAAGCAAAATATTGGTTCAAGAAAAGTAGACTATCACAAAGCTTTTGGTCCATGTGTGAAGTCTCTGAGAGGAGCGATGAGAGGTCTCCTTTTGAACTTGGGCACACTCTCTAGCAGAGTTGTGCAGTCTGCTGTCAGCAGACTAAAAGGACAGGATATTAGATAACAAGGTTGAAATAGGATACAAAATATGCTCTTATTAAACTGAGGCTGCAGGGATTTGATTTGAGCCACATAAAAGATAGTGGTTTCAAGAAAGCCAAAACAAAAGGTAAAGGGCCGGTCATGCTTGTGGTAGCTAATGGCTGAATTAGAAGAAATTAGGGGAATCTGTTTCTACAGGAAATTGTACTTAAAGATGGGTCATGGATCACTCTGCTTTTTTTTTTTTTTTTTTTTTTAGAAAGCTTTAGAAGTCGGTTAGCGGAAAGCTTCAGAAGAACTTTAGAAAAACCATTAAAAGGTCTTTGTTGTAGAAAAAGGACAAAGCAGACGCAGCAGGATTTTATTATGAAGAAAAGCAAAGCAGTGCTAATTGACTTTGTATCTTAAATTCAAAAAGAAAATTAACTCATGTTTTGTGATTTTGTGTTTATATTTAAGAAAACTGATTGTTATAGACTCATGTGTTTTGTCAGTGAGCCATCAGTTTATTTTCATTGAGTCAAAGGTTGTTGGAAAACGTTTTGCTGTAATTTTATTTAACCAATTGATTAACTGTTTAATTTTTGTTTATGTGTGAGAATGTTCTCTTGTTTCACCCTGAACGGCTTTCATTGTAGACTGAGTCTTCAGGCTGTTGCTTAGAAACAATGAACTATTTTGCTTTTGACCCGTGTCTAAATATTGTTCTCAACACCAATTGCTGGCACGTTGCATCTTCACATACAATACAGGTAAGACCCTGTATCATATGTTCTTCAAGCCCATTCATTCATCCTCCTTTATACAGAAGTGGAAATACTTCTACTCTAACAACTCAAAGAGACAGTATTGAATTTCCAAACTAGTGCATTTTAATGATAGACTTATTATGAAGTTAGGCTACTGCTTATTTATTCAGTCACTCCTGTACTTGGATTCCTTACATGTATAAAAAGGAACCGTGTACGTGTGTACGTGTACGTGTGTGGTGACTTATACTACTCACAAAGTAGTTTTCTGCTGCCCTCTAGTGGTTACACTAGTGTGGTACTATTGTCTGTAGGAGGATGCATTATGTGAGTCTGAAACTTGAAGTAGAGAAATAGTGACATGTTATTCATTATGTGTACCTTGACTATACATGACTATACAAGTACGTCAGTCGGTTGAATGATTAATCCATTGTCATTAAGCAGATTAGGTGAACAACGTGTGAAGAATGCTTATCAGCTTACATGACCTGTTCTGATAGCTTCTTCCGTCTGACCAGAGCAAAGACTACATTAACTATCGTCATGAGAAGAAGAGCTTCAAATCCATGCAGCTAGGAAAGCTGAAACAAGCACATATTTGACATACTTTCTTTTAAGGTCAATGAAATTGTTAATTGATGATCAAATGGTTTGCCATCATATTTATTTGAATCAACTTTAACTGCCGATACTTGTTATACTACTTCTGTGTCCTGAAATTCAACTCATTCACACAAACACAGCCATCAGAAGGAAATGGGATTTACTTTCTTTTCACGTCTATGCAGACTGGAGACACCTGAATAGGAATTGTAGTACAAAGAAATATTTATTCCAAATCACTGGGTTTATCCTTTCTATCTGCTGAAGCTCTAGTATCGCTCAAACCCAGTCCGAAACTTCAAACACGACAAATCTGGTTAAGGAAGTGAAAAACAGAAGAAGTTATACAACAGGTACATTGATGTCGTGTGTATCTGTGTGTGTGTGCATGAATTTGTGTGTTTGTGAGTTTATGTGTACACACATCCTCGGATGTGTGTGTGAGTGTCACGTGTTTCTAGAACTGTACTGTTTCTTTCGTATTGGTTTCTTCAAAGGTAGCTTATTTAAATGTTTTAAGTGTTAATGCTTGTGTCACACATTTAAACACAGCTACATTAAGATAGCATGTTTGGTTCTACGTAATCTGCTAATGCCCAATAAAGGTGAGCAAAGGGCTAGTGTTATCAAGACGTGCTGCATAAAGTGACACCATTGTGATGTATTCTCTCACTTCTTCAACTGTTTCAGGAAGTGGTGCAGAGTCACCAAAATCAGGAAACTAAGGGTTGCTATTAATAAACCTGAGCTAAGAGCTGAAGCTGGTGAAAGCTAATGGTGTGTAAGTTGAAGAGGAGAGAAACTTCATAAAGATTCAAGAAACAAATAGGACATATCTGGGATGCAGCTTTAAGACTTCACAACCATGGAGGAACCTGTCTCAAGAGCTGCATCAGGTAAACATCATATGCTTTTTAAGAACGTCTTCCAAGGCAGTTCCTGTTAGTAACGTATTTAAAAAATATGCATATTATGCTTTACAGTTTACACAATTATTTATCACATTGTGTTAAATACTCGTTTCGAATGTGTGACCTTTGTTAAAGGTTATGTTTAAATGGGCTTTCATTTACCAGTATCTTGAGAACGAATTAAAAAGAGGAAGCAAGCGCCTCAACCTTCCTGTAGGGTTAGTTCATAAGTCGCCATGTACCCATTTCCCACACGTCTAAATTGGTCCATTACCAACATATGCTGATTCTCCCTGCCCAAGCATCACTGTTAGTTATGATGACGGGGAGATAGATGTTTTGAATTTCTTCTCCAGTTAGCGAGTGCAAAGTTGAACCGGACCTGATTAAACACATTAATGAGTCACACTAAATTACTCTGACCCGTGTTTGCACAGCGCAATGTTTGGACAACTTCTCGCTCGCTCCCCAACCAAATGTAGAACAAATCGAACATTCATTCTGGAAC
This sequence comes from Symphodus melops, assembly GCF_947650265.1. Lineage (NCBI taxonomy): Eukaryota > Metazoa > Chordata > Actinopteri > Labriformes > Labridae > Symphodus > Symphodus melops. The sequence continues at coordinate 5,389,886 of NC_136705.1, forward strand.
CACAGTCACCTTTACATTTCAATGCCAGACAGCTGGTATGTTGTGGGGCTTTTCCTTGACATACACTTCCTGCTACAACATCTAATCCAACACAAAATATGACCTGTGTCACATTAGTGATATGTTTAAGCGTATTCAGCATTGTGACTCACTGCACAAGGTTAAAGGCAGGACCAACAAAGTGTGAGAAGAACTAATGTAACTTTTTTTTTTTTTTACTTTGCTATTTATTTTCAGACTATTGCCAAGTCATTTTAATACTGATCAGTCTTTCCATTTTTTTTGTGTTTCAGCAAATCCTGAATCAATTTCAGAATACGAGCTGTTAATTCTGCACACAGCAGATGCACAGGAATGGGCAACATATTTGCAGCAGATCTTAAAATCCTCCAGAAAGTTCCGCAAAAGGTCTATGTTGCTATATGCAGTCGGCCCAGCCGATCAACTCCATGGATACCAATTTCAATATTTCCAAAGCTGCAAATGTATCGTGTTACTCCTCACGGGGTCAATCCTGGACATGCTCTGTGACCCCGAATTTCGGGGAGCACTTCAGGGACTGCTTTATCCTCCACACAGAGTAGTGGCACTGCTGTGCGGCGTATCAGAGGATGAAATACTGCCAGACAGCTTTGTAGACTGGCCGAACTGGAGAAAAATTTCTGCCGAGGACGAGCCTTCTGTCTATGTCTCCACAATATTCGATGCCATCAATGACAGTACACAGAACTTTATTATTTGTCCTATTGTGCCTTTAAAGACATCTAAATGTTGATATCTGTATTGATATTCTGAAGCTTTCTTACAGTGAAAATAAATTGTTAACTTTAGGCCAATATTGAATGAAACAATTACTTAAATTACAAAAGGCATATTACACACTTACAGTATAATGTTATATGTCTGTGGTAGTCAAGATTTCACAAAAAAATTAACTTATCTGGAACTATCCTTTTTAAAGAAAGAAATTATTTGAATGAATCCACTAAATTGTGAATTTTCTAAAAATAGACAATTGTTTTTGCCAAAGGTATAGTCACTGTGAGAACTGCTCAAAGAGAAGTCTATAGGTTATCAAAAGGTTTGAGGTACCGAAAACTACATATAAAACTGAAACCGGGTGGGCTATTAGTTCTAAACCGGAATCTCTAGTCCTTGCTGTTATTAAAGTTGAAATGGATATAACTTTAAGCTATAAAGAAGACGTCAAAGATTACTGATAATCATTTCTTTTTTCATTCAAAGACAGACAAGCTGACGGTGAGCACGAGAGCAAAGCTGCACGTGTAGCAGAGTTAAACATTACAGAAGCCTTGTCAACTGAAAATCGCATCACAGTTGAAAGGGAGGAAGTTGTGTCAGATGAGCAAAAAGAACCTGTCCTAAAGGATGGAGAACTTGTGACCATGGGGAACTCAACAAAGGTGGAAATGAGTACACCCCCCCACCTCACCTGTCTCACTGTTCAACCAAACAAAGTACTGTGCGGAGTAAGTCTAAAGAAAGTGCATACTGATAACATCAGAGATATTTAGCTGCTGTGAAGTGATATGATATGTATAACAGTTCGTTATTCAGCCAAATAATTTATTTCTTTAGTACATTTATGAGAGATTTTTGACTGTAGATATATTAAGCATTTATATTTTGTTCGTCATTAAGGAATGCAAATTCGTTGAAATGATAAAAAGTATTCAAGCTAAATATTGGTTTCATATATCAACGTATCAATGTTCTAGTTCATGATAATATTATCTTAAAAAGTCAGAGTAACTTTTTCCTCTCTTCTATTTAGGAACAAGAGAAGCTGTTTGTCATTTTCACACATAAAGTAGAGTCAGATCCTGAGGTGGAGTTTTCCTCTGAAAACCATTCTGCAAAAAGAGTCCCAGGCACTGTGGAGAATGAATATACTATAAGTGTCTTAGCACCTGGCAAGTATCTCAGAGAAATCCTGTCACCTTAAACTTATTAATGTTGATAATGGGATTTTGAAATCTTGAATTTAAATTTTTCTTTCTAGATATGCCTGCTGGAGTTGTATCTCTCACCATGTACACTAAACAATCCTGCTTCCGCTTAAAGCCTGTTACATATTATACAACGATAGGAGAAGTCAGTCGGCTGCTTGAAAATGCTACTGATCCTGTTAACTTCATGTGCCAGGTAAGACATCGTCATATATTGAAACAATGTTGTTAACTGTTGAGCTAATTTGACCATATTTCAGTCAGACAACTCACGCTTGAAATGTTTGTCGCAGCAGCAAAGCATCATTTGAGTTTGCCGTCTCGACACTGACCTCATCACTACAAGTTTGTAAAACTTGAGCAGTTATGACACAATACAATATCTTAAACCCCCCAAGCCAGAGCCTGCAGGTAGATGCTGAAAAGGTGGTGCGGCTTAGGTATGTCTGCAGCAATGGAACAGGGCATCGCTGCCAATTACAGAGCAGAGGAAGAGACAGGAAATCTTGCAGATTTAAAACACTTATTGTGTGGCGGATGTGTTCGTAAGGCGATTGTGGAGCATGAAGCAGGTCAAGTGAAATCAGTACAGCTTGAGTTCCATGTTTGAACTACTTCACACCGTTCAACACATAACACAGTGGGGCAATTATCAAATTTTGCTTGTAAGAAATATTTAAGATAATCAATATATCACTATTATAATAAGTTAGTTGTGTAATTCAATCAACTTGAGAAGATAAACACTCTGCTGTTGTTGCTACATGTAATTAGAATATAATAATATATATAAGTGCAGAAAAAACAACCTGTCCTGTTGTTTTTAGAACATAAAAACGGTGGTTTAATGCTTAGTGTTGACTTTAAAGAGCTAGATTTTACTGACCAGATGCTGTCGTGCCCATGTGACATATTAACCAACAGTATGTGAAAATGTCCATGAGAAGGTTTCACTCTAAAGAGAAAATATTGATCTGGCTGATTCTGGGAAACTGAGTCCGATGTCTCCAATTTGTCTAAAGATGAAAGGAACACTGTGGCTCAGTTACCATTTGAGTGGCTGGGCACACGGACTGTTTAAAACATAGACAGATTCTCAGTTGAGTCTCTTATTGTTTTTTAAAGCATTGTTTTATAACCCATCCATGGAGGTCACCATATTGGAAATGCTGCCTCAGACTTACCTGAAGTCAACCAATGGTTCTGAATGTGCTCTTGTTCTTTGACTTTGGTTTCTACTCACTTTATGAGTCATCTCTGACATAGTTAAATAATTAAATTTCTGAATATCGGACTGCCAAGTTATACTTATCTTGCTTGCAGACTTTGGGTGAAAGAGCATTGTCACTTGAACAGCTCGTTTTTTGTTGGGGGGTTTTTTTAGCTTCAGGTAATCAGCCGAAGCCGCCCACAACCAGACCAAAAGGACTAGGCTACCACTAATCTCACCACCCACTTTATTTGTATAGTGCAAATTCATACCAAGTACTCTCTCAAGACATTTTAGAATAAGCAGGATAAAGTCCTTACTCTTTGAATTGAATATTAGAAAAGAGCAGGGAAGGCCCATCTCATGATGGATTACAGAACATTACCAAAGATACAGCGATATTAGGTCAGTAGCTGTTATTTCTATTTCTATTCTATTACTTTGAATAGGCTATAGAGAAGACATTAGCTAGACTCGTAAATGTCAGACATTTCTACAGTCTCAGAGTCACATTTCCTTTTCAGCTCACAACATACACTCAGCTCTAATCCAAAAATAACTGCTGCTATGTGGTCTCTTACACGTGATTAAAGCTTCCCATACCTAAAAGATATATATATAATATAAGATATATATATATAATAAAGATATATCCGCACAAATAGAAATGCATTCACTCTGTAGAGCAATGTATACCCACCTTTCAGTTAGGTTTATTTAGGTAGAACTTCAGGTGTGGGGATCAATTAGGCAAAGGCGTGGATGGGGGGAACGCACACTTCTTAGCCGTGAGCTACCACTCCACCAACAGCACTTTATTGATCAACACTGGGTGAAGTACCAATCCTATGTCAAGGACCGAGGATTCTGTTTTGCTATGTGGTGAGAACGTTCTGCCATACTGTACATGCTGAGGGCGTATAAGATAACCTCCACACAAACCTTGGAAAATCCAGGCTCATAACAAACAGCTAGGGGTTCTGAAATGGGATAGATGGGATATGATGCAAGATGATGGGGGTGGGAGTCATTTAGGCAGGCCGTCCACCAACGATCCCAAGGAACCTAACATCTCCAAAGTATGCCAAAGCCAAGGAAGTGTACCGTGCCTGAATGGAGCGGTCACACTGGCCGAACGAACTGGACTCTAGGGTTAAAGCGTGCTGGGCACGGTACAGCTCGCTAGTGTGACTGTGGTATCAAAGAGCTCAGAAGCTCTCAGGAAAAGATGTGATTAGTTACTGAGATTTACAGATTGCAACATGCAGTAATGTGATGTGACTGCAGAGAGAGAGAGAGAGAGATAAGAGATCAAGGTGCCAGTTCCCCCGGTAGTCTAAGCCTATAGCAGCATAACTAAGAGCCGATCAAACCCTAACTAGCCCTAACCTGCACCAGCCCTAAACTATAAGTCTATTTTTAAATGTGTCTGCCTCCTGGACCCCAGCTGGTAGATTCTAAAGGAGAGGGGCCTGATAACTGAAGGCTCTACCTCTCATAATACAGTTAGAGACTGAATATACCAGAAGCAGGCCTCAGTAAATCTTTTACAGACATTAAGAGATGGATGTCAGTTAATTTTCTCAAATAAAACACAGATCACATTGCACATCCACACGACTTCATTTTTTTTTTACACTGAAAGGTTTTGTGTACGATACAACTTTTTATAATTCCTTTCATACTTTCAGGCGTTCAACTTTACGTCAAATGCAACAGAATCACTGGACAACATGCTTACAGACTCGTTGAAATCCAAGATGCCTGCAAACAGTCTTCAGCTGTTTGGAATCAAACAAATAGAAGAAGACAATATGGCAGCATGTGAGTAAAGTACTACATTTCTTAAATTTAGGGCCAGATCTTCTGTTGCAGCAGGTGTATCATCTCATTTTGAAAGTGTATTTGTTTCCTTTTATCCATTGCATCTTTGAAAATGAAACACCTGAGAGTGAAATAGCTTTTAGGGATCATCACATGTTCATACAAATAGAAGTGATTGCTTTTTGTTCTGCAGATCAGCGTAATGAGGAGTATCCAACGCTGCTTCACTTTGCTGCAAAGTATGGGTTAAAGAAACTGACCTCAATTCTACTTCAGTGTCCTGGGGCTCTGCAGGCTTACAGTGTCATGAACAAGTATGGAGACTACCCCAACACACTGGCAGAGAAAAGTGGCTACACTGATCTCAGGCAGTTTATGGATGAATTTGTTGTAAGTCGAGCAGTGAACGTTTCTTCCTGGAATAAAAGTCTTCAACAAGGTGTTGGGGTTTTTATTTTTCTCTCCACTTGCCTCATCTTGTTTTCACACATTTCAGGAGACAGCAGACATGTTAAAGTCACACTTTGAAGACACAATCAGCACTGAGCAGAGTGCAGAGGTGTACGAGTTTATGTCAGCTGACTCTCAGGATATCATGATGAAGTACTCAGGTTGCTCGGAGGACATATATGAGTCAATGCTGGGGATAGACCCTGAATGTGCAGAGGATCTATGTAAGTAAAAGAAAAGTTGTTTTAGTCCTTAGTACGTTTTTGTTAAACTGTTTCCGATGATGTTGTGCTGGTTTGTTTTCAGATGAGGTGATGTCTGCAGTGGAAGAGAACCCTGAAGAAGCTTTACTTAGGAAGTTCTTCCAAGGTATTCTGTGAATCCACATATTTTAAGCCCAACAATGAAAGTTTCCTATTTGTCGCTGTGTGTACTATGGTTGCTTTGTGTCCTTCAGCAAAACCACATCCACAGAGCCAGGAAGAAATTGTACAACATAAAAGTGAGGAAGATGAAAAAGATAATCAACATGACTTGGATCTAATTGAAGAAGAGGAGGATCCATACAACCTCTCACTAGATGATATCTATGACACTGTGGACTTAAACAGTACATATAATTCAGCAATCCAGAACCGTCCACCTGCACCCATCCCCAGACCCGAGACAGAGCCTGAGTCTGAGAAGCCTATGGCATACATTTCTAGAGGTATTAAGAGTTTATCTTTCTCCAAAACGTTTCTGTACATGAGATGTCATTAAAGTAGTGCCAAATAATCAATCCAATGTTTACACAGTATTTTCAGATAAAGATACATCTCAGAGAGAAACTATGGAATTTGGATCTCCTGAAGGTAAACTACAACTCTTTCTTTTTTGTTTGTTTGTTATGTCTTTTAAAAGTGAGGCTCGTAAGACCGTTTATATTTTGTTTTGAAAAGTTCAGCCTACCAAAACAATAATAATCCAGACAAAACAAAGTTATAAATTGTGCAGGTTTGTATACTTTCTGAAATTTTTTTGTAAATATCCAAAAATATTTGATTGCTTATGAGGCATTCCAGATGACTGGTTAAGTCCTCTCTTATTCTTTATTGACGACTTTTCCTCTCGTGCAGCCCAGCCGGTTGCAGAACCACCTTCTCCTACTTATGATCCCTATGCTGGAATGAAAACACCTGGACAGAGACAGCTCATATCTCTGCAGGAGAGGGTGAAAGTGGGGGAAATTAATGTGGATGAAGCTGTCCAAGAGTTCAAGGCCTGGCAGTATGATCATGAGCGGAGGGCCAACTCTATTCGCTATCAGCAGGTACATCAACTACCAATACTGTAGATGTTGTGTCAGTGATCATGGAATTCATTTGACCTGTATCATATGTTACTTTTCTTCAGGAAAATCTAAAGCGATTACGAGACAGTATAACCAGACGACACAAAGACAAACAGAAGAGTGGAAAGGATCTTGGTGAAAATGGACCTTTAATATTTTCTATGATTGATTTGTTATCGTATATCTCCACGATTTACTCACCTTAACATGTCTTACAGTCATACATTTAAATTTTCTGAAAAGACAGTGTGTTTGTCCCACCCCACCCCCTCTTTAGATTATGAGATAAGTGCTCCGCTGCAAAGGAACTTATACCTGAGCTCTGGTGGGACATCGGAGTATTCTGTGTACGAGCCAGCACCCAGGGCGGAGGCTCCTCCTCCACCAGCAGCACACGCTATGCAGAGAGGCACCTGGAAGACTGGTAGCACGTCCAGCACATCCAGTGAGTCCTAATGCTTTTATGTTTGTTTTGCAACCCTGTTTTTCAGTGATTAAACTGCTACGAAACAACAAGGACCAAAGTACATGGGAGCCTTAGTAATTCCTCAAAGCTGTGGCATTACAGACTGAAAATAGATGCAATTTGAACAGTATGTTAAGAGGGGGAAAATAGGTTTTGAAAAAGGATGTGTTACAAAGGTGAAATTGATTCATTTCTGCTTGCTTTACACAAACGGATAAATTACTTCAATCATTTTGTTTTAACAACTTTGTGGCTAAAACCTACTATTGCTTAGAGGAATTGAAGATAGCCCTAATCATCTAAACCTAAAGGAAATATGCCATCCCTCTCTAATTAGTTCAGAACTTTGTTTTACATTCAAACAATGCTTAGTTAACAGAGCTTCCTTATTCTGTCTGAAAAACCCACAATGTATTGAATCCCAGTACGAAAATACAGGTGAAGTGAACATTGGTTTAGAACATTGCCATTATGTCTTTTGATTTCTTGCAATCATTCGTCATCAATCTTTTCCACCTTCTTTTCCTTGCTATACCGGTTTGTGATTAAAAAAAAAAAGTTGAGTAACTTAATGAAAACTTTCGCTTCATTAAAATATTTGCATATCCAAAGCTGCAATTTTAAACAGATACAAGACATCTTGATATCTTGCAAAGCATCTAGCCATGGCAATTCACTCTTTTGTTAACCCCAAATGTCCTCAAATCAATTAGATCAAATGGTTGGAAGATTGGCAAAAAAGAAAACAGTTATCTAAGAAGCTTTCTAAATTAAGACTGCTGACCAGCTTTTTTTTCAGACATTGGTTGGGTCTGAGATTGACCTTAATCTTAATCTTATAAAAAAAATTACACAACAGATATCCAGAGAAATCTCAAATAAGCATGGACGTGAAGTGTAATGTACTGTAAGCAAGACTTGAGTTTTATGTGGGTGTGATTGTCCATGGTTTTTTGTCTTTATATGTCTGCTATGGAAATGACTGACAACCAGTCCAGTGTGTACCCCAATGACAGCTTGGCTCAGCTCCAGCCCCTCAAAACAGAGAACTCTATTGATAATGTATGGATGGATAGATAAATTAAACATGTTTTAACCTTTTTTAGAGAGAGAAAATACCTACATTTGTATGATAAGAATAATACAAACACTGCACTTTTAAATGATTTCATGTTTATGTGAATTAAATTTGCTAACAGCCTTGTGGTCTAAAACCACAAGGCTGTTAGCCTTGCAAACAGCTATCTTCTGCTATCTTCTAACCTTTATTTAACCGAGCTTTGATGGCCTATACCTCCACCTGAAGACGTGCTGAACAGTGGTCTCGAACTTTTCTTCCCCACAACTATTTACCACAAAGAAACTTATATCATGTCTTGAATGTTCAAACCAATCTTTTTTTTTTTTTTAACACCAGGTACTGAGAGCAACAGGCTGAGCACATTTAGCAACAGCAGTGGGACAGAGCCTGACTTTGAGGTGAGCGTGAAATAACGAGTATGTATGTCTTAGGTTTTAAAAGATACAACAGTGTTTACAAAGAGTTTTATGTCAACAAGTATGATAATGGACAATTTGATATTCCAAGCTGCTTTTGTTGCTGTATTTTGTGTATAATACAAACTTAACCTTAATATTCTCTTGTGTGGTGCTGCTCATGAGAGAGGTACACATATGTTTTTTTATGTTCAGTTTTCATTCGCTTCTTCTTTTATTATGAACATAAATACCAACAAGTGCAGATCTAGCTTTCTATCTTCGACACACACATTGCAACGTTTTCTCGGAAGTCACACATCAGCACTTCTTAATAACAGTTTATTTCTGCTGATTTCAATTTTAACACAGTCATTGAAATACATATGCATACCAGTAGAATCCCATGAGAAGAGGGAAGTTGGGCCTAAAGCTAACTACAAAGTTCTCCAATGATGAATGAGCCAAATCCATTTTCAATAAGGTCAATAAATTATAAGTTGAAAGAAAATACTGAAAATGTCAGCACAAACTAGGAACTAGGCTAAATATATATGAACTCTTTTGTAAACCAACATTCTTATTTACTCAAGGAGTTCAGAGTTTACTTTTAAAAGATCAAGAAATGTTAAAAATACTGTCAAGAGAGTTTGGCCAGTCTGCTTAAAAAAGTTTTTTTGGGGAATATCAAAGAATTTATGATTCAATGTTGTTAGATCAAGACCATAGAGAGCTTATATGCCAGTTCTTATTTTCAAAAGGCAAAATCTATCTGATCTTTTGAAGGACACAATAGAAACTCTTCCTCCTCCACCACGCCCTCCACGGCCATGCAATGCTGCAGCGCTCAATTCTGGACCCAGGATTCCTCCAAGAGTCCCAGAGAGGTCAGTTTAAAAAAGTTTATAGATCAACTATTCCTTTTTTATCGGGGTGACAATATAAAGAATGCAACGTTTGATTGAATCATACAAAACAGTTGTATTTCAATATTTAAAAAAAAATCAATATTCTCTACTAATGTTTTTTTCCTCAATAAAGGTTTGTGTATGATATTGCTGTGATTCTCAAACTTTTGCAAATTATGACCTCAGAAATGATTAAACACTATTATCTGTTACTCCACAGTAGTGGTACATTTTTACAAATGTACTTCATGTACTTCAATTCATGCCCCACACCTATTTTTAGTTGTACCAATTTAAAGTCATAAGGCCTGATAGAAAAAGTGTTTAAAGTTTTTTAGCAATTCGGTGTTTATTGAAATCTCATAAGCTTGATGAATAAAGCCGCACCTGCTACGGCCAACACAGTCCTTTAATGTCTGGTTCAGTCAAGGTCAGCCTCAATGTCTTAACAATTTACTATATAATATAACAAGGACGGCCTAGACCTGCTTCTTCTGTAAAGTGTCTCAAGATAACATCTGTTATGAATTAGCAGTAAACAAATAAAGATTGATAGAGTGCTTAACAGGATTGCATGCGAGCAGCCTAAAGTTTCCTACAGACTTATGTGCACTGCATGAATGACTTTTACCCTGAGAAAATGGACCATGGTGCATGGTGTCAAAGAGCAGATCTCACAGTGCATCCCAGGAAGTGGATACTCTCTTAGTTAAGTGGAACTTAACACTGATGTGAAAAGGCTGCCACATGAACCAGTGTTCATGCTAAATTACACTGACAACCCACCTTAAAAGTCTTTACTTGCCAGGCCTTCAGACTAACGGGCTACCTGAGATAGAAAGCTAGACTTGCCTGTATATGGCAGCAGATTGTTTTTTTTTCAACTGGGCCAAAAAGAAAAATTCTTACTCAGACTTAAAAAAACACAAAGGTAGCTGACGAGCTGGAAAATGATTGTCTTTGTTTATTAAAACTGATTGTTTAGTCTAGATATGTGGTGCGATTGTTTGTTGCTGTTTTTTTTTTATAATGGCTGGTTTGAAAGTACAGGTAAGTCCACAAAAGGTTGGGCGCCACAGAGCAGATCACCTCATGCATTTTTCTTTTTTGTACAGGATTCCAGAGAAGACCCATGATCGCTACATATCCTGTCCGACTCGAGCACTTCCTCAAAGACCCACTCAGAGACACACGAACTCTGCACCTCCTTTACCTCGCCGTCTGCGGTGATTGACAGGTCTACTGCTGGGTTATTTTTTTTTTTAAAAAGAAGAGTAATAGACTTGGAAATACCGCAATCTTTGAGATTTAATAACATCAATTCACGTGAAGAGAAAGGCAGAGATTTTGTTTATGTAATGGATCCCACTGTCCCAATACAGCATATCATTGTTTATGTCTGAAGGTGTGCCTCAAAGGTGAAACCAGAAATGATTCAACTTACTATGCCTTTACGTTGTTATTAGTTGTTCTGACTATTTATTATACAGACAATATCAGCATTATACTTCTTTGAGGACAACGCTTGGTTTTGATTGACTGTCTTGTGCATTATCATGTTTGGCCACTTGATGGCGCTAGATGTTTTCAGTTTGGCCCTTGTTAGATGGCCCACAAACATCTTCTCTAAAGTGTGTGAAAAGTTATTTAAAGTTTTTTTTTGTTTTGTTTTGTTTTTTTCGCATAAAGCATGTAGAATCAAATTATATTTCACTTCATCAAAATAATTAAACAAATATATAAACTGTCAAATCTAAATTTTTAAACCATTTTTGTAAAGGGTGAGACTGTGTTGTTAGTTAAAACTTCTTGTGAGAAATTTCAAAGTTAATACATAAACGTGACAACGTTTTATTGTCATGGATAATTTTCAGCATTTTTTGTGTGCAAAATGTCAATATAGCTGTTGAGACTACGACTGACAAATGCATCCAACCATTACAATAAACATTGGTATATCAAAAAGGCTTTTTTAATTTTTTTTATATGAAATCAATATTTTTATAGATCCTATTTACAATAAGTCAAATGACAAAAGGTAGTGATATAGTAACTTCATCTTCCCATCTTTAACTGATGAAGAACATGGTGATTGTTCCTATCTCTAGCCCCCTCCTGACCTTGACAGCAGAACCATAAAACAGACAGGGGGCAACAGTGCAACTACGATCTAGAAACCAAGGAAGTCACTGAAGGTAGAACAAGTGATACCAAAAAAAAGTTTTCAGTTGATTTGCTATGACAGTAAAATGTGTTCATGCTTTTTTGTGTCATTTTGTTGTTGTTTTACTTATTTGTTTCAATGCAACGAAATGTCCAAAAATCCCTGTGTGTTTACTGCCCAGGACCCTAGATGGACAAGTTATAGAGAACATAGTGCAGTGTTTAGCCATTTTGAGTTGTGCAACAGACATGAAAAGAGAGAAGGACTTACAATTATCATGTGTTGACCAAAACATGGATCTTTACTATTGCCAATTTCTAAGATAGTTGGGGTTGGAAAATTAGGAACAAAGTGTCAGCAGCAATCATCCATTGACAATGTACCTAAACCACTCCTTTTGGGGTTTTTTATGTATGGTTTGATCTTGGGTATAAAGAGATAATTGTTGTGCTTGTAACTTACTTAAATGCCCTCATGTGCCAAACAATTTATTAAATGGACCTGGGTTTTTATCAATCAATTTATCAATAAAGAGAAACCCTGAACCTTTGTAGGCTACCAGTTTCACTATAAAGGGACATCCGGTTTCTTATTGTGAAGGGTCAATGGCCCAGCCCCCGGTGCTTTGTGTTTGTGTTTTGCAGGGGTTTTGACGCAGCTGGTGCCGGTGAGTGTGAAGCGCTGACAGGACGCTGGTGGAGAGGAGCCGACGGCGCACGAAGCTCAGTGAGGTGCGTCTGCTTCAGCGAGCATAACACTGGATTATCACCTCAGTGAGGTAAGCATGTTTCTGCCGCGGATCACTGCTGCATGTTGCTGTGCATCTTTCTTATTTTATGGACGTTTGTATTATTATACAGTGACCACATTTTGTGGCTTTGGCACCTCAACAGCTGACCCGTGGTATATGGCATGATGCAAAGCCAGCACCACTCAGTGTAACCTATATTTCGTATTGCAGACATTAAGTGTGAACTCAGCATTTCTTGCCAAACACAAGTGTGTTTTTGAGTCAGCCAATTTCCTTTTGGTACATCAGCAGAGAAGCGCAGTGGCTTTGGGACAGTTACTGCAGTAAAGGCAGTTGCATACAGTGGCAATGCGTCCCGCCATGGGTGCCGCACTTTGAGGCTGAATACCCAAGAGAGAAAAGCACATATTCCCATACGTAATCAAACCTGCTGAACGTTATCCGCTATTATTTTATGAAGACTAATGAATCATTTCACATTGCTTGTGTCTCGAAGTTGGCAGGTAGTGTAATGCGGTTTATTAGCGGGTTGTCATTGTGAGTCATAGAAGGAGACTACAGGCTACTCCACATGCACAATCAGGCTGTGACATCAGAACCACGCACTTAATGGAATGGCTATTATGCGGCACGGAGGTGTAAGGACGACTTTATGGAGTAGTATCTCACTGTAAATTATTTTGTCACATTGGGCTCTGGTTAGACTATTTCATTAGTCACTGTTGATACGATGCTTTGAATATGAAAATGACCTGAGTCGTCTGATGTAGGAGGAGTAGTTTGAGGCTATAAATAAAACAGGTTATTGTGGAGAGCTTTTCAGTTGTCAATAACATTGTTGTTTCAAAAGAATACTGGTATATACAGTGTCTCTTTTCAGTGAATCTTTGTAAACACCCTGAAACTGAGCAAGTGTGTAAATGCACAGTTATGCAATTATTGACACAGTGAGCCTGAATGTTAAACTTCATGTTTTAGTTAAACAAACAGATTTACCTGAGGCCACATATCAAACAGTGCGTGGCAACAAGCTACTGTGTGACACCATAAGTGCAGACGTATTGTTGACATGTAGATGATCAAATATTTTTTTTGTTTTACACTCTACTGTATCATGGAGCACAGAAAAACTCTATTTTCCTTACAATTTACAGAGATCCAGGATATTTATAAAGTTACACATTATTTGAGATAATTCCATATCAGGCAGTGGAGCAAAATGAAGTCCATATTAAGACACCTTTATGAATGACATTAAATCCCAGTTCAGAGTTGTTCCTCCAAAACCCAGATGTATAAGTCTGTGCTGTGACTGCAGCACCTGAGTAACGGGAACCTGTAAGAGCATTGATGAATTATTAACCCCAGTACAAATAATTAATTAAACTGGTTCCAAGACAGAGGCACAGCAGTAAGACAGATTTTCTCAAAAATACCTTCTGTGTTTTATTGAGGGGACAGATATTTTTAGAATATCACTCTCCTCATTCTTCTGTTTGTTTAATAACTCTACTCTGTCCAGGTAATGAGTAACCTTACTATCTGCCTAGTGTGTGTGTGTGTGTGTGTGTGTGTGTGTGTGTGTGTGTGTGCGTTTGTGTGCCTTGAAGAGTTGCTGTTTTGTCACTAAGTGAACATTTGTTTTCATTCCTCTCATCTTTTGTCCACTCTGCACACTACACCCACTGGAGGCCATGGTTTTCAGGAGTATTGACTTGGTCATAGTTCAACAGAGTGTGAAAGAGGTTCCTTTAGTTGACAACATGACAGCAAAGAATTGTGAGGTGTTTACACAGAGATGTTATGAGGTTTGCATGTGTAAATGGTACAGTGCAGTTTAATGTTTGGAAGCCAAGCAGTTCAGTCACTTAAACAGCAGTTTGGTACATATGTATAGAGTGCAGTTCAATCAGGTCAAATATGACTGTTTGTAAAACATTTTTTGTTGATATTGAAAGAAAACAGCATATATTGCAAACAATATCGGAATCCATTAATCTGATTATAATCAAGGACTTTCAAGGAGGCCTTTATTTCTTAAATTACAAGGAGATCTTCAGATTAAAAATGCTCATCAGGATTTAACTCTGCAGAGCGTTTTTTTTGTAAATATCAAAGGGTATGAAATTCTGCTTAGCCATTAGCATTTAGCTCTTAATTTTTCAGAGACACACTACAGTAAGGTCAAATTGTTGCATTTCAGTTTTTGTAGCTTGACAAATGACAACCTGTTGAGTAAGGAAGGCACTTGTTTGTATGAACCCAGCATAGTTTTTAATATTTTATGAAACTTGTTCAGAGTCACATTACACAGATGCCCTAGATTTGAGAGGAGCAACCCTCAGGAACATGAATCTCTAAACTGAATTTAAAAGATTTGATAAGTAGGTTGGTTTCCAGACTCGCTCTCTTGTTTTACTGTAATGATCCCCAATTGCTTTGGAAATCTGACTCTGAATTTCAGATCATTTGAAATAGTTATATTGTGTTCATTAAGGTATAAATACTACACATGTTGTGACGGTGTCATTCAGGTTTACTTTCTTTGCCAACTGGGTGTCTTTGGCAACACAATTGAAAATAAACCATTTTTTATTCAGGATCTATGCAAACAGTACAGGTAGGGTTCATATTGGCAGGATACAAACCTTTGAAGTTGCAAAGTAGGCAAATCATGACGAACTACAGAAAAGAGCCATGTGTTGACAGTGAAAATCAGACTGCTCTGGATCATTGCATGTTTTAGCCAGAAACCCGGTTTCTGTTTTCACTCTGTTAATGTTACAACAAGTTGCTAAGCAACCCCCTAACCCCTCGCCCCCCGCCTTCTCCATCTGCTGCCATTGGCTGAAGTGGATGGTGAAGTGTTATGCTTTGGCTTCCCAAGGTCCGTGGCACAAAGACACCCCCCCCCCCCCGGTAGCATGTAAACAAGGCAGTGAAAAGACAATCATGCTTAAGTAGATTTATGCAGCACACCGTCTCCCCACCAACACCTCTTCCCTCCCCCTGTGTTGTATGTTTGCTTGCCAGCAACTGTTGGAAAACAACAATGTCACATTAGTCGATGGTAGAAACGTTTTCTCATTATCACATAAACCAAACCCAAATAACCAAGGCCAGTAATAGTGTCATAGACAATTATGAAAAATATTTAATAATGTATTTTTGTTGGCTGTGTGCTGGAGTCAAACTAGGCAGGCATTCCTGAAATAGACAGATGATGGGAACCTGCTGGAGACCGGCTGGACACACATTTCAAATAGGGATAACTTCATAGCACTTAAAATTGCTGGATTATCACGTTGCTGTTTATATTCATGTTTAGCTGCCATATCCTATGACTCAATTATCAAGTCGGCCCAGTCCTGTCACAAAGGCACTCAGAGAGTTATATAAGGGAACACACTCACAACTTCCAATCCACTTTGGAGTCAAAACATCCAGCAGAGATGAGGAAACACTGTCAGCACTCTCTCAGACTATGATTGAATTTGTCACATCAGCTCACCTAATGTGCAGCAAGCCCTTTTTTGTCTTAGCAACATCTCTTATGCCAAACCAACGCGAAATCAAGGCAGATCATTTCATGAATACTCGGCGTGTTTCTTCTTTGTAAATCAATTAAAATTGTTTTTCTGTTATCTGTTTTTTTATATATATATACTGTAACTGAGGATTTCTTTCATTTTTCCTCATTTTAACCTTATGCTATTTTAAAAAGTGTTGCTTTGCATTCTAAACATTGAGCTCTCGAAGCACTATAATAAACCAAAGCCAAGTTACTTGAATAATCTGTACAAGCCTGGAACCCTGGCTGTAAAGATGTATTCCCCTTGGCAAGCTTTTTGCTTAAAGACTTTCATATAGCATCATGGCTCTAAAAGCCTCGCAGGCACATTATAAGCAGGTTGGCTTCCTATCCCAGCATCTTTTACTGGCAGTTTTGTCCATGCAGCCAACTGCTGTCCTGCCCAGGACTTTAGTATTTGCCATGCAGCCAAGTGTTCCATGTCCTATGGATCTGGCGATAGTCCCGGCCAATGACTGTCAGGCTCTCTCTTTGACATGTTTGCAAGCTGCAACCTCCTCAAGCATGAAAGGACACATCTTAAATTCCCTTGTCTGACATTTCATTTGTTTTATGTCTCAAATAAGTCTTTTTATTCCTGAAGATCCTCAAAAAAAAAAACGCAAATATGTAAGCAAAACCGCAGAATCGCTACAAACTCGTTAAACCTTCTTGTTGCTCTGATACTTGTTAGCGTGATATTCAAAGAATTTGAAGGCAACTAAGTAGAATCCATATACAGTAGGTTCAGTTTATGGTCATTCCATAATCCAAATGAATGTATAATCCTGCTCATAGGCCAACGATGACTGCAGTCTGTAAGTTACATACATTTCCTTTTATGCTTCAGTTGTTTGAAATGAACTTCAAATAGCTGTAGAGGAATGTGTAGAATCCCATGCTGCTGTCCAGCATGGAAGCTGTTTATGGAAGAGAGTTAGACAGTTGGAGGGATGGTGGGGGTCTATTCTCAATTAGGGGGATAAGCTGCTGCTCTGGAGCAGCCCTTTCGAGCCATGTTTGGAGCTATTTTGTGGGATCCACAAGCAGTGCTGGATAGCTTCTCTTCCCTCTGCCATTTGTTGACAAAGCAGAAGTCAAACAGTGTTACGTAACAGCCCCTTTCTGTCCTCCCTTAAAGCCGAGCATATGATGAGAGCTCGTTTGTATTAACTTACTTTAAGGCAACCTCAGACTCAACCATAGAGATCCCCTGCATGAAATGCACTATAGTTCAACTTGGTACCAGCCTGCCTTTGTTTAGAATTCACTGTGGGATAAACAGACAATCTGGAGCTTGTTTCAGATGAAGTGATTATGCTGCCAATACAGATTGCTGGCTTTATATGACATTAATTCAAATCACAAGACATTTCATAAACTAACATTTTCATAAAACATGAACAGGGCTACATACAGCAGACAGCCAGCTTTAAGGGCTACAATTACAGCATGTTAGTCATTGGTATTAGACTTCAAAGTATTTTACTGTACATACAAAAAAGAGTCATTTATTTAGAAAATATACATATATATATTTTATAACTGCTTTGAAGTGCAACATTTATTCTATTGGCTTTGATACAATTTATGTTTAATTTTATGATATAAAATTCATGTATTTATATGTACAGTAGAAGTGTTAGGGAGCTCTAATTAGTACACATATAGGCAATGTACAGACAGTGCCTAGGCTTACCCTAACCCCAACCTGATTTTGGCCCCATCCACTGTCCTAGTTCTAAACAAAGGCATTAAAAGTCCCAAAATAAAACTTTTAAAAAAGTGGCTTCTGTCATCCTCTTTCTCTCATGGCCTGGTCCTTAGGGAGCACTTCGGTATGGGTGGAAGAATTTTATGTGGTGCTCTGCACAGTTGTTGAGTGGGTGACAAATTCCCAGATAGCATCTGGTGACAGGTCAATCTGGGAGGGCCTGTTGCCAAAAAGCAAACAGACCCCCTACATAGCAAGGGTCAAGGTTAAAAAACGGGACTGTCCCAAACAAGACCCTCAAAGCCCAGCCCAAAGTCTCAGGAGTCTTCAGATGGACATGGTGTACGTGGACTAAGGATTTGCTGTGCACTGCATGAGATTGGTAATGCACCTCACTACATCTTCAGTGATGCTTCAGGGTGATAACCTTTTTAAGAGTTGTTAATTTTTGGACATGTTATTTTTGGTTACACTAAGGCTTTAGGCTTACGGGTTGGAGATGTATGTGTTGTATTGATGTGTGTGTGAGAGTCCTAGAATCAGAAGTTAGAAAGCTGATGTGCTCATGCCTTCACTGTATCCTGCTATTGGGTAATCATTTCTTTTGGATTGAAGATCCAGATATTTAGACTTTTTCTTAGGTCTGTGAACTTGAAGAGATAAAACTTCACAAGAAGGGGAAAAACATTTGTTCTATTGGTCTCTTTTGAACAATGATCAAGTTATTGTAAGACTAATCCAATAAAGGTATAGTGGCTTGATTTTTTATTAATCAATAAATGACAGAAATAATACATCCTGCATTAAAATCCTGTGTTTTTACTGATTGCTTTATTAATGATGTGTTCCCTTTAAATGTGTGAAGGTTAAAGACTGAAGAGACAGTGAGATCAAAGTAAGACCAACAGCTAATCAGTGGAAACCAATACAGTATGTTTGATCCTAGTTCTGCTCTGGTTCTAATATCTGGCATCAGATAAATAGTGATCAATTTGCAAAAAAAAAAGATATGTATAAAAATGTCTATTGAGAGCTTAGAATATGCATTAACTGCTCAATCCGATGTCCCTTCTTCCTGGTTCACTGTTTTTGTGTCAGATTTTACACGTTTTTTCAGTCAGACACAACGTTGAAGATTATAAGGAGTTATTGTTCATTTAGGAAAATCACATTTTTACGGGAGTTGGGCTGATTAAGTGTCTTCTTATTTCCTGTTTATCTTGGCAAAATCCTTACAGGCCATCGCAGAGCTCCAACGATGGTCTCCTCTTTTTTTTACAGACTGGATGGATGGTATTCTTTGCCCGGCTCTGCTCTGTGGCATTTCTTCCTAAAAAGGCCAGGGGTGATCTGCTCTCGTGTGTTTATACAGCAAACTTAACACTGCATGCCATCATCTTCCCATTATCTATTAAATGGGAGAGTTCAGACTTTTGTTTTATTGTGTATTCACATCTGAGGAGACAGCAGATGCATTGTTGAATGTTATACACGTATATACTATTGTTATTATTTTTGAAGTGGGACATATAAAGGTTGACTGGTGTCCGGATGTTACTTTTGCTTTAATAGTATGCTTTACAAATGTTTTTGATTTTATTTTGTCACATTAGTTTTTCACTTTAGTAAAAAATAAAGTATATAAAAAAACAAAATACAGTAGATAAACATGACCTGAAACTCAGGGACAGCTTGGTTCCAAGATCAGGAGAGGTTTAATAGGTAGCTGTGTCCTCTTGGGACGTGTTGGAATAACTCCCATTTTCCCCTCATGTATTGGGGCCTGTTTGCAGACTTTCCAGCTGGAACACAAATCCCTTTGCCGGTTCTGCAGGTTGCCTTATTTACCTCCATGTGCAAACATAACACACAACATAACATAAACAAAGGGTGGAACATGCAATAGTCAAAGTTTACAGCTGCTTTCAGTGTACTTGTTAAATTTGAGATGCTTTTTGATTTGTATCCATTATTCATAGCCTACAAAAATAACTTTTTATTTGCATACTGTTTGTACATGTGCGGTTGAGTAATTGTTAAAGTGCCTTTCTGTGTGTGTGTGTGTGTGTGTGTGTGTGTGTGTGTGTGTGTGTGTGTGTCTTTATTTAGCCCTATCCTTTCCCTTTTAAATAAGGAGGTCTAAATCAATCGTGCCAGTCCAGTACAATAGGAGGCCCAGCGGAGCACTTGGAAGTGTTTCACAGCTACTTTTCTGGTGGCCTTGGTGTTGCTACAGCGTGGTCCACTCATGCAGCTCAGATTAGCATATATTTGTTCTCACTCTCTTCTTGTCCTTTAAGAGGAACATTTCTGATTTGTATCATTGGTTCAAGGCAGGTCAAATTTTTCTCCCAAATCCAAAAGAAGAATTAGCAGCCAAATATCCTGCAATAATGTCACAGATAAAACTGTTTAGCTGTCAATGAATTTCAACAGAATCTACAGAATTGATGTTTTGAGCTCTTTTTTACTTCAATTTTTAATACATGCCTTGTGGATCCACATTAGACTTGAAGTCAAAAACATTAAGAAAGAACATGAACATATTCATTTCAAGAATAACATTTACAGGGAATGGTTTATTTTCCTTTTCTTTTACAGTCTAAACATCAATTTATAACGGACTAAATGGAAAACATTTAAAAAGAAGAACATTATATAATATAAATGTTTTTTTAATGTATTTTTTTTAACTCATTTCAAAATAACTGAATGTTTCCGTTCTTGACAAAACTGTGTTCTTGCATTTCTGTGTTTTTACTTCAGGGCTCTCCACAAGAGGGCAGCATAAGACCAAGCTCGACTCCAAGTAAGTGATCTTACTCATACATAAACAAAATAATCCTGTAGACATTATTCACAAAATTGGATGATGAGGAGGCACAGAGAGGCACAAACACATACATGTGTGAGCATCTTTAAGTGAATTTTACTTAATTGGCTGGACTTACTTTCCGTTTTAAATGATTTTGCTATTTCTCCAACATTTCAGCCACCTGACAAATTGTTGTAATTAGCATTGTGTTTGGATCTAATTAATTCCCATCAGGTCCTCGATCAGTCTGTGCCAACAAGATCACTCCCTTGGCAACCATGAAAGGCTCTCCTGAACTGATTCCATCTTCAGGTGATGTATCCATGAGCTGATATTATTGTTTAAAGCCTAAATCAGTGAAGTAATTGTTATTCCCTTAAAAAGAGATTTGTAAAAATCATTTGTAATCAATGAAGCGTCAAAAAATTCTAAGCTGCTCCACTTCAATCACTGACGGTGTCAAGGCAATTAGTTTTACAGAATCATGGGACATTACTATATTGGCCTGGTTTTGATGTTGCAGTCCTATTTTTAACATGGGGAGCATGTGGGAGCTTCAAAATAGGATTCAAAGTAGCTCTGAAGCTGAAGTGCTTCCTGAGTAAACCCAGATAAATCTGTGTTGCATTTCAACTTGTGAAAATGTGGAAAACAAGACTTTTTTTTTGTTATAACGTTTTTAGATTTGAAAAGCAGAGTGTGCACAGGGAAAGGAGTTGTGACTATAAGGGCCACCCTTGTTCACATAGACGATGAGGGCCTCATCAGCGAAGGGCCAAATGTCATCACAACGCCAAGTAAGTCAGAATGAATGCCACAGCTGTTCCAGAACAACTTCGCACATGATGAAAAAATTGTTTAGAGGACAGTAATAGTTGCATGGGCATGTCAATAAGAACAGCTCCCTGCAGAATGTGGACAGAGAATGTGAACGTTGCGTTCGTTTTAAAATCATTTCATCATCTTCGTCAGATGTGATATTTTCTTACAGGCCTTATGTTTAATCATAATAAGAATGAGCTTTTTGGATCAGGTTCATAAAACATACATATGACCACTTTTTGTTATGTATGATAATCATGTGTCTCTTGATGTTGTGATTGCATTCTCAGTAGCCAGGAACACTCCGAGTCACAATAAATGGCGTTAGCTCATATTTTTATTTGACCATCAAAGAGCGTTTTTGTTACAGCCGGCCCACATTGCTCTTTGGAAAAAGGCCCTTTGACTGTGGGCTTGTTTGTTACCAAGAGTACATTGGTGCTGGACTGGAGGTTGGCAAAGTCTTTGAGGGAGATGCATTAACTGTTGTAAAGCCTGAATATAAAGGCCACTGGAACAAATGGCCTTTGTTGATGACTGACTAAGTGCTTTGTTCTGATGACAAAGTTCTGAGATTGTGGGAGAATCTTTTTTTCCCTTCCTGGGCATATTGGTATCTATGCCCGAGGAAACCACCAAGGGATGCATTCATGCCCTGCAGAATGAAAAGGAAATTAACATTATCAGCGTTTAGCTGATTTTGGGTTTAATATTTTTTAAGTTTGTTGGAATACTGTACTTTTTTAACTTGTATTCAATTTTCCGTGTATGTTTTGCACTGGCTGTCAACTGAGAGAGTTGTGGACTCTTTATAGGTGGCTGGACACGCCAGATTAATGGAGACAGCTCTAAAGCAGGATTGGCTGAAGGAGGCAGCCACACCACAGCTGATTTACCTCCCGTAAACAACAGTCAGTGCCAGGTACGTTTACTTCCATTCCATTTTAACACAGGATCTTTGCTCGGTTCTTTTTGGTTTGACCACTTTGATGTCATTTATTTGTGGTCTGTGTTGGATTCCAGATTAATAAAGGAATACTTGTATGTCTTCTATGATGTGTACAGTGACGTTTCTGTTACTTTCAGTCCAATTCACCAGAAAGTTTAAAGGAAAATCAGTCTCCATCCTCCAGTGACATTCAAAACTCTACCACATCAACATCCAGCTCTGTGTATCCCTGCACCAACACTGTTAACCCTACTATAGTTCTGCTGCAACACAACAGAGGTGAGTGCACTTGTGAGCTATGAATGTTCAGCACAATAACTTTATTATTACAGAAATATTTCTTCAACATGGTTGTGCGTGTCTCTGCGGCGATTTTGTGTGATCACTTATCCCTGTTTTTACGCCATCAAAAAACTGAATTACGCAACTAAAGGGAAAACAGTATATTTGAAGAATGTATTAAATTTCTTGAAAATAACCTTCTGATATATAAGCACATTTGAGAATATGAAGTAATGCATAAAGACAGTAATAATTATCCCTGTCTTGCTCAGTGCTTCACTAAAACCTTTGCTTTCTCACTTTAACGTCATAACTTCGTCACATTTCACTGTCCTGTTACTTGTCTGTCTTTCTATTTCAACAGAGAAGCAAAAGCATTTCTCTCACTGTGAAGGTATGCACTCGGGTCTTGGTGACGTCCTCCTGATATTTGTCATTTATTTATATTTTCCTAAACTTCTGTTCCTCTCCTGAACCATCTGTTCCGACGATTGAAAGGTCTACTTTTTTATCCCTTTTCTTAAATGTTCATCCAGTTAATGAGTCATGTGTTTATGCCTGAGTGTGGTAAAGAACGTGAACAAACATATCCTCGGTTCAGAACATAGATAAATCCTATATAGACATTTTTAGTCTAGTATCTTTACCTGCAGTTCACAATCACAATGTCTCCGTGTTTGATTAATTACAGGCCTAAAAAGTTCATCATTTGTCTACAGCCTTCATGTCAACATAAAACATACAGTATAGTTGATCATGAGGGCCTGACTGAGATGTCACTATTTCGTATTTTATACCACTTATCAGACTGCTGACACATCTCATTCCCTTTGAGGCAATTTTCATATACTGCAAAAATTGTTATTGCAATCACAAATACCTAAATCCGTCATGAATTCAGTGCATGGATGAGTCCTGGGAGGAAGAGAGTTAGCGTGGAAGTCACTTATATAGCATGAGTCCAGGTGTTCCCAGTTGAGCTAATGGCCTTCCTGACTCCGCCTACTGTCTGCCAAGCCAGGAAGCCAAACACATGCATACAGAGGGCAGGACGTCACACATCACTGTCTTTCTTATCTTCTCTTGGTCTGCCTGCAACAGACTCTAAAGTAACTTGAGCCAGAAGGGCCTTAACAAAACATTGGTATTTGGAGATCAGTGAATGAGAACAGCTTAGGGTGTTGGCGATGTGTGAAGAACGGTAGGTCTAATGGAGGACTAAGCAGAGAGACACTCATTTCTCTGTTTTACTTTGTTTTTATTTTTCATGCTCATCCTTTTCACTTCCTCTCTATGTCATTCTACCACAGCTGCTCTTTCTGTTTTGCTCGGGGCAGGTTTAGAGTTGAAACATGATTGGAGATCTGCATTTTCATACATCTAATGCTTTCTATTACCATCGCCCATAATAATTTTACCAACTTCCCTGATAAAGAATACCGAATACTGAAATGTAAAAAGATCGATGAATTGTATGTTTGAATGCAAAATCATAACGTGCACTGTGGCAATCACATGCCATAACTTACCTAACCTAAAACATTTTAAATGTTATTTGATTTAATCTTTACATTTTTGTGTGTCTAACAGGTTTCTGATTTTTTTTTTCTTCTCTTCATGTTTTTCCTGACAGACCCAACTCCAGAGAGGGACAAAAGTCCTGATCCTGGAAGAGACTCCGTCAGTCCGGTCCCTGATATGGACTGGAAGAGACTGCGGCTGTCACTGCACTCTCCTGTCCCGAATCCTCTGCACAAGCCCGTTGTTCCCGTACGGGTCAGTAATAAGTTCTACTGTTAACTTTCAGTGTTGTTCTGTTTTGTTTGTACTAGAAGTGGGTCTCTTATGTTATATACCGTATTAGAAGTTTTAGCATTGACTTCAGTAAATTAATTCACTTTATTGCTACACATTTTGTTAATGCTGTTTACTGCAATCAACTTAATGCAGTAAACGTTTCTAACAGAAGTTGTTGTTTTGATGTCAACTCTAGTTAAAGTCAATTTCAACATACAAACGTTTTAATTTTTTGCAAACATTAACATAAAATGTATCCCCTTATCCCCACCTGAAAACTCTTTACTATGCGCCTGTAAATCCAATCTGTGTGCTCAGTGTAACGATAACAGGATTCAGTATGCTACTGAAATGTGATTTCACAGAAAGTTCCCTTTGAACAAAACAGAACTTATAATGTTTGCTTCAGAATTACTGTTTTGTTTTTTATTATTGGACGAACAGAGTTTAGCTGAGCAGAGTAATTCTTGAACTAGACTGAACTGAAATAAAGAATATCTACCTTTTGATTGATCGATTCAGGCTGGGATTGATTCCAGGCCAATAGCAGTAATCTGTGATTGACCAATAGAGCACTCTATCAGAAGAGATAATCGGGTTCGGTTCCTTCAAGGCATGAGTTGATATTTTAAAGTAAAAAGGCATCACTGGGTGATTACTAGGAGCAATCGGTTACTCCTCCTGAAGGCGACAATAGGATTAATGGACCAGCATGTCAGACAGTTAGCTGGTAGTTAGTTGGTTAGCTTCACACTACTTGTGACTGAACCATAACTAAAGTGACGTCTTTTTTCTTCGACTAAAAAGCTCTTTATCTCATGACTGACACACTCAGAGTTTTGATTCAACTTGCTTTCTAAAACACGGCTGCTTCAACAGCATGCAGCTGATGTACATTTGTCATCATCCTCAGTTTTTTTGTATCAATTACCAATCATCACCTCTTTATTTCAGAATACTGAAAAGTCCAAAGACTGGTACAAGACAATGTTCAAACAAATACACAGAATACCTGGTAAGAGAAAAAAAAACATCATTTCTGTTCAGTTGTCATTTGTATCTGTTGGTGTCCAAACCATGTGCGTTTCTTTATGTGTTTGTATTTGATGTCTCTATGTGCTCTGTCTCTTCATCACTGTGCTCAGAGCCTATTGAGGAAAACCCTTACCGTCCCACATACATTTTCCCTGAGAAAAATGACAGTCAGATGAGATCAAAAGGTATCCAATGGCAGTGACTTCACTCTTGTCGGCTTTATTAACTACATACTGGAGCCTTTCTAAAAGTTTAGCCGTGTTTAACCTGCCATACCTGATCCTGTAGCTGTCATGAATAAACTCATGATGACCAATAAATGTAAATTAGTTTATTTTTGTCTTTTCCTGCTATACTTTGTCACTTTCTCTTTCCCTCGTGTGTAACTTTTTTCATTTTGTTTGTTTCTTCTATGCCTGTTATTGTGTTCCCTGCATATTGTTTTCACCTGTGCCCTAATTCCTTCTCCTGTCGCCTTATTATCCCTAGATTAGTCATTGTTTTCCTCGTTTTCTGTGCCACTTTATTTGATCAGGACTAAACTTGCAGAGGGCAAACAGGGACAGGTGAGAGAATTAGGGCAAAGGTGAAAACAATAAAGGCAGGACACACAATCACATCCGAGAAGAGTAACAAGAATGTAAAGGTCCATACAAGGGAAGAGAAATGTGATGAACAAAAAGGGGCATGATAGGTGAATTAAAAAGGGGGCAATGTATAACTAAACATGGATTTATACATGACAGTGGAAAGTAGAAAACAACAAAATACTTTTATCAACCTTACAGTTGGCCAAAGTGTTTGAAAGGCTTTCCTCTTTTTTGTGGTTGCTGTTTCATGCCATAGATATTTTTGTTTGTGTTAGAAACACTTCAGGCTTTGTGCAGTTTCTTTGATCCCACTCAGTTTTGCTGATCAGGACTATTTCGAAGATCAGATAGCTTTTGGATTTCGTAGACCTTTTTCATAGAGGGAATTTTGACATGTCACTGTAGGAAAAGAACAGGTTGTTAATGCTTGAATTTATTTATTTCAGCTGATAGAGTTTGGATGTCAGGGAGTTTTGCATGTTTGCTCTCAGCAACACTGCCATGACTCAGTAAGGCACTTAAACATAAAGGAGTCATTGTCAGTGTTATCAGCAACAGCGGTCACTATCCTACCATGACAAGTCAAAATGTCAGCTGTGAAAACAGATGAATATTTTATACAAATACAGTTAAAGGTCAAACGTGTTTCAAAAACAAAACTTGCAAACAACAAATACAAGATATGACGGAAGGATTCGAATACCTCAAATTTCAAATGAAACTTGACTTAAATAACAGGTGTTGGGGCAATTTAAAAAGGATCCATTATGGTAGCATGTGTTTTTGATTGTAAACTTTAAGTAAGATTTGTTTTGATAATGTCCTTTCAAAACTCTCTACTATAAAAAAAAAACATATTAATTACTTTTTTGATTTTTTTTTTCTTTTCACCACCAGTCACAAAGAAAATGCGCTATAGAATAAACCCTAAAAATGATTTTAGAATAAATAGTAACATCAATAAAAAAATAAATACCAAAAATAGCAGAGCGTCCCAGAGTAGTACAACACACACACACACACACACACACACACACACACACACACACACACACACACACACACACACACACACACACACACACACACACACACACACACACACACACACACACACACACACACAGTAAAGCTCTTCACTGGTATTGCTGAACAAAGAACTTTAATACATTAATACTTACATGTTATCAAGGATAATGCACAAAGCCTAGTGTTTATAGAACTCACATTTACTGAAATATAAAGACTACTCACTGCCCTTTTTCTTTTCGCTTTATTATGTAAAACTTTTTGAACATGCTTTTGTTTTATTTTTATTTTCAAACAAAGGAGTATTGGCAGTTTTTTTCTCTGAGGTAGTTTGCTACTGTAGCCACATGATGCCGCTGTAGTCCTGTTCTGTAAAGTCCTTCCCTGTGCTGAGTCCTTTCACCAGCCCATGACCTTCTAACAGGCTTCATCCACCAGTGTTTTGAAGTTGGTTTAGGTTAAAGTTAGACTCATGCTTTGGTTTTTGGGTCAGTTGGCTCCTAAGGAAGGAGGACAGATTTGTATGCAGCATTTAAAAAAATGATAACTTTTATTGTCTTGTTGCACCACAAGACACCCTGACATGTTAACTTCTATGTTATAATTCTGCAAATGTTCTCTTCCACAATATATGATTATTTACAGAGGTCATTCTAGTTGTGACTGTTATGGCATTTTTTATTTTGCCTGCATTACTTATTCAGTGCCTTGAAGCTCATCCATGCTTGGATCCTTTTTTGGCTCAGCAGTGCTTCCTGTAAAGTGCTTTGCTTTGATTTGACAGACTTTGATTGTATTTGGTGAATCTATAATGCTTGGCTTAATGGAAGGGCCTTGTGAATTATTTAGAAGTGTTCTATTTTCATTCTCTTTAAAGTAACGGAGTATAGATGAGTTTTTTTTTTAACCATAATTACTCTTCTTTGATGTCTCTTTCAGATGATGGTCCGAGCCCCTACGGTTACTTAAAAGATGGTAGGATTTTTAAATCAGCTCTGCACACAAGTCAAAATTTAAAAATGTGGGAAAAAAATGGTGTATCATTGCACATTAGTATTTATTAATCCAAGATAAACACTCCTTTAATGCATGTTGGGAATACTTCAGTTGATGCATAAATGCAGTTAAGTATTAAGCTGTTAATTTCTGTCAATGTTACTATCGTTTTTTTGCAGTGAAATCAGTCCCACGCTCAAGAAGTGACAATGAAGTTGATTCAAGAGGCCGGTCGATGCCTGTGCCAACAAGATCCTCTTCGCTTAAACCTTCTGCCAAAAGGTCTGTCTGCTCCATCTGCTTAACACTTGACAGTATGTAATTTACTTTTAGATATATCTAAAAACGAACAGCACTGTGCCTGTTTGCGAATAAAGAATTTATATTAACTTAACTTATATTAACATGCAAGTTTCCCAGATTATAAAACAGTAAATTGAGTCGCGTTGAGTTATGACAGTTGGTATAACAGTGACACTATGATATTAAGTTGTCTCTGTTGAGCAGATATTAGTGGTCTTTATATAAATTGCTGATAAGTGTAATTAAACAATAAAGTGCATCACTGGACATAAGGATTTTCCTTCTTTTGCAAATCTAAGGTTTTGTTCCTGATTGCTTCCACTCCTGTGGCTTCTACTGCCTAATCAAAAAGTGATCAGTATCAGCCCTTTTACACATGTCAGCGCTGACATGGGATGATCTATGTTCAGAGAAATGAGTGATGGAGTGATGAAAGAGGACAGGTGATGGGGATAAAACTGTTGCCCACTAGAGCTGCAGATGACATAAGGTGGATTGACCTTCCTTTTTACTCAGTGGTCATTGTATGAATGGATGCATCTCTAAAACTGCATTTTAGAGTAGACTTAGTGTTGGTTTTGTATTAAGAAATTGTCCCTGGAAACGCTGTGCTCTGTTTATTGTCCCCAGGTCCAATCTAGTTTACATAATGGAATAACCTATTTAGGGATGCGTAAATCAGATTTTATGTCAAACCATCATTAGAGGAAGAGAGGGACTGGGCAACAGATAGCAGAGCTAATAAGGGCAGACATCATGTTAATGGAAAAATTGAAAAAATAAAAAACACACCAGCCTATTCTGGTTGCCATGGAGACTTCTTGATGAAGACTGGCCTTCTTCCATCCTATACCCCACCCCTCCCTGACAATCTGCCTCTCCTCAGAAACGAGTGGGAGCCTCCGGATAAAAAGGTAGACACCAGGAGGTATCGCGCCGAGCCCAAGAGCATCTTTGAGTATGAGCCGGGGAAATCGTCTGTGCTGAAGCTGGAGAGAACGGTAAGCTAGCAAGCCTGCCTGTTTGTCTTTCGTACTTGTCTCTCTCTCTCTCTCTCTCTCTCTCTCTTTCTCTGTCTTTCTGTGTACACGTTGTGGAAGCTTTTTCTCACTCCACTCGTCATCCACAACCTCAAACAACCACCATCTATGTATCGAAGCTTGCATGTGGCAGCTTTACTGACAGATGGTGATATACGTGTTTCCTGAATCACCGTGCATCGCCTTCCTTCAGGGTGTCTTGTTACTGTGACAGACGATACTGCTGGGAAGAGGATATCATGATACCATGATATATCTTAACAGGATGACCACTGTCTTCTTGTCTTTAATTTCAGTTTATTTGGCATAATGTGCACAATACGAGAGGATCCCTGATACAAAACATGTATCCCTGTGGATTTCCTAGCAAAGAAGTGGGTGCTCTCGGCTCTACTTTTAACTCTCGCCATTAGCCATAAGTGCTAAAACCAGTGATACTGCAATTTTAAGTGTCTTAAGGGGAAAAGCTTTTTTAAGGATGAGCTGTGTTAGGTATTGTATAATTGTCTGCTACTACCTACATCAAGAGTGTTATATTCATGGAGAACATTTCCAATTATCTTTTTTTTTTTGTTCATCTTACATAAGAGGAGATGGAGATGTTTATTAGAGCAACAAAGTTGTTAATTGATTCTGTAATTACTGTTTTTCTGATGCTCAGTTACATCATGCTTTGAGGTGTTCTTAGCGGAGATCTGGCCTGATCCCAGTGGCAATGAATAGTCTCATTATAGAGAGTTGTCCCCGGTTCATCCTGGGGCCATTGTAAAATAACAGACTCTGTTGTTTTCAATTACAAGCCCAGTTATTATGTACTGGTGCTCTTTGTGATGGAGCTGTTTGTTGTATATGTAAAGTCCACTATGGTTCTTAGAATTGCTCTAGAACTTACCAACTTTGACTCTCCAAATACACACTTCTTAAAATGATTATTACGTTCAAAACAGGGGGTTTGGATATTTCTGGTGATCATCATCAGCGAATGATTATTGATCAGATTGAATTAAAGGAAACCAACATGTAAAACAGCACTTTTTGGAGACGACTTGCGTTAGTGTTCGTGTTATTATTTAACACTCAATTGCAAAAATGTGCATTGAACCATTTTTATGTGGCTGAAATTATTCCTCCCTTCCATACTCACTATCTCTTCCAAAACCAACTGCATTAATGGAGATGCTCAATCATTGCCAATAACTTTGAGAATCTTCGTCAACTCACAATCTGATTTAATTTCGTACAGTATATTTTTTTATCACACAGTATTGCAACCTTAGTACTTAAGGAATTATTCCTACTTTTCAGGAAATCAATTTATTTATAAATAAAGATGGGAAGCATGGTATCAGCTCAAATCTGTCCAATTTAATATTTCTCTCTGGCTCTAGTGTCTTCTTAGTTTCTGCTGGTACAAAGATCAGAAACGTAGTAGACCAGTTGAACTTGTGACAGCATTGGCCTACCAGCAGATCTTATAACTGAAACCACTTAAACCATAATACACTTTTTGTTGATTTGATTCAAAAATTGAGGCGTAAAATAACCTTATGTGGCTGGAAAATAGACATCCTGGACTCTAGCAACCTGCTGACTTTTTGAGAGGGCCATGCTAGCTGTTTCCCCCTAATAGAATTGATGCTAAGTTTAGCTGTCAGTGGTAGCTTTACATTCATCCAACAGGTTGGTATTTTCATCAAAGAGAACAGTGTAAGAATTGAGGATAATTGCTGGAGTTGGATGCAAACATTGGCTCAATCAATAATGTCCCTTTTTGTGTATATTCTGTGCTGTCTGAATTGTTTTCTCTTTGTCTTTCCCTCCTTTTCTTGTTACCATGCCCTAGACTCAGGATGTAAGTCCAGAAGATGTAGATTTAGAGAATGAGCCTTGGTATAAATTCTTTTCAGAGATGGAGTTTGACAAAGCGGTAAGTGGTGGCTGTCTTTAAAGTGACAGCATATTGTATTTTAATGCATGTGATAACATTTATGCTAAACAAAGTGTCTGTCTACAAAGACTACTCCAATTACTACGTCCACTTTAGCTGGCAAATTTCGACTTTTATTTTTGATTAAACCCCGATAGAAGAAGTTTTGTGACTACCTGTGTGAGATACTTTTATGAATCCCTTTCATTCCATCACATTTTTTTTCTACTTTGAAAGTATTATTTACAGGTGCTGTCGTATCTGTTCATCACATCAAATATCGAAAAGGATATTTTAGCCAATAATGTCTGAAATTAAAATCCATGTTTCAGAAGTATCTTTTTAGCAATGTTTTTGTTTCTGTGATATTGATGGATCCCAACAAGTTAAGGAAAACATGCCCAACCTCTAAATTAGCTGTGGCCTTCACCCTATACACTTAAATAAAATAAAAGTCAAAGTGGCTGACGTGAGCTCAATGGTAGAGTCAGTCATCTCTCAACTGGAAGGTCCGGGGTTCCCTGGGCAAGAAAGTTCATAATGTGTATGAATTGTTTATGAATTGGCTATTAACACTGATAGACACTTTGCAAAATAACTTTTGCCATCAGTATAATGATATGTGAAAGCAATATTTCAACAAAGGCTGAAATGATAGAGTGCAAATAAAAGTACTGCAAAGATTTTTCCAGAAGTCACTCCTTATGTGAGGCTGCAGGGTTCCGGATATCTCCAAGCCCTTAAAATAATCATGTCTTCCCCTTTCTGATGTAATCATCAAGACATCAAAATAGTTTCAGGAATGTAGTGTGTAAAGTAGAGTTGGCAAATCCATGTCCTGGGGCTTGGTAAAAGTTAAGCATAGCACTGGCTGCCCCCAAACAGATGTTGGATATCCCCGAGCTGTCAGGCAGAGCCACATCACCACACCCTGGATCACACAGTCTGTAAGAAGGACATGAGGTCATGTCCTAGCATCAGGCAGACACAGGGGCAGAGTCTCCGGTTCCAGGTTAGTGTATATGTGGAGGAGGTTTAGCAGTGGAGGCGGCCGACTCTGTCTCATGGAAGCCTGGATGATTGCCAGATGAGCTTGGCTTGATGACTGGCTCCTGTTTAATGTCAGAGTCACTTCTAAAGCTGCACCTGGTATGTGCAGCATTTGACCTTAAGGTCCAGCCAGACACACTGGCTCATATGTGTTTGATTGACATGGTATTACTCACTTTGAGATAGGGTTGGAAGTATGTAAAAACAGCAACGTTCACGTGTGAAGAGAATAATTTTTTCTGGCTATTGTTTTATTAGCCATTTTATTTTAAATAATTTTGTTATAGTTGCTGAAGAGTACCACAAACAATTTTACCATGAAGTATGTTAGTAAATATTATTAATATTATTATTGCCCTTAACAGTTAAGGTGAATTTGCTAATAAAGGATGTGAAAACAAAAAGTACAGCTAATTATTTCAATATTTATTTGGATCAAACAAATTTACATACTTATCAATTACATTTTGACTTCATTCTAGTTTTAGTATTCCTGAGGTTATCATGTGAAATCATTACTCTAGACCTTATGTCACCTAATGGCCATCGGATAAATCAAGTCCTGTGTCTAATCACAGTAATGGTCATCTGTATTAATGTCAACAAGTTCTAAGTTCAAGAAGAATCTGGAAACACATTGGGCGCTCGAGTTTAACGGAAGCTCAGTCATATAGATAGCTAGCTGCAACTGAAATTCCGCACATAGCTATGGTCAGGAAAAGCATTTAGACCCCCTTCAACCGACAGTGTGACTCCATCTGTTGAGCATATGCTGTCGAGGGGGCTGTTGCCACACTGTATCAGCGCTGAAATACACAGAGCCTCCCCCTGCCACCTGACATATTCTAAAGGAGGCAACTCTCTAAGCTCACCAGCTCATTGTCTTTCATATTTGACCTCTGTTATGCACTTAACCTTTACCTTTAAGCATTAAGTGCAGTTGCGATGAGAACCACACAGCTATAGCCAGCCTCGTACTCTGGGAGGCTGTTCATTTTCATGAGTACATATCAACACAAATAAGGTGCTGGAAAGAATGAGATTCATGTTACCATGAGCTACTCATGATTGCTATTTTAAATATGGATGCGGCACACAGGAGCCAGAGCTATGAGTAACTGGGGGGTTTGGGGGGGTTTGGGAGGGGGGGGGTCACCTGTTAGGAAACATGTACAGAAAATTCTGCAGAAACGTTGTCATCAGTGTTCCACTGACTCACAAGGCCTTCATTCATGTCCATATACTGCTCTTCACATTTCACGCCAGTCTAAGTCGGACGACTTTAAGCATCCATCTTTTACACTCTCTAATGCTGCCTTTACAGGTTGTCCTTTAGTGCATAAGCTGAATATAAAATGCAATTTTCTCAGATAAATATAGGCCTAATTTGAAACATACATGTTTTGCACATTTATGCTAAGACAAGCTCACATAAGCTGACACTAATCGGGCATGTTGTAAAGAACTAAGAGACATTCCTTTACTCCTTTACTCCTTTAGTCTCCTTGCTTGTTTCTTGTTGACTTTTCTCTGATATTGAACAAGTGCAAGCCCAACTACCAATACCTTTTGGTTTCAGAGGACACTGTTTCCCTCTTTTTTTCAAATTTGAGCTTGATGTTCGATGCTGTTGAGCAAGAAAATGCTGATTATTGGATAACACCGGCTTGTTCCCTGAGTTGAAATGGAACATTTAGCTTTATAAATAGATCAGACTATAGACCTGCCAGCCTGATGTTCTGTTCTTATAAAGATAGGCATTTATTTTGAAGGGTTATTAATGATCATCTGCCCTGGCAACCAAGGAGAAAGGCATGTTGTGGCAAATGAGCTGTTAAGAATGCTCCTTGTCTGGTCATCGGTGTTGGAATCAGATGCTTGGCCATGCTGTGGGGAAGTGGATGTGGTATTAACAGCAGGGCCAGGGTGGCTGGGGCAGAGATTGTGCAATCGTATTTGCAAACAACACTTGCGCTCTCATTCATAGTTCTCATGTCATGTCTGTTATTTTTACCCACTGTGACGTCCAAAGAGAAGAGAGCAACAGAAACAGTGGGCTAAAATTAGATCGCTTTGAACAATTTAAAATGCTTGTGGGTGCCTCAACACTGCGTGACCAGCCCTACGTTTTGGAGATAACTTCTGCTCCTAAATAAATACCGCTTTTACTTTTGATCTCGTTGACACATAGGCTCACAATTTATTTATTTGTGTTTGTTTTGCTCAATCTTTGTTTGTCTTTATAACATTGTTAATTTTCTTGGGTCACAAAAAAAAGGTTCATTCACACTTAATTATTTACCTCACCTATAAGCAATTATTTATCAATTTGACTCCTTTGGTGTGTGAGTATTGAATGTGTGTATGAGAGTGTGTATGTGTGTGTAATTTGGCCTGTTTGCACCACCAGCTGGTTAATTGTCCCCCAGTCTGGTCCAGTGGTAATGAGAGTGACTCAATACCAGACAAAAGAAACGGCTTCACTGGGAAACAACAGCTCATTGGCTGAGCCTATGACAGCCCCCTCCCCGCATGGGCGCCCTCTGACCACACACGCCTCCCCGCCCACTCCATCCCCCCACCCCCCCCCACCCGCCCCCCCCCCCCCCCCCCCTTCCACTCTCCTCACTGCCGCTTGTTTTCTCCAACTTGCATGCAGGCCAAACACACGCTTACTCCTCCATGCCAAGCCCAGTCCAGAGAAGCTAAGAACTCCGGGTTCTTGAGTCAAAACCAAGAACAGCAAGAGAACGACAGAGAGGAATAGAAGAGAGAATCTGACCATAGCTAATGCTCCTGTCTCTGTTCTAGCTGGAGGAGACCTTCCTGTGGATCTATCAATGACTTCTTTGTTTGGTTTGTTGCAGAGTTCCCCCTCTTTCAGCCCCCTGGAAACAGCCTCCGACCTGCAGCAGTAGTAAGTTCATATACCTTTCCTGCTTATTCAAAGACTTCTGCTTGATTTCTTCTTCTGCTTCAAGGATGTTGATGGTTATTTTCGGCTTGTTATATGGATAGATGTAAGTGAGAGATCTCCACCCTGTACAGCTTTTCCAGTTACAGCAGGGGGACTCCTGCTTCCTGAGGAGATCCTGTTAATAAGGCAGAAAGCTACAAGAACAGTGTGTCCTCTGTATTTTATGGTCTTACTCCCAGGATTGTGTGGTTGTTGTATGCAGACATTGGTGCTCTGTGGTAATTTATTTAAAGAGAGCAACCTGGGACCGAGGGAACTCGCCCAGCTGCCACATAACCTAAAAAACCGTTATCTCCTTTTGAATGGGTGTGCGTACAGTGCTATGACAAGCAACTGGATTATGAAAGAGGATGCCAGCTGATGTGAAAGCAAAGCCTACCAAGCCCTTGATCTTTTGTGTTTTTGTCTGATGCGTTTGACCTCTTCTATTTTTGTTTTTGCAATTAAATGTCAGACATTCAGGAAGAGAGACGGTGCTACTGTTGAAGAAAAACAAGCCTTTGCTTCCTTTCTGCTGAAACCTTCCATCTGCTGTAGTCATTGCATTATCTTGGCCAGTATATGAAAATATGTACCAATCACAATCTAGCCTTTTTTTTTTTTTAAGGCTGGATTGTGTTGTCACTTTTAAGAGAAGAGCCCTGATAGGTGGAAACTGAAAGTTTTCAAAGGAAACCTCAGGCCATACACTGACTTCCTTCAAGCCACATATGTTCTGGCAGGATATTCTTTGTCTCCTGGGCTTGTTATACATCCAAAAGTGTTGTCCCAGTGTAGACTGCAATAAATTTAATAACTTATAAGTAAACTTGTGCGTTTTCAGCTCTCATAATTACACTCCTTTCCGATGATTCCTTAGCCATCTGTTAGCAATTGAATGACTGTTTGTCTACACAAATAGAGAAGCAGCATGTGTGACACATGAGTGGAATGTAAAAGATAGTAAACCTGAGAATTAAAAAGCGACATGGCAGGGGCTGATGCACCATGTGGGAATGTTCAGAGAATATTTATAGAATTCTTTCCTTTTGGCCTCTCTGGAATGCCAAGATAAAGATGTGTAGCCATGGGTTTCTGAGCACCAGCATCTACATGTCGGAGTTTCTTCTTAGGTTCTTTAGGTTGTTTTTTTTTTAGTCTCAAATTTTGTCTTCCAAAGGTCTGTGAACGCACTAACTACTTCACGATGTATTAAATAAGAACCATATGACAGCTCATTACCCAAATTACCCGCCCCCTTTTTTTTGTCGTAAAACACGTAACACAACTCCTCTGAATGATTTCACTGTTTCTAATTAGCTGTTTGCGTTTTCTCTCTGCCATCTAGCTCCTCGAGCAAGTCTGGACGCAGCGAGGTGGAGAAGGACAATGGATCATCTTCAAGCGATCCTGGGGCTCCAGAATGTGATCGCCATGTTTACAAGAGTGTCCTGGAGGGTGGTGACATTCCCTTGCAAGGTCTAAGGGCTTTAAACAAGCGCCATGGCAGCTCCTCCTCATCTAAAGGTAGGATGCAAGGCATTTTACATATGGCCAGTAAAATGGCACGTGTGTGTATGTTTTATGGATGTGGATGTTGTGGCCAGACTTTAAAGCCTTCCCTAATAAGACCTAGCCAATAAGCTACAGACACTGATATGTGAGCTTTGTCAGACAGGGACACGTGTTTCAGTTTACCTTTCTGTTGAAACCCACACATTTTCTTTTCTCCAAGACATCACAGCATTGACCAATCACCTTGCAGCACTCATGGCATTCACAGAAGCGGTTGATTTATCATTGAATTGCTATGAATGTTTTCATCAATGTGTTCTTGCTTTGAATACTCATGTGAGTGAGGTTGACTTGCTAAGTGGCTAAAAGATAACCTTGGGGATTTTCCCCTTCTTGCTCCAGTTGTGAGCTGCCAGTCGCTAGGCAGGCTTAGGGCAAGACTCCAGAGTGTTAGAGTGCCAGGGAGAGGGAATGTATAAGGAGAGACAAGCGAGATAAACAGAGCTCTGCTCTTCAAACTCAGCCAGACAGGGGTGAGATAAACAAGAGGGACACAGAGGGTGGGTATGCATGAGGAAGTCAGCTGTCATTGTGAGGCCAGAGGTTGGAATGAAGGACAGAGGACACATCATGTAAAAGAAAGGAAGGAACAGCGTGACCCAAAATATAATGGCATTACATTAAATCTGGGAAGACAGACATACAGACAGATACCACTTGAGAAGCTGTTCAGAGTTTATTACAGTTTCCACAATAATACATTGACCATATAGAAACATGAATGATAGGAACAAGTGTTATAAGCAAGGCTGGGATAAAGGTACATCAGGATATTCTTTTTAGCTTTAAGTCAAATTGTGGAGCTGTGCAGTGAATGGATTTTGCAATCCAGTCAACTGACTAGCACGCTCCTTCATTTCAAAGAACTACCCGAGCACCAGAAACCAAACACTTTATCATGTGTTTCTGTCTTGTGCTCATGGAAAAAAAAACATTATCTGTATCTATCTTGTTGTTCTAAAGAAACAAGCTTCTGGGATTTCAGTCGCCAGATCCCTTCACATACCATACTCTGTACATAAAACCCTTGGTTAATTCCTAATTGTGTTTTTTTCATAGACATGAATGTGACATCATACGGACATGATATTTATTATAGCTATGCATACTAAACTCCTAATGATAACTGTCTCTTCTGTCACCAAAGTGGAATTTAAAACTTGAATTTCATTTCACTGTTGTTGTGTTTTATGTGATTCTCAAGGAAAGCTTGATAGATTGCTTGACTGATGGGTTTCTCGTGCTGCAGAGTGTGTCATAGCAAGAGGCCACTATAGCCAATTACACAAGTTTCACTGTGGGGGATTTTTAGTCGTCAGGCTTTACTGGGCAGCTTGACTCAGGATAGAAGTGTTATTGACAACCTTGTGCCGAAGCTGTCGTTAACAGGGGTGCCATTTAACTTCAGCTTCAACGTATCTCTCTTAGCTAGAAATTGAAGAGATGACCATATGTAGGAGGTTAAAGCAGGACAGGAAGCAGCCACGTGGTTGAAAATGTCAGCCCTCAAATTAATAAAAATTGTTAACAAAAATATTTCAGGGGTTGTCATTTTTTCTTT
Organism: Symphodus melops; assembly: GCF_947650265.1. Taxonomy (NCBI): domain Eukaryota; kingdom Metazoa; phylum Chordata; class Actinopteri; order Labriformes; family Labridae; genus Symphodus; species Symphodus melops. Next base: position 5,428,450 of record NC_136705.1, read on the forward strand.
CTGTTTTAGAATTACACCAACACTGCTGTTGGTGTAACAAATTCCTATATGTGACCCCTTGCATTACATACCATACTGTACCATGATGTTTCAGTACTTTATGTTTCTGTTGTTATATAACTGTTATACATACTGTTACATACGTTTGATTAGAAAAAAAACAACATTTGACCATTTACCATTTTTTTAAACATTACTCTTCACTGCAGTACCATGCAAACATAATAATAGTTACCATTTAGTACTTGATACACAATGCATCAAGTCTACTTCTCCTTCTCATTCTTTTTTGATGGAACTTTGACAGAAATGTGCCTGACTCTGTTTTTGGATGTGAACCTGTGACCACTGCAATCTAATATGTTGTTTATTCTGTTGTCCTGCATGCTTGCCAGTGGATCATAAAGGTGGGAATGGCTACATAATTTCACCCTGCTCCTCTGTAAATAGTAGGTCAGTTCTTGCCAGTAATGCAATAGGTAACCAGTGTAAAAGTATGACACCTCTATCTGCTGCCAAAGCCCGCATACCCCAAATTCTGCCCTCAAAGTTTAAGCCCAAGCTGCTGCCACCCAGTGGTGACAGTCAGGAAAGTAGGAATGCATCTGTCAGGCACCCAAAGGCCCACAGCTGTGAGGATCTGTACACTGGGCAATATATCACAGACTGTGTTGGATTGGAAGAAAGGGAAGGTGGACAACTTTTGGACTCTATGTCCTTTGTTAGTGGGTGTGCAAATGGCCCTAGAAATGCTTCCCACTCAATTAGGAGAAGTGCATCTGAATTTTCCAGCCTTTACAGATCCATGCATTACATCCAGCAGCCCAGCTCAACTGGCTGCAGCCCCCATGGCAGCGTCCGCAGCCTTGCCTCTCTTTTTGAGAAAGCAAAGGCAGAGAGGGGTGAAAGGTCAGAGGCAGATGACGGGGGTAACATTCCACGGGATTCAGTCTCGTCACGGGTCAGTGAGTTTGAAATGATCATCCAGCAGTCAAGCTCGGCACCCTGCCGCTCCTCCTCTCTGCCCACCCTGCACTCCAGCCACAACCACAACCCTGTCCACTTTTACATGGTGTCTGCAGTGTCAGCAGAGTCTCTTTTGGCGGCAGACAACACCCAGACAGTTGCCTGCTCCCCAGTGGAGGCAGAGGGCAAGAGCTCTGTGGAGGATGCGGGACCCTCCCCAGTGGATGAACACAATTTAAGGACTGAGTCCCCATTTAACACTGAGACTGAGGTTGAGCAGATCTTCAGTAAGAATTCCCAAGAGCATAATGGCCAAAATATTAGTGAATCTACTAGTCCGTCAGCACTGCTTGCAGAATCCCCTCAGCAACACAACTACATGCATCACCACCATCACCTACTGCACCACCTGAATAATCAACTTCTGCTCAAGCCCAGCAAATGCAAAGGCTCTTGCCCAGCCTCCTACACCCGCTTCACCACCATCCTCAGGCATGAGAGGCAGCAAGCCATGACACAACAAGAGAGGCCTCGACCTTTGGAGAAGAGGACAACACTGCCTGGAAACCTCTTCCTCATGGGCCCTGCTCCCTTTAAGTTACGCAAGAACTTGCAGTCCCATCAAACTCGGAAGACTCTCGCCACCAAAGTGCCAATGGGTATCCAGAGGCCTTCTACTTTGTCTCCTGAGCTCAGACCTTTGATCCCTCAGCGCCTGTCCTCCCTGGAGGTCCTGGACAGGCTGAATAACACAGAGGGAAGCGACACTGACCAACTGACTAATGGGCACGGCTTGGACACCAACGGGAACCTACTGCAGCTGCTGGCAGCTCACCGCAGAGGTGGCTATTTCCATCCATTCACCACTTTCACCCTCCTCTCTTCTCCCTCTGTACTCATTATCTCAACTCTTTCTACCTTCTCTCCACAAAGCCGCACCGCCACCCTCCATCTGTAGTCTGTTTGGTGTGTTTACAAGTGACAGAGAAGCCTCCATCATATTCTGAGTGTGCTGTTTGGTGCGATTCCTTTTTTCTCCTTTTTGAATGAGTATGGTCCAACAAATGCATCAAACACTTCAGAGACTGTAGGAGGTTCAGGGACCTTTTTGGTAATGTATATACTGTCTATCTCTTAGTGACATCAGATTTGAGTTGTATGCAAGAGTTTCAGAGCATACATTAGCATTGCATCCACACAGACCCAAATCTGTGATTTACATTATAGTGATGTACGAAGAAAAAGGTTCCATGATTGATTGTCAAACCCTTATCTTAACACAGCATTGGCTCTGGTTGAAAGACTAGTATTAAAATATGATCCCAGCATATGTTTGTTGTTCAATATAACATTGCATACACTCTCTCAAATTGATGTCTCAGTATGTCTATATTTTTTTTTCTGTTTTGCAAACAGTTTACATCAGCCACCTTTCATTCTTTGATTATGGGTTGTTACATGCTCTGATTTCTTTTCTATAACAGCTAGCCCTTTGGGCACCAGAACAAAAAAAATAAAAAATTAAACCATTGGTAGTTGTTTCCCATGGTCCTGCTGGGAAACATAATGAAACAACTATAGTGATGAGGAGGAAAGTAAGTTATGATATCTTAACATTTAAATGAAACGTCAGTTCAACTAATGGATACTGGTTGGTCAGTAAAACATTATATGTGTATTTTCTTGTACAAGATACAGAAAGTTTCATGTTATTGTTCTGCTTTTTTTTTTTTTTTTCATGGACACACATTGGATCATCCCGTGATCATTTGCATGCAGGATTACATTTGGCTTTTGGATGTGTGTGTGTGCTTTTTATTCTAGTATTGCAGAGATGGTGTTTTTTTTAAAGCATGCATGGTTGTATTTGTTGTTTATTTTTTATGATTCTAATCATTGTATTTGAGGACTAAGGTTTACTACAATACCATCACCTTATATTTTAAGGATTGTTTTTGTTTGGGATTTGTCTCAAGGATGTCAATGAAAAGTCCTCACAGCTGAATCCTTTTTCTGTTTCTTTTGTAGACTTGTCACCAACTCCAGGGGAAAGTGAAGATGAAGTGTTACGAAGGCGACACGGGGACAAGGAGGTAAATTTCATGAATGAATTGCACCTTCGCTGACAATACTTTATCAACGAGACCTGTGTTGTGAAAAAGGAACTCATCTATTATACATAACATATGAATAAGAGAGTAGAATGGACCCATATCTGGAGGGGACAAACAGTTCAGTGTGGTTTCCTGGCAGAAAATCTTGGAGGAGCAGCGGCGACTGAAGCGGGAACAGGAAGAGGCTGACACAGCATCGAGACGACACACAGGCATTGTCCCGACACACCACCAGTTCATCACCAATGAGCGCTTTGGAGACCTGCTCAACATCACAGATAACACAGAGAAGAGGAAATCAGGCATAGAGGTACAATAGAGGGCAGTTTCTTATCCTTATGTAAGCAGGAACAAGGACAGTAAATGATTTTGGGGTTCGTATAGAACATTGTGAGGGGATAATGGGTTTGTCGACAGGATTTCTGCTGAAACAGATATCTCTCCCTGCTGACAACTTAAACTTGTATTCCACGGTGCACACAGTTAAACAGATGTCTGTTAAAGAAGATGACAAGACATAAATGGCACTAAATTCAGCAGCTTTTTTTGTAAACATTAAACAAGAATCACCTGATTATCTTTGTATTTACAGAGAACTCCAGCCATGGCTCGCTTTGACTTCAGAGCTGAAAGTTTAAAGTAAGCGGATATAATCATAATGTGTTTGTATAAATACTGTAGGTGTGAAAAATCTATATGTCGATGTTATGTTTTCGGTTCTCTCTCAGGTTGGGTTAGCAATGTCTGACCCAATGAAAATGATTACAATCACATATTATTACAGTGAACAATTTTTGTAAAACATTGTTTTTATTTGTTTTATATATATATTCATTTGAATGTGAATAACGTGTCTTTTTTTAAACATTTGTAGGGAATTACCATTTCAAAAGGGAGACATTGTATACATCATTCGACAGGTGGATCAAAACTGGTATGAAGGGGAACATCATGGAAGAGTTGGAATTTTCCCTCAAAACTATGTTGAGGTTTGTGAGTTCCTTCTGTTGTTAAGATGTCTTTTTTCAGTTTTTTACTTATGTGTACATTTTTCATGTTTATGTCATTCTCAATTGTCTTATTTATATATATATATATATATATATATATATATATATATATATATATATATATATACATGTCGTCTAGTTTGATTCAACTTGTGTTTTCCTTCTGACTTAGTTTGTTATGTATACATTCTTCTGCTTCAGCTGCTGCCTCCCACAGAGAAAGCCCAACCAAAGAAAATGGTTCCAGTTCAGGTGCTGGAATATGGAGAGGCTGTCGCCCGCTTCAACTTTACAGGGGACACAGTGGTGGAAATGTCTTTCAGAAAGGTATGGAAAAAGAATTGATAAGGTTAAAACTGATGAACGTGAAGATTCTTGTATCATTGTGTTAACTACATGTGTGTCATTTAACCAATTAACAATTTTCTTAATGTTCAAAATGTCTTGACTACAGGGAGAAAGGATAACACTGATTCGTAGAGTTGATGAAAACTGGTATGAAGGCAAAATCTCTGGCACCAACCGCCAAGGCATCTTCCCGGTCACTTACGTAGAAGTACACAGAAGACCCCGTGTCAAAAATGGGGTGGATTATCCTGACCCTCCTGTTAGCCAATCACCACAGCGTAGCACCAATGCTTCTCCTCAGGTAAGGACTCTGAGCTTTGCAGATAGATCAATAATACTTTTTGAAGCAGTAAAAAGTTGATCCACAGTTTTTAAGTATTTCATGTTTAAATACTCAAAAATACTTTTCCATGTTCAACCTCAATTCCTTTTTTATCAAACAATTTCTAGTTATCATTCCTCATATTTTATTTCCTTTTCTTTTCTCATCTGATTTCCTCCTCTTCTTGTTTCCATATCCTTATTTCTCCTCTGTTCCTGGTCCTTTTAAAAGCTGTATCGTAATCATCTTACCACCTCCCCTCTGCCCCTTCCTCGCTCCCCTCGTCGCTCCGTGTCCCCTGAGGTCCATGCTGTGTCCTCAGAGTGGATCTCCCTGACTGTGGGAGGAGGGAGCCCTCCAGCTGCCCCCACCCCTCCCCTACCACCACTGCCCAGTATTTCCTACCGATGTGGCGAGTACCTGCCCCCACCCTTTTCTGTCAGCCCTGTTCCTCCAATCACTGGAAGTCCTTACTGCATCTCCCCCATGGCTTCCCCAGCTGCCTCCCCTCTTCCTCCGCCTTACCCACCAAGACCCAGCTCAACCACTCCCTTTGTTACATTCACCCCACCTCAGAGGGAGGACTTCATGCTCTTCCCTCCCTCAGCCCATCTGTCACGCAGCATGAGCCCCTGTGGAGGGCCTGTGTTGGAGGGCTGGCTGAGGGGGGAGAAGGAGTTGACTGAGGGGGAATGTGCAGAGGGGGACATTGGTCGTTCAGCCCCAGGCAGCAGGCGAAATAGCCCTGCAGAGGTATCTTCTGCATGGTTTGCGGTGTTGCATCTCAGGCTCACTGTGAAACGTTGGCTTTTGCCACAGTTTGTTTCCCGAAATTAACGTTCAATGGGTTGCTGAAGCTGACATTAAATTGTGAAATACTTGACTAACTATGACCAAGGTTGATCTGAGCCCTCCTTCTAAGGGATAGAAATGCTGGTTATTTGGAGACAGAAATACAAAAAAACTTCTGAGACTGCAAGTCTGCATGTTGTTGTGTGTGCCCTAACAACACCCAAACATTTCGAGAGTTCTCAGTGTTATTGGAAGTTTCATATTTCCTCGCTCTAAAGGACGTAATGAGGAGCTGCATGTTATTGGTTTTACATGTTCTTTCCTTCTGTTAACTTGGATGCTGTTTGGTATGAGATTTATTTAGGAACATTAGTATTTCCAATACAGTATTAGTATTTAGTAGTTACCTTCTATCTCAAATACTTCTGCTACAGTAGGATGTGATTGAAAATGTAACCTGACTGTGACGGAGGTATGAACATGTTGATGTCTGATGATAGTTGGTGTGAACTCGAAACAAAATCATGGCTTTGTAATATCCTTGCTGATGTGACATGTTTGTTTTGCAGTTTGTGAGAATCGGTGCTGACCATCATGGACAGAGCTCCAGAAGCCCTGTGATGCTGTATGACATCCAAGATAACAACAACGCTAACTCATTTGCGGTAAGCACTTATAGGCTGTTCATAAATCCTCCTCATCCATTTAACTCACATCATCTTTAACTGTAATTGTGTCTGCATGCGCTGCATGTTGAATATGTATATATGAGGAGTATCCATCCATTGAAGGAATAGTTTGAAAATTTTTTTTGAAAACTGTTTTAGTTTTTAAGAGTTAAAGAAAAGAATTGCGCTCTCTTGTTTTTCCTTTCAGTATGAAATTGGAACTGTAATCTGGTTAGCTTATCTTTGCCTTTCATAAAGACTGAAAACATAGAGAAACTGCTAGCTCGGCCCTCAGTTCAGTTTTAACAATATTCCCTTGGCAGCACTTTTAAAGCTCTGTTGGTTAACATTTGTATATTATCTTTGTTTAACGGGTACAAAATCCCACTTACGAGAAGTAACTCAGTTATGTCATGTGTACTTGTGTACTCGAAAAGATTCATACAATAGAACAATGTCGCATTAAGTGATAACATTTAGAACAAAATGTAAGCTGAGGTATTTCTCAGGTCAAACAATGGCGATCACTGAGAAATTGTTTGGTTTGCACTTTCACAGTTTCTACACTTCTTTTAAAGCTCAGTTGATCGACTGAATGGTCAGCGCTCTCCCACTTTTCTCCCACATTTAAAAAAAAAAAAAAGGTGCTTAAGAGCTATCAAATCTAGTAAGGACAATGCAACATTGGTCTTCACTGTCAGGCTACCAGAAGACAAACGAAGGAGAAAGTGTTTCTTTCAAATGCTCCATCTGAACCTCCTCTAAAAGTTGACTTTTTACGTTTCAGTCATAATGTTTACCTAATAGGCTTCTGGCTTTAAGTTCATACTGTACAGACAGATACGAGAGCATGATCTATCTTCACACCAATCAACCAATAACCAGTAAATATACTCAACATGCTGAACTTTTCCTCTATCCTGCACTTTTCATCTTACCCTTTTTAGTGCATGAGTGTACTGAATAATATCCTGTAAAAAAGTGAACTAATATTTCATGTTTCCTATCTACATGCTCTCACTCTGGTCTTGCCCTACTATGCCTGTCATTTTGACCTCCACCAACATCCCCTCTGCTTCGTCTCCTGGCTTTTAACGGATCACGTCCGTTTCTCTCTTACTACTTAATGGATCTACCTTCATGTCCTGCTCCTCATCCCCTTACTCTCTAACTCCTCAACTACTCCTTCAACTTCACCTCAACCTTTTGTGGGACTCGGTTGGGCTGCTGCTTGTCTTTCTCTGACGACTTCACCTACTACTACAACTAGGAGGCAGTGTGTAATGAGATCTTGAATATAGCTGAGACCTCAGTGAGGTACTGCAGCACCCTGTCCCACCACCCTCATGACTCTGTTCACAGACTGCACCCCCATCCCAGTAAACAATCTCTCATCATTTCCCAGCAACCCCATTCCCACAATAGCAGCCCAGAGCCGAGCCGTCTAAACTGTGGAATGTGAGTACGATTTCTTTTCACCTGAAGTTGCCATGTTTTTGTTATTTAATTAAGTAACCCTGCAATTGTTACTGGTTTGACATTGTGTCTTATCAGCTTTTACAGCTTACCAAAATAAGACTTCCTCTTTCCCCAGTTTCCAGGCTCTGTACAGCTATGTGCCGCAGAATGAGGATGAGTTAGAGCTGCAGGAGGGGGATCTCGTCAGCGTCATGGAAAAGTGTGATGACGGCTGGTTCGTTGGTATGTGCTGTAGGCATTGGAACACATTCCTGAGAGATGAAGTCACACTTAAGGTGTCCCATTAACCGTTATGAAAACCATGTGGGGTTTCTTAGGGAATGACCTCAAAAGATTGCATGCGTGTAATGTGCCTGCTCCTTCCTCTTGGAGAATCATTTTTGACGTGTAACAAGCTTTTTTTATGAAAGCTGATTATTTACATGGGATACGTGCACAGGCCTTGCCTATAGATTTAGTTATTTTTGTGCTACAATAATTTAAGCTTGCAATAATAAATGATTTTTTTGCTCATCCATGATGTGCTTTCTATTTTGTTTATACAGGTACATCGAAGAGGACAAAGCAGTTTGGGACTTTCCCAGGGAATTACGTGAAGGAAGTGAAACTGTAGACGTATCTCATCTGGCTGTAACACATGGATGCCTGTCAAGCTTGGGAAATCAATACAATCACGCATGACTATTGGTTAGTATAGTGTTTTAGCCAGGCAAATCACATTTGTCTCGGAAAGCGGTTGGTTTGGCCAGGCAAATACTATTTGACTGGGAAAGTGATTGGTTTGGCCAGAGGTATGTCACACTGCTGGAGGCGGGGATAAAGACAGCTTAATGCTGAGACCTTGGTATTGTGTACGCAATTTTAAACAGATATATTTCATCTGGTCAGGTGGAATTTTCTTCACAAAAACCTACCACAATCAAGAACTTAGATCGAAATAGTTTTCTATTATATCCATTTAATTTAATCGGCACAGAAATATTCACTTAGCATCTCAGTCTGGAGGCTGGCAGGCTACAGCAGAGCAGCGCATGGATAAAAGAGTGGATCTTGTTACCTGAAGTGTACATGGGGGGGATTCAGAAGGATGTTTTATTTAATTTTGGTATGAACCTGTTTGTCATAAGCTACCTTTCAGGACCCACAGGTATTTATCAGAGTTGGAGACATTCAATTCATGTATTATGAAATGTGGTGGGGCATTCGTGGACTCCCCATCAAAAAGATTCTGCAGTATAGATTTGAGAAAAATGTGTTAAAATACTTAATGCCTTTTGTATGACGCTTCTTTACAGATTGGTCTAACTAACCTGTTTTCCATTTCTCGACTCATATTTTATCTTAAAGACTGTATTACATATGACAAAAAAAGTACAAACATATTCACAACGTAGCCTCCCAACCTCAAAAGCTTTGGATAAAGGTTCAGAATTACCTTCATTTTCCTATCAAAAGCTGCTATACAACCTTTGTCATGTGCATGACAAAACAAAGACAAACTGATTTATGTTTCTCAGCTACCTGAATAAACACAAATACAGGAAGCACATTGATAAAAGTGAAGAGAAACTCTGTGCCTGTCCTGTGTTCTAGAAAACATGTAAAAGTATTGTGTTAACAAACCAGCCTTATTTATTAATGGCTAGTACCTCTATCTGGTAGTAGCGTGGCTCCACAGGACAGGCGTGGTGGCGCTTGACTTCCTGTTTGAGCCCAACTAACATGATAACAGAAGATTAATCACTGATGATACAAAGAGCTTTTCAGCGTTTCAAGGAAAGCCAACACGTTTAAGAGAATAATCTTGCCGATTTTTCAAGAGCATAATGAGATTCAAATCACACCCTTAAAGACAACATGTTATGTTGTAGGCATGTGAATGTGTATAGAAAATGTTACGAGGCCTTCCAAATATGGCAACATATTTAATGTAAAGTGAATCCAAATTGGGTAACATAGTGAACCGATTGATTTTAATAACAAAGTAAGCATTTATACCACTCCCATTATAAATAATAAAATCCATAAGACCTGTTAGATCCTTTAACAGACATAATTTTTTAAGAATAGCTCCTCTACATACATGGAGAGAAAGATGTAGCTAATGTTACCTTTTCTTTTTTCTTTCATTGAAATATTTTCCATCGGCTTCATCATCTTGTTGCACTTTTCTCATACACATACGGTAGAGCTGTCGGTGACCTTTAATGACTCAATGTCACCAGTTATAACCTACTTAGAGGAGCAGAATGATGCAGAAGGATAATGGCTAAGGAAGTATTTCAAAGTAAATATACAAGGAGGATTGTAACAGGAAAAATTTGAATCTGAAGCCCTTTTTTTCCAATCCAAATATTTCTGATAAAAATTGTTCCAGACTGTAAGTGGGTTTACCTTTTAGTGCACCGCTCACTCATTGCCAGAGTACATACAATTGGACACACAATGTGAAGGATTGAAAGTTAAACTCTAACAATAACTAGATCGAAAATGTGTATGTTTACTAGTTTGTTTGTTTTTTTCTGAAATTGTAAACTAAGTTGTGCAGTGATGATGAACATTGATTAACTGAACTTGGTTCGAATATGAATGTGGCTACCACATAAGTTATATGAAGTTTCATGATTGATAAAGTATATTACTTTAACAATATTGAGGCGCTTATTGAGTAGTGTGATGCTTTTTATTGTGAACTTCTGAGTCAAAATTGTTGTTTCCCCATGTGGAACTCACCACTGACAGTCTTTCCAATACAGCATGGTAATGTTTCCTCACGATAAAAATTTACGGTAATACACTTATATGTTTGCCTTTATAACTTGATGTTATATTCAGGTATTTTGTCAAACTAAAAATGAATGTTTCCTCATCTACTAGTGGCTAGACATTTTTGTTTCTGTGTTTCTCCAGCTCCTCACGGAGGAGATTTATTTGACGAGGTGTTTATTTCTTGACAGAAATGGTTAGCTTATATCCAACACACTATGATGACAAATAAACTCATCAAAAGTCACCGATTTAGCCATAAAACATTTTACTTCAGTTTGTGGTCCATAAAACACAGGATGTATGAATGTATATTAATTTGTGATTAGCGCACAAACAATATAAAATAAATGGCATATTTTTCACTTTGGATGAATACGTACAGCATTGTGCAGCTTGGCACAAGAAGGATTGTAAATATGTAAAATAAAAAAAATAGACTATGGACGATGGGAGGAACAGCACAGAGTGCAGCATATGAGCACAGAAAGTTTGACACACATGAACATTACGCTGCCATTTGTGAGCATCAAAATGCCTTATGTTAGATGAAAAATTGTGCCTCATTTTTCCTTTTTTTTCTCCTCCTTCTTTATAGGAGGGAGGGGGGTCACTGAAATGTGTTTATTACATATTTAATGTAACCATGGTTTACCGTCGGTTCTTGTCTTTGTAATGGGAGAACAATTTCCTTGCAAGTACTTAGAAGTGTGACACAATGCTTTAACACAAAGATTAATAAAATAATGACAAGAATGGCCAAGTTGTCAAGTTTAATGATACACACAACTGCAACAGTTTTGGTTTGTTGACTTCAATTTGCAGTGATGTTACATTGAAAATACCTAAAGTTACTATACTACTGTGACTTCAGTATTATGCAATATTTAATAAATCATTGAAAACATTGAATGTGTTACCTGTTTTATTGTTTTTGGATTGATTGATCATTTGAGCAATTATTTTTCATTGTTGAAAAAAGAAAGAGGAGTACAGTGGATTCTTGTATGGGCAGTAATTGATGCCTTTAAGACACTCACACGGCTTCAATTGAAATGTGCATCTTTGATTTCAGATAGATTAAAACATTGAAGGTAAATATAAAGATGATAGGCCTTTATTTCAGTCATAACTGCAGTAAGGCCTATCTAAATAACTTTTTGGGGCATTTCATTTTTGCTAGGCCTAGATCACCACACCATGAAATGTTTTAAAGAGAGATGGAGAGATTGGTAAAGTAATTGCGAGGGTTACTTCCGTTATGTCAGGGAGTTTGCATGAATTGTAACAACATAGTCTAGTTTAAGTGTCTCAGCAAAAATTCAGCATGCATGATGATACTTCTGTTTTAAACATTTCCGGTTCTACAACTTCTTCTTTTTTTTTGCCCGAAAGCCTCTTAAGGTTTTTTTGTAGTTTTTAAAATTGAGGACATGTTTCTATCCGTAAGTTTGCCTGGAGCACTTTCTCTCCACTTTCTCGATCCTCCTGGAGGGATTCAGGTTTTGGGAGCGGCACATTCCACATCCTGAGATCTGAGCTCTACCATAAATGGTAAACTAGCACATAACAAACACTGAAACTCATGTGAGAGGAGCATAATGTGAAGAGGTATCACTCTGCTTCACTTTTAAAGTATTCTATTCAAAAGAAGCTAACTACGGCCATCTAAGGTCATCTCTTTCAACCACTAAATTAACACAGATTTTTTTTGAAAAGGTAGAAATAGTCGCTCTATAATCTTTAAATTTACAAATTGATTGATAGCTTTTATCAAGACCTTGTGTAGCCTATAGAAATAGGCCTTTGCTATAACTAGTTTAAAAACACTTGTCATGCATGTTAAGGATTTCCATATAGTTGGAGTTCTAAGTAAATGGTGTGCATCATCATAGCATTGTAGGAAATGTTATCACTTGTCATAGTTTCCTAAATGTAATTTAATATCATATATTTCTCATATTGTCAACAATTTCCATAAATCATCAGTCATCGTTGATATCTCTTGTAATGGGCGATTACTTCACTACTCTGCTTTGCAAAATCGATGAGTTCAATTGAAGTTTTTGTCTTGGGGTTGATTAAAATTGGCCACAAATATAGGCTAACACTAAAAACTATTGGTCCATTTCTTGGAAGAACACAGCACAGATGATCGTGTTATTGGTGCACGAAATCTCCCTTAAAATATGTTCTCTGTTGGTTGTTTTAGATTTGAAGGCAAGTGTTGTATTTAAATAGGTAGGCCATATGGTCAGCCTACTTGGCGTGCAGGTATAACCACTAAGCTTTTAGTCACCCCTCACAACACATTACCGAGTGAGCCATTTGTTAACACACGATCTTCGTGCTCTCACTCACCAGCGTGGAAACTTCAAATGCATTCGTGTAACTGTAACCTGAGGGTCCAGCCCTCTTTCAATGCTTCCTAGCTGGTATCCACACTAGTCTTTTGCCCATCGATCACTGTTCCTGTAGGAAGTGAGCTTGGTGGAGACATATCTTCAAGCACTTCATAGCCGACTTCGCCACTTTAACACTTACGTTATGCCTCTCAGGGTAGTGATAGAGGGTCCTGGACCCTGGGGATTCCGGCTGGTTGGAGGAAAGGACTTCGACCAGCCACTCACTATTTCCCGGGTAAGTGAATCAGCTGCTGACGCGACATTGTACCCTAATGTGTAACCTGGAGCTACCTGCGCGTGCAGCGAGGAGGAAACCCCTCTCCTGAACTGATGAGGACGAGGCACACGATGCAGGCCCAGATAAAAATGTGAACTGGTTTGAACACGAAGTTGACATTCCTTTACGAAGGGTGAACTGATAAGTTTATAACTATCCTCAACAAATGTAGCCGATGTTATCGTCGATGGAATGACGTCACTGTCGGGATCTTTTTCACTTCCAGCTTCTGGAAGTTGTCCGTCGCTCACCTCGTTTCTAAACAGATTCTCGGATTATTTATTTATCCCATTTGATCCACCATAACATTTATTGCATAGACTGACGAAAACAAACTAAGACCCTCTTCGACTAAACTCGCACGTATTTCTTGTCGCGTGTTTTTCATGTTTACGGTATTAATAAATACAACATGTTTAAGGGACATAAACAGAAACTATAGGCTGATTAAATGTCATTCTTCAGTGTGTAGGTCAGTCTGGCTGAGTGTTTATCGAGGTCTGACTGCTCATAGAAATGGAAGGAGAAACTCTTCCAGACTCTCTCTGAACTTTCATCTTTGATCGTGTCTGCCCTGAACTGAAGAGCTGACTGATAACAGTCCTCTCCTGGCTTTGTCATTGTCTGTATTTTGGTGTAAATAAAGAAGGACTTTACACACAACACTGCAGACTTCTAGACTTCTGGTAGCAGTGACATGAAAAGATGATTTCAGACTGAGGATTTATCTACAGGTCAATTACAAGTGTACTTTCCACATGTCTAGGATTCTAGTTATTTATTGCAGTATGCTTTGTAAGAGTAAAGCTTCAAAAATTGTTGTGTCATACCTTTTACATGTGTTTTCATAGTATATTGACTATACTCATATATGTCATGCCTTTTGATTCAGAAAGTACCCTACGCCCTCACACAATGATTAATTAATTGTGTTATTTAACCTCACATTTAAAAAAAAAAAATGCTTAAATTGATGAAACATTGAATTCCCCAAGAAGAGTCAACATTATGGACCTTATGACCTCTCTCTCCTTAGCCACTGCCAGCCCAAATATAATCCTAAAAGTTCCTGCATTTTTATTGATTTTGATGCAGGTCACCCCTGGGAGTAAAGCTGCCCAAGCCAATCTGTGTATGGGAGACATGATCCTGGCAATTGATGGAGAAGCAACAGAGAACATGACTCACTTGGAAGCCCAAAACAAGATCAAGGGCTGCATCGAGGAGATGGTGCTGTCCATCGACAGGTAGGCTGTGGCAACATGTGATCTTACTCGTACCAAGCCTGAAAATATTGAGTATCATGAGACAACTCGGCCAAAGTCCAAGTGTTCAGGGAGTGATGCTGTGTTTATGATTCCTCAAGGGCTTTTTCTTTACAACTTTAGTTTGAGTATGTGAACCTGTTTATGAGTCTGTCATTGCATTATCACTTTATGGTAGATTTCATGCAGCAGTGATGATGAAGAGGCAGGTCAGGACAAATAAAGGCAAGGTGTGGTAAACGATGAAGTAACCAAACCAACACCAAGATTCTACTTTCGACTCTGCTCTGTTGCATTGAGAGAGAAAAAAACTCACCCAGAAACAGACCACACTTCCAATACATGTGCATGAAATGTTGGTGTTAAGTTTCTTGTTATTCCTCATTATGCAGGTCAGAAACTAAATTGTGGTCACCACTGTCATCTGAGGAAGGGAGGGCACATCCGTATAAGATGAATCTTGCATCACAGCCACAGGTATGTGCCTGCTGTCCTGACATTGAACCCAGATACAGAGTTGAACTTTTACAAATAACTCTAACCTAACTCTCTCATTTCTATTTAAGTTTGGAAAAATATCAAAAGTAACCAAAAACTTTCTGGAAGCCTGATCATTCCTTTTCCTCTGCACAAAGACTTTTTCTTCTTTCTTTTTTTCTTTCTTTTTTTCCTTCGTACTGCCAAAGATGAAGTCATTGTTTACTTCCTAACAGGAGGTTTC
This sequence comes from Symphodus melops, assembly GCF_947650265.1. Classification (NCBI taxonomy): domain Eukaryota; kingdom Metazoa; phylum Chordata; class Actinopteri; order Labriformes; family Labridae; genus Symphodus; species Symphodus melops. The sequence goes on from NC_136705.1 coordinate 5,443,583, forward strand.
CTAGGAGACGGTAGTTTATCAGCCAAGCTCTGATGCGAGCCTCAGTTCCTGCCCTCTGAGTTGAAGCCAAAGTATGAATTCATGTAGGAAACCGTGTGACGTGTGTGTTTGTTAGAGGTCACCGATGTTGCATTTTTCTCACACGCAAGTATGTGTTTGCATCATCCACTTCCATGTCTCTTCACTGTTTGTTACTTTAAATCATCGCTTTGTACGTTTCAAGCACTGTTAACGTACCATGTCATTGTTAATCTTAATGTGTGTTGACTTGCTCGAAGAGACTACGGAGTATTTCTGCACTTTGAATATCAGACACTTGAAGCATGAGCTACATTTGAAGGCATTTTTTGTCTTCCCTCTTGGAAGCACAGGCTACATTTGGTGGTTTTTGTGTGCCTCACGTTGACAGCATGCCAGTGCCATGATGTGTTTTGAAGACTGCTGGCTGTAATTGGGATATGAGCCATCACGTCATACATGACCTTGCTAAATTATGAGTTACTCTTAGTCAAATTAGAAGCAGCAGTAGAATGTCAAAAGAGCCGGTCCTGGCTTTTATGTTCAGATGTGTTTAACGTTTGGACTTGCAACATTATTGGAAACATTTAAAACTAGAAAGTAAATTTCAGCCATTTTCATTCACCCGTCGAAAACAGCTGGTTCAAAGTTGAGAACATTATTGCATAGACTTTGCACTCTGAGTTTTGCATGTGTCAGACATTATCACGGTTCTTTCTTTTTCTTAGTCCTTTCATGTCATCCACCCACTCTTTGCTTGTTTTTTTGTTTTTTTTGTTTTTTTTACAAAAAGCTTTTATTTTCATTTTTGCAGGAGGTGAAACCCATCGGCTCGACCCACAACAGGAGCGCTCTGCCCTTTGCTGCGTTTGGCTCCAACGTTGTGACGAACCAGTACAACAACCCGTCTGCTCTCTACTCTTCAGAGAACATCAGTAACTTCAACTCGGCTTTGGATGAAGCTAAAACCTCGGTCACAGCTCACGAAAACAGCCCCAAGTAAGTTAAGCCAAAAGTGACGATGCGTTATTGCCTTTCAAACTGAGACTAAACGTTGAGGGGTTCAGACCTCCTTTAGTTTCTAAAGCTGGCTCGACTGTTGCCTTTTAAAGAAGCATTTCAATGTGTTTGGTGTTTCCACACATATCAAGCTTTTTATCTCACACGAAGTGACGATTCTTTCAACCAATCAGCGGACTGCAGTGTTTAGTGTGTGCTACTAACTCGCGCTAAAATGTTTAACGTGGGAGTTTTTGCACAAAGGATAAAATCACTAAGAGTTACGCGCCGCTGCTATGGGTTACGTCAATTCTCGTGGAGCAGTTTTTTCTTAAAGTCCTGAATTTAAGACGGACACGCCCATTATTTTTATGGAGTTTCTCGTAACTTCGCTGGTCAGGAGCTACTTTTAGGATCCTCCTGTGAATTCGGCCCCTGGGCTTGTGATCGCTCAGTGGCGTCTGATACAAACGGATTCAAGCAGGGATTCCCTTTACAAAGAGATTCTTAATGATTGCTTTGATTTGTGTTCAAACTCCTTTTTTTTTTCTTTTTTTTTGCTCTTCGCCCGTATTTACAGTAACATCTTTGAGAATCACAATTTTGATATTATTAAAATATGAATATAGTACATTTCTTTCTACGATGTATGAAGAGCTATTGGAAATGATACCAGATACATTTTGTGTTTTTATTATGTTCATACCATAAATAATTATTAAAAATCATAATATTAGTTTATTTTCTGCTAATCTTAGAACCCATCTGCAATCACCCTCATCTGATAGACCATAGATGCATCTGCTATCTAGAAGCAGTTCTTTGTCCATTACATCCCGGAGAAGCGCCCGTGTTAACTCTCAGATGGATGGTTGAGTTTAAGCTGTACTGCAGCTTCACTTCAGGAGCCTCAAAATGAGCCGACTTCACTGGGATTGACTCGCAGTTTAGGAGAATTAGGTTTGCCGATCATGATGCAGATTTGTAAAAAGTCAAGCTCAGTCAGTTCTGTCATCAAGAGGAGAAGACATTTTATGTGTTAAGTTCTGATGCGCTTCAGTTATCCAGGGAGTCTAACGAGCGTGTGGCTCAGGTTTAAGTGCTTGATCGTAAGCTTCACTGTGATAGGGAGATCTGTTTGCAGAGACGTCATACTGTCGATGATCGGGATGTAACGATTCACTCACCTCACCATACGATTTCAGACGCTGAGTTCACGATACAAGTCTCTCACCATTTATTTTAGATTCTGGAGGTGATCGGGGGCTTCTCGTTGTGCCGTCTTCTTGTACTATATTCACAGAGTTTTTGTCTTTCATTTTCTGTCTTGCCACCATAGCGCCTGCTCGTTACAACCTCCTCCTCTCTGCAGCTGCTGACGCTTCATGATACTACTGCCATTCATTTTTCAGAGAACCGATTCGATCCTTGACCTTGGAATCGATTTTTAACTGCTGCTCATGGATGCTGAAAATCATGAGCAAGTGTTTACAGATTCTATACTTCTGTGTAGAAGCTGTAAATAGATTCTCTGCTTACAGAACAAAACCCCTCTCCTACTTTACAGCCGCTTTAATTAGTGGGACAACAGGTGGATTTAGACACAAAAAGGGTTAGGGTTAGGTTTCGTGACACCTTATGTATCTCGATTGGTGATAAAGAATCGAGAAGTAAAAGTCAAGTCTCTGATTTGATCTCTCCTCACTTGAATGGAAGTAGTTCATGACTTGAAAACCGTCCCAAAGCTCGAAACATGACGTTCACGACGGGAGAATCTCTCAGGAAATGAAGCAAGGACACATGAGCGCCGCCTTCATGGAAGTCATCCACTGTCCCACACACCCTCTCTGTGGTGTTCACATGTTGATCAGAGACTGCAGCCGATAGGAAATCTCCTAAAAACTTCACCGATTGTGTCCGATTGTGAAGAAAGGCAGCAACCCTTGACACCAAAAAGTCGGTTATGTATTACTGGGTGGAGATGTCTGAGATATGAGTATTTAGAACTAAACATTCAAAAGAAGACACTGCAGAGAAAATGTCATTGTCACAATTAATCGCATGTTCCTTTTTCTCGCCTCCTTGCGTGCATCCTTGTTCTCTCCATGTATTCCTGGTGGGAGGGACTAGGACATAAAGGGAAGACACAGTTTAAGGAAAGAATGGATGGAATTGAAGAGATTGTGGACGTACCTCGGGTGTTTGCTGTTTGTCTCCTAAGTTACTCCTGCTGACTGATTGAATTGTACACACTTGGTTTTTTAGGGCTCCATCAGATGCATCACAAACGGGCAAGCGTTCACTTCAAGAAGAGTCCGAGGTTTACAAGATGCTGCAGGAGAACCAAGAGGCCGACGAGCCTCCTCGACAGTCGGCTTCTTTCAAAGTGCTCCAGGAGATTCTTGAGACAGGTGCACATTTTGCAGCGTCCTCTTCATTGTGTTTTCTCTCTTACGATGGAAGTCCGGGGGACACAAACATATTTTCCATTTTATTTTTATGTCATAGTTGTCTTAAAAAACCTAAATCATACCAATCCTTTAATAAACTAAAGAATTGCTATAAGTATGTGGGGAACCAGAGAAAGGTTCATTATGATAAATCAACTTTTCCCCTAAAGCACCTGCACATTTCAAATCATAGTATACAGTTTAAGGACATGTAAAAGCCCACCCTAATATGAGGAAGTAACAGCAATGCAACAATAATCTACACACTGCAAGTTCCTGTTAAAGGGAAGTAAGCATCCTCTGAGCAGGGATCCTTTTAAGGGTCTTAATTTGGACTATGTTCCCCTTGGTGTCAATGCACTTGATTTCCCTATGGGCATTATTTGGTTAGGGTAGGAAGGGACATGTCCTAATAAATAACTTATTGAAGACTAATAACCTTGTATTGATATGTATGCATACAAAAAACTAGTCCCTGTTGCATTTTCTTTGTTGAATAAATAGGATTAGTATGAACGCTGCCCTTTGGGGACGGCCTGTTCATTTCTGTGTCTCTCTTGACGGTTGTAGGTGACTCTGACAAACCATCCGGGTTTAGGAGTGTGAAAGCCCCTTCAACAAAGATTGGATCATCTGTGGGAAACATAGAGAAGCTACCTTCCTGTGACAAATGTGGATCTGGAATTGTGTAAGTTTTTCATGATTCATGATTCCTCTTTATTGTAAAGATCACCTCCCACACTGTGATTTTTGTCTGTTTTTCGGATTTGTCTCCACCTTGTGGCCTTTATCTAGTGCTGCATTGGCTTGTCCTTTTGCTGCCTGAAAATCCACCGTTTCTAACGGATTTCCCTGAAAAACGTGTTCTGCACATTTTTGTACTTTAAGAAGTTTATTTGAGTTTTCAGATTCAGTTAGGTTCAATGTTTTTCAGTGAGCTGCATACTTATCACATCAAGTCTGACAAAGACCCCGATATTCACACAATTATGTTCCAAGAACTGCTCAATAAATATTTTCATATTCATAAGATGTCAGACCAGGCAGTGAACAGAAGTGCTGAAAAAGCCTCATTTTTTACATTTTGCAGGGCCAATTGTGACAGTGAGGTTTATGTTGGACATAATAGACAAAACAAAAGCAGGATGTGTAGGACAAGGTCCGAAAAGATGGATGTACTTGCCTATGGGATAAAATCCATGCTGTCAGCTTCACAAGAGATGTCATTGTTGAGCATCACATTTTCATTCCAAGATGTTGAAAAAATATTTGTTGCAAATCAATGTTTGTTTGTTTTTGTTTGGTTTTTTTTCATTTCAAAAAATGTTTGTCCTTGGTGTATTGCGCTTACCTTTTACAACGTCGATACAATATAACCTGGTTATTATGATTTAGACCTGGATAAAAACCGACTGTAGTATTAATCCGGTTTGATGTGATGTTTATGTGTCTGCTTCAGGGGGATGGTGGTAAAGCTGAGAGACAAGTTCCGTCACCCTGAGTGCTACACCTGTACGGACTGCGACATCAATTTGAAACAGAAGGGACATTTCTTTGTGGAGGACCAGATTTATTGTGAGAAGCATGCACGGGAGCGAATGACGCCGCCTGAGGGCTATGACGTGGTCACTGTCTTTCCCAAGTAGAGTGACCGCTGAGCTCAGCCTCGGACTGCACGCCGATAAAGGACAAAGACGTAATCCAAGGCATTGCAACCTTTTTAGCTTTTGCTACTCCTTCAATATAAATTGGTCTTCTTTTGCATTCTGCTTCAGAGCAGTCACTAGTAGACAGGACTGTTATGAGTATCATCAAACGATAGCTTGCACATTTCTGTTAGTAACTACAAAAGAAAAGTCCGTGAATACCATAAGATGAGGTCTCAAACAAAATGTGGTTGTTACTTTTGAATGAGGAAAAACAGATTACTTCTTAACACAAAAAAAGATCTATTTTTATTAAATAAACATTGAATGCAGTTAAAATGACTGTTACCTTATGAATATTTAAGCTTGATCAATTAGCTACCTAAATCATTGATGGGGTTTTATTGAAACTGATGTATCTACTATTGAAACTACTATCTACTGATGTACAACAGATTGAAACATGCTCATCACATCACATTTTGAAACATTTTGCCCCATTGACAGTGGTGTCTCACTTGTAAAGTACTTCATCTTTTAAGTTTGGAATAAAAAATTGTTTCGTCTTTATAACTAGGTTCAGTGCTAAAAAAAAACAACCCAAAAAACAATCAATCCAAACGGAAAGTACAAAAAAATGCTGCACAAACCTGCCAGTTTTCAACCCAGTTCAGCAGCCATATACTGCGGCAGCACGCGATGTGGTCGGTTAAAGCAGTTCCTCTCATAACTATGGACATTAAGTTCAACTGTTCCAACTTGTGGTTTGGATCATTTTAGCCACAGAATGACTTGAAATAAAATGTTACAGGCATAACACAGGACTGATTACAGTTTATTTCATGAGCTGATGTTTCAAAGTCTGAAGATGAGACATAACCAGACTCTGCAGGTGAGGTCAAGTCCAACTCCGCAGATGAAACGCACAGGCTGCCAAAATCCGATTTCACCGGCAGGTATTCCGGCGTCAGTCCTTGTTGGTCAGCCATGCGCAGAGTCTCGGTTAAAGCCCAGATGTAGTTGTGGGCGAAGCGCAGAGTTTCGATCTTGGTCAACTTCACGTCTTCGGCCAGTGACGGGAGGATGCTTCTCAGCACATCCAAGGCGGAGTTCAGATTATGCATCCGGTGACGCTCTCTGTCATTTGCCTTTCTTCTTCGCCTTCCCTGCTTTCCAGACCTCTCACATGTAGTTATGTGTTTTACATGTTTCATTGCCAAGCCTTGCCCCCTGATGTCGGTCAGTGGATTTCGCTGCTGTTTTTCACTGCAGCCCTCTCCAGCTTTATTCACTGAGGTGTGATCAGAAACCCATCTGAGCGTCACTGCATCTAGGGATCTGCACAGGTCATGTGGGGCACATTTAGGAGACATCTTCTGCAAAAAAAAAGAAAAAAAAAGAAATTAAATTTAAATTTTTTTATTTTTTTTTTTAAAAGTACGTTTTTTTTAACTGACGCATATTTAACATACAACACAAAACAAGGCAGACCTCAGAAAGTAAATAGCAGAACGTATCGTTGGTATTCAATGCATTTCCTATGACTCTTTAAATCATTGAAATGATTCCACTAGAGCACATGCGCAGGTACGAAATTGAAAATCTGAGATAAACCTCAGCCGGATCGGTAATAGCACTTACTGAACAGGAAGAAGAGACAGTCAAATGGTCTTGTTAATCCTCAATTGTAGCTTGAGAAAGTAGAAGACTAATATGAGGCACTGACAGTGGGGCATGGATGAGCATTTTTGCTATTTTATAGTCCTCTTATCTTATCTTTTTACATGGTGGACGCCTGAATCAACAGCGCCTGTCAAGTGGCCAATCAGCTTCAAGATATCACGACCACCACTTTCGTCCCACTCGGTGATTCAGCGACGATTCCCCCCCTTCTTAATTTACATTATAACAGAAGTGTTTGGAGATATATCTTGCGTTTGCCAGGTTAAAGACAAATATATTATATTGCCTGGGTAAAATCTCAAACTTCTTTTTTCTTGCAATCACGGACTGTCTCCCATGTTGATGAGCCTTGGAAGCATCGTTCAGCCATTATTTCAAATGCTCGACATCCTGTTGGGAAAAACAATCAAAGAGTTTATTTTATAATTATTTTTTTAATCTCAGGGTTTAGAAAGGACACGACATTTCAGACAAATACATGGATTTTGAGTATGGAGGCATAAAATAAAGGACATCTACTGTATCACTGAATAAAATTGTAGATTATATAGCTGTACAGATCATCCATGCGCAAAGAAATTCACCATCCATGACCTAACAATGGTGTAGCAGATTACTGTAAAAGTCAGCAGGGGGACACGAGAGCAGATGGCTTCATTGAAGGCTGGTGTGGATAGTTGGCACTTTGTTATTTCATCAGTGTAAAAGTAGGCTACCTTTGTTAATAGATGAATGCACACAATGCATTTAAACATGTTGGTTGCCATAATTGTCATGCGCAGGCTCGTTGGAAAATGTTGAAATGTGGTTGTTATTTCGTATAATTTACCGACTTAACATGAGGTTTCAATTTAAAAACAATGTTTTATCAAAAAGCATCAAAAACAGAACAAAAAATATCGCATTCTAACTAATCTTCTACTTGCCCTGCTATGTAGGCTACTTACACACTTTTATGGTAACTTGTCAAGGTTGCTTCTTACATAAAGTTACAGTTCATATTGTTTATGGAAACTATGCTTATGGCGTAGCTTGTGTCGTTCGATGTCAAATGACCTGGTATTTCAGGTATTAAAATACTTGAGCTACGAGAGAGTTCTTGAATATCATTTATATTGGTGAAGAAAACCTGAAGTGTATCATGAAAATATAGTATTTAATGCCATTTAAATTTTGATCAAACTTAATGCGTTATGACGCAAGGATCCGGTAGCCGCAATTACGCATGAGGTTACCAAACAACGAGTATTAGTGTTGGTATGATCTGTTGTCTGAGCTGACAGCTAAAGGGGTTTTGTTGTTTGTCAAACCAATAATACCTCGATTTTGTTTGTAAATGGGATTTTTAATGTGTGCGCATTGACATCTCCAAAACATATCCACTATTATCCAAAACCATTGGCGCACAACATTTTTATTGATAAAGCTTTATTTTCAGAAAGTTAAGAGTAGTGAAATATGTCAACATTAGACAGGTTTCGGCTCTGGTGAGGGGAATGAGGGGGAATGGCTGAGTTCAAACATGATTTACAGTTGCCAACAAAGGATTACAAAAAAAAACTCCCCTTAACTTTCTGTCTAAATATGTGTTTTGGGAACAATCTGATAACCATATGCTTTCAATAAACTGGACAAATATAGTAGTGAGATATGAGATGGTGCGTTGCTGTTATAAAAGACACGAAACGCCTAAAGTAAACGGAATATTACAACTTTACAAATAATCATTGATGCCAAATCCATATTGGGATACCATGGACAGGTGTGGATTTTACGTTGTCCGTCTCTCTCCGTGATTTTTTATCACTGTATTGTAGTGCCCTGCTTGTTATTCAAAGTATAGGCAAACATAAGCGGACAGTTGCTGTGGAAATAGCAGATACTGGAGCGACATGGAACGAAAAGTAATTTAACAATATTTAACAATAAACTGAGCAAGCTCCAGAGCAGGTGATACCTGCCTGATGCTCCTGAGTAATACGCCCTCAAACACTTCACTTTTGCTTATTTATAAAACGAAATCTATTTATTATTATTTTAGCAAACAGAGGTACCAGGTGGGGCTTTATTTTCGTCCTCAGCTTTTTGTTTGAAGGACGTTTTCAGGGGGGCAATCAAAGTCCAACAACTCGCTGACCAGATTGTTGTCATCTCAAACTAGCAGCGAAGCCATTCAATGTGCACCCCTCCTCTTCTTCTTTCTGGCAAAGAGCTGCTAGAAGGAAAAAAGAAAAAGGAAACTTCTTCAAGAAAGAAAAAACATCTTAAAAACATTTAATTGCAACCCGGATGCCATATGTACACCTCTTGTGAAGCCCCTCAACAATGTGACTGCCTTTTAAAAAGTATGGAGTGCGCCTTGGAGACGTGTGCGCTTTTTGGAGAGGTGCGCGCGTCGTGACCAGAATGACCCTGCACACACTTTACACAAGAAGTAATTCACTTTTAATGTGCTTTGGAGTTTCCTTTCACAAGCAATGCATTGTACCCACTCACATCAGCTTTTGAAGACGATGTACACCAATTACAGTGGAATAGCTGTCTTTTGGAGGCAGTTTGTCTTTCTGTAAAGACTGGAGGTTTGAAGCACGAATGGGGTTGTGGCTGCAAGTCGTCTCCTTTCAACCACTAATGCAGACTGTTTTTCGTCCTGCTGATAGCTTGTTTACAATGTTAAACCGGTTCAATAGTGGTTCTTTGTTGAAAGAGAAAATGTGGCAGTTACACTGATGGTTTACGTCTTCAGAAAAATAGACTTTTTTTAGGCCATGTCCATTTCCAATTGTGTGATTGTGCCATGGAAGATTAGTGAATAGACTGTTATTGAAAAAAAAAATCAAGAACCAGGAGGTTATTCTTGTAAGACTTTTGATTCGGAGGCCCATAGAGATATATTTTCGTTTAGCTTTAACTGTTTCCTGCCTGCAAGTAATAGTTTATTGCACATTAAAAGTCGTGTTCAATTTTAAAGTTTTCTGCATTTATAAGTATTAATTACTATGAGGTATTAATTTTCCTGAATGCTAGAATAATATGGCATAACCTTTTCATTGCCAAGTCCCATTTTTCTAACAACTTTTCTATGAATTAATACTAAAGTCAGTATAAATTGGTGTTCGACATAAGAAACCGACCTTTAAATGTATTCTTTCAAGGATAACCCTCCCTTAGGATAACTGTTTGATTATTATATGCAGTTGTTGATGGTTATTTATTTATTTGTAAATGTATTTTAAGCTCAGTGACAACATAATGAATTATCTTATGAAGCCTAAACTCAAAAACCGTGGACTCAATCAATACAAACCTGTCTAAGGAGTAATTCATCATTTTCCCTCCCTTTGCAACATCTTTCAAAAATCTTCGTCCATCCTGTTTTTCACAGGACATATTTGAGTCATTCACTTTTAATTCTGTTGATTCATATTTCCACGGTTTTCACACAGATACAGCTTTGTTAAAATCATGTAAGAAAAACTAAATGCAAACTGTAGGCCTATATAGCTTAGAAGACAGACACTGTGTATATATCGCTATTATGTGTTTTCAGTGTTGCTGGAGATTTTGCAGCAGTACTCGACCTCGGCTGCGTGGCGGCGCTGTTTTCACTCCTACAAAAATACAATTACGAAAGTAGAGGCCAGTGATGCCTTCAATGTCTTAAAGTCGAAAATACAGTAGCCTCCTCGGCTATGTGCACTAGACAAGCCTATACAACGAAGTTGTTAATAAGAATGAACGTGGCACTCAATTAACAGTTTCCAATACATGACTTGACAAATAAAGGACGTTCAGCATATGTTGTAATTCACATTGTTCAACAGATAGCCTACAAACCCACGAGCCTTTATGTCACATACCAAGTCAAGAACCAAAAGTAACCTTTACCAAAGTAAAGAAAATATGTTGTTCCTGATTTGTGTAATATGCATGGACACACAATTAGAGGGAGTTGTATTTTCTACAAAAGATTTTGTAGAATAGGCCCACCTTTAGACAACATAGCAATATAAACACATGATAAAGGCCCGACTAGATAGGATAATATACATATCAAAACTGAATCTGAATGAAAATCATGTTTTAATTATTCAGGTATTGCTGCAGCTCTCGACTTTATTATGTTGTTTTCTTTTTTTTTAATAGTCAACTTGTTTAAATACACATAGGCTAAATCATGTTTTCATTACTCAGGTATTGCTGCAGCTCTCGACTTTTTTTAATGTAGTATATTGTTTTTAATAGCCAACTTGTTTGAGTACACACAGGCTACATAACTAGAAACTCAATTTTCCGGGAAGCATGAGAACACATCACCAGGACTTTGAGGGTGGTGAAAACAGGCGACGCTGCTGTCTCTTTAAAAAGTAGATCTCGACAAAGTGCGGCAGCACGCGAGCAATTGACTATGACGTAATTTGACCCATCCATATACTTGTTAGACCGACACAGGCTGAGGCTGCGCACAGCTGCTCCTGACTGCTGGTCACTTCCTGAATCAGGGTTAGCTCGGTGCTGCTGTTGATTACTGCAGCGTGTAGATGAGAGTCGAAGTCTCAAAGCGGGTTGCTGGAGGTGACTTTCCAGGGTAGCAGACTAAAAAAAAACTGTTTTGTTGAAAGTTTGCCTCGACAACATGGACTACTGGGTAGGTGTCGCTTCACTTTAGTTATTTCTTATTGACGCTGACAAGCAAGACATCGAGGAGGCGAAGACTTGTTTATCACCTGGAAAGTGAGCTTGTGACTCGACTTGTTTGTGATCCCATATAGATGATGTTTGTCCACAAACAGCTTGTCGTTAGCCTTGCCTTCAAACATTACTCAGCAATTTGATCTTTAGAGGAAATCCTTAAAACTTTGTTGGTAATTTGGCCCTTGAAATGGATCACCTTTAATGAAATGATGAACTCTTACATATTAGACATTCACAACGTTAAATAAGTGGCAATCCTATCAGCTGCTACACGTAGGAACAAGATGTTTTCATGTCAAGTTTACTGTTGGTGAAGAGTAAGAGTATAATATAAACACATAATGTTTTACTTTGGCATTCATATGTTTGTCTCTGAGCTCATACCAAAACACAACTTACTCATTTACACAATGTGAGTGATTTTTGAAAGGAGTTTTAAATTCTTTCCATATATATTTTTTTTTACTGCAGAAAATATTGCTTAGACGTAGGCCAAGATGAAATCAAAGTAGTTAGTTTACACTTTATACAACTCCCAGATATGTTTAGATATACAGGCAGGTCTTTCACCATACTTTGAGTGCAAAACTGACCTTCAATGTGTCAGTTAGACTATCTTGGCTCATCCAGGTTGCTTCAAGGTAAAGAGAGAGAACTAAGTCCCCCCCAAAATGTTTGCCTTCATGTCACTTTGTGCCACGAAAGCCCCAAGTTGAAAGTTGAAAACAACAGCCATATTAGTTTATTTGTCTCCTGAGGGGTCTTATCTCATCAGCTTTCTTTGTCCCGAAGCCATTGTGATGTGCTCTGCGTCTGTTTTCCCTTGATGTATCCAGGAGCAGCCACCGCACACCCAGTACATTTCCATGAGAACATGACCGCCCTTCTGAGACAACAAAAGCTCTCCTTACAGAATAGTCAAATGTTGTAATGGGGGGGGGGGGGGGGGGGGGGGGGGGTCAAAGGAACGGGTGTACACTGCTCGAACATGAGTTGGATAATGCTGGTACAATAGTTTCTGTGTGAACTCTCTCTATGTTTCCTGATGCAAAAATAGCACTGAATGGCCTAAGAGTGTGGATGGACCTGAAAGGTATCATGTACATGTATTAGATAACAGTGAGAGAGAGGCTCCTATCTGTCGGGACAGACGTGCCTTTTTGCACTGATTATAGATAACACCATATCATCTGTTCTTTATGACATATGCGTGTCATTTCTCACTCGTGCTTTGCCCCTCTTCTATCTTAACATGCAATCAAATGTCTCGATCAGGATAACTCTCGACAAGCCTCTCGTTCAACACACACACATTGATCACTTAGGTTCTGTTACTTCCCCGCTTGCCTCTTTCAAGCTCGTCTTGCTAAACCTGTATGAGATGTTATCCAGACAGGCAGGTATGACAGCTGCAGCCTTGGCAGGGGTCTGACTTCAGTAGCTCACTAAATGCCCTCCACTGAAGCTGTGATCACAAAAAAAAAAAAAAAAGTATGCCAGTGAAATTATACCTCACATCCTTTCAGACTGAGTAAAAATGGAGAAACCCTCTGGTATTATGCTCCGAGTCGGACTGGTTCAATAGCACATCCGTATCATATTATGGGACGCAGCACATACTTTGATTACTTCTGTTATTGTCTTTTGAACCTTAAGCTTTCCCCCCCATCTGATAATATGTGAGGTGAAGAAATGAGTGTTGTAACTATCAGTCTACGAGCCATTGTGTCATAAAAGTACCACTGGCAAAAGATAATGGAAAGATAACTTTGTACCATTTATGAAACTGCTTGAATGTGATATTGCAGTAACGTGTGACCAGGCAGCTCTTCCAGGTGATGAAATAGCTACTTTCTGGATTTAGATTGGTGTTGAAATTTTTTTTTTTTGGGGGGGGGGGGGGGGGGATCAGGATGTATATATAGTGTTCATATTTCAGTCGGGCTTAAAGGGATATTCCTGTATTTTCTTATCTGTTCGTAATTGATTGCAAAACATCCCTCATCTGGCCTGATACCCTTTTGGTGCTGGGAGGAGTCTTAATGATAGCCGTCCAGTTAGCGCTGAGCGGTCTCCCACTCGCACCAATAGAACGAAGTGAAGGCTGTTATAACAATCTTAAGAAAAACGTCCAGCGTTAGTGTGATTACGGGAGTTGAACTCGATTGGTCTTACAATGTCTTCTGATGTAAGTATCTACATTTTGCGTTTTGATGTATGGTCATATTCTGACATTTCCATACATGTTGTTTGGTAATTGTACTGGGAGATTTAACACATTGCATAAGAAAAAAAAAAAAGATGACATAGGGGAGCGGTGGTATTGAATTTGGATTGTCATGTGTCATGAACGTCACTGCTTTCACCATGTGTTGCTTTGAAAATGGATTTCCTTTTTTCAGAGGAGCTTATTGCAAAGTTAGTTCTGTTTTCATGGAGTTCATGTGTTATCAGTCAATTAACCTTTATCTCTTCTTTGATGTTCCCTTTTACATCATCCATGAATTTTCATGGATGAAGTACGATGAAATGTCAAAATGTGCATGCTGTTTTTGCATGTACAGTAGATACTCAGGCACATGCTGTATATAATGGATTCATGCTGAATCAAGTATATTAGTGTACAATAAAAACAGAGTATGAAGATTATTAGACAAGTTATTAACAGAACCACTGCATGTGCATAGTGACCATAGAATATCTGCTTTCTGCACTTTATATCATACACTCAACAACTGTGCTTTCATTACAGTCTATATATTTAGAGTCTATTTCGTGTTTTCAAATACTGATTTTTATCTTGTAAATTCTCGTGGGACTGCCCTTTTATAACAACCTTGATGTATTGTGGTCCAAACAGAGTGCCTTGGAGGTGTATAAGGAGATGGTCCAGCTGTACCTGGAGCAGGGCAGACAGCAGATCAACTCCCGCTGCGTCGACCTGGAGCCATGGCAGGTCATCGGAGCCTCCGTCATCACCACACTGGGAGCAGTCTGGATGAAAGGCTTCCTGTTCCAGCAAGAAAGTAATCTGTTATACTTGATATACATTTGGTACAAAGGAGGGCTGGTTGGGAACACGTCAGGAATGATAGTGATGAAATGTGATAAAATTTTTAAAAAAAAGTCTTTCTATTGTAAAGACCATTTTCACAAAGCTCTTTACTGAAGGCTCATTTGATGGCAGGTCTCTGAGTATGTGGGTTTTGCTCCAATCAGCTCTCAGGGTTAACCTTCTACCTGGAGTCTCAACATTTGGTTTTAGAAATGATCTTGTAGCATAATACTTGTTTCTCTTTCGTATGATTGACGGACGAATGCCTCCAAACAAAAGACTTTGTTGATGATCGGTGTTTGAATTCTTTAGCAATAATGTCAGTTCCATCCATCTGACTTCAGGGTCAAGTCGGTCTGAGTGAGACTTCCAGAACGAATTAGCTGCAGAAAACAGTCAACATAGCTTCACTTTTCACAGGCCACGTCTTGTCCTGACATGTGATTCCAGCTCATAGTCGGCTGTTTCCTGCCTCTGGACAAATGTGTGCCAACCCTAACCAAAGATGATGCCTTGTCTTTCTGGCTGTTAGGTCTCACATCCCGAATCAAGAAGCAGTGCTTTCGACTCATCAGAAAAATACCCTTTGTTGGCGGAGCGGTAAGTGTCAGTGGTGGATCTGTTCCCTTTTTTCTTCCAGCTGACGAGCAATGACTCTCGTCTGAGGGCTTTATGAGTCATGCTGGATGACATATACTTCATGGGGGGGGGGTGACCTTTGGCACACTCAACATCATGCACTGGTGATAACACTCAGTTACTTCTGGCCAGTACCGGTATTCCACTGATGCCTTGCTTGTTTTTCAGGCTTTATCAGAAGCTAACATGAAATGCATTGATACGCTGAGTTGTTTTGGTGCAGTGTATGTGTCGATTGTAATGTTTCTATAGTTGTCACCTGTCTGTGGACTATGCATGTAATGGTATTTTTGTGAAATTCTGTGAAAGGCAATGCACTCAAATGAAGTTTGTCTTTCCTCATGACAGATTCAGAGCCAGCTCAACAAGGCTTTAGATGACATGTCTACCAGTCTATGTACTCTAAAGGAAGGGATGAGCTACACGAAACAGCTGCCCTCTAAAGGACTCTCTCAAGACCAAGTGCTGGACAAAATCAGAGACTATGAGACCCTGAGTAAGTCATCATATCATTAATGTCACAGTTCATTATTGGAAAAGCTTATTCCTGAAATGTATTTCTAGTATTTGATAAACAAAAAGGAACCGTCTGTATTTTTTGTTTTTTTTGTTTTTTGCAATTTGAAAATAACTTTATTTCTGAAAGATTTGGATTTCTAAAGAGACAATGTGTCGTTTCAGATGAGGTTCAGTGGGAGAAAGGATGTGTTTCGGGTGCAGTCTACTGGGGTGATGAAAAACTGACAAATCTCCTTGTTAAGGTATCCATCTTTGTAACCATCTCTGACATTCAAAGAGCCAAGAGTTAAAGTTGGACCTCATATACTGTATATTTCAGTGTTAGCCCCATTAGGGAGGGTAGAGTTTTTGGATAAGAATTTTTTTTCGTTGGAGAAAAAAAAAAAGTTTGTTCATAACAGATTACTGCCACCCTGGGCTATGTGTTCATAACTTAAGTAATAACTGGAGTGTATTCAAGGTTTACTTCCTTTTCACTCTCTTTTTTTTTTTTCTTCCTAGGTATATGGAGATTTTGCATGGAGCAACCCTCTGCACCCAGACATCTTTCCAGGTGTCAGAAAGATGGAGGCAGAGGTTGTTAGAATGGCTTGCACACTTTTCCACGGTGGATCAAACTCCTGTGGCACAGTAAGTAATCACAAACACAGGCTCACATGTTGCATAAGCCAAGGATGAAAGCTTTAAAATCATGGTTCTCTGTCTTTTTGTCCAGGTTACTTCAGGGGGAACTGAGAGCATACTGATGGCCTGCAAAGCATACAGAGACATGGCATTTGAACGTGGTGTCAAATACCCAGAAATGTAAGAGGAGTGTTTTAAGATGTAATGGAAGTATTGTCCTCCTCAAGTCTTTAAGAATTTTTCTTTGACTATTTTTACATTTTGAATGTAAGTTTTGCTACGTGAAACTGTGTCCCAGGCCTCAAATTAAAATTTCCTACATTTTTTTTTTTTTACAAAAGTGTAAAGGATGTTTTGTTTTGCAGATGAGTTCTAATATTTTTTTTCCTGTTTTTCTATTTTCCAAAGTCTTGCACCTGTGAGTGTCCACGCAGCCTTTGACAAGGCAGCACATTACTTTGGGATGAAGCTTGTTCACATTCCTCTTGACAAGAACACGATGAAAGTAGACGTAAAGGTGAGATTACAGTACACACAGACAGTAGGTGCCCACTCATTACAGACTTCAGTTATTTTCACGTGGTTTCTTCTCTGTTCAAGGCCATGAGGAGAGCAATCAACAAAAACACTGCTATGCTTGTGTGCTCAGCGCCTCAGTTTCCACATGGAATTATGGATCCCATTGAGGAAGTAGCCAAGGTCAGAATATGAAAACACTTTTGTATTAACGTTGTTCTGAAATGGAAACATTGAAGTTGAATCTCTGATATGCTTCTATGTTATTTTCCAGCTGGCTTTACGCTACAATCTCCCGCTGCATGTGGATGCCTGTCTTGGAGGTTTTCTCATTGTCTTTATGGCCAAGGCGGGTTACAAACTTGCCCCATTTGACTTCAGGATAAAAGGTGTTACCAGTATATCTGCAGACACCCACAAGGTAATGATGGGTTATTTTTTTGTTCCCCTTCAAATTAATCCTGATTCTCTGCACAAATTACTCGCCTCCTTTTTTTTTTTCTTGTGACTTCAAAATAATTATCAAAAACTTTACAAATAAAAGTTGTTTTCTTATTAACAATACTGGGAATAGGCATTGTTCCAACTGTAATGTTTTTGGATTTTAAAGACCAATATTTAATCTTAATTGACTCGAGGCCATATGATGGTGTTCTTATACTATATTTTGTGTGTGTGTGTGTGTGTGTGTGTGCACGCGTGTGTGTGTTAAAAACCCTCAAGTATGGCTATGCCCCCAAAGGTTCCTCAGTTATCCTCTACAGTGATATAAAGTACCGTCACTACCAGTACTTTGTAGCTCCAGACTGGCAGGGGGGAATCTACGCGTCCCCCTCCGTTGCAGGCTCCAGGCCTGGGGGAATCATCGCTGCCTGCTGGGCGACCATGATGCACATGGGAGAGGATGGATACGTAGACGCCACCAAAAAGATCATCAGCACCGCACGCAAAATCAAAACCGAGTAGGACACCTATTGAGACTTTATGGACGTCATAGCAGTCATGATGTATTAAAAACAACAAAGCTCTTGATCTTTGGGTTCATACATTGTTTATCTTATTGACTTTTTTTTTTTTTTTCCACAGAGTGCGTAAGATCAATGGTTTGTTTGTGTTTGGAGACCCGGAGGTTTCAGTGGTGGCAATAGGCTCGGATGTTTTTGATATTTTCCGCCTGTCAAATGCACTGACGTCAAAGGGCTGGAACCTTAATACCCTCCAGTACCCATCGAGGTACGTTTGAAGAAGAGCAAAGAACGACTTACTCAGTGTTGTACAATCAGGACAACTATTCAAGAGAGAACTAATTGTCTCCTCTTTCACAGCATCCACATTTGTTGCACAGTTCTTCACACAAAGCCTGGTGTTGCTGAGCAGTTTATCCGCGATGTCAAAGAGCAGGCGGCCATTATCATGAAGAACCCCAAAGAGAAAACCACAGGAATGGTGAGTTAGCTCCCCTCACACACGAGCTTGTTGTTTTGTTCATCCACAGTCTACGGTTTCATTGGTGAAACTGGTGCATTAATATAAAAGTTGTCTCTAAAAGAGCAGGTGTACATATGATATTGTGTAAATATGTTTTTATTATATCTTAGGTTTTTAGATGTAATCTCTTAAACAGATTGGCTCACTAGTCAAATAAAAACTTCTCTAAGAACTGAAAACAACAAATATCAACTAGCATAATACAATACATGATATCCAAGAAAAAGTCACATTAAAAAAAAATAAAATTGTTAAAAATAATTAAAAACAGGCTGATGTCACAATATTAATATTTGGCATCATTTTTTTTTATTCTACTTCAGTGCTTTTGTGAAACATGTTATCTAAGCATGTGTTGTAAAGCAGTAATGATGGATCTATAGCTAAACTTGTTAGCAGTTACAGTTTTCCAATACAGCCAACCCATCTTTTCAAAGAAAGAAAGAATCAAACATTTTGACTTGTGTGTGTATTCAACCTTTTCATATAACCATTAAGGGAAAATATAGATAAAATAAAACCGGTTAGAGACGGTAAGATTTTCAACTGTATTAGGGACAAAAAATGTGTTTTCTAGTTTCTGGGTTTTAAAATGCTGTTGATACTTTTGTTGTATTTTGTACCGCACAATCTGTCTGTTTTTTTTAAGTGGATGAAAAACGGAATATTTAGATTTTTGTGCTAGATGGAAATAGATTACAAATCCAACAAGCTCAAGCCTGCATCCTGCCAGTCAGGTTCGTCAGGAGAACACCCATGAATAATAAGTCACCTTCAAATAAGGAATATCAAAGGCCTCACACATATCGATGTATAACAAAGAAGTTAGTTTGCAACTTTGAAAGTGTTTCATGTTACTTTCACACAAACAAAAATTCAAAAGTATGTTAGTTAGTTTTTGTAACTTCCTGTTCTACAAAGAACAGGAAGTTACTTTCAAAATCCTCTTTCTCTGAGTCATCTGAACAAACTGGGTGCTCATATTTTTCCTCTGTTTCTGACACTTTCTAAGACTATGTTTAACTCCACTATCGATCACATATTATTCTTTTGCACAAAAATGATAGAAAACAGAAAAGCACTTCAGTCAGACAACTCGAGTGTAAGCACTGTCTCAGTTTGGTGTTTAGGCGAAGACCTCATCACTCCTCACATATTTGTTTACCTGCAGAAATTTGAGGAGTGTTGAAATACAATCTTAAAAAAAAAAAAGCAACCCTGGTCAGAGCCGAGAGGTGGAGCTGAGAGAAGAACTCTGCACTGGTGTCAGGCAGTAGTGTCTTTAATAGAGCAGAGGAAGAGACGGGAACGTTCTGCAACACCAAATTATCAGGATGTGTTTGTCAGGGAATCATGGAGGATGAGTCAAGAATGACTAAACAGTCTAGCTCAAGTTGCCTGCCTGAACCAACTTGCAGATATCAATCCATTTATTTAAAAAAAAACAAAAAAAAAAAACAGAAACTTGGTGGATTGTTGTGTTCGGCATTGAAATAAGAAAAGACAGTGATGATCGATTTTGCTAAAATCCTCTCAACACTAACACTGGTGATAATCTATAAATCTCCAGAATTATGGGTGTGAGTTTGTCCTCGTGTTCCCCTGATGACTAGTTTCTTGTTGCCATTTCAGGGAGCCATTTACGGCATGGCCCAGTCTATTCCAGACAGATCAATGGTGACTGAAATTTCCCAAGGTTTTCTGGACTGTCTCTACAGCACCGAGATACCGAAGTCAAACACCAGCCACATGAACGGCAATGGCAAAGCCCACTGAGGTGCTCCTGGCCCACTTATTGAATGCAGGGAAAAACTCTCTAATAGCTCAACGGTTGCCTTATGTGCACATGTATGGCATACTGAAGACACCTGAAAGATCCTTTAAGCACAAGCCATCATCATTTAAGCAACCTGGGTGGAAATCACTTTAAACACTGTGCATCAATTAGCACAGATAAGAAGTGACTCGTTCAAAACTGTTTTATTCCTTAGATTTTATTCATGGATTGAAAAAGTGTTTGTTTTAAAAGTTAATTTCATTTTGAGATTTTATTAAAAGCGTAATCTCCAATGATTGAGGAGGAAAGCTCTTTTTTAACTGCCTTAACATTTCAGTTTTCTTCTTTATACTTTATTTGTGAGGATAATGCAAAATCACATAAAGGCCTGTTGTACCTGAATGTTTGTTAAAAGTGCAGTGCTGCCCTCTAGCATTGGATCAGGTGTACTGCTTAACAGGGGCTCTACTGAAGAGGATTGTTGGAGCCGCAGTCATGATTGTCGTTTTATAGGGTTTTTAAAAAAAAAACTATTTTGAAGTAAGCGCACTGCAATGTCCTAACAATAACGTCAGATAAATCTGTAAATCACTTGAAACTGCAACTTACATTATGATAGTTTGTCTGTGAGCATGTTCATACCTGTCTTGTGTTTTTAGTGCTTAGAATGGCAACGTTAATTTTGTTTTAAAGACTGCAATCATGACCATCCCCCAGATGATGTGTAGACAGAGGGTGAATGATCTGTATGTGGACAACTGTAGATCTGCAACAGTCAAGTTGTGGATTTATTGTTTTCATAATCCAAAATGTCTCGACTTCTTTTTATAACAAGCTGGGCTGAAGGCTGTTAGTACCCTTAGTTTGCTGTAAGTTATCAACAAGCAAAAATCCATTTTCCCCTGGTGCAACATCTTGCTTTAACAATTGTCTCCCTACTCAATCTACCTCAGTTTCTACTGAATGCAAATGTCATGTATTATTCATTGAAATCTATTCTAACAGTGCAACTGTCTTTTCCTCGTCTTAAATAATAAAGGGCACTCTATTAGTACTTTGGACAAATTGAAGAAAGTTGTTCTTAAACATACTTTTACTAAATGGAAACGGAATAAAAACAACTATAAATGAGGTTTTTTTTTTTTAATTCTCAGACTGACAGATTCTTGGTACAAACCCACTCACTTCCCTGCCTGAATGTATTTTTTTTAATTTTTTTTCAAATAACCATTCGATGCGCACATTTCCAACACTTACAAGTTGTCATCGTAAGAGGAGTATGGTAACACCAAAATGACTGTCTTGTTTTCTTTTATTTCTTGGGCTGTCATAATATTGATTGATAAAAGTGTGTATTTCCATGAAATGATTTACCGGTACTTGTTTGTGCAATATTATTTTTTCCTTACATAAAGTCAAACACAGGGGAAACTCTACTGTCAAGAGATTAATCATTAGGATCCTGGTATTGATGACCACTAGGTGTTTGATCACTATTTGTTCACCTGTTTAATGAGCGTTTGTGTTTTCTGTAGGTTTTTTTTTTTTCACAAACTGAGTTTTTATCTAACGTGTGTACTGGAATTTTCCATCATTTAGTCAGTGCCTAGTATAAAGACAGAGCATATAATGTCCTCATTTTAGACACATACTCTACATATATGTGCCCATGCATCAGTCCTCCAACACAGGGCCAGGTTACTGGCTTTGCACGGCCAAACAACAAATTTTTCCGAAAGATAAATACGCAAAAAAGGATAATCAAATGGATAATAAATGTCCTTTTAGTAAAATAAAAAAAGTCTTTAAGCATTCGCTGAAAATTATTAGACTTTGATGGATTCTTTTGATTCCTTCAAAGAAAATGACGTCATTTTGTCCTGGTTTATGTGGTTGCAGTTTTGCAGCGTGTAGCAATAATAAGCATTTGCCTCTGTGTTCAGAGGTTTGAACACGTCACGATACTATCCTCAGGGGTTTGGCAAAACAAGGACTTGGGTCACTCATCTTTTTTAACATACTGTACATAGGCATGGAGAACAGAGAATTACAATCACCTTCAAATGTAATGTCTTGTATATGGTCTTGATGAAATTTGACTTGAAAACAACTAAGTTAATCTGTCTTTTGAAGAATAGGATGAAGTTATTTTTAAAGGTCTTCTTGATCTGAATAACACACATTGAGTTTTTCATTAATTCTCTGTGTCAGCGCATCCTTGTTTAGCAGATTTATTTGAAGTCAGATGCACTTTCCTGTTCCTTTAAGCAAGGAACCTATAGAGCTAACTAATTTACACTTAACCAGATTAAAAACCAGCAGATTGTCTTCAATGTTGTCTTTTAATAAAATGTGTTGTCACATGAGAAACTCAATTTTGGTCACTTTTTGAAAAAAAGAAAAATAACATTTACCATCAATATCAAAACAGTTGACACATTAGATAGTAGTGACCTAGATAATAAACACGATGTAACATCAACTTTAGCTGATAATTTATCAGCAGTAATACATGTGGCCCTTGTAGTATAAGACACAGTGCTATTCAAAGAAACACTCGTAAACCCACATTCTTTAGATCTGAAAATCCCACACTTGAAGATTTCTGAGGAATGAAGAAGTGAAGAACCGTGAGTTTCAGCTCTTGAGTTGCTTGAGTTTAGTAATGTGGGTTTCTCACATCAGTGATGCCTGGTCAATGAAGGTAGCCAAAGTGATGTCACGCTGAGATAGCCCTCCACATTCATGTGTGCTGAGGGTGATTTGGACCTGGAAAAAACACAATATTAGTAACTTATGAGTATCTTTTCTTTATCTAAAAGATGGTGTATGGTAACACTACAATAAGGTACACCGATTTTACATACATGTAGTTACTAGGGAACAAAGAGAAACTACTAGTTAACCATTAGTTATTGAGTAGATAGTGAGTAACTCCTCGTCACGCAAAATGCTAGTTAAGGTACGCAAAATTGTGCATACTTACTAGGAAACGAATAATGAATTAACAACTGGTTAACTGTTAATTAACGGGTCGATGGTCAGTGAATTATCTTTACATTTTTTTAGAGAGTAGCTAATGATAACATAATACTGATCTAAGTGGAGCATCATACTGTCCATTAAATTAGTACTGCATTCATTCTCTGTCAAGTCATCATAACTTTATAAAATGTGTTGAGTAGTTACTCACAACTCATGAACTAATAGATAACTAGTAGTTAGTTCCTTGTTCGTTCCCGAGTAACTATTTAAAATGTGTACCACATCTACCTATTAGGTTATGGTTAACTAGTTATTAGTTCCTTATTTGATCCATGGTAGCTCTGCTAAATGTGTGTTCTTTAATGTAATGTGATTCCTGCTTCATCAGTACTTATCAATAAGAAAAAAAAAATCTTTATCCATGAGCTTTCTCATTGACATATAAGACCAAAAAAAACAAATTTAAGTTTAAGTAATAAAGCACTTATATATATATATATATATATATATATATATATATATATATTTTTTTATGATTAACTTAAATATTAAGTATAAGCATATTAAACAGTACATACATTGAAATGTCAATTAAAAATGAAATATAAATACATTGTACAATACATACATAAAGTGTAATAAAGTCTGGATGAATATAAACTGTAAACGGACACTTTTGAAAATCTTACAAGATACAAAGTTGAAATTAAGATGTTCTTTAAGTAAATGTGTGAGTGGTAATGTACTACTGCTAGTTAACATAAGTAGACTTAAGCCCATGGCCCTCTAATGGAAGTCTTTTGTAGTAACACCGACCACTTTAAAGCAGTAGTTTGGAGTATGTTATTTCTCTGAGGCCTGCTTAAAAAGTAGAACAAATGTACCTGCAGGAATTCATGATTTCACTTGGGGATAAAGCAATAAGCAGGTTAACAGCTGCCTGACATTCAATAAGGGCTGGGCTATATGACCGCAAATCAAAATCCTGATTAATTGAATATTTTACCTCAATAACAATCTTTTTTTTTTTTTTCTTGCCCTCATAGTTCACTGACATGGTCTCTACAGTGCTTAACTATTGATGTTGTTTCTAATGAAAGAGTGAATATCTGATGAACTGATTTGTAGTGATTTATTGAATATGTCAAACTGAAATCAAAGCATAGCTTGAAATTAAAACAACATATTGTAGTTTCAAAGTAGAAATTAACTTTTCTGAAAAAGTAGAAAATAATAACTTCAATATCTTGCAAAAACGTTTAGTTTTTTTTACGCAGTGTTTACATTTGACTTCCTTTTGTTGTGTGTCATCTTCCCTGAAGACAAAATGAGTCCAAACAACAGACATTGCTTCCATGTCACATATAGGACGTGTCAACACGCAACTCTGCCCTGAAAATAAATCAAAATAATCGACATGGGCAAGATTAGGACTGAATGTCGAATTCGATTTATTTTTGATTAATTTCCAAGCTCTACATTCAATCGGTTGTAGTTGCATACATTTTGAAAAAAGTTTCTCTATGTGCAGTACATAATGCTATATATGAATATTTACTTAAATCCATCTCTGATTTGACCTAGCCCTATAGCTGATACAATAACTAAATTATAGTTGCTCACTTTGTCTGTCAGCTGATTGGTTCTAAACAGGAAGTTTAAGACAAACAGACTTGAGCTTGTATAGTCTTCTGACTACTCAAAGGAATTTTACATCCCATGTCAAAAAGATTCCTGATGCTCCTGAAGTGTATTTTTTATGAAGTTTAAAATGTTGATATCATGTATTTCATACCTTATTATAAACATTGAACCACTCAGGATGATGATCCATCTTCTCTCCTTGCAAAGCCACTCTGGACATGAAACCAAAGGCCTGAAAGCAGAACATTATAGCCATCAGTCATCAGTGTATTAAGTTCTTGAGTTGCAATACATGATAAGTTAGGAACCTGATTGAAGTCTTTGAAAATGAACTCTTTGTAAATGGCGTCTCGTCCCACAACCTCCACCCATTGAGCGTTGTGTAGCAGTGGTAGAAGGTGGGTCCTCTCCTCCTCAGTTAGACTCTGAATTTTACCAGCCTAATGGGACAGAGCGAGGGTAACAGTAAAGCAAATCTGAGAGGGGCCGTTTCAAAAGCACAAACTGTGATTGGTTGCACATGATCCCATCTGGTTACAATAAGAGGCTGCATTCCTGCTTAAAAAAAAAAAAAAAAAAATCTGGTTCAAAGGTATTTGGTTGGTGGTGGAAGGGTCCAGGGTTCCCTCCTCTTGTTCCTAATCTTGACACATGATGCTGGATCACATGAATTAGAATAATAATTGAATAAAGGCATTCTATTCTATTTACATGAATTAAAGTAACTTATTCACAGCTTTTGCTTTTACTATAATCTAATCATTTCAATTTCACCACCAACATTGGGCGACATTTTTCCAAAAAAATTGTTGATCTTTTTTTTTTTTAATTAAAAAGAGCCTCTTGAATACTGTGTTTGCAGATAAGTGAACACGAGAAAAAAAGAGAGATGTTACAACTACAGCCTAGATAGAACAACTGGAGTGACATCACAAGGTATCTTAGCAACACTTAATCAGTAAAATGAATTGGCAGATCACAACAAATACCTGCTTGCTTAAGCTTTGCTTACTCGTCGAAACATGCAGACACAGGTACATGACTAACATGTTCTTTCCTATCCCTGCCAATTATTATGAAATATATGCAACTTAACATCTTTAGAAACATGTCATTGTTTGATAAAACATGGTGACTAAAGGGTAGCAATAGTGTGAGGGAATAAGCACAATACTGTGTGTCACACTGGGAACACAGTGTAGAAGGGATTGTTTACTTACCATGTTTGCAGAGTGCTTTCATGCACAAAGGATGTTCAGCTTCAGCCGCCTGTTGCTCAAACACAAATCTTCTATGGCAGCTAGAGAGAGCAGCTGGGATGAGTCTGTTCAGGAGCAGTGGGTCCTACTTAGCTGGTCTTGCAGGAGCCTGAGTAAAAATCCTTTTGATGGCAAGGTTACAAAGCTAACTGTGCAAGGGTTAAATCATTAACTGTAATATGTTGTTTAGGAAATACATGGGGCCAGCTAATGTAGCTGAATTTAACACTAAAGCTACAACACAGCAGTTTTTGCTATAATGAATTAGGAAAATAGACTAATGCAATATTCAATAATCCGTTTATGTACTGTACTTTGCACACTCATGAAACATGAAGCTAAAATGTAAATACTAGTAAACAGTTAATGATGTCCCTTTTCAACAGGACAGCAGATTTCGATACAAGCACTGCCCTTTCGCTGACTGGGGTTCATGTCAAAGGTTAATGACCTGCTCCTGTGTTTGCCCTGTTGAACTCATCTGTCACAGCTAGCGCTTAAGGAAATGAACTAGTTAATCAAATGAGGACAGGAAGAGGATGTGACAGGTAGTCAGCATTTAACACTTGACTGGATATGGAAATTAGAAGATTTCTTCTGTGTAAGGAATGTGAGCTGGGAAATCAAGTCATTTGAATGGCTTCATGTGGTTGCTTGATCTGAGCTTGGAATTTTACTTATTCCCTTTATAATTTACATCAGCTCACCTCATAGCTTATTAAGATGTTTAAAACCTGCCAAGAGTCGAGTTTCTTTGTCATCATCACAGCCATCATCACAACCTGGTCTAGGTCTGTGATGTATATTGAAGTCATTTATTCCACCAATCATGTACGTATGCTGCCCTTTGACCGGTTTTTATGTTGTTGTCAGTGTTATAAAGATGAGCAGGGGAACTGTCTTCAAAAAGCACCATGGCGCTCAGGAGACTGCCAATAGCGAGTTTAATTGTGTTCATTCTTGTTACTAGCAGCCTAGGAGGACATTTTAAATCAGGCGAGTAGTCTATAGACTTATTAGTGTTTGATATACATCATTTAGGTGTTTAATCTAAAACAGACCAACGTATTCCTGAGGAGACGATTAGACATAGGATTCTACGACTGGTCATATCAATATTTGTGTTTTGGTTTTTTTGGGGGTTTTTTCAAGATTGTTGTTCAAATCAATATGTGATCCCATGATGAAATTTACAATCTAATTATATCACATAGACGTGTATGTATTCTGAAAACTACGTCAATAGTATTGAGTCAGTGTTGATGATCTTGGTAATTATATACTATTCTGCTTCCTTGTTTTTATGAGGCACAAAAAGATTTGTGTATCAACAGTAAATCAGTGTCATTCTGACTTAATGCAGGGCCCACTCTCAAAATGGACCAGGCTTTATTGACATTTCGAAACCAGCTGACTGAAGAAGTGCTGGTCTTCTACACCACCGATTATTGCTACAAGGTAAAACAAGATAGTACAAATATAGTATATTAACTGATTCTGTCATTACAGTCCATTCATCTCATTATCTCGTTTCTCTGCTCGATAAGATGTGATTCAGTCAGCACAATTATCTGGCAAGATGCTTTACTCGTAAAAAAAAAAAAAGTTTTTTGAGCTGTAAACATTTTTTTTAATAATGTTCTATAATGAAACAAAGCCATTATTTCTAATGCTCATATTTTTTAAGAAAAGTTCAGACTGATCAAATGTTTGTTTTCATTATGCTTATTGTTTGTAGATCAAAAATGAAAATCTACTTGCAAGCCTTTGTCCAAAATGATCATCTAATTATGCACATGGGCCTTCAGAGACTTTGATTTTTCAGAAATAAATCAAAAGGTTTGGTAAGATAGACATATAAACCCAATAAGTACATTTTTTTTTTAATTTTCTTAATTTGTCTTTAACAGCACACACCTCTTTTGCACCTTTAACGTGCTCATGTTCCTTCATTAAATTGTTTTGTTTGTAATGCTCTTTCTTTGTTATTGTCATAGGTCTTTTTTCACAACTATACTGAAGCACATTGCATTTTGTTACTTGTAAGACTTGGGTAGTTGACAAAGACCTTTGAAACCTACAACCTTTACACTTGTTATCAGCATGACTTCATTGGTTTGTTTTGCCTGGGTGTCTTAAGGTGCATTTGAGTGATCTGCACAACTGCTTAAGAAACAGACACATGGTTGTACACCCCAAAAGTTTGAGTGTAAATAACATTTATTGAGCCTTTCATCTTTTTCTCCTTAGTGTGTGTATCGACACATGGTCACTGTAAAACCCAACAACAACAATGAATTGGCAGTCATCAGCACAAAATTCACCCTGACTATGCGAGTGGAATCACAGAACAGGAATGCAACTCTTTGCAGGTAACACATTTAAGAGAACTACATGTCAACTTTAAGCGATCACATTTTTCCTACAAACGTTTATTTATTTACTCATATTAACCCAGCCTTTGGCATGTTGTTGCTTTTCTTTCTACACATAAAGTGTGGTGTTGTCCAATGATTGTCTCAGCAGTCTGTAACATTATTCACAGGAGTAATCCTGACCTGCTTTTTGGACCTTATGCCCTCCCTTACACCAACTCATCATGTATTGATCAGGAACCTTTTGGGGGTTAATAAGACTTGACATTCGATTATTGATGAAAAGAGCTCATCAAAGCTTCAAAGCCACATGTCTTTAGGAAACCTCGGCAAATATGTTAACTCTCTTAAAGTTGCTATAGTAAGTAGATGTGTCATTTAGTTATAAGAACTGGCAAGAAGGAGGTGATTTATAGAGGGATTATAATTCGTCCTTTGGTGGTCACCTCTAAATACGATGCAAGCAAGTCAGTTGGAAGATCACAAGCCTTTGGTGCTCTTTGTTGACCTCTCTGAGGACTGGCCTTGTGTGTCCTAAATCAATGCTGAGGTCTCTAACCAAACTGAACTCCCATTGATTTGCTTTTCCTTTTGAAAAAAGACCCCAAGTGATAGCTAGTATATCATTCCAACAGTGGATCAATATAAACGTGTAATGCATGTTTTGGGGCAGCGAGTAAGAAGCGAGTGGACAGGACACTTTGAGTTTCTAGACACTAGATGGTGCTCCTGAGCTTCATAGATATAAAAATCATCAGAGAGAGACGGAGACCCTTACTGTTGTCAGATATTGCAGAAAAAAAAGATTTAAAAAAAAAAAAAAAAAAAAAAAGTTAATGTATGATTTAAAGAAAGTGTTTAAAGCAGTGAAAAAAAACAAAACAAAGAATGCCATGTACTTTTATAGACCAGGGCCAGTGACTGAATATTTCAATATTTTCAATGCAGATGGAGTCGGACGTATGGAGAAAATGGTCATTACACTGTTTGGATCAAATTGTCAGAGGCTACCAGTAATACAAGCTGCACTCATACTGTGGATAAAGTACCAAACAACGCATACCTGCGTAAGTGCACATCACTAACTAAGAGGGGTAGTTTATAGTGATATTCATTCAATGTTTTTGAATAATTTACCAAAGTGACAGAGAATTTAGCTCATCGCAGGTAAAGCCTTAAATAATCTCTATACTTCATTGAGGTGGTAAAGAGTAGCTCATCTGTATCTTTTAAACAGGATCTCTTAGCTCTTATCTCTAGTGACTTGATGTGTATTGACCTGATAAAGCATGCTTTCTTGAAAAGGGTTAAAAGAAAGCTTTTTCTGGCTCTTCTGAGGCCAGGCTCCATGCATGGAGGATTGTGGGTAATACATTAGGGAGTGTGGAAGGATTAGGACGTAATGGGATTTTGAAAGCGTCACTCTACATAATGTACACTCTACTTAACAATACTGCAGATTATATCGTACATCAGACTTTTAAGGCCAAGTAGCCATTATCCAAGCAGATATACAGTCAGTGTGACTACACCCAACACAGTATGATGAGCTTCCATTAGCTTCAAAGATCGCTGATTATACAAACTCCCCATGGGACCTGCTCAGCTTAAGTAATGGCCTGGTCAGCAGTTTAAGGCAGGTTAGAGTTGCCTTGTTAGGGAATTTAAAAGTTACTTTTATTGTCTCACATTGATCAGTGGTGGGACTTCATGAGGTAACTTTTTGAATGCATTATTTTTCAAGGATATATTTCTGTGTGTCTGCTATCAAATCTCCCCTTCAGTCATTACTGTATTTTGCATTTCACCCTAAACAACAAGCAAAGGCTTCGTTTTCACAAAGAAATCCACAATAATGACTGCTTTTTTGCTTAAAGTAAATAAATCTAGGAATTTAATTTACCGTAATTAAGCAGACTTTGATTCTGAATTAATATTATTTTTTATTGTATTGTAAGTAATGGCATGAGGATTACTATCACACAGGTGTTTTACTTCTGACGATGATGCAACTTCTAAAAGCGATTGCTTGAATTTCAAGGCCTCCTGTGACAGCAAAGAAGGCCTCCTGTAAACAACTACCTTTTTTCTTTTTTTGTTGTTGTTTACAGTCCAACTTGAGGGGTAAAACGGAGTTGATGTTAGGAAATAATGTTTAAATGTGGATTTCTATCTGCACTGTATGCAGCTTTCTGTTTAAGGAGTAATTAATGCTAAACCTTCAGTGAATGACTGACCTTAGGTTTCAGATTGCACTGTGGCAGATTGCTTTGACCATGTTGCTCTCAAAACAGACTGTTTTCCTAGACAGCTAATGCTAGCTTAAAGCTTAAGTGGATAATGCTACGCCCTCTTAAAATCGATACCAAATAAATTTCAAAACCAAATTCCTGGCACACAGATTTTGTATTTCAATATAGACTGTAAATAAAGGATATGTGCTTTATGCCAATTATAAGTTGTCACCAGACATTTCCTTCTAAGGGGAATAAGTGATCACTGCGTCAAAACAATATTGCAAAACAATATTAACAAAAATATGCAAACTGTCTTCATAATTCCTTTCCTCAGATGCAAAAAGACCATGTATCTTGTGAGGTTTATCAGCAGTAAAACATTTCTCCAGCTTTTCACTGCTGCTTATGAGGCAAGCCTGCATTTAGTAGTCAGTATCAAATCAGTTGCACCTATTTTAGCTTGAAACATTTAGTCCAAAAGGCAGTGATAATAAGAAGCCAACGAGCAACCTTTGTTTGAAGATGAGATGCAGGAAGTGCAAAAAAACTGCAAGTTCACTAGCGTCCACTTGAGCCTGGCTCTAAAATATTCTTTTTAAGAGCAGAGAGTAACACATTTACAATCCGGTACAAAAAACTTTTTTAGTTTCATCAATGCCAAGACTGTCCTGCATGGTTAGATTACCCATAACGGGTGTAGCTCACCTGACTGACAGGTGGGCGTGTTGTAGCTGTTCATTGGGATGCTTAAGACCTGCTTCAGCTCCAGCTGTTTGCTTGTCTTAGTTTGAGACAATAGTTCATACTTTCATTGACTAGCTACCAAAGCCCACTTCAGTTAGCAATGGATGCCGTCACTCAGGCTTGGTCCACTATTACTTACAGTCTATGGTTTTACCCATCCACTCCTTTTTATCTTTTTATCTTGGTATTTCTTTCCTCATCCTTGTTCCAGAGAAGTCTTACATTTCCTTTTCAAATGTCTGCATGGTTAGATAACCTAGAGCTGATGAGTTGATGGATTGCGCAAAAGCTTTCCATTAGATTCTTGTTCATCACTTGAGGAATCTCCTTTGACACTGATTGACTGACAGAAAGCCACAGAGGCGAGTAAAGCAGACAGTTTGGCCTTTTTTCACTGAGCCAAATACTATGATGATAGAGATGTGCTGTATAAATCACCAGAGTAGAAGTTTTAAACAGAGAAAAATCGACATTGTCTGACATCAACACATTTTACATTTGTTAATGTATTCTATTCTTTTCAAGCTATCCTGGTGGCAGCTCTCTTACTGGCTCTAATTGCTCTCGTATTCATTGGAGCCCCCTACATCTCCAGGTACTTTTTTTTTGTTACATCATCTGCAATGGAAATACTGAACTTCACTGACTTCCCAGCAGAACCAGGCAGCTAAAACTTGCCATCCCATTTACAGCAGACGTTGTACAACAAAATGTATGAAGACGATTTGCTGCCAGGGCCCACAGTACTCAGTGGATAATGTGAGTAAAATGCTTCATCTAATTAATTCTTCACTTAAGTGTCTTCATAAATTCAATGACAGTGCACAACTGCAGGATTTTGATTACTGGATTCAGACCAATTATTGAAATTAAAATGAATGTATCTTAAATGATTGCACTGGTCTTAGTTTCTTTGAGACTATAAAGATCTCAGTATGTTCAATATGCAGTGTGAATCTCACTTTAATGTTCATCATTGATGTACAGTATTCATAAGAAAAAAGGTTGGAAACATTTTTAGCACCTACATGGTGTTTTTGTTGTAAAAATCCTGTTAGGAGAGCAGTACAACACGTTTATGAAGTTTATTTATTCACTGCTCATTTATTTACCCACAAAAGTACATGGTTGGTTTTATTTGCTTGTAAAATAAAAAGTAAAATCAGCCCTCATCCAATCACTTTATTTTGTTATTTTCAATTGCCATCTATGCACTCTAAAATGCAAACCAAAAATGTTCTGAGCCTCCAGTCATCAAACCCTTAGGAGACACTAATGGGATGATTGATACAAATGTTAGCAGAGCCAATTGTACAGCAGACTTACATAGAAGCAATAGAGCGTTGTATCTATCCAATCATCTTTCTTGTTGGCAAGAGCTGCTGTGTATTTATGGTGAGCATGAATGGCCTCTCTCACTATTCTAGCAAGATGTCTCTGTTTTCCGTATGCTGTCTGGATGGCATGCAGATCCATCATAACATATTAGTGCTGGTGTCTTCCTGATCTGGCTCTTTAAAGTCCTGTATGGAGACCAGTGAGTCAGGCTAATCCAACTGGGAGGGCAACAGGCCAGGGTCATCTCGGCTGCCTTCACAAAGGGGGAGGAGGGGTAAGGAGGGTAGGATGGGGTGAACGTGTCACCATACAGCACAAGTTGACAAACATTATTTTGAGGAATGTTGACTCCTGGAGCAATTTAGTTTTCAAGTTTTGTACATTTTTAAATTATCATAACAGTTACAGGAAAGTCATCAAATCTTTCCATTACGTTTCATTTTTATTGGTTGCTATAAGTATATACAAACATTTTGTACAATGTGCAAGAACAATAGGAAGAAAGAAACAATATTGTAAATACATTTTCAATTCCAGTCATCTTGGGCAGAGGTAAAAATCAGTCAAAGAAAGTTCAGAAGGATGACCTTAAAAATTAAACATTTCACAAAGGGCTTGTGCCCTTTTGTCTGAACAACAAAACAAAATGTTTTCTGGTATAATTTTCATTGATATAGTAAAATCATTAGAAAAAGAATCATAGGGAATTTTTAGTTTTAGCCATTTTAGCAGTAAATATAGAAGCAGCTATCTTAGAGCTTCTACTTCAATCAGTACAATAAAAAAGTACCAAATGTATTTTTTCACAGTTACAATATATGACGTCTCCTGCAGGTTTAATGTTAGGGTAAGGGCAAATATTAGATTGAAAGCTAACTTTTATTTTTCCTTTTTTTGGTGCCAATTTACTAGACAAACCATGATCTCCAAACATAATTATGTACTGTTGGTGCCCAAACCTCACCAGACGTCAACTAATACATTTTTTTCCTGTGAATCGGCACTGTTTTGATCATGGTTTGGCCCAAAAATAAGTTAAAGTTACATTATAGTTTCATAGATTTATATCTGTGATGTGAAGACTCGTCCAAAAACACATTAAATGTGCAAATATTAAGAATGATCATCCCCTCCATGACACTGTGTTGCAGGATGTTTGAAGTGGAGAACATTTGTTAAGAGAAGTTCTTTAAAACCACTTAAGGAATCAATAAGTATGGTTCGTTAAAGCACTATGGGAGAGAACAAAAAAAAAGATCTTTTACAAAAGGTGATCCCAATCTTGATGATTTAAAATAGATTTTGAAAATAGTGAAATAGCAGTGAAGCGAATAGGAGTCGGGAAGGAACTGGAAGGAGGAAAAAAGCCTGGTTTATGAAGCCAGTGGCTAATGTTCTATGTTTGCATGGCATTTTACAAGGCAAGGTTCTGCTAGCATATAAACAGCTGTTCTGTGTCAGTTCATTGTTGTTAGTTGTCAGTGTGGGATGTTTGTCTTTGTCGGCCATCTTCCTGTGCTCTAGGGTTTTGACTTCAAGTTTTTGGATTTTGAAAGTATGTTTTGTATGCCTTTGGCCTTTTTGTTTAGTACATATTTTTAGTTTAATTTTGCACGTGGGTCCAGTTCATTGGGTTTTTTTTTCCCATTCATGACACCCCCACCTCTAACCTACTCTCCCAAATATCCCTTAACTTCACTTTAGCATGTGAAGACGAATAGTCTTTCAAATGTTAAAAAACTATTTACAATGTCAAAAAAAAGTAGAAACAACAATATCATCATGAGCTAATTAATTTTACAAATGTTGTTACTTCTCATACTCATAATGTTCAGTTTACCTATTGTGAGTTCTAACATTACTTTGTCTGTCTCTTGATTGTGTGTACAGGAGGGTGGACAAGCATTTGAAGCTGAGCACAATACCACTAAAGCTAAACCAACACGTCTGTGCTCTCTGGACACTTTTCGAGGGTATGTAGACCATCAACAATCGTCCATTTTATCAGTCTATCAGCACATGTGGCTCCTTCACATGCTAATTCTGTTTAGAACGGTCTAAGGCATGATTAAGATCTACAGCCCCAGCATAATAAATAATTACAGGGGTCATAGTCTGGCCACGGGCTCCCTCAAGCTTTTGTTATCAGGCTGTATAGCTTTAGGCATGATTTCTGATATCATTGCATAGTGGGTTTGGAACAGTGCAGTTCTGTGAGACAGGAATGATGTGTGTGATTGAATCTGGGCTCCCTGCTTCCCTTAATTGTGGCCTCGGGGTAGACACAAAGCACGGCTCTCTGAAAACAGGATGCTGGTGTGGCTTTGACCTGCCTCTTGCCAAATAATTGATGTAATAATACCGTCAACATATCAGCACACATCCACACAACCATAGATCTCCTGCCAAAATGGAAAGCGAGATGCAATCCAGAATCACAAAGGTAGCATCCGGGAGACAATTGGCATCTTCTACCTTCTATCCTTTCGGATAAAGAGTAATCTGAAATAACTATGTATTTTTAAAAAAACATATTCCTTTCGTGGTAAGTCCTGCTTACATGTCATGCTTTGGTTCAGGATATTATATATGGATGTCATAAATGGTGATGCTGGAAATTCTGATACCTTACAACACACTTAATCAATCATTGACTCAGCATTCATGATCAATTCTGCCTGTGCCTTCCCAGTCCTGTGACTTATGATCCTTACTCCTGATAAGTAACAACTTTCTACTCAGACCAGACACATCAGTCATCTGCCATAAATGCTATGATATTTCTGAAGGCAAAATGCTTTTCCTCAGGCCTGAAAGGTTTTTCTGATCATTGCTCAGGCTCCACTGACATGATATACAGAGAACAGTCAGCTGCTGTTGCACCTTAATTTTTCTAAAAGGATTTGGATTTTAATCTTGCGCCACACTTCTAAAAGCCTGTCGCCTGCTTCCTAACAGCTGAAAATTGCATCGTCAGTAAATAGTAGTGCCGTACAGCAGAGTGAACAACTTTTACAGCAAAACAATGGATCGGATTGCGTCCCACACCAGATGTCTAACTCATTCTGTGCCTTATTTTGACTGAGCTCAATATTATCCTTTGGTTTGTTTTTATGTATATAGCTCTGACAAAACTTAACAATGTCTACAGAAGTTGTACTTTCTTATAGTTGGATACTCTGTTGGCTAAATGCTCAGCAGAGGTAATATCAACTTTATTGATATCAATTTTAATTTAGAAATAAGAAGCTAACTATCTCATAGTATTTGAACATTATTCAGTGAATCATAACCAGATATAACCACCTGATATAACCAAAGTCATTTTCATAATCATATTATAAAACCGTTAATACTATTAATACCATTAATACTAATCATCAGCCATTAGTGCACTTTTTTTTTTTTTTTTTTTACAATGTAGTTTGCATGGTGCTTACATTATCATTCAAACATCAAGGACGGTTTGTTTTAAAATTATGGGACAAACAAAAGGTCCCAATAAGCCCCAATATTGCAAGGATATTCAGGTCTCATCTGGCTTGTAACCTGTGGCTTTGTCACTATGGCAACTAATGGATCTTCATCAAAATTAAGATGATTGCCTGCAAGGGTAATTGTTAGTGTGTGTGTGTGTGTGTGTGTGTGTGTGTGTGTGTGTGTGTGTGTGTGTGTGTGTGTGTGTGTGTGTGTGTGTGTGTGTGTGTGTGTGTGTGTGTGTGTGTGTGTGTGAAAGAGAGAGAGAGAGAGAGAGAGAGAGAGAGAGAGAGAGAGCTGGATTTACGCTTCTTAAAAAGCCCTTTGAGATGATAGTGTCTGATTAAAATCTTGTATCAGCAGGTTGGGGCTCAAAGAGGAGTAATGGCTTGGGTGCACCTTTTAATTGAATCTTTTCAGAAAAACAAGAGGAGGCAGATGATACAGTGCACCTATCAGACAATCTTGTTCCTAGATCTTGTCCTTATCTTGTTATGGCTCCGAACACTATATTGTATTGTTTGACTAAACATAATACATGATTTAGAAACATTCATCAAAAACATAAAGAAAACACAAGTAGTTGATATGTTGAAAGAACTAAACCTGACCTCTGGAATAACTCAACCATGCTAGTATTTACATCATGTAATTGTCCATATCCATTTTCTGACATGCAAGGCAAACACCTTTTTTCCTCCGGTGCCTAATTCAGTGAGGCACTCCATCACATGTGGTGCAGTCTTGGCCGGTGCTAAAGCATAAAGTGTATCATATATTAGATGCAAAGTCTGTAGTCAGCACTGCTCGAGGAGATCCAGAGGACAAGTATTCATTTCCTGAGTGATTCATAAAGCTTAGATTGCATTACCTTGCATTTGGAGTGTGACCACATAAAATGTTCCTCTTTTAGCATCTTTAGCTTTAACACAGAAGTCTAATAATGTACTGAATGTAGTCATTTTTGTCAGAAAACACTTAGATATAACATGTTATTCTGAATTTAATATTTTTCATGATAGCTGAATTGAATGTATGGGTCCAAAGGAAATTGGCTGGCATCCACTGGTGTAGTTCCTTATTGTTGTGCTGTCGTTGTAGGTTTGCCTTGACAGTCATGGTTTTCGTGAACTATGGTGGAGGAGGCTACTGGTTCTTTCAACATGCACCGTGGAATGGTAAAGTAAAGCACCATGCATACCAAATAATAGTAAGTTATACCACAGTGATATTAGTTTGATTTGAATCTCCTCCTTACAGCCCCTTTCACTGCCATTGAAGCCAATTAAATAACTTTTAACAGCTCATACAGTTCACTTTGAATTTTTGCCATGTAAAGAAAGTGTATTGCTTTCTATAACACAAAGACAAATATAAAGTTATTGTGTAACTGCTGGAAGTAGCAGCAGAATTTTCTCATCTGGATATTATGTTGAATGCAGTCTTAAATACATAAAATAAACACTTTCTACTGTATTTATCTTTATAAGACGGGATTGTGAGATTTTTTTATTAAAGTTGCAAAAAGTTGTCAGTTAAATGACATGACCAAAAGAATGCAATTCAATTTCACAATCCACTAAATATAACCTTACAGATGAGAAAGAGAAGAAAAGATTTCTGTAAGAAGCTGGACATGTTTTCTTGTATGTGGAGAAGTCTCAACCCTGAGGAACAGTCAGCAGTAACTCCTCACTGCTGCAATGCATCCAATGTTTTCTCAGTAACAGAAAGTTGTTGTTGTTGTTGTTTTTAATCCAAACATGTCACTGTAACTTTTTTTTTAAATCAATGTTACAATAAAGGGGATGCTCTATATTCAAATCTGATGACAGTGTTGTTGCCACATCCACAAGGATGTATTGATTTTCTGAAATGTTTGATTCATCTTGTCTTTGCTACAGAGAAACTATTATCACATGAGTGCAGATATTCATTAATCACGCGTTTACAAATGAAAAGTTTAAGGCAGAGGCATCACTTTAAAAACAATAATGTTTTAAGGTCTACTTGTATATTGGGTTGAGGAAGTGAGAAAATAGCTAGAATTGTGAAAACTGTGAAGTGACAAAAAGTTTCAGTATCTCTGTGTTAACTGTTCTAACTTTCTGTTTTCGCAGGTCTAACTGTTGCAGATCTTGTAATGCCATGGTAGGTGTAGGGTACAGGAGGACTGTCAAACATTTTCCACAAAGTAATAAGACTTTTGTACATGTGTTTTAATAACTTAATGCTGTCTCTTTCAGGTTCGTATTTATCATTGGAACTTCAGTGGTTTTAGCTTTCAGATCTATGCAGAGGAGAAGAGTGAGCCGGCTGCAGCAGCTGCACAAAATCACCTGGAGAACAGCCGTCCTCATGATGCTCGGCTTCTGCTTCCTTAACTACTCTCCAAGAGATGGACCACGTGAGTGCAAAAAAGAAGCACTGGGTTGTCAATGAAACATGATCATTTTGTGTGGTTTTGCTTGTTATGTAATGTACTGCTTTTTTTTTGCTTCATGTTGGGAATATAAAAGAAAAACAGACTCTGGTATGTCTGATATTATGTTCACGATTACATGTATGGTACAACTGATGATAATTATCGCTAATGGAGACAGCAAAAGGTTTTTATAATATTAATGGACCAGAATATCAGAATATAGACTCGGCAACAACTTTGCAGGAACAGTGTATTATGTTACATAAACCTGCATGATTAGTAAACAACACAATAAATACCTCCACAAAAAAATTATTCGGAGAATAGTTTGAAAAACATGTGAGTCCTTTTATAGATGAATTGCAGTGATGGTGATTTATCTCTTTTGATGTGATTGAGTTTGTTGCTTTAAAGTCTCTTCACATTACTTAATAGCCTGGGTCTTCACCTTTGGCTGAAAAAAACAACAACAACTGTGTGTATACTGGTTAAAAAGCAAGAATGTTTTCAATAGACACAAGACAAAATAAATTGTTAAATATTGGGAAAAAAAACTCAATGATTAATGATAACTGTTTGCTGCAGTTAAAATACAAACCAGAAGTAATACTCAGCTCCTGTAGGGGATGCTAAACATATAACACTAAAAACTACAGTTTTATATGTGGTAAATTCTTAATGTGTTATCAAAGTGAAGTCTGCAAGGTTATTAGGTTTACAGGAGGAGAGACATGCTGAAAACACACCATTTTATCATCCACCTATAGGGATGCGAGAGGTGCCTTTGACACATTAGCCATCCCCACAGCTAATGGACTTTCCTGGGTAGATGTCTACATAACTGGGTTAACAAAAATATTGTTATTGTGTGTGCAGACTGAAAATCCAGCACCAGGGGACGTTTAACTGAGGCAGATTGGGCAAAAACAACAACGACATAATGGACGATTCCAAACAGATAGTGTTTCACCCTTCAGTCCCATGTAGCTGCTCTAGAGGCTGCTGCTGGAGCTGATCATAACATCACAGTGACTTTACCGTTAACAGCAGCTTTGCCCTCTGTCTCCAAGGACGTCCTCAGAATTTCAGTCCAATAACTAAATCTAATTAGAAAACACAGTCATATCAACTGAATATGTTTGATGGTTTCAGTGTCTGACAGGAAAGGAAAGGGTTTTAACCTCTATCATCACTACTGCAAGCTGAAATACCTAGATGTCAAATTTGTGTATATTTGATCTTTTACACTTAACAGGTAAAAGCTTTCCCACCACTTTATTTGTTTGTGTCTTTATTCTTATTCAGCTGTCAACCCTTGATGACAAAAGATCATTCATATGAAGATGAGATCAGAAAGTCATATTTAAACCCCTGCTTCAGAGTGGCAATGAGATGATGTTTTATTAAGAAAACTCTCTCTCTCTTTTTGGAAAGTCTTTACCTTGGCTACATTATTTGCTGTACTTTCTCGTTGTTTTATTAGTCACTGCTCAGTGTTTTTTTTTATTTTGCTAAAAGTGGAGAGATTAGGTAAGCAGACAGGACTTTAACACCCTGACATGTTACTGAATGTCAAAGGGATCTCGATTTCACACTAAAAGATTACAAATTAAACCAAAGAAATGTTTACACATTCCTACAGTTCAGCCTCAAACATTCCCCTCAACAGTGATTCTTCATCTAAGTGATTGTAGGAGTATACAATTTATTATCTTGATCTTAATGTAACCTGCAGTTTTAACAAATGTGTCATAAATAAGCGCCTTCCTGTTCCTCCCTTCCCTTCATTTCCGCCACTTATTTGATTTGTCTGAATCAATGATTGGGGTAACACTGTTTTTTCGCCACTTTGTTCAGCAAAGAGGTTTTCAATTAACTAATGTGTAGATTACCATCAATCTCTCAGCCACAAGCCAATCCTTTCCTTGTTGAGACCAAGAGATAACTGGGAATCTTTGATTAGCTTCCCACTTTCCTGACATGTCTGTATCCTGAAGGCTGAAATTATTTCCCCAAGTGTCCCCATGCCTGTTACCGCTGTCCGCAGCAGTAATGGAATAAATGAGAAGACGTTCCCATGTTATAGGATCAACGCATGGTTATGCTTAAGGCATAAGGAATCGTGACACAACAGAAAGTCTGTGCTTATATATGAGTTGTAATTAGATAATAGAATAATAAAATCCCTTTATTTGTGTTGCACATTTGTCAACCAAGTCACAGAACCATTTGTAGAGAAATAGGGAAAAGTTAAATAAAGTGAAGGTAAGATAATTAGTTGAGAAAACAGCTCATTTGTAACCAGAATAGTGACAAATGAAATTTCTGATTCAGGCCACACGTGGTTCATGCAGTTTTTTGTTGACTGTGTTCCAGTTTCCTTGTCCTGGCTGAGAGTCCCTGGAGTGCTGCAGCGCCTTGGCTTTACTTACTTTGTTCTGTCTCTCCTGCAGACTTTCTGGGGCCAGAAAGAAATCCCTCTGACAGCGGTGAGCTGCTCTGTCAATTTCAATTTAGTTGGTCCTTACGCACCAGTTAAAAATATTTAAAGAAGTACAGCCTGACACACATTCACAAATGTGCTAGTTTGACATGTTTACTCCTTGGTCGAGTTTGGTGATTTAATAATGTTTCATTCCGCTTGATTTGATAACTGTCCAATATTTTGAGTTAAAATTGTCAAAAGTTGTTTCAGTTTTTCACCTTAGGATAATTTATGATAACATGTGTGTACTGTTTGATGTAGAATCATTCGGGCAGCCCTGTTCAGGATGTGGTCCTTTATTGGCAACAGTGGCTGATTATCATCCTGCTGGAGACTCTGTGGCTATGCATCACTTTCCTCATGCCTGTGCCCGGCTGCCCAACGTAAGTCCAGCAAGGCTCCTACTGTCTGATCTACTCATCAACCCAATGTCCATTTCTCCATGCTGAGATCATCTCAAGTTGAGGTTGAAGGACTATAGCAGAGGTGTAGGTGTGCACCTTGTGTTTCTGATGTTATGAACTGCCATGATTTATGAGCATGTGGTGGATGCTTCAGAGGGCATAATTACCCAATCTCAGTCTGTCATGAGCAATAAGAGGAGGGAGGCAGAGGATCCATCTTCCTCGCTCTGTGTCT
Organism: Symphodus melops; assembly: GCF_947650265.1. Classification (NCBI taxonomy): domain Eukaryota; kingdom Metazoa; phylum Chordata; class Actinopteri; order Labriformes; family Labridae; genus Symphodus; species Symphodus melops. Next base: position 5,485,300 of record NC_136705.1, read on the forward strand.
TCTGCTTCGTGATGCTTTTTTTTAAATGTTTTTTTTCCCCCATTCTTTGACCCTGCCTATTGTAGCACTTACACTGTAAGTTCAAATGTTACTGTTCTCCACAATCTGGTATTTATTTCAACATCTATTATATTTTAATTTAATTTTAGTGCAATGTGAGAATCTGTTGTAAAGCCAGCTTACCTACAAATCACATTTTATAAAGCTTTGTTTTTCATAAACATAAAACTAAAGTTTTGTTACATTTTCAACTTTCTTATTCTTTTAATTCTAATTGTACACTTTTTGCTTGTTTCCAGAGGGTATTTGGGAGCTGGTGGAATTGGTGATAATGGTCTTTACCCAAACTGCACTGGAGGTGCAGCAGGTTACATTGATAGATCGATGTTTGGTGATAATATGTACAGATACCCCACATGCAAAGTAAGAATTTTTTTGCTTTATCATAAAAGCCTACTTGTGTTAATAATGTTAAAAAACCTTCCTTGTGCATTTCATGTTGGCTTGTCCAGGAAATGTATCTCACCACACAGCCCTTTGACCCAGAGGGGGTTTTGGGTACAATCAACTCAATCGTCATTGGATTCCTGGGGATGCAAGTAAGATGGATACTTTCTTCCTTTTGTATGATTAAATAGAGGTAAACACTTATTTTGTTTTTTAAATGTAGGTTAGCTTGTTTCAAATGTATTAATTGAATCATTATAAGGATTTTCAGAAAAATGACTCAATCTGCATAAATCACAGCTTTTACCAAAACCAAGTACAATGTATTTTCATTAAAAGCAACAAATGATCAGTGAGAAAGCAATGTTTGTTTTGTGTGTCATAAATGCCCATTTTGTTGTACTAAATTGGATTTACATTTACAATGGATGTTATTTTGAAATCTCAGGAAAAGTATAGAAGAACATGCTGTATATGTGACTGGGTTAAGTGAGCCCCTCATCATCAGATTAACTGAAAACAGATGTTTTTTATTATAATTGCTTAAAAAATAAAACATGCACGTGTTGCTATGGATATCTAAATATCCACTAAGCATTCACATTTGTAATAAAGCAGATATGTTTCAGATTCTTTTCCAATTTTATTCACACTGAGGTGAATGATAATGTTTCTCATTTGTCCATGTTGATAAGATGATAATAGCAAGCAGGACAGCAGTTGCACTAAAATGAAGGTTGTCTGGAAGACTGTTAGCCATCAAATTTCAAATGCGCAGCTGTCCATTTTTAATGACAAAAAAAATGCAACAGTATCTCTTATAACCATTTGTGTTGTGGGAAGCTGCCCTGAAAAAACAGCCACATTGCTCAATTCCCAGTGGGCGCTTTGCACCGACCCCATCAGTCAGCAAGCTTTAGAAGAGACGCCAGGTGCCTGCTGCCCTCTTCTATATGTTTACCGTGCTAAAGTCGTCAGCTGAAACATATTCATCATCACCAAATTAATCACATGATGCAGATGACTTACACTCCACATCTGCCTCAATAGAAAAGGGGAAATGATTCCGCCAAGTCATGGACACAGCATTGACACCCACATCCCAGGCCTATTCGGTTACCCAAGGGCAAATACATGGTGTTTACATGGAATTTCTCATTAAATGTGTGATGAGTTGTGATGACTGTGCTGATATTTACTTCCCCCTTCTATAGGCTGGAAAAATTATCGTTTTCTACAAGGGAAGGAACGTCCACATTCTCTGTCGATTCTTTGTGTGGGCTGCCATCCTGGTACGTTACGTCATGTAGAGGTTTTAAAACATGGATAATGAACTAAATTGGTATAAAAGCCAATTGATATTAAGACAATAAATTACACTTGAAACCTCTTTCTGTCACTGTGACGCACACAGAGCTGAGCACTTTTATGTCCTTAATATTTTACTTCGCCTTGTTGATGAACTTTGCAGTCTGTCTAGCCCCTTTAAAACAGCTGTATTGCTAATGAAGCTATTCGTTAGCGGGACATTGCAGAGGAAATGTGTGATCTCAATACAATAACACAACATCGATGTGTGGCTGGGTTTCCGGGCAGAGATTGGAATTGTAACTTCTCAGGGGGATACACACTATACCTCGTTGTCTGCGTGCTTCACGTGTGGTTTTTGATCGGAGGAGTTTTGACGGCTATATAAGGGACATCTGATGAAGAGTATGATGGGTTCATGTACATGCACAAAAAGTTTCAAACATTTACGGACCAATAAGATGACAGCAGGGATACAGTAATATAACAGATATTCCATCAATACAATCGGTTTTATTGGACAAGTATTTGTAAATAGATTAGTCTTTAGTCAGAATCAGAACTAAAGGAAGATTTTCATAAGATAATTTTAGGTCCTATTGGTTTGGGATCTGATTTCTTTCTGGGTGGTCTGAAAACTAGAAGAATGGCAGGACGGCCTCTATTTCATTTAAATGGGGAATGTGTCCCACTGGGAGAAGCCCAGTGTTATGCGAGATGGGCTGTTTTGCATTTCTGAACCTTTGGAGGCTGTGAATCTGCTCTTACGAGATTGCGAGATATTCACGTTGAAAGGCCCAGTTTAGCTGAACCGTGCTTGGCCACAGTTTCATTTACATTAATAAGATGCTCTAGAGATGAACTCTGTTGCAAAATAGGGTCAGTATGAGCAATCATGCTGTGGAGGCAGACATCCTTAACTGGCAGTCCTGTGACCTGGAGTGGTGATAGAGCTGGAAGAGCTGGCAGCGTCATTCAGCCTTTGAAATCTAAGTGTGCTGTATCAAATGAAGCAGAGTAAACCCAGAGGAAGAAAAACACACAGAAACAGAACACTTTACTTCATGTTGACTAGTTGTTGTATATTACTGTACTATCCATTGACTATGACACATAAACTTAATCCAGAATGGTACTAGCTGCTATAATTGAACTTTTTTATGAAGAAAAAAAAACATACATTTTTCTGACACAAGTTTAGCAAGTACTTGATGACAAAACAAAGTTTTAGATACATTAATATGTAGACTTAATCTAATTATCAGGTTTCATAAGAATATTGGAACCATTGTTTGACTAAAAGTCCAAAACTGCTGTTTCCATTTCTCAAACTTGTTGCAGTAAAAAAAGCTAGTTACTTAAATATATTTTAGAATGTAAGTACTATATTTAAATAACGTAATATTGAGACATTGTAAGACATAGGGAGTGGAGAAGCACAGGGGATGGGGTCTTATGTTTTTCTGCGAATCAGGAAAAATCCAGCCTGTACGAATCAATTGAAATTCTGTTGTGAGAATTAAATGTCATTAACCTAAATTCCTAAATGACAAATCTCCTCATTCTGTCTCTTGTTGTTGAATCTTATTGACTATCATTGTGGAGGGAATGACTGGAGGGAGGTGAAATAAATTACATCCATTTGGCTTCTCCCCAGAGGTGGAGTGATAAAGAAAACAGGATGAAAAACAAAACATTAGGCTGTTATGTTGTCTACTGAATCTCCTGGTGCAGCAAGTTAATGTTACATAGAGTTTTGGGATACTATAAAAGATATGTAAGGGTTGTCATATTTAGGATCATGTGATTTTTAGCTATGGAATTCATTTCAAATAATAAAGAAAATAACAATAAAACATATTTCTCATGATGAATTGGGAAGCAGGACTTTTTAAATCATTCATGGAAAGATACAGATCATGTCAAGAGTATGACTGCAACATAATTTATCCACGTTAATGTATATTTCTTTGGACTTATTGTAATGTCAGTTGCCTAATCTCTTGGAAGTCTCTGTACTGTATAAGTGTTTTCACAAACTGAGAAGGAAAAAATCATTTTACAGATTGGCCTCATTGAGTCTTTCATAAGAATTTCACCTCTGAGGGGAGGCAGAAAGCAGAGCTGAAATGCCTCTTGTTTCAGACATGTGCTCTTAACATTAGTAGGTGTACTCGGTGGAGGAGGGGGCTCATTTCTGCACTCGCCCAACCAAAGAATTGTCCTTATTCAAACGAGGCTCACAAAGAACCAGAAAGTGAACGAAAGGCTGGTTTTTACACCAAAGTTAACTGTAATACAGTTTCAGTAGTGCATTGATATTCAGGGGAGGATGCATTTACTCTTAACAAACAGCCCCTGTTAATTAAAGTCCAACGATCAGACTCCAGAAGTGAGAGATTGAAATTGAGCGATTGTCCCACATACCAGCCCCAGCCCACATCCTGCCGCTTGGATAGCCTGGAGACTCAATTCAGCCCCAGCTAGGCTATTTCGACACAATTGATTCTGTCATCTATACACATGATGGATATCCATTTTAAAGGCATGTTTGGTTTGAGATCCACAGACCTGGGTTTGTCTTTGGAACAAAAATGTTTTCTTGGGTATCTACATGATATAAGTCATTAGAAGAGCAAATATAAGCTTTAATTCGTGTGCAGTTCAAATGATCACATACAGTTGTTTTTTGATGGTTATTTCGTCTGTGGAGTCAACATGGCTTCAAACAACTGTTATTCTTCAGTTGGACCTCCTCTAGAGATTATCCTTCAGTGTGGATAATGAAATAAGCATTTTGCAGTACAATGTTTTGTAAGATATGTCATGGACCTTGTTCATTTGACTTTCAGATAATTGTTTAATCTGCTGGACTCACTTGATTCAGTTTCTTTATGTTTTAGCAGCCTAATACAGCTTGCTTTATCATCCTCCCATCGATTTGAAATCTGTTTCATTCCCACCCTTAGGGAATCTCTGCAGCCATCCTTTCTAAGTGCACACGAGATGGAGGATTTATACCTGTCAATAAAAACCTTTGGTAAGTGCTTCCTGACCCTCTTAATCCAGCCACTTTTCCTCACAAAAGAAAGGATGGATTTTCCAACAGGCACAAATCAAGGATGCTAAAACATGTGCTTACTTTCCTCTTACGACAGCTACAACTGTAAATAATCACCCAGGCTGTCGGGAGTGTGAGGTGGAGCAGTTATACATCCTGCATGATGGCTTTTCCTTACGGCCAGCAAGATAAAGGATGCTTTATCCTCTCTACAAGGCACTCACTACAAATTTTTACCAGCTCTGAATGATGAAGTGGGATCCGGCTCTAGCAAAAAAAACAAAAAACACATCTATTTAATGACAAAGTAGTCTAACTGCTTCCAAACTATCAAATTCCCTTTTGTGAAAACAAGGCACATCATCCTCTTTGTGTGTAATAATTTTACATTAAAATTCATCACCATTACTTGCTTAGACATAGAGGACTTTACAAACTGTTGTTGTACTACTCCTACTGATATGATGTTATTCATTTTAATATTGCATCAGGAAGAATACCATTTGGTCTGTGATGTGTAAGCAAATTTTTTATGATTATCCCCTTGGGTCTCCACTAACACTGTGCTCATCCCTCGCCATTACCTGCCTGGCTTTTATAGGCTGTTCATCATGCTCAGGTTATTGAGCTCTTGCGCATGATCCCTGCCTGGATGTCTAGAAATAATTACCTCTCAGCCAGAGTCCTTTTTGGCCCCACTTCAGCTCAGATAAAAATGTAAAAAGGCCAGTGTAGGGAGGCTGCTTGGAGGCAGCCATTTTACATTAGAAGATATTACATCAAACATTCTTGCACTTAGGAGCAGACAAGGACATGGCTGGTTGGCACGGCTGCATCGAGCATGTGCCAAGGATCCTCTGCTAATGCTTTAGCCCAATCTCGCAAACTGACCCCACCCTTTGCTGGTTTGTTTCAGGATTCCTTGGGGTGATTTACCTATAATAGAGGATAAATAGACTCCCCTAATTCACACCATGCTATAGACATTTTCATGTTGCCAGAATGAACCGAGTTAAAATGTTGTTGTTGTTAATTTAATGCGTTGCTAATGTTCTCTCCAGGTCGTTGTCTTATGTGATGTGTATGGGCAGCTTCTCCTTCCTGTTGCTGGCAGGCATTTACTTTGTCACTGATATGAAGAATTGGTGGAGCGGACAGCCATTCATATTCCCAGGTATAATTCACAAATCAGAAAATTCAGTGTTGTGTACCAGATTCTAAAAGATTTCTAAAAGAACAGAATTTCGCACCAATGTATAGCATTGTGCATTATGAGCACAATTATGTGGGGTGTTCATCTCAATCATCCAATGGCCTTATGGCGAGTTCTAGTGGTGAACTAGTTTTTAAGTGGCAGTCCTGTGTGTGTGCGTGCGTGCGTGTGTGTGTGTGTGTGTGTGTGTGTGTGTGTGTGTGTGTGTGTGTGTGTATGTGCGTGCGTGTGTGTGTGGGGCTCAATATTATTGAGCACTGTATGTGCAAATAGGCAACAGTTTGCTAACAAGTATTCCGTGTTAACTTTTAACATGAAGATTTAAAGGTCACATAATAATGTTTCAATATGTCTCAGAGCTCCCAAAAGCATTTCTGTAAAGTTTCTTCCCAGAAATCCACTCAGGTCAAGAATTGTGTATTTCAGTATGCCTGTAAAGCCCTCTATTTCAGCCCTGCTCAGAAAAGGCTCTTTCTGTGTCTTTTGCTTTAAATGCACATGAGCTGTCCCTGACCACGCCCCTCAGGTACAGCTTAGGAGGCTTGGGCTTTCTTGGGCACCCAAATGTTAACAGTGTGAAGGCGGACTCAGAGGACAATTATGTAGCTGTCAGAGTGTCACCCACCTGGGGAGGGGTTTCTTACATAGGACTTCCTAAACTAACCCACATTTCAAGGACAAGTGATTTTTAATCTCCAATAGATGCTGACCAAAGTTACAGACATGAACAGTGCCCTTTGTAAGATTTGATAGTAAACAGCATAGTGATGTATTTCAGGGAGAACTTGCCAGCTGACATAGCTTACAGTCTGCAGTATGAACAAGAATGAAGTACCTTTGATTTGTATTGCAGAGCTATGCTTTAACAGTGGTTAATATTATATCCTGTTTTAACAACTTTTATGTTCTTCTCTCCATCAAAGGGATGAACTCTATCTTTGTATATGTCGGCCACTCTCTCCTTGGTTTTTACTTCCCCTTCAGTTGGGAGATGCGCTTCCAGGAAAGCCACTGGGAATGGCTCCTTCAAAGCCTGTGGGGAACTGGACTGTGGGTACTTATTGCTTACCTGCTGTACAAGAAGAATTTCTTTCTCAAAATATAAACCAAGATCTCAAGTACAGTTTGCACTCTGTTAAAACCATAATTTTTGATGTGATTGTGTATAAGCATAAAGAATATATCTCTGGGACTTTAAAAGACGTTTCATGAATTTATTCATAAATTCACACCTGAACACTTTCATTGTACTGACTTCTACTGATTTAATATCCAGTCTATTTGAGGTACAAGCAGATGAGAGGAACTACTCTAAGACTTTATTTTAATTTAAAAGCTGCAAGTATGCCTTCATCTGCGAAACCAATTTAAACGTCACTTGGTTTCTAAACAAGATAACTGACCCATTGTCAGCTGAGGATTTATTTGATACCACCTTTTTTGTGAGCCAAACAGACTTATTAAATCAAATATAGCAAGGTGGTACTTAACAAATTAGGTTGAGTGATTCCACTACACACAAGGCCAGCCATTATGAGTCTGTTGCCATGGTCACGCCTTTTCTGTGTTTGTGTGCCAGTACCATCTGCTGCCCTCGCAACAGTACTTTTATAGGGGTCAAGATGAGCAGCTCACAGTGAGTGTCATCAGGGGGACTGAAACCTCTTGCACTTAATGTATTGGAAATCAGGGAAATTACAAAAATTAAATTCATCAGTGGCCAGATTGTTTTTTTTTTGTTTTTTTTTACAGATTTAGCCCACAATGATACTTACCTTCTAAAACAATAGTTTATTTTTACCCCATCGGTTTTATTTTTTTCCATTTGGTTGACAATGTGGTTACGTTATTTATGGATCCTTCTGTAGAATGCACAACACTTCTAAGTGTGCCGTCAGCCTATGGTCAGGTGGTGTCATGAAAGAACCATCGAGTTAATGAAATGAAACTGCACCATGCTCTTCTTCCAGAAACAAATCATATTACACCCTCCTCAGAAGCTGTAATAACATTGTGTGTATTTTGTAGTGGTTTTGGTAATTGTCTTATAAACAGATGTTATTGTTTGAATCCCAAAGGTACATCTTTGCTTTTTTGAACAGGACTCAAGTCCATAATGGCTTTTCCCAACTACTGTGCCAGCAACGGAAAGTCTTATCAGCATCTCTTGTATATGAACAAAAACAAATCAATACATACTCACCACCAATGACCTTAAGTATCTGTAGTGTATTCATGTGCAATGATAATGCTTTGATTTTAAGTATAACCATTTAGTTTAGTTATCATTGTGAGATTTTGCATTCCTCATTCTACAAAGAGTTATACCAAAAACTGTTTGCTAATCCAGACTTCTTGGTCTCTTACAGCATTATTTTCCTTATTTCTGTTTCTTCTTATAATGTAGCGTGTGGGTGAACATATGAGTATCACTGTTGTAACCATTTTCCATCTTTACTGAAACATTTTGTCTTGGGGAAGGTCAACATGTTCTGATTTTTATGACTGCTACATTTTTTATGTAATTTCTCTTCTTTTTTTTTAAACAAAGGGTTTGAAATAAAACTTTATTGTTGAATACAAAAGTTACAGTATTGTTTTTTGTGCCTGAAAATGCATAAAATTGATCTAAAACTGGGTATTATTTAGATTTCATTGTTTATTTTCAGCATGTTGTTATACCAGCACAATTCAAGAATTACAAGAGTTACCATACTGTTAGGATATGCAACATTAAATCTGCAACTCTAGAATAAACCGATCACACATAAGTAGGCTACAGGGTTCATAAGTTCATGATTATTTTGTTCTTCTTTTCTCTTTATAGTCATGGTTGCTTCTCAAATTTTAATAACTCAACTTTCTTACCGATAAGAAATAAAAGATGTACTTTTGTAAAAGCCATTTGGATACTATGACACTAATGTAGTAAACCAGAAACCATGTGCAATAATGTTAACAATGAAAATGATCATTTCCACACAGTTCACATTTTGGAAGCTGCTAAGATGCCCTTCTGTTTTCTGTGCAGCCCTGTGAGCTCCACTGTTGTTACTCCATGCAGAGACATTGATTGGAACTATTGCTGTTAGATTGACTGGTGTCCTGCCCTGAGGCTGCAGCAATGCATCACTCCACACCATCCAGTCACAGAGAGATCTCTCACTGTAACACAGCCCTCTTGGACACACTCTTAAGACATGTCAGGGAAAGGTCATACATTAAGCACAGTTGATCTTGCAGTTCAGCTCTATTAACAAAATATGAGGACGTAAACATGATAATTACCTCCTATTTTTTTTGTGAAATTTGAATATCCATGGGGTTTAGGGCTAGCAAAATGAAGTGAATGGCTGTCAACTTTAGTCTTTGCAGAGTTTGATGATGGGCCACTGTCTGAAGCCTTGTTCTAAAAAAAAATAAAGTCAAATTATAGGATGTATAATTTCATGGTGAAGTCACATGGTGAGGTGAAAAACTACTACAATAATTACTAAATATCATGTATAAATTATAACTATGCTGTGATAACAAAATGGTGATTAAAGTAACTATCTTATTTAAACCAGTGCCTACGCCTTATGTACCAAACAATTCAAGATCATAACAACTAATCATCCCTTTGCAGAGTGTTAATGAGATGACTGACCCCGGTCCCCCCATAACCATATGCACTGTATGTCCTGTTGTCCCACATGTATCTCCCTGTGTTCACCCTCTGTCGGCGCGCTGTCCTTAAAACTGTATACTGGTGAAAAAGAATTTCCCCTCGGGGACAATAAAATAAAAAGTCTAAAGTCTAAAGTCTGCTGTTACATGTTGCTCTTAAATTTCCTGTTTGCTCTGCTGCGGAAGCAGCGGGGCAGTGAGTAGCCTAGTGAGGCAGTGAAGTCCCCCCCTCCCCGCCCCCTCACCGGCCAGCCAACCAGCCAGCCCAGCAGCACACAGCAGCGCGTCCGTGGGACACTGAGGACTTCATCTGGATACCCGGAGCCAAGAAAACGGCCACTGGTTTATGCAACGTATTTTGTTTTATCGGCTTGGGGTTTTTTTGTATCGTGGTTCGAAGGAACTTTTTTCAAACGCATTTTCATTGACAAACTTTCACTTATGGTTCGCGAGTATGTGGTCAAGTTGTGGTTTCTCTCGCGGAAACACCGTGGTGATGGTGGTGGTGCTGCTGCTGCTGGAAGGTAAGGTTCATCATCAGCATTAGGTTGCATTCAAGCTGAAGGGGCTCAAGCTGGTAACAGTTTTAAATTCATGCTGTCATTCAACCTCTGTTGAGATATTTCAAAAATTAATAGAAATAGATAAAATACAGATTTTTTTTTAAACATTTGTCTTACTTTAAAACAATACATCAATTATTGGACTGTATGGGCCTATTCCTTAAAATCAGTAAGTTCTCCTCCAATTTAACAACTGCTTGCCCCAAAACTGCATTTAAAACACTGTGGGTGGTGGTTAAAGGATCAATGTTACGTTTTTAAGTATGAAGACATGCCCAAAATTCATGTAGCCTACTATGCAGTAGATGTTCCTTTTCACTGTATATTTTAACCACAGGTTTTGCTCAGTAGCATACTTTACTTTTACATTCCTCTGCCCCCTTTGAATTTTCTTGTGTGTGGGGAGACATTAAGAGAAAATACAGAAAAGGAAAGATTATATGGGCGTCAACAGGCAAAGCCAGCTGACTTTGAGTGTAGATGTCAAAGGTGAAATATGTTTAAAATTTGTTTAATATGTAAGATCAAATTTCCATGCTTAATTGTGGCTACCTGAAGAGGAGTTTTTCCTGATTCTATTATCTGAAAACACATGGAAACCAATACCAGCCCTGTTTTGTGTTGCACAAAGTGATACATGGACTGCAACTGGCTGTTATGCATGGTATGCCACGTTGGTCAAATGAATACAGCCATATATCATAATATCATAATCCCATTCACAAGCCCAGAGCCCAACTGTACCAACACTCTCCTGCATGCAAGCTATATTTAAATTGTCTCTCATCGCTCAGGAGCGTGCAAATCCAAATGCAGCAAGTATGTAAGATGTGAGGGTTGGACAAATATATCCAACTTTGTGGAAAACCTGAATTTTTTTTTTGGATTTGGAAATAGTCTTGACAGAAAACATTTGTAGTGCTGCCATAAAACTGTCGATGAAGAGGGTTAGAGTGAGATTATCCTCACAGACTTGAAGAGCTGTTTGAAATGAGGGTGTTAGTTTAATGTTAATTGGTCAGTGCTGTTACATGACTGCAAAAGTGGCCTTAAAGTATCAACAAACCAAGTCTGCCTAATTGCCCAGGAAAGTTGTTTTCCAGAAGTGTTGATGAATTTATAAATGCAAATTACAAGGTGCCATGGCGTGTCTTTTCTCTGGTAAATTTCCAACATGACAAGCAGATATAATTCTCAGTGGAAAGGGGCTGATCGATTTTAAGATCACGCCTACAAACATGATCGTCCGATACCATATTGAAATCCCTCTTCTTCATTGTTCTGCACATACTTTCATTAAAGCTGGCTATTCATCTGATCTTTTGTGTTGACCATAGTAGAGCATAGCAGATTTTGTGTGTCATGGTCATAATGGTAATAAAATGGATCGCAGAAATCTACACCCTACATAACAGTGGAACCCCTCACCTGCCTCGATGGAAAACAAAAGACCTACACTTGTTCAGAGAGGGGACGAGGAAAGCTGCAGGCAGGTGTGCAGCAGCTGCTCCTATCTCTGGGCAAACACAGGCTGTTTGTTTTGTTTGGGAAAATATCGCCTGTTACAAGACTGAACACACCATTTAAATTGCGGGTTTGACGTTAACTTCCCTGAAAGCAACACATCTGATTGATTTAGCTGAGAGTACATGTTCTTGCTGACTAAGTTCTTCTTTTGGAGGACATTTTGGACTGCTGTTAGCCATCAAGAACAATACAGTTCTTCACTGCACTTAAAAAGACTGAAATTAATCAGAATGGTTTTAGTTTTGGATTCAATCTCAGGATGTTGAGAAATTGATGTCGCCAAGAAGCTTTTGGATTATACTGTAGATCTAGAGAGAATTTTAAAATGTGTATCGTTTTAAATGGAGGCATAGGGTGATTCTTATGGACTGGTTAATCCGTAGGTAAACACAATACTGAAAGTTAAAATTTAATTGTACCAGTCACGACTAAACTCGGGGAAAGCCTTTATCGAAATAGAGCAAATCATTTTTACAAACACTTCTGTCTACTTAATCATTCCCCCAAGAAGAGGCACACATGTTTTCACATAAAAATATGGATCTGTTTGTCTTCCATTGTGACCTTTAGCTTTACCATGCTTTTCAAAATCTTAGGAAAGCATTCCCCCTTCACAATGCTACAAGCTCATAGAAATCCAGGGTCTGCTGCTGGTTTTCTATGTCCTTGCTTCAGAACAATCAGTTTCATCAGCATCTTTTGCTTTTGAAAAGGGCCAGACCAATAAATCTCATGTGATTTGTGTTGCTATTTGATTTAGCTCCTCATTAAATTATGACGTCGTAAAGCTTTTGTTTTGTGCTGTTCATGGTTGCATTAAATCTTGACAGTTTTCCACTCCTACTGTCACCACCTCTCTTTTAATATAATTGGTAAATATCAAGATAAAACATTATTTGATGAAGAGGTTCCCCTTAATCATCTGTGAAAAGCAATAAGAAATCTGCATCACTGGTCTATGACACAGGCACAAGTTGGTGTTTAGTTTTTTAAAGTTGAAGGATTTTAAACCCATATCTCACCCTGTCATTTCAAGTCCTTGAGAAAGAAGAAAGTAAGCTACAATTGCAAGACCTATCAAAGATAGTTTTTCATGATATAATAATTCAGATTCAAATATGCTGTCTTCTGTAAATGAAGCTAATTCCTACTGAGAGAGTCTGTAAAAAACTTACATCATCCCTCAAAGATTTATCACAATTTCATCATTTCAAGGTTTACATTTTGACTTCCATGCAAATTTGCAAAAAAATATTTACCATGATGTATTTAAAATAACATTATAAATATTTTTTCCAGAACAGACTGTTTTGTAAATATCATATCAGCTTGATGGGCGCCTTCATTATTAGACCACTGCCAGTGCTTAGACTCTTGCTCCCAACCTCTAACTGATAACAATCATTTAGTGATGCTGCGTTGCACGGATGCTGCTCCTACCTGTCAAAGCTCTGTGCCTGATCCTCTAGTCAGTTCAGGGTCACACTTCCCTCTAGTGCACGGATATAATCTAATTTGCTGTGGTGAAAGGACAAAGAGACATTGATTGAGATTTCGCCCCTGGGGCATTTAGTCCTCTCGTTTCACATGGGTCTTGACAAGTTATTTTCCAGTCGCCTAGCGATGCATGCTGTGTTTGACCCATCATTTGGAACAACGAACAAAACAAAGAACAAGCCCAGCTAATTTAATCTCACTGGTTGTGTTTCTGCAGAAGTGGATATAGGTGGCCATAGTGTATGATTCAGTAAGATGTTGATGCTAACAGTATACAGTGAGTAAAAAATGTAAAGTTTCACCTGAAATATAATTCACATTATAGTTACTTTTTTTTAATCCCACCCTGGAATCATCATCATCAAGGATCATTTACTAATGAAGAGGACAAACATATTGGAAAGGATTTTGCCTTTGACTCTCGCTAATAGTTTCAGACATTTTGAGAGCTTCACTTAAAAATGTGCTGGAAGATCTGCACCCAGTATGTTTCTATAATGTAGTATACCTGATCATGTTCTTTGTATAACCATATATGGCAGCTGATGATATACCGTTGTGTGAAACATCAAATAGCAAATCACACAAGTCATCTTAACAATGTTGTGTCAGTTGATTTGAAAAAAGAAAACATCTGTTAAATTGCAAAGTGGAAATATAGTCCCATAATTTATTTGAAGTGGTTTACGGTCTTCAAATTCCCATCAAACTCAGCTGTACATGCTATGTGCTTAGTGCCAATAAGCAAATGTTAGCATTCCAAACTATGATAGTCAATCAATCAATCTTTATTATATGTGTAGCGCCAATTCATAACTAGTGTTATCTTGAGACACTTTACAAAAAGCAGGTCAAAGACCTTCCTCATTGCTATATTACAAAGAGCCAGCAGTAATCCATCATGAGCGTTTATAGCATTCATGCAATATTTTAGCAGAAGTTACAGTGTCAAGAAAAAAAAAAAGGCAGAAATCTTTAGCAAATCCGGGCTCATGATGAACTGCAATCTACCAAAACTGTGCCGGCCTTGAAAATGGGATAGAGGGAAATGGGATAAGAGGCAGGAAAAGGGACAGCAAACAAGAACAGGGTGGCCATAATTTGCTTGAAAAACTGCAAATCATCGCAATGTTATTGTTATTATTTAGTGAACAATTTGGCATGATGAGAATGGCGAAAAAGTGGACAGAATCAAAGTCAACCTGTTGGTTAGATGTATTTAGTCTCAGGCAGCTACTGCCTGTATTTGACTAATACTTGTGTTGTCTATAAATCTGATCAGATCCACTCAGAACAGGGATGTTTTGTCAAATAAGTCTAATGACTACATCATCAAACATTGTCTCGAGCTCTATGATTTACCACATGTTTAATTTAGATACACTCTCATTCCCACAGGAATTCTTAAACTGCATTTGTAGGTTAGCTAACCCCTTAGGGGATGATCTATTAGATTTCTTAATGACTGGTGAACATAGTTGGATCTCAGCTCTTATATTCTCTAAGAGGTAATTTGATTACATTATAGGGTTATTGATTAGGATGTTACGATATGCGTCATGCCACTCAAAGTAATCTACCTGGAGCTTGACTTCCTTTCTCTGAATTGCGATCAAATATAGTGTTGCTTTGATGAAAAGTTTGTTGAATGCATCATCATGATGGGAAATTACTTTATTTCCTTATTACACTATGTTGTTTAGAGATTGCAAGAATCACATTCCAGACTATATTAATTCTGGATCTGGATTGCTATGACAAAGCAATCATTCATAATGGCACATGGAGACCAAGAGGCGATTTTGATTATTAGTGTTTTTACAAATTGAAATAAAACCGAGTTCAGCATTTTGGTTAATTGAGTCCTTGAAGAGTGTGTTCCAATAATTATTATGTCTTTGGAAGCAGAAAAAAAACAGTTTCAGAGTGAAGTAACATTCATTGAATTTGCATTAACTTGATCTAAATAGGTACAATACTCTGAAATACTTCTCACTGCAACTGCTTTGTAATTATTGTCCGATTATTCTTAAATGCATGTCGATGCATACTAAACTGTTATGTTAGCCATGAAATGAGATATGTGCAGGAGATGTTATAATCATGTGGCTATGCAATTACCCAAGTGTTTTCATCATATGAATCAGAGAGGATTTAATGCATGCAGCCATCAGCCTTGCTCTAGTCTTGTCAGTGGAGAACAATCAGCATCATCAATGATTAGTTGAGTTATTGATTAGCCTGTTACATGGTTGTTTGTTACCAGAGACAGCTGCAGTTCAAATTGACCTTGGGATTAGAAAGGGCATACAACTGAGCTCTTAGCATACAAGCTCCTGTTTATGAACAAGATTATTGAGAAAAAAATTGTCATACAGTTTTCATAGTTTTCTCCGCCGCTGACATGGCTGCTCGGTGAGGATGTCTGGGTGAGACTTCTGATATTGATTCTTTGAGACTTTCATACAGGATGTGTAAGTTAAATTAGCAAGCCTTTGGGTTAGTGTAGCACATGAGCTCATAGCTGGTTAATCTATCATCCGAAGCACACATTCAGCTAATTGAGTTTTTGTCTTTGTCTGGGACAACAGAAAGGGCACCCCACCCTATCTGCTCTGAGCCCGTCCTCGACTCACCTTGGCTGACTGAGCACATGATTTCAGGTTCTGTGATGAGCATGTGTCCTCTCTGCCTTTCAACAGTTTAATGAAATTGAAACATGAAAGATTTGACATCAAAGGCTAATGGGAAGAAAATGATGTGTACATATGACTAAGGGGGTTTACAACTGGGTTGTTGTTGTTTGTTTGTTCGTTTTTTCAGATGAAAAATTCACTGCCTACTGCATACATGATATCTGTTGTAAACACAGTCATCTTGTTCAAACACTATCTTTGTTTGCAAAATAACAATACTACAGCTTGTTTCAGTATCAGTATTGTGGGATTCTAAGGCTGTTGGTGCCCTTATGATGTTATTGTTTTCTCACTTTGAGTTAAAGGGGTTTGGCTGTTTCCAAATAGTGTACTTGTTACATGGTTGTTACAGAGGTGTGAGAGCTAATAATAATAATGTAATTAAAACTGCCATGCTTGAATATATCCACACATCCAGTTACCGGTAAACGTCATCAGTGTTAGTATTTCCGTCTTTCTTGCACATCTTTCAGGGAAACCAAGGAAGGTGAGTCATGCTAAAAGGGAGGCCTGCTTGATCCATTAACTTAATTGGTTTTGATATAAATGACTGGCTTTTGATTGGCATCACTCCTTAAAAGAAATGAAATTTTGAATGATGAATACAATTTTGTATTTGCTTTGTGATTCCAGCCACAATGGCTTGCAGCCAAGGCCATCGCTTTTAAAGTTTTTAGTTACCATTGGGCGCATCCTTTTGTTTACTGATCTGCTGTCTTAATTATAATGTTTTCATTAAATATGTTTTTTTTTTGTTTCTGTCGAAAGAAAAGAGAGTGTGTGTGTGTGTGTGTGTTGTCCTGGCTCTTTAAAATGCAACTGGATCCAGGAGCCTATGATCTCATCTAATGTGTATCAAAGCAGCCTCATGAAAACGCTGCAGTTTTCTTTGGCTCTGTGTGTAAGATAATGGCTCCACCTAGTGGCTATTTGAAGAATAAAGCAGTTTTACTAAGAGATTATATTAAAATGTATCATGCCTGATCTTTTCAAATTAAAAATATCCAAAACATTTTTCTTTCGCTATTCAAACTTCATTATATAATTTGTAGTATTTTCAATGCTACGTGATCAAATTTGATACTGATGATGCAATTCTAAATTCACCTGATTCATTTTGAATTTGTCTTAGTAATGCAAATCATCTGCCTTTTTCGATGCTTTCTGATTTGTAGTCTCTAAGATCTAATAAATAAATAACCATAATATTGATGCTCAAGCGATGCCCATGCCTGTTTAAATATAAATTATCTAAACAGGCATAGGCATAGTTTTTCATTCCATTATTTCCCAGGATTTGTTCAATTCTACCCATATTTGTTTTAACTCTATCTTATCTTTGTTAGAATATTTTTTATGTTGCTGTCTGTCTAAATATAGATACAAGAATTGTGGCAGACAGTTGACTGTTTTTGACAGCTATGAATAGAAAACATTTTCAAGACATTCAACACCAACAAAGTGTGCAAATCAAATCTTAGCCAAATAGGCCCAAAAGACATTTTCAAGTCTGAAAGGTTCTAACAGGGTTGCGTTCAATTATTAAATGGAAAATCATGTCTTAAACCTCAGTCATAAAACTGAATCCCTCCATCAAAGCAACAAATATGCAGCCTGGTGTTTGTTTCTGTCCCTGAAGACTTTTCTTTAAAGGGCTGCAGCTTTCCTGGGTGTGTGTACATCCTTCAGGAAGGACAGCCTTAATTTATCCATCAGCCAGGCCTCCTATCATCCAACCCCCACAAAATTCAATCAATGTCTGAAACCAGAGCAGTGGACTCAACTGCACAACAGAAATAGAAAATCAAGTTTTGCTGCCTGCTAATGACATTAGTGCTTTCCCTAAATGGTTACCTACCATCATTAAAGAGGAACACAGCAGGGATATAATTACAGGAGAAACACTCACGTATCCATTTCCCTGTAAAACATTCCGCCTGTATTGATTACCACAACAGACATGCTCCCATACTCCCATATGGCAGATAATGATTAATTCCTCAACATATCATGTTATCGCTTGTAATGAAACTTCTCAAGGTGAAAACAAGGAGAATCAAAAGCCACATGGTTTGAACGCAACATAAATGGATTAGAAGAGTTACTCTCCTCCTTTCAATTTCTGTCAACTATGAAGATGGAGAACATATAAGAGGAAATGTTCAATCTGTATTCTGACAGCATTATCAGATATTCAACCAACGCGATGTGTGATGCCTGTCTAATGCTATTATCCTGTCGTGTAATAGGTCACAGTCTGAGCTTTATTTTCACAATGCAATCATTGTTCATTGGAATATAATCAAATCTTTTGACTCACTTGGTTGGCTGTTTTTGTTAACATCTGAACATTCCATGTCTTATTTCTGCAGGAACAACTGGGCTGTACTTTCCTCAGAATGAGTATATTGAGACGGTGTATGTTGGCCAGCAGGCAGGGACTCCTGTCCTTCAGGTCCATGCCATGCTGGACAGCCAATCAGAGCAGCCACATTTCTACCTGTGCACTCTCAGACGTCCAGCATACAGCTCCTGGTTCAATCTGGACATCAACACTGGAATACTATTCTTGAACAAAACCCTTGAGGAGAGCGATTTTGCATTACTATGTGAGTGTGGAATACAAGCATTGTAATGCTAATATATATTCACATTTCAGTGCCAACAGCTGCCATAAAGGAGAGCAATTGTAATTCATAAAGCCTTTGACTTTAGGATCGTCATGTGATTGTTTTTCAAACACCTTGACGTAGAGGAACTGCTTCCTTTGTTTGATTTTACTGTGTCTCCTCAGCTCAAAAGTCATGGTCGGTAAAGAAGTTGTTGCTGCACGTCATGGTGTCACGGAGCTTCCCCAGAAAGTCCCAGTGCAGCAACAGAAACTCCCCTCGGATCATCCTGGACTTTGTCAACGCCACAATCCCTCAATGTGCTCAGACAGACATGAAGGAACTCTGCTTCCCACATAGAGACACCTCCAACCCACACATCATGGAAAACAGGTTCCCTGAGGCCCTCCGACAACTCAGACGTCTCACCAGGCTCAGTGTCTGCCCAAATTACACCATATCTTATACTGTGGAATCAGGTTAGACAAAAAAATTACAGCGACGCATTCGAAAGAAGAGAAAATAAAACTTGAATTCTTTAGCTATAAGATGCACCATGACTCAATTAAACAGTCAGTTTTGGCTGCTTCAAGCTTTGTTAGTCTGTTATGACTTTAATTGAAGTTTGTTTAGCATGCTGAAAGTTTTAACTTTCTCCTATAGTCAATTCTAGTCAACTCAAGTCATTACACCTAGATGTAATTTTTGAGTTAGTGAGTTGAAGATATTCAGTGGGTGGATGTTCTTTTGTTCACAGACACCCCAGCACCATTTATTGTCAATGAGAACACCACAGAGCTGATGGTGACTGCTTCATTGGACAGGGAAGAGAGTGAACGCTACAGGCTCCTGCTGGTTTGCACAGTAAGGACAGAAACAGTCATCACCAAGGTGGAAACATCACTGGATGTTTTTGTCAATGATGAGGATGATAATGCACCTTTTGTGAATGGATCAGACTCTGCAGATATTGTCATCAGCTTTAATCGGACAAAGGTGAGAAAAATCAATCAATACATGAGAGTATTTGATGGACACGTTGTAGTCCTTTACATCAGGATTGACAGATTGTCCCTTTCCTGTTTTTTCCCCATGCACAGGGTGGCTCATTCGGGACACTGTTTGTCTTTGACAAGGATTTGACCCCCATCTATACAATAGAAAAGAGTCACAATAAGTATGTAGGAACTTTGCTTAATAGTGATCCATGGATAAAGGAAACATTTGATGTAAAAGGCACCTTCAGTGAAAAAAAAGCTGCTGATGGAGGCATTCGTGAGACCATTCACAACTACCGTAAGTGACTTTTTAAATGTATGTGTTTTTATGGACACTGTTTTCTCCAACATACGTTTCGTGTCTTCTGATTTAAGAGCTTGTCCTGAAGAGAAACCTGTACGTGACGGAGAGTCACACCCTCCAGCTGGACTATCTGGTCAATGACACCACCTACCCCGGTCCAGAGGGAACAGTGTTGCTTCACTTCAATGTCACCATCTTACCAGTGCAGATACACTTTGCCAACATCACACATATGTTCACATTGACACGCAGAGCATCTCCTTATGCTCAGGTAAC
The DNA here is from genome assembly GCF_947650265.1 of Symphodus melops. Lineage (NCBI taxonomy): Eukaryota > Metazoa > Chordata > Actinopteri > Labriformes > Labridae > Symphodus > Symphodus melops. The sequence goes on from NC_136705.1 coordinate 5,505,468, forward strand.
TTTACCTTCAAGTCCTTTATGATCCTAATTTAAGCTGCCTGTGGGTTCGACGTTTATCACAAACCTTTTCTGAGGCCAATGGGAATGTCAAAAGAAGAAACTTTTTTACACTTTCTTTCATTGCTGATATTAAACAAGGAAGCCAAAAGCTCTTACAGAGCATTAGACTATTGCATAACCCCACTGAGGCCCAAAGGGGTCCCTGATCTGATCCCATAAAGTTCAAAGGAAAGCTTTTGTAAAAGCAGATTATAGATGAGCCACAACTACTATCAACATATCAGTTCAGTATATCACATTAAATGTTTCAAGATTATTTTTACAAACAAAATATGCTGAAAAATACTTAAAAGTTGTGCTGAAAGGTCAAATTTAAAGAACAAAGAGAGAACTGAGCTTTATTGGCCATGCATGCAAGGAATTTGTCTACAATCACTGTGCTCTCTATGTACAAAAAGTATAACATTAAATATAAACATAAGCAGAAGAACAAATATATACATGGCTAAATAATAAGTCAATAATGCGGTGGTGAGAAGTGTAAAAATGCTGAGATGAACAGTCCAATACATCTCTGGTAAATGAGACCAGAGAAGGGGAGCAGAAAACTACAAAATAAAGTGTGGTACCGTGATAACCATCTGCGGTGCCATTTTGGAAAATCAGATGGCAGTGTTCAGACATTTTTGACCTATGAGGGTCTCATATTTTCTGTACTGAATAAAATCTGCAACAACAGCATTGTTCTATCAGTCCAGTGATATGACTTAGCTTAAAGCTAAAAACAGGTTTTAGTCTGCAGTACTTCGTTATTAAGCTCCTATGTGCATGAATACAAGCACCTGTACAGCTGTCCCTAAATGTTGTTGCATTATACTCAAGTTGAATATTGTTGTTTAATAAAAAAATGCTTGTTAAATATCCTCTTAGGTTGGCAGAGTCTGCGTGGAAAACTGCCAGAAGTTTGATGGATTCACTGTCACTTACCGGCTTGAGGTGCCCGATAAGAATGTGTCTGCTGATGTGCAGTCCTGCTACACAGCTATAAGCATCACCCAGGCCACAGATGAGATGTGGGGACTGCTCTATGTGAATGACTCAGAGGCACTGCGCAGGCCAGAGTGCCAGGATTTGCAGTATCTAGTTGTAGCTCAGGAGCAGCACACACAGCTGGAGGCCAGCACGCAGATCCACATCATACTGGATGGTGAAGGTGAGACCCCCACAGCTGAGCTCGAATTTCAATTTCACAGATTTGAGGAAAGAAATAGTCTAATTTTTCACTTCATGATAAAAGCTGTACTCATCTTAAATCAACATTTTTAAACTGTGCCGAGCTTAGGCAAAAGGCAAGATAAATAGCCCTAGTTTTCTTTGAAACAGTGATCAAGGAAAAGTGTTTTTTTCTAATTCAATATGGAGTAAGCAACACATTGAGTCATTGCATATTTCCATTCTTTAAATGTTTTGATTCATCATGTCTGTTTGTTGCATTCTTGCACATAGCCAACAAGGCCAGTCAGGTGGACCAGCAATTCCTGTCCTGTGCAGAAAATAGATGTCGTGGAGATTGCGAGTCTGTTCGAGGCCTTGGGGCAACAACAGGGAGATGCCAATGGAGACAAGGCAATGAGAAAGGTACATTTATATTGTTTATATGTTTATACAGACTTACATCTTTAAGTTACTGGCTCTCACTAGCATTTCAACTGTTCCTTTTTTTATGCATATTTTACTAGTTCTTTAATTATTGTTTCCGATGCATTTTTTTTCTACACTTTTGTATTTTTATCTATTTTAATTTTTGCACTGTGTGATTTCCTGCTATTCTGCTTTGCTGCTGTAAATTTCTCCGCTTGCCAGATGAATGAATAATATCTTACCTTATTAAAACTCAAAAACAACTTTTTGTTACACCAGTAACGTCAGTGAATCACATCATGTCTTTTTGAGTCAAACATTAAGACAAGCCAACACAAAATTCTTGTCAGGTAACGTTTTCCTCCTGAAGTTTTTCTCTCATTTTCGTTTACAGGTATATCTGAAGATTACTCGACCTGCTCCCCTGACCTAAAGACGTGTCCAGATGGCTTTTGTGATGCAGTTGAAAGCAAAGATTCATCAATATGCCCACAAGACTGTACAAGTAAGAGAACACGTGCCATGCTTTTCATCACACTAAGGTGTTTCTGAAAAGATATAAAAGCTGCAATGCCCATCTTCTTTTACATATACATGTAAGATTATTTATTATGTTACTTTTTTTTTTACACTCTTATTTATTTTTAAGAGGAAACTGTAATCGGAGGACATGAGCCGGGCTTGGGTAAAGGGATTCGGGCTGGTTATGGAACCTGCTACTGCTACTCTGAGAGATGCTTCTGTGAGAAGGAAGATGTTGAGGGTGAGATATCATAAATCACTGCCTGTTATAAAGTCAAATACTGCCTCCAAGTGGTTCGACTCAAGAATGAAACTGGAAATGCATTTCTGCTTCCTTGAAAAATAACTATTGTGCAATTTACTTTCCTCCAGAGACGATATGTGACGACATGTGTAAAACCATCATCGCTACAGCACTGCTCCTCTCCTTCATTGTTTCAATCGTCATGTCATCATATTTCATACATCGGTACCACAAGAACACTCCTAAGCCCCCTATTGCCTCCGCTGAGATGACTTTCCGCCGGCCAGCTCAGGCCTACCCTATTAGCTTCCCTGCAAACAACTTACGACGGGGCTCACAGGAATCCATTGAAACAGACACCTTTAAAATACCTGTAAGTCGCTTCGACAGCATGTGGCATGATTTTTTTTGCCTCTTTTATTAAATTGGTAAAGATGTTTTGAAAAAAAACAAAAAACATGTTTTTCAACAGGAGGATCCTAAGTGGGAGTTTCCTCGTAAAAACCTTGTACTTGGCAAGACTTTGGGAGAAGGTGAATTTGGAAAAGTTGTCAAAGCAACTGCATTCAGGCTTAAAGGAAAAGCTGGGTACACTACTGTGGCTGTGAAAATGCTTAAAGGTAAGATAAGCCAGACCGATACCAGAAATGATGGGAAAGTATTTGTATATGTGAGGAGTGTCATAAGAGATGAATCACTTCTCTTTCTCCGTTACAGATAATGCCTCCAACAGTGAGCTTCGTGACCTGCTGTCAGAATTTACTTTACTGAAGCAAGTCAACCATCCTCATGTCATAAAGATGTATGGCGCATGCAGCCAGGACGGTAAGACCTCAGTTTACCTGCCAAACGTTGACAGGGCACGTGTTTTGCATATGGAGTCTAACTGCTGTCTTTCTCTGAATAGGCCCCTTACATCTGATTGTGGAGTATGCCAAGTATGGCTCGCTGCGCAACTTCCTGCGAGAGAGTCGGAAAGTTGGCCCAAGTTATATGGGTAGGGATGCCAACCGAAACTCCAGCTACCTGGAGAACCCAGACGACAGGGCACTTACCATGGGCGACCTGATCTCTTTTGCATGGCAGATCTCCAGAGGCATGCAATACCTTGCTGAAATGAAGGTATAGCTCAAAAAATATATATTTACAAGAGTTGAAGCGCTAACACAACTTAAAGTGTTCTTTGTGGAAATGCTGTTTGGTTTGTAATCCCTGACAGTCAAAATGAGAATACTGTTCTTACAGCTTGTCCACAGGGACCTTGCAGCACGAAATGTCCTTGTAGCTGAGGGACGGAAGATGAAGATCTCAGACTTTGGCCTTTCAAGAGATGTGTATGAGGAAGACTCATATGTTAAGAGGAGCAAGGTACTCAAGAAAGAAGTGCTCATTTATTGTATTAACCACAATCGTTAAATGAATACCAACATGGTCTCTCTCTCTGTTCTCCAGGGCCGTATACCCGTTAAATGGATGGCAATAGAGTCCTTGTTTGATCACATATACACAACACAAAGTGACGTGTAAGTTCAAACTGCACTTACAGGGAAGACTAAGGTTGGAAATACACTCATCAGATTTCTTGCTGGAAGTCAGATCAGAAGATTGAAACTAGTTTTGATAATGAAAAAATGATAAACGATAGCTTTGCCTAGTAAAATATAGCCTTTTGTAATAAAACATAAAATTACTACATTATTATCTATAATACAAATCAAAAGCCAAAATAATGATTATAAACATTTGTGCAAAAGAGGCTGAAACAAACAAATAAATAGATGTGTCAGTGCTTGATTGTTGCTCTAAGTAGATCTATTCAGTGTCTATAAATTTGTGAGTAACAGTAATTATATTCTTAATTGATAAAATAAAGGTAAATTAAAGTAAAAAGGGAGCATGACTCGGCTTAGACACACAGCTCTGTTAGTGCTCTGGTAAAGAATTTGTCCTTGTTTCTGGTTGTCTTGGCATATATTGCTCTATTTCAGAACCAGGCCAGAGAGCCAATCAGGTACAGAACCAGGCTTTATGTTTTCTTCTTTCAACTGTTAGTGCATAGATAAGATAAGATATATATATATATATATATAAGATAAGATATTACTTTATTGATCCCCATGGGGGAAATTTTGGGCGTTGCAGCAACAATACAGAAATCAAAAAGTCAAAAACCAAATACAATAGTAACATAAATTAAACTTTGAAAAATAGTAGTAGAAGATATATCCAGAAGAATGTGCATAATGGGGGGAACTCAACAGGACAATGCATAGTGAAGTTTACTGCTAGGTGGTTGAAACTATATGAACCTCTCTTCTCTTTTCACTTAGAGCAGAAAACTACACATGGGATTTCCCAAAATGTTGCATTAATAGCATTGACTACATTTTTACTTAACCATCTTTATTGAATGAAATACTTGTATGTATTTACCTCCAGCTGGTCCTTTGGTGTGCTGTTGTGGGAAATAGTGACCCTTGGAGGAAATCCATACCCAGGTATTGCTCCTGAACGCCTCTTCAACCTGCTCAAGACTGGCTACAGGATGGAGAGGCCAGAGAATTGCTCAGAGGAAATGTAAGCCCCACTTTGTTGTTTTCCATTATCTCCTTGTTTCTACTGAGCACATTCACTCTAGTTTACCTTGTAAGTCAGTCAATGTTTTAAAAAAATGAGTATTTTGAGGATGAAAGATATTTACGCCATTGTTAAACATTTTCCTTTAGGTATAACCTCATGCTTCGATGCTGGAAACAAGAAGCAGAAAAGAGGCCGACATTCTCAGACATCAGCAAAGAACTGGAAAAGATGATGGTGAAAAGCAGAGTATGGTGATGCTTTACAATACCTTATACTTAGTGAAATAACTCTGGTCTTTCCATGCTTAAAAGCCCTAGCTGGTGATATAGTACCACACCTTTTGGTTTTATTGGAGGCCCAAAATGAGCATATCAATTTTAATGGCCACTATTGAGGCTTGCTGTTTAGCATCACGTACACATGGACACTCGCTGTCTAACACTGTACTTCACAATGAGCCACTCTACCAGGATGCTTGAGATACCATAACCAGGGCTTCAAAAGTAATCCTGAAAATGTGGCCTGGGGGGGAATAATCATAGCGCATACCAGTCAAGCCACGGCTGTTGGAAGTGAGGCTAATAATAGAGAAGTTAAGGACAAGGGGATGCTGAAAATTCAACAATGCAGCAAGCTTGTTCTTCATTTTTATTTAAGTGGACAATTAAAGGTAAAGTAAAGTAAAAATTTGCAGGATCATTTTCAGTAGACTTCACTGCATGTTTTCTGACATTTAGCTGGAGCACCCTGTCCTAGTTTGTTGTCTCCCCCCCACCACCAAGTAATCACACCTTCTTCTGCTTCCTTCAGGATTACCTGGACCTGGCGGCATCCACTCCAGCAGATGCCCTGCTGTACGATGACGCCCTCTCTGAAGAGGACACACCACTTGTGGACTGTAATAACGCCCCCCTCCCTCGAACCCTTCCCTCCACATGGATTGAAAACAAGCTCTATGGTAGAATCTCCCATGCATTTACTAGATTTTAGGAACAGCACACAAAACATAGGCTCCGTTTTATATCTATACAGTTGTATTTAGCTTTTTCAAAGTCAAGTCTCTGTGACTTTGATGTAGGCATTTCTTTTGCTGACATATCTCCCATTTCATTATAAATGAGAGGTTCAGTGAAAAAAAGATTGTGTCATGACCTCTTTCTTTTGTTGGGACCTGCTTCTAATGTACATGATACTCACTAAAAATGCTTTCATGTAAAGACTGAATATACAGTTCATTTTAATTTATATAGCACTGCTTATACTCATGAGTCATGTGCATTTATTTAAAAATGGTAAATCTTTTAATCCATCACATTTCCATTGTTATCGTTTCATTATTCCTTTTTTCATAGAGGAGTGTAACATTGAAACAGGTCCTCGCTTAGTCACTTACTTACAACGTTTTTTAATTTCAGAATGTCTTAGATGTCCTGACTTTTTAACGTGTATATTAGCTATTGATGATAATGATATCACAATGCTGAACAGAGAAACAGTAAAGCTCTTGAATGCAACTCTCTAAAGTATAGAACATATTGGAACAATTACTTCAGTTTATATTTTTGAATAGCTACTTGAAAGCAGCTACCGGTCAAATATACAGTCATAATAGTCAAATCTATAGCTTCTAAATCTCACCAAAAAACCCAACTTATATTGTGTGTAACGTCATGCAACATATACACATCTCTTACTTTGCATACATGTGATAAAGAAAATGCAGCCCTTTGAGTCATGTCAGTACTTGTTTCAGAGAGAGATACTACAGAGTTTGAATTAAGAGCCTTACTGTGCACTGTTGATCTTTCCCTGAGTTCAGAAAAATGATATGTTCTTATTTTTAGGCATGTCATACCCCAACTGGCCAGAGAAGAGCCCGGTACCGCTCATCAGACATGATGCCACTAATCCAGTCTTTACAAGATATGCCAATGATAGTGTTTATGCAAACTGGATGGCTTTGCCTTCACCTGCAAAAGCTGTGGACAAGCTTGATAGCTAAAGACAAACCAACTCTGTTGAAAAGATAACTGATTGGGAGATATGTATATTTCTAAAAGATTGTATATATGTTATCTGATACTAAAGTTGGTCCCTTCTATTTCTGTTGTAAGGGTTCTCAACGTTTAAACTGGGGTCATTCAAATGCAAAAGCAGCTGGATCGATATAGGCCATGCTTCATTCAGCTCTTCAGTACGTCAATTATTACCTCACAGATCATGCTGGCCACGTAATTCCACTGCATGACTGTTGTACCAGATTGTATGCCAGTGTAAATGTTTTTAAGTGCCTGTGCTGCTTCTACAATAGTCTCAAAATACTAATGTGTGACTGTGAAGATTTCATTCCAGCCCAGGAATTAAATGGGACATCTTTACCCTCACCTGTTGTAGGCAGCAGGAGTTGAGTGGACACGAGCATAATGCTGAACATGTTCTGAAATGTAAAGTTTCTACTTTATAAGATTGTGCCCCTCGAAATGTCAAAGACCTTTTTTGTGTTTCTCCCACGAGATGATTCAAAACTGATCTTGCCAAAGAAAGTACAACCGACATGTTTAGTGCACAGTCATTGTGTACCTTGTTTGTTTCGTTTTTGTAAATGACAATATCACCTTGTGAGTGCTACTCCAGTGTAAGGACTACATGTAGGTTGTGACCATGTCTTGTGTCAGACTACTGGTCAATTTTGGATTCACTGTAATGGCAATCTTTGTGGAAAAAGTATGATGTGAACTAACAAGTATTATCACTACTATGTTGGTTTTATTTGATTTTGTTCCAATTAATAATAAACATTGATAATGTGCAGTATGCGTGTTCACCTCATGTGTCCAAAGTGTCAAAGTGTTTATTACAAAGCTACAAAGCATCTCTTAATGGGAAGGTTGACGGTTCTATTCCGAGCTCTTAAGTATACACATGGAAGTGTCCTTGGGAAAGACACTGAATCCTAAATTATAGCCTGAAACCTTGTTTCTCTTATCTTGAATGTGAATGTGTTTCATTAGATCTTGATGAGCAGATCAAGATTTTTTTTTTTAAACCGATATCACTGAGTCTTAACTCTGCTTCACTACTGTTTTTGCTGTTACCAAAATGAGTCAATAACTGTTTCATTGTTTTGGGGATTTTTTTTAGGTTTTGTGTGTTCTGTTATTTCAGTGTGATTTAAAAACAATTGCATCCTTGTTGTAATTTTTTTATTTATGAAACATAATTGTAGGCATAGTTTTTCAAGAAGGTGCTGGAATCCCTTTCAGGGTGGTAAGGAAGAGAAATATTATACCCACCATACTCGTGTTTTCTGGTAATTCTGCTTCCCTTAATATTTCATAAAGGACATTATTCTTTGTACAGTAATAACAGCAGTTGCAATGCATGAACATTACCAAGATCTCTGTTTCCTTTTAGAGTAATACAAAGTCACATTCAGCTAATCTGTTGCCACAGATCAGTTTTCATTCATAAATTGGAACAGAGGATTTTAAAACAGTATGACAAAAGTAGTCAGTTTCAACAACTTTCCAGCCATATCAGATATCAGAAGGTTGTATGGAATAGAATAACTCTTTATTGTGAAGAACGGTGGTTTAATTCACTAGGCTATGTTACCTTTTATCACTGTGTCGCCGATCCATCCATCCATTTTCCATCACTTAGCCGGGCCCAGGTTGCGGGGTCAGTCTTATCAGAGACGCCCAGGCTTCCCTCGCCCCAGACACTTTCTCTAGCTCTTCCTGTGGGACCCTGAGGTGTTCCCAGGCCAGCTGAGAGACTTAAGTCTCTCCAGCGTGTCCTGGGTCTACCCCGAGGCCCCCTCCCAAAGGTTAATGCACAGAACACCTCCCTCGGGAGGGGTCCAGTGGGGAATCCGGAACAGATGCCCAAGCCACCTCAACTGACTCCTCTCGATGTGGAGGAGTAGCGGCTCAACTCCGACCTCCTCCCCGGTGGCCGAGCTCCTCACCCTGTCTCTAAGGGTTCGCCCAGCCACCCTACGGAGGATGCCCATTTCAGCCGCTTGAATCCGGGATCTTGTTCTTTTGGTCATGACCCAAAGCTCATGACCATGACCGCTGTGTCGCTTTCAAACGGGCACTTCCACTACGAGCGCTATAACAATACATTAAAGTAAGGTAAGTTTATTTTTAAAGCACCTTTCACCAGGCAATTTAAAGTGATTTACAGGCACAAAAAGCATTCGACATTTCACAATATAATAATAAAAACAATATAAACATTTTAAGAGGCTAATAAAAGTCGAGATTAAAAAAAAACATTTGAATACAAATTAGTTTAATTATGATGATAAGACGTTAAAAAAAAGCATTGTAAATACATACAAACATTTGAGTAAGATAGTGCAAAGTGTCTGGAATAAGTGATAAGGTGGTTTATGTTTATGTCATATTAAACAATAAAGTTTCAAGTTCTAAAGTATACTTACTATATACATTAAAAACGGGGTCTGCAGGGGTTTTAACCCAATGTTGGGTTGAATGGGTCAAATCAACCCGACAGGCTCCGCAGGAACCGAAAGGGTTTATGACGTAGGTCGTCATCCCATTGGTCAATATTTTTTACCGGAAGTGGACTACGACCCACTCGTTTCTTTTTTGCTCCGTGGCATTTTGCTGCACAGTGCTCTTCTTGAGGTGGTTTCGTTCTCGATCGCCGGTTTTTTTTTAAAACACAAACCCGGACAAACACAGGCACAAGGTGAGTACTTGATGTTTTACTGTCATAAGTGCCAAAGCTGACTCTATCTGGACAACAATAAGCTCGAGGAGCTCTGATCACAGCACAGCAAGTCAATGAACTCTGTCAGCATCCTGTTGGGATTTTTCAAAGTATGCGATTACCAGATTTATATTTTTACCACAACTTATTTTACGTGGAGAAACTTGAACAACACGCAACACCTCAGAGCCTTTTAAGAACGACACTGCAAAACAGTATACGGCACATTTGCTGTCATTGTTGAAATAAATGTGTAATAAATCTTATTCTGATGACATGTAAAGATGTACTTGATACTGTATAAATGTAACAGCACACTGTTGAAGCAAAAAAGAAAAAAAAATCCGATTTATTGTTAAACTACCAACTATATCAGCCCATTATTTGTTTAACAATGTTGTTTTAAAAAAAAAAAAAATCTGATCCACACCTCTGACGCAAGGTAAAGAAAATTCAATTAATCATAGATAGGTCAAGACGCTGGAGACAGACAGTTGTATAAAAGGACTAGTGTCGATGGCCGTGTCCCGTTTTTCTTCTTCTTGAATTTAATGCAATCATGTCACACCTCGAAACACATAAGAGTGCAGGACCGCTTGGTGAAAAAAAGGGGCCTTTAGATTCCTTTAGCCTAAAACTCACATTATCTGACCTGTGAATACTGTGGCAAAATTCCAGCTAAATTATCCTTTTTATTCCACATTTTGCCATGGAGAATATCGTGCTTTTATTTTGAAAAACTGTGCTCGTTAACCGGATGTCAGGTTTCGGAGCTCGAGCCCTCTTTGTGCTGTTTAGCTCAGAGCTAACACAACAAGCGCTTCAGCTGCAACAAACTCCCTATTTCTCAACAGTGACAAATGCTTCATGTGTTATGTTTGTACTGAGTGAAATAACGATTACTCGTTATCATCTTACTATTTGAACCTTAATAAGTGCAATTAATTAATTAAAACTGACAAACTGCCCTCTCTGTTGTAGATCCTTGACTTATTGTGGATTTCTGTAGTTTCTCCACAGGAGTTGATCATCATATGAAAAACGCATTTAATCACTGTCCAAGCCAAGACACAAGAACAGCATTTGACGGGAGACAGAAATGCTTTCCAAAGCTCAAAGATGATGTGCACACTGTAAACACATTTGACCATAAAGACAAGGGGATGCAGACTTGCCAGCTATAGCTTTTATGTTAGAGCGATGCCCAGGCGGGGGTTGCCACTCCAGGGCCGGATCCGCTGGCTCTTCCTGGGCCTCTTCCTGCTGCTGGTGCTGATGCTCTTCGCGTACCTCCTCGAGTGCACGCCTCCTGCAGATGTCAGCCTGGTCTTACCCGGTATAGCAGGGGAGACCTACAGCAGGGAGTATTACCAGGCCCTACTGCAGGAACAGGAGGAGCATCACCTAAACCGCGCTGCCAGTCTCAAGCGCCAGATCGCCCAGCTCAAACAAGAGCTGCAGGAAATGAGTGAGAAGCTAAAGCTTCTGCAGGAAAAGAAAGAGCTCCCTGGGGTGCAGGGTTTGGCGGAGACGAAAGACCAAGAGCCAGGAGATCTGCTGGAGTACCTCCACTCACAGATAGACAAGGCTGAGGTCAACACAGCGGCACGCCTTCCTAGTGAGTATGCTTTAGTGCCTTTTGAGAGTTTCACCTTGTCCAAGGTGTACCAGCTGGAAATGGGGCTTACACGACACCCAGAGGAGAAACCCGTCCGTAAGGATCGCAGGGACGAGCTGGTGGAGGTCATCGAGGCAGCACTGGACATCATCAACAACCCTGATGAGGAGGATGGTGTTGAGGAAGACATGCCAATGCAGAGACAAGTCTACACAGAGGGTCATTTTACAGAAGGTAAAATCTGTATTATGTGACAACAGACTGATGAATGGTGACTTATTAATGTTTTCTTGTAGCATTCACTTTTTTTTTTTTTTTTTTTTTTGCAGGACTGTACAGGACAGAGCGAGACAAAGGGTCACTTTATGAGCTCTTCTTTGCCAAAGAGGATTCCACCAGCTTTCGCCACGTCACGCTATTCAGGCCATTTGGTCCCTTAATGAAAGTTAGGAGTACATCTTTAGAAACATCCGAATTAACCATAAACCTCATCGTGCCACTGGCGGGCAGAGTTGAAACTTTTACACAGTTCTTGCACAACTTCAGGTGAGAATTCACACAAAAATGTTTCCGTCTATTAAACATAGTATGGTCAGTTGAAGCATGTTTTCAAAAGAAATATCCAGATATTGACCTGGTGTTCCTCATCTTTTGTGTTATTAAACATAAACTTTGTGGTCTTTAATTAATATGAGAATGAAAACGTGTGTTTCTAGGGAGGTGTGCGTACAGCAGGACAGACAAGTACATCTCACAGTGGTTTACTTTGGACAGGAAGGTTTACAAGAGGTCAAGGCATCCCTGGAAAAAATGACGAGGTTTGTCATTTTATTGAGAAATCCCTCTTGAATGTGTTTGTTTTATTCCTAAAGGCAATTTGCCAAAAAAAAGATTTTTAAACATCTATTGTTTTTTCAGGGACGAGAGCTTCTCGAATTACACTCTGATCCCAGTGGATGAAGAGTTCTCACGAGGTCGGGGACTGGATATTGGAGCTCGTGCCTGGAAGAAAGGCGACGTCTTGATGTTTTTTTGTGACGTTGACATTCATTTCACCCTGGAGTTCCTCAATACATGTCGTCTCCAAACTGCTCCAAGTACAGTTTTACATGATGTGGATCATATTTATGGTCACTTGTTAACTTTTTGCATGTATCAATGTTGGGTGTTACAAAGTTATTAAGTCACACTTGACTATTTCTTTTTAGATAAGAAAGTCTTCTATCCAGTGGTGTTCAGTCTATACAATCCTGCCATAGTCTATGGAAGTTTGGAGCTGGCTCCACCCATTGAACTCCAACTGGTAAGACATGACAGTTCAGTAATTATGTATTACCCATTGTAATACATAATTACTGTTGATTTCAAACATGTAAATTCAATATAGGGTGGCTACTTGTAAAACCTGTATCTTAATATGTGTGCAGTTTTAACCAGACACTTCACATCTTAGTTTCCTAATATTAGCATTAGCACTTTTGGCTCAACTAAATGTGGTTTTCCTTGTTTTTGTAATTTAATATGAGCATTTTCTTCCAATAGATTCACAAAAAAGATGCTGGATTTTGGAGAGACTTTGGCTTTGGAATGACGTGTCAGTATCGCTCCGATTTCCTTAATATTGGTAAGAATTTATCGCTTCATTGATTTTTATTTTTAGTTCAATGAAAGAAGTGGTCACATTAACATACAACTCACAAATTGATTGTTTAACTCCAGGTGGGTTTGATCTTGAAGTCAAAGGCTGGGGTGTCGAAGATGTCCATTTGTACAGGAAGTATCTTCGGAGTGACCTAATAGTAATTAGGACACCAGTATCCGGTCTTTTCCACCTGTGGCACGAAAAGCAGTGTGCAGATGAGCTTACGCCAGAGCAGTACCGCATGTGCATACAGTCGAAGGCTATGAATGAGGCCTCTCACTCTCACCTGGGCATGTTGGTTTTCCGTGAAGAGATTGAATCTCACCTTCGCAAACAGGCCTATAAGACTCAAAGCAAATCAGAAGACTGAGCTTGACTCTACGTATTTCCACGCTGATACTGTGAGGAGCTGACATTTTTAACTGCACTACAGCAAAGACTTGTTTACATCGATCCTTCTGCATTTCACCGCACAGCTGCAGACAAATGAATGTAGAAAATGTATGATCAATGTGAAGTTTCCACACATGGTACATGTGTTCCTGATGAGTCTCAATCATGTATGCACGATCAAAACGGTACATATATTTTGCTGTCGCTGTCTTGGGACACATGAGATCCCATTCTTTCATCTCATCTGCTTCAAATAAAGCTCCTTAACGGGAACGCTCATCATTTTCCCAGCTTGTACTGCAGAACTTCCTGTAACTGCTGGGTGCACACTGTCAGTTTCAGCTAACAGCAACAAGCAATATAAAACATTTAGCTGTCAACATGTTGCATTTTAAAGGGGAAAAAATGCTTTAAATAGATAAGTCCAGAAATGTTCCTCTAAATTTAATGTCAACATAAGGAAAGTTGTGGTTTCTTTAATTGAAAAAAAAAAAAAACTGCCTAAGAACCAGCTAGTTTCTTTGGATTCCAAGCTTCCTGTAAGTTAAATAAGGGAGTGCTACTGCTTTGTATAGATTGTTCCAAAGTAATGATGTTATAAAGGGACCTTTTACTTGTTTTACGACGTTGTTACATTTTCTCGCTGCTTTTAAGTGAACAAACAAGCAGGTTGGTAAATTAGCTATAGCATTTGCAGATATGCTTGTAGCATGCAGCGCTATGTCAGGTCTGCGTGGACCATTATTATTGTCGAACAAACTTTGTCAGAGATTGAATGTTACAGCCACACATGTAAATACTTTTTAAAAGTGTCTTTGTTTTATACACAAGAATTAAACCATTTTGCTGTCTGTGCCAACATGCTTACAGTGATACAGAATCTTGAAACTTTGCTGAGTATTGTTGATTTAATCATTTTATTCCAGCTCATAAGAGAGAGGATTTGTCTGAACTGTTCAGTCATTGAGGTTAGGAGTCGCTATTTTTCTCATGATTGAATAGTGTTATTCTCACCCAGAAGTGTAATTAATTTGATAAAGTTTCACGACATATAAAGCAGTTCGTCTGAAGAGTCATCTCGACTTTAAGGAGAAACTGTCTTTCACACAATTTCAACAGAAGTTGTGCCGGTAAAATTATTTATTTAGAATATTTGGCTATGAAATAACAATGTACAGAAGTCTGACAGAATGTCATTTTTGCTGTTAGCATTTGGTTTCATAATGCATATTTTACGTAAACCTGATCAGTTTCATAATTTATACAATAAAAACTAAAGATATACATTTTTAAGTGTCTTTTATTTACTCTTTAATCTCATTTGTATACTTCTTAATTTAATATGAATGGCACTATACATTTTATTAGTCAATCTGATACAGTGAACTACATGAATAGAAAATAATAAGCGGGGAGAAAAGAAGAATCAGAACTGGGAAACAACTCAAGGAAAAGCTGAGAAATGTCCTTGTATTAATGCGCTATCTGCTCCGGATGGATCCCCAGATCCTTGTAGATCTCTTTGAGAAGAAGCAGAGTCGTGTCTTCAGATTGCCTAAAATGAACAAGACGTGTTAGTATATAACCTTTTCATTCAGTGGTAACAGGCCAGTCATTTAAATGTCTGACAGGGAAAAGAACGTGTATAAGGTTAAAAAGACAAATTATATGCTGTCTGTTGATCGCTTAACAATGAATCATCTAACGGTAACGAATAAGAAGTGGTGAACGGAATAAGTTTTCAAACCGCTTTTAGCAGTGGTTAAAAAGCCTAACTGGAATAAAGTCCTCAGTACCAGTAGCAAAGATGACTCTGGAGGGCAAACAGGTACTCGTTGAAGCTCTCGATGGGCTTCTCCTGCAGGACGTAATCAATACGATTTCCTCCATTGAGCAGCCCGATTTTCACCTGAGGCTCCTCTTCCTTTTGTGGCTCAGGGCTCTCCGGGATCTTATGGTCTGAGAAAATACAGAATACAGTTATACATGTTTTTTTTTACCAGGCTTATACATGGTTAGAGCTGTCAACATTCAGAGAAACCTACCTTCCTGGGCTTGCTTCTCCTGCTCTTCAATCTGATTGGCCACAATAGCCAGCTGAGCCTGAAGCTGGTCAGATGACGTGTGAGCACGAGCAAAGTCGTTGAGCGTCTGCCAGGCACTCCTGAGGGAGCTGATAAAACCATGCTTTAGGTCCGAGCCCATCCTGGTGAGACTTTCCTTCAGTTCTGTTACAAAAAACAGTGGTTATAAAATCGATCACCATGAAAAGCTTTTAAAAGATTTGCAAGAAAAACCAAAAGAGGTTTATGGAATTTGAACCTTTACATACCCAGAGATAATTGTCTTTATTGATTCACAAATGATTAATAATGTTTTTGAAGACTTCCCTTCACTCATACTAGATTGCAATATTCACACACAAATATTCATTTACTTACTGTATAACAGAGTTGACAACTTGCCCACAGATTTTAAAACCACTGTCTCTGCCTTTTGTAACAATTTGGGGTTTTTGTTATGTGAATAGCAGAAATAAAATCATTGATCGAAAGATTAATGATCAATCCCTATCAGTAAACATTTGTTACCAACAACAGGCCAATTGCATTCAAAGTCTTCTCTGTTATAATTTCCAGTGAGAAACAATTAAACAGATTACTACTTAATTATTAGCTTATCTACCATAAAGGACGTTTTGTGTCAAAGCAAGACGAAATGACCTTTTCTTACTGCCACGCTGGCGATCAATGAACATTTAACCGACAGCAGGAAAACTATCGACAGTATATGTATTATAGAGAATTACTTTATAACAATATTTAAAAATGTCTTTCAGTGCACTTACATCAGGGCAGATCATATATTCAGTAACTAAACTGAATATTGGATGTGTCACTGTGGATTGGAAACTGGCAATATTGACAGGTGGCATGTACTAACTGTATTACATTATCCCATCAGTAGGGGACACTGAGGTCTGACATGAGGGCACAACTAGAAGCAAAACTGGATTTTTACTTGTAAAGAAATGTGTCAGCATTGAGTACAATATAGTCATTAATCAATCAGATGTTAACAATAAACAATTAACAATGGCTGATGTTTGGAGAAACTAAAATTAGGGATACAGTGATAATCATATGCTGTACCAAGATGAAGCCTCTTTCTTCCTTTGTGATGTGGGATCAAGACAGGCTTCAAGTCCAAGTCCGGTATTATCATGGGCTCGATCCTATATGCCACTGGGTCCAACTGAAAGAAAATGGATTCAGTCATTGACACATCCATTCGATATGAAGACAGGTACTCAGTTTCACTGCTTTCATACAGCTTAAAGCTTCTAGTTCTTTAAAGAGTAACTCATATGAAGGCATCGATTGGACAATATTAAATGTTGAACATGCTAATATTTATAATATACAGATTGGAAGGGCTGCATACTGGATGGTAGATGTTGAAGAAGCCCTTGCATGTCGGCAGCTGGTAAGTTTCTTCAATCTTTTCCAGACCTCTGACTGTCAGGAACATGCCGATTGGAGAACCCAAGGCAAAGAAATTTACAGGCTCGAAGTCCAGGGCCTGGTAAACCACTGACAGCTACAGAATAAAACATATCACATTTTATATTAATGTTAGATCATCAAGACATTTTATTTACACATGACATTTCAAGTGAACTTTCAAAATAATTAGCTTTTAATGTATCTGAGTACCATTTACCTGTCCTGTTCCAACTTCAAAGTAGTTGTAGTCAACATGGATGGAGGAGAAGCTGTTTCCAACGGGAAGTTTTTTCCCAGAGCTATGAGGAAGAGTTTCAGTGGCTGACGGCGGCGCCACAACTTGACTGACCTCTTTGACCTCTGCCTTCTTTTCTGCCTGACATGCCGCCGTTGCATATGACACAAACAAAAAGAGACGGTGATAGAAAGAGAATAGTTAGTCATCATCACCGACAAGCTGCAAGAAACACTGGAGCTAAAGAGACAAATATACCTGCTTGTTCAGTCGTTCTTTGATGAACTTGGCAATCTTTTTCCGCGGACCAAGTGGGATGCCCATCTCTTTCAAGTCCTCAATTGTGCACATAAGCTGAAAGAATTTGAAACAGCCACCTTACTACCATTGTAAGCCCAGGATTTATTACAGTCACTTTTCACACTAAGCAATAAAATCAATCAAAAATAGCCCCTAGTCTGGGTGAAAACTGTTTGTGAATGAAGCCCACTCATGGACACTCTGCAGTCATTGGACGAGAGATGTGACCAGAAAATATCCTCCACATGCCAAGGTTCAACCAAGATTTTACATGGTTAATACTTTCTAGTCTGATGGCAATGATTCTCATTTTTTGTATTTTTTCCATTTGTTAAAAAGCAAGCTGAGCCAAGGCTTACAACATTTATATCCTATGCATACAGAGTAAAAGGTACAACGTTTTTATGTTTTAGGCTGTGGAGCTGGTACCTGACAATTTGCAAATTCAGGGATAGAAGTTGCATATGGGATAACAGGAAGGGAGAAAATGTTATCTAAATACAGCATGCACACCTGGACCCTTAAAAACTGGATAACACGTCTGACTTCATAACAAGCCAATCAGGCTTTAATTCTTACAAAAGACTCTTTGTCAATCCTCTCTTCATCAAATGTACTCTTGTACTCAGACAAGCCCAGATGTTCCAGCATGGCAGACAGATCTTCAAACTCCCTCTCGTCTTCTTCCACAGCTTGATGAGCAGCAGCATTATTCTCCTGTGTAACGGGGGCTGCCGCCTGACGTGAGAGGCAGAATAAACAATTATGTGCAGCTTTGTTTTTTGCAGTAATCGATTATAAGAACAAGTGCTTGTGAATTAAAACACACATCGCTTGTGAGGAAGTGAATATGTGGTGTTTTAAAGGTAAACCAATGAGTTATGTATGACCTTTTTGGTGTCTCCATTAGCCGTTGCTATCACAGGCATGGCCACAGAGTTATTCTTCTGATTTGACAACAGGTCAAATAGAATCAAGGAACCTGCAGGTACAAAAACAAAAAACCTAATCTAGATTAAAAAGAAGAAATATCAAAGCTGTGGGTACAAATGGGGTTACCAACCAATCATTACCTAAGCTATGTCCCGCCACTGACATGCACCCTTTGTAGTCGGGGTTTCTCTTCATGAACAAAGCATAGAGTCTGTTAATCTCTTGAGCAACTGTGTCCATGATGGTCTGACAGTAAGTGGGACTGTTGTAGAAAAGCACATCTAACAAAGTCTCATTTGTGAAGTGTCGTAAACGTCCAGTACTGGGTAAGGTGATCTTCTTTATCCTCCTACAAAGAGAAAAAAAAAATTATACATCTGCTGATAAAAAAAAATGTTATTAAGAATATTCTGTCTTTGTTATCTAGATAGAAAAAGTAAATAGTATCATTTTTTTTTTTTTTTTTTTTTTAGATAGATTCAGTGGTAGGAATCAGGGAGACGGCCTGGAAATGCTTTTCACAGAGTGGGAGGACAACTGGTTCCAACTCAGATATCCAAGTCTATACAGTGTTGTGTTTAGGAAATAAAACAAAGCAACAGACAACTATACATGTTTGTGTCTTTACATATGATGTATGAAACACATTTTGCAATTCTATACAGGTCAAAGAAAATGTGGAGAAGTTCCCTTTTCACAATGTTATTATTTCCCACTCTGACATTGGATTATTCTACGACACTGTAAAATGTAAGCAGCGCTGTCTCGCTCTCTTTCCCAGAATGTGCATCTGAAAAAACTTTCTAACAGGCGCACTAACAGTGAGTTCAAACTTCTGAGCAATTTACAGATTTATTGAGCCATTTTTAAGCTGAAACTTTATTTGTAATTATCTGTTTTTTCAGGGGTTTGATATCATTAGATTAGTTTGGGGCTGAGTACCACAGACAGGTTATTGATTTCAATAATCTGAGCAGGAGACAAAGTGTTTTTATAAGAATTATAAAAATATACATTGGTCATTCCTTCCTGCAATTACCTCCTGTACAATCAATCGAGAAGCAGATGATAACAGAGACTGAAGTGTGTACATGTATGTGTGTGTGTGTGTGTGTGTACATAACAGCTTCAGTTTATGTCTGAATGAATTGGCATTGAAAAGTTACACAGTCAGTGTAAAGCTGCCTGGCTCACCTGTCCACTCCAGTAGCATCTCCATGTAGAGCTGTGTGCCACTGGACAGGGAGGAACTCCACCCTGCTGATTGTGTGGTTATCCAAGGGCTTCTTAAAGTGACTGTTCAGCAGCTTCAGTGAAACGCTTCGGAAGTCATCCACTGAAACCACAAGGATTCGTCGAGTTTGTTTGAAACACGCGACGACCGTGGCAGGTATGCTAAAACTAGCAAATGGCGTTAAATGGTACTCACCACACTCGACCATGCTCCTAAACCTCAGGTCACACACAGGGCCGATACCGTGAACCATAAACACCAGATGATCCACCGTGGGTAGCTCACCTGGAAAAGGTGCACAGCATTTCAAATAACTCACTACCGGTAATCTATGGACAAGTTTAGCTGTTTTCATTCAGACATAAATCCAAAATCTGACCTGTGTTCAATATTCATTCAGCTTATCACATTTACAACATGTAGGACATAGTTCAAGCTGAGTTTGTTTGATACATATTTCATTTTTTTTCACTTGGATTAGATTAATTTAAATTGGGATTCATCTACCGTCAGGCACTTCGTCATGGTCATCATCAATCCCCCTCTTCACCACTCTGGGACGGGTCTGTCCGTCCTGAGTCGTGCCCCACTCATCTGGCATGGAGGACGGCTGAAACTGCACAATGACCTACAGAGCCAATCAGAACTCAGTAAATCAGAACAATGTAGTCAAGATCACCACTGACTGCCAAAACACCAGGAGGCTTACCTTTGGATTGTGCATGACAATGGTCTCTCCGGATGGAAACTCTAGCCTTCGATGCCACTGGTTGGTAGACACAGCTTTCTTATATTCTGCCTGAGTTATGAAAAAAAAGCAAATACAGTGATGTCCACATGCTTTGTGCCAGTTGATGACAAACTGAGTTTAACTTGAAGGGCGCCTGTACCATGCTTCAGCACGATTGCGTCCCCCTCCCCATTCCCCCTGCTGGCCTGCACTCACACTGCACCAGCACCAACTGGGCTTGAGCATGGTACGTGACATCGTGATACAACATGTGCATGTCTTTATGTAATTATGAAGCGTGCTTGGTCTTCAAGACAGGCGGACTCGAAAATAAAGATAAATACTAATAAAAGGGAAATGCAGTGGAGTCAGCGTCCGCACACATCGGAGTCATTTTTTAGTCAGATACCGCCAGAACATTCTCAGTTATAGGAGGCTGTCCACATTGTGTACCCATGCTTGAGCTTGTGCATGAACTGTATTGTGCCAAAGCACAACTATTCCAAGCGTACCAGGGCTGAGTGTAACATGTACGGACACAGATGGGAGCACTCATACAAGTCAAACAAATTTGACTTTAGGGGAAGTGTGCCTGGCCAAGCTACGGATTGCCTACTGTGAGTGTGCCCGTTTGTGGTCAGACGTACCTCAAGCTTTTCACTAAATTCCTCAGAGTATGGAACAAAGCGACTATCTGTATCTCCTTTGTAGAACCAAGAGCAGCGGCGGACTTCTGTGGTCTCCTCCTCCCAGTACACAGCAGTTCGTAATCTGTCGTATAGCTGCACATCATAACGTCCGCCCTCTGTACGCACGATCACATTTTCTGGGTCTGGTTGAACTAGAAGAACAAAGAGCAGTCCCAGTTAAACCGAGTGCTTTGACGATCTCACAAAATGAGCAAACGGTGTGTGTGCGCATGTCACCTGAGTTATACGTCTCCTCGAGCTGAAGGGAGTCGATAAAACTGAAAGGAAGCCAGACACTCTTTGATTCCACTTGCTTGCAGTAGAACCAATGAGGCTGAACCTGCTCATAAACACAATAGTTGTGTGGCATCATGGGGCCAGTAGGAACAAGCGCTCCGGCAACGTTGGCTGGAGGTGGAGGTGTTTCAATCTGTGTTGGAGGAAAGAGAAGAGAGGAAAAAGCTTATCCTTACGTTTTCATAAACTGGTGCAATTGAGATTGATGTCATCAACTTCATAAGTTAAACAGACCTAATCACTGATAAGCTTATATTTACCTTTGAGAAAGTGTTTCCTGGTGGTGGGAAGTGTTGTGGCGGGGAGCTGAGAGAGTACGGATTGTGCTGAGGTGGGTGTGTTTGTTGCAGGATCTCTGGCGCTGGAATATAAGGACTGGCTCTGCTGGAAGAGGAGGTGTGTCTGTAAGGATTATGACCCTGTCGCTGCATCTGGGGAGGTGGCGACGTCCCCGTGGAAGGTGGCGACGTGTGACGCCCTGCAGGACTTTGGTAAACATTGTTGCCAAACGCTGGAGGAGCAGGATTCATGTGTGAGCCTGGAGGTTGCACTGAAGCCGCGCTGAGAGCGCCGGGGACAGAAACCAGGCCTGTTGTTGTGGGCGCCGCTGACAGGGCAGGCGGCGGGCACGCTGACTGACCGATGGATGCGAATGGATCACCACTGGTCGCAGAGTTGGCAAAGTAGTTGATCGTAGAGGGGGCTGATGCATTTTCAGAGTTCTGACCAAGAAAGCTGTCTTCTTCTCCAACATCAGTGGAATCATCTAGGGAATTATGACAGAGTAAAACATGTAGACCAGACCTACCTAAAGTGGTCAATATACTTTTTTAAGTCACAGCTAATCCTAAATTGTTAATGATAAATAAATAAATAAACCTTCCATCTATGAAAGGTTGCTGTGAAGATGGAAATGTACAGTTCCGTTTTAAGCACTACAAAGATCACAGCAGAATGAATTAGCAACCACATCGCACAGGAAACCAAAACATGTATGACAGGCAGAGTTCATAGTCACTCAAGCTGTCACTCTCTGTTTCACTTTCTTATAAGATCCAGGTCCCTGATCTCTCCATTTGCTCCCTAGCTTAGCCGTACAGCTTTTTAAGTTGAGCCATATATAAGTGTCAGTATCCACTCACCTCCAGTAAACACCGCCGGAGAGGACGCCTGGCTCACCGGCAAAAAGGGCAGGTTGAAGTTAAACTCCGGAGCGTCGCTGAACAGTAAGTTTGCACTGGCGTTGGGAGCATTATTTCTCCTTTCTGCCATTTTCCCTTCACGATTACACGTCGCAAACTACCGGAGGAGGAGGAGGAGGAGGAGACACGGTTCACTTCCCCAAATCAGCCTCTTCCTGCCTTTATTACTTCAAAGATCTATACATCATCGACAGGAGCCTCCGATAACATCAACAGCACGACACATGGTATAGAAATCTACTGAAGCCACGCAGCTCGTCTGCTCACGTTTCATTGGGTGCAGAAAAAACAAGCACTCCTCCTCACTGTCGCCCCCTACCGGCCGGAAGTCTCTTAACAAGTGTGCAAAGCATCACATGTAAACTTAAACCAAATGTTATTTTACTCATCATTAAATCTCATAGCAGGTTAGTGCTGATTTATCCAAATTCTTGTTGTTTTGATTCCTGGCCCTTGTTTTTTTTCTCATTGCTCCAGTTTGCTGCTCTTTTAATTTATTTAAAGAGCAGACAATCCCCCCTAGTCTGTATTCATGTTTTGAATTTACTAGTTCTGTATATTATTTTGCTGTTGTTTGTTCATCCTTTAAGACAGTGGTGTCCAAACTTTTTTTCTTGAGGGCCAAAATTGTCGCGTTAGAATCGCTCACGGGCCACAGGGTTTTTTTTTGTTTTTTTTTAATATTGGAAGGAACTTTTTGTATTTTGACCTCTTCAAAAAATAATGTGAATACACAATAACTAATTGTAGTGGGAAACTGTTATGTTCTAATTTTTTGGAAAGAATAGTCAGGCTTTTATAGGTCTCCCTCGCTAACATGAAAAAGAAAAAAAAAGAATGAAATATGCCATCTGATGAGGCCTGGGGCCAAAATCTTCTGATTCTTCAATTTGAAGTCAAGGGCCACAAAAAATCCACTCAAGGGCCACAAATGGCCCCCGGGCCGCACTTTGGACACCCCTGCTTTAAGAGTTTGTATTAACATGTTGTACATGTTTAAATTGTCAATAAAGATAGTAAAAAAATGTAAACTTATACTAATAAAAACTTTGTATATGTAGGCTACAACAAAACACATTTTTTATGTTTAAACTAACCACAGCATCAGTATCAAAAACTTCCTATACAGCATTGAAGGAGACAAGGCAGTGTGATTCCTCCGTCCTCCGGTGCGTCCTTTTATACAAATCAAGCGCCCTACACTTGCTCACTGATGACGCAATTTTCCCGCCCTGACTTACCGGAGCCTGCCTGCGTGGGAAAGTTCACGTTTAGACTGTTTCTTTTTTTCACAGCGATCTGCTTCGGTCTCATTTCTCATTTTATCGACTTTTTGCGACTGGCTAAAGATGCCTTCAGCACAGGACTGGATCAACAACCCTCTCACAGTGATTGAAGGGATGTTTGGTAAGAGACAGAGGAACACCGGAACTTCACTTTTTAGTTGAAGCCATCGTGCACCAAACTGGTTAGCCACGCATTATGCTAACTATCACATTCATATATGTTGTTTATCCCTAAGAAACAGAAACAGAAATGAAGTTTATGCAGGTCTTAGGTCGCCAGCTTGTCTCTGTGGTGAGTGTGCACTCACATGCGCTCTGCAAAGTCACAGTTCTGCACAATATAGGGTCTGAACTCGTGCATACCGTGGCATCACTTTTTTCTGAATGCAGCTGACTTGAATGGAGATACTTGTGTCTGTATGAGAGGTTATGGGCTCGTGCTACTTCTCTTTGTCAAGCTGACCCGTGCTGCGTTCACGTGCTCCTCGGACGGTCTCGTTCTTCCGTCTTCAGCGTGTTTACGACAACAACGTGGATGCTACCGAGATGATGTGTGGATGTCACAGTTTTTGAGTTGTATTTGAACGAAAAAGTTGGTGTGCATTAATAATGAAATATAACATAAACAAAACCCATTGTCCCCCATGTAATGACCTCCTACACCCGGTTCTTTTCCGAGTTTCCAGATTGTTATTCCGACTTTAGCTGGTGTTTATGTGCATTTTCCAACTCATTTTCTTTTGTCCATCATCGGTGTGAAGACGTAGAAAACTCACAGTTTGAGGTCATGTCGGTCCAAAATGTGTCAATCACAGTCATGCAGCTCCAGGTCATGTCCAGAGGCTGTGAATATTGAGGTTGCTTGTAGTACATTGACATCCGTTTCCTCGTGTTTTACTCAGGATGACATGTTGTGTATTTTCAGTGCTGTCAGTCAGTCAGCCTTTCTGGAGACAGTTCAAAACAACAACAACCAGACATGCTTTAACATCTCAATAAACTACAATATGCATAGTTATGAATAACATAAGGCTTTTTTGTATTTAGCTAACTCACATGACCTTCCAAACTCTGGATGGGAGGCAAAAGTGGTCGACTTCTTCAAGGACCATCTAAAGAAGGACGACGCTCATACCTGGGTAATGCCGCTCTTATATCCTTTGAACATAATTTCAGCACACAACTTTACAAATAACCTCAACGTTTATTTTGGTGTAGGTCCCATCTTTGAATGATGTGCCCTTGCACTACCTGAAGCCCAACAGCCTGGTCAGGTTTCGCTGCCTCATCCAAGACATGTTTGATCCAGAGTTCTACATGGGAGTGTATGAGAGCGTTGATCCATCCACAAAGGCGAAGGTTAGTGTTTCTCACACTCTGTAATTAGAAATACTGTCCTTTCAAGTATCTAATGCAGGATTTTTACATTTGATAACATATTAGATGCTCTCATGTTGTCATCATATTTACTTTCAAACTATTCCCAGGTGTTGCACTGTGGAAAGTACAAAGATGTAATAGAGTGTGGGGTAAGTCATCCTCGGCCAAAATACTCAGGAGATCAAACAACCCCTGAATTCCAGCGGCCGTCTGTAACGTGCGTTTCTCAACAGGTGGATTTCGACACAAGAAACACTGTGACTGCAGAGAGACAAACCTTCTACTGTGTGCCAATTCCTGGAGAAAATCCCTGGGTGAAAGAAATATCCTAATGTAGACCACGCAGTGCCATACGTCCAAAATAGAGAAGAAATACATTTTGAAACTGGAGTTGCAATCCACTTTTTCTCAAAAAAAAAAAAAAAAGGAGAAAAAAAAGCAGATATGCAAAGACTGCTTGCGAGTTTTCCTTAATTCTTGCACAGCTATGCCGGCCTAAGCCAAGTGAGAGTGGTTCCTTCAACCTCGTATGCACCCACCAGGCAGAAACGTAGCTACGAGGACGAGGAAGACCAAAACATGCTGAAGCAGAGGGAGCCACCTACTGGTATGTGGGAAATACAGCACATGAAGTCAGATACAAAATAAAAGCATGTTGTTATTGTAGAAGAAACTTTGTTTCTTGATTCATAGAGAGCTAAAACGTTGAATCCAGGCTTCATTTTGAAGGTACTTAACTCAGAAGCAACTTTCCAGCATGAGATGTTGACATGAATGCAGACTCGTTCTTCTCTCACTGCAGGCTCTCCTGCGAACACAGAACAGCACAGAAATGGAGACTTTAAGCGGCAGGAGACCGAAGCACCTTCCAGCCAAATGGCGTCTTCCTCTCATCTCGACCTGAACTTCCCCCTACCAGGAGAGAAAGGCCCATCCTGTCTAGTCAAGGTGTGCTATGGAACTATTGCTCCCTTTCGTACCCTCATTATTGCTGTGAGCTAAGATTAAAACCAAGCAATGATGGCTCAGTCACTTGTAATATGACAGGAATTCATAGATGGTGCCATCGTTATCTGCATGAATAACAGAAGCTAAAAGGTGCGTGGTGTTGGCAGGTTTACGAGGACTGGGATAGCTACAAACTGAATGACATCGTAGAAGTCTATGGAATCCTCTCTGTCAACCCAGCTCTCAGCGCATTGGACAAGAACAAGTAAGAGATATCACCCCCACACCTTCCACCAGATGCGTGTGCGTTGCGTGTCAGCTACGCTCCGGTGCGGCTTCGTGCTGCCTCGTCCGTCAAGCTGCGTTCTCAGAGAGAGCAGCATCACCGGACAGCCGGAGTTCAGAGACAAAGGAGTCCCTGCGGTAATCACAGATAACAAGATGCATGTCGTACAGAGCCGTATAAAACCCTTAAACGCGCATTAAAAACACATCAGGTTGTTGTTTCTGAACTGTGTTTTATTGTGAAAACAAACCGGTTGTTTTAATGTATCTGTGCGTGACTTCCTGTTTCCCGCGATGTGGTAAATTGACGGGACGTGCTCTGGCATCCGGCAAAAGTAGAAGTCTTGTGTATCTGCTTCAAAGGGCAGACTCGGCACAGCGGAGCCAGTGGAAGCTCGCACATTGACTTCAGGAAGAAAAAAAATCTATCCCATCGTTGCCGTGGCAACGGATCAAACACGTATCTGGTGGAATATTGTGATGAATGTAACTCTAATGGCGATGCGCATGTTTGTAACTAATTCTTGGCATGTCTGCACAGAGACGCCACCTCGTCCCTCCTGGACCCTGCAGATTTCATGGAGACGGCGGAGGAACAGAGAGTGCACAGTCCGCCGACCTCACTCGTTCCTCGCCTTCACATGCTATACGCCAAGCAACTGTCAAACAACAATCCCCTGCTGCCCTCAGCCGCCTTGGAGAACAACAGTTCCTGTATGAACAAATTACAAGAGTATAGATGCTTATTGATAAAAAAAAAAAAAAAGTACAGTTACTATGAATATTTAATCCTCATTCATTTTTAATAGCAGCATATTTAACTGCATTAGTTCTGACTAATCCAAACTCTGAGTGATAATAATGTCCAAGAGATGCAAATAAAAGTCAGGGTCAGATAGAAAATGGTGCTGCATATGGAAACATATGAGATTCATTCTAACTGGGTCACTTGGTCTAAATAAGACCTGCTGGCAGGTTTACTATATTTAGAAATGTGTATTAAACCCACGAAGTGAACAAGTATCAGTTAAATATAAAATTGTTTTCAGCTCAGCAAATAGATCAATGTTGAAATGTTTCATGAATAGGAATATACGGGGAATTATAAAAAGGCTCGTTAGAGCACAAAATGTAACAACGACCCGAAATGTTAGAAATAAAAAATGTAACCAAACCCAAAATGTAAGAACTGGTTAATAATGTCACAAAATGCTGAGCCCAAAACGTAGCAACTTTTTGCCCAAAAAGTTCTTACATTTTGGGTCAGGCACAACATTTGTCTCCCTAATAATCTAACCACTTCTTAGATTTTGGGCAAGAAGTTTCTCTGTTCCGGGCTCAGCATTGTTTTACATTTATTGCCCAGTTATTACATTTTGGGTTTGTTATAATTTTATTTTATTTTTTTATAACATTTCGAGTCGTTGTTACATTTCAGGCTCCCACGTGGCTGTTATATCTTAAAATGCTGTCTGGTTTCAAGGAGAACATACCTGTAGGATCAATAGGAATATGTTTAACTCCTTTTTTTCCCCCCTCTCTGTCCTTTTCAGTTTTATCTACAACCTTGAGTGAGATGGCGTCAGTCAAGGCGGAGCTGCACACGTACTTCACTCATGTTCTTCTGGGGGACACTCTCGCTGCTGAATACCTCATCCTGCATCTCATTTCCAACGTGTAAGTCAAGGTTACGTCGTGCTGTTGAAGGGTGATCACTGAGTCAACAAATTCACTCCAAACCAAGCTGAAACCTGCTATCATGGACCGAATTTGACAAGAGGGGGGAAACAAAATGAAAACAATTCCAACATTGCTCTCATCAAGGCAGCCACTTTTTCAGCAACATTTATAATTACAATAATTTAAGTCATGTTTCATTCTTTTAGTTTAAACTACAAAGCTGCTGGACGTGTAGCTGTTTCATAAAGATCTCCCTTCTTGAACAGTATACGAGCTTTAGCAGCATTCCCCCCTTAAAATAATTTTATACAGAACGGCTTTTATAACATTGATGATTAAATACATTTGTATGAACTTGGTTTGGTTCCCTGTTCATATTCTCGAGCGTCGAGTAAAGCAGGAGTGACGCAGGTTTAGGTGCATTAGTCACGTGAAGTTTGCATTGTGTTTTTTTTTTTGTTTTTTTTTTATTCTGATCACAGTGTTTGTTCACTTTTCTTGAAGATACACCAGACGAGATGTTCTTCCACTGGGAAAGTTCACCTTGAACCTGAGTGGCTGTCCAATAGTCGCATCATACACTGAACGCCTCTACCAGATCATTCAGCAACTTGTCCCATCTGTGAGTGAATCTGTCACTTAAAAAAAAAATTGCGATGCTAATTGATTTATGTCACATAGAATTAAAGATGGACAACGTTTTTTTTTATTTTTATGGCTGCAGTCATTCTATCTCGGCATGAGCCTCCAGAACATGAACCAGTTGCGATTGGTGCCGAAGAAGGATTACGTGGGCAACCGCCTGTTGAGTGGAGTCCTCCAGTTGGCCAAAAACACTGACCTCTTCCTCGATGAAACCCAGCTGGAGCAGGGACAGCTGGACGCAGCAGGTGAGAGTTCAGGCTGCAGACCTCTGAGCAGACTTCAGTTCTGCTGTGCGGCACATGGTTGCTTCATGTTCGATTTCGCTGATCGAACATTTACCTTCCTCTCTGTGTATGTGTGTGTGTGTGTGTGTGTGTGTGTGTGTTTTTGTTCTTGTTGTTTAGGCGTGCGTAACATCACAGCCCTGGGGAACGTGATCTCATGGCAGAAGGTTGAATATGACTTTAACTACCATCAGATGGAATTCCCCTGCAATATTAACGTGCTCATCACGTCTGAGGGCCGCTCTCTACTGCCGGTAAGGACAAAGAGGAATGCAGCTACATGTCGAAAACACACCCCTACCCACCACTCACCCTAATGTCAACATCATCCCCCCCCCCACCTCCCACCCCACACACACACACACACACACACTCACTCTGACATGGACAGGCAGAGGTTAGGTTTCCTTTGGCCTCTCTATGAGACAACAATGTCTGATGCTGGGTGTGGTTTTCCAGCTTAGTCACGTCACCGTCAACAGCAATTGGTCGGTTGGAAGCAGCAGCTTTATCTCGGGTCTCGCACAGATGCGAACGGCCCGAGGAATGTGCCGTGTGCTATTCCTGTGTGTTGGTCTACTGGGTTGCTATGGCTGCCACTATGTGCCACAGGACCAATCCTGGAACAGGCATCATGCCGTGTCATCTATTAGCTCTACAGTGAAGGGTGGCATGCTAGAAACCACTCCTGTGGTGGAGCAGAAGTCAGGATATGTAGCAGAGAATTTGTTACAGTCCAGATCTATTTGCTGAGAAGCTGAACGGGTCAGTGGATCAGACAGCTCATGGTTGGCTTGTTTACGCTTTACTCTGAAGTTTATGTTAATGCCTTTTGAAGCAAGGATTCCATATTTATACTTTTGCACATCAACACCCATTAATAAATAAAAAATAATAAATATATATATACACACACACACACACACACACACACACACACACACACACACACACATTGTTTTTTTCAACCAAACTGAGTTTCAGGTCAAGATTACTGTATAGTCAGGTTATAGGATACAGATAGGGCAACAGAAGGCGTGAAGCTAAGCTAAGACACATTGTCTTTTTTATGCCTTCATAAACACCAAACATGTTTAATCTGTCGGCCTCAGGGATGTTTTTGAGAGCATTTGAAATTGAAGAGGAGAGACGGTGGTAATGTTTAAGATGACGTGAAAAGTGCCACAGGTGTTCTTCTTACCCTTACACAGGGAACTAAGGGGAACACCCTGATGCACACGCTGAGCCTGTGTTAGAAAGAAAAAAGGCTTTTATTATAAACAGATGAATTTGAAGCATGATACGTCTTCACACATTTCTATTGAAAACGATATTCTTTGGTATAGTGACTTTACTTCCTGTTCTGTTTTACTCCACAGGCAGACTGCCACATAAACCTACAGTCTCAGGTTGACCCATCTAACATGGAGGAGTATATAGGCGGCATCAACATGCCATTGCATGGTTCATCACAGCTGAACAAGTTCAGAATGTACCTGAGTTTGGCGAGGCTGCTTGACTACAGTATCTCTGATGATGCCACAAAGGTAAGTTATGCTGTTATGTCCTGTTTATGTGTCCTACAGGGCAGTCTGTTTTCATGTGTGTTAAGTGTATTCTGTGCTTGCCTTTTTTGGTGCAGTCAGTTGAGGATGACTTTGTCGACATGAGGAAGGATGACCCCCAGAGCATATCTGCTGAAGACCTCCACAGGATGCTTATTGTTGCAAGGTACCCATTGTCTTTTTTCCTATACTCTTCAGAGGACAAAGTGTTAAACAAAAACTCAAACATGGCCAACAATAAAATAACAGATATGCAAAGCAAGAATTTACTTCATTTAAGCAAACGTGTTTTTTGTTTTTTTTAAGACTGACTGTTACTGTGTTGGCAGGTTGCTGTCTCTCAGCCTTGGACAAACCTCTCTGTCCATGGACAGCTGGTCGAAAGTCAAACAAATGGAGATGCTGCGGAGGAGCAGGGTTGAGCAGCTCAAGTGTTTGAACGGCAACGAGCAGTGATGGAACACAGATGAATGAGATGGCTTTTTTTTGTTGTTTTTTTGTCTGTTTGACAAAACAAAGATTTATAATAAATACATTAAAATATGAAGTTTGTTATTTCACTGATTCGGGGATGTCTGTTTTCACTTCATTGAAAAATGGGATAGAAAGTTTGTAGTGCTTGCATTCTGTGAAATCTTGATGATAACCTCTTAATTTGCTTTAAAATTTTGACCTTGTAAATAAACCTCCAGCAACAGTCAGTCATAATTTGGTTTTATTCCAATGAAATGTAAAAACAAATCAAAAACACATTATCAAGTAACACCCAAAGATAAGAATAAATAGATCAGTTTAATAGACATTAAATACCTCAGTACACTGTAAAACAATGACAACAGTAAGTCAGAAGTAGAAGGAAAATGTGAGCACAGACACGAATGGAATGATGCTAACGCTAGAAAATGTGCTCAAACTGAAATCAGTTGCTGTTTTTCATTGTCTTGCTTCATGGGAATGGAGGACCACGTACAACAAACGGGTGGCTGCAAAAGCACTTGGTGTAAAACTGGAAAGGAAGGAAAGCTTAACCACCAACTATGGGGTCAAATAAGGCTCCCAGCATTTGCATATAAAACCAGATTTCAACACTGGTTGGCAATTGTGTTCTCAATCGGTAATGTTGAGGATTACTGTTCCATTTAGATCAATCCAGACGGTTAAGAACAGAATACGCTCTTTTTCTACTTGAGAACTGCTCCAGTGTTTGCAATCTGTAAATAAAGAAAGACACCCTTTACCCTCTACATGAAAACATTTCAGTACAGCTTGCTCAACATCTACATAATGTAGCGTCCACAAAGCAGCCTGCAGTCCCTCTTAAACAATGTCAAATACAAAGTACATGACATGACATATATGGAGTGAGTGAAGATTTATCTTGGGATTACAACTCCGAGGGTGACAACATCAGTAATTCTCCAACACACAGCAGCGGAATGATTCAATAGCAGTCGTAGCAGGGATGCTCAAAAAAACAAAACTCAAAATCGATATAGTACAGCACATGCATGAAAATCAATAACATAACTATAAAATTGTTCTTTGAAAATAAACATTTAGAATGTCAGTGATAGTCCATGAAATATCCCAAGACAAAGCTAGATGACACAATAAACCCTGAACATCATTGTTTATACAGTACACCAAATGTAACCTGTGAGAATGAACTTAATAAGGTAGATTTTGCCATAAATACCTGATATACATAACTTCTATTCCTGTTAAGGCAAATATTTTCAGTTTGAGGAGTGCATAACGCATAGGTATTCCTCAGTTGGGTGCAATTGCATATATATCTACTATATGCTACTCTCCATGTTTTTGTCAAACTTGCAACAGAAATGTACAACACTGGCTGAGGACTCAGACAAACCTGTGGAATTGGTAAAAGCAGGAGCAAGAACATGTGTCTATTTCAAACAACTCCAACCAATGTTTTTTTTCTGGTTATTCGTGGTTAACATTTACATTGCTCGGCTTTCTTTTCGAAATGTAATTCCATGATCCTATAACATATTAAGCTGCAATCCTACCACCAAAGCAAGAAGCTTAAGGGAAATCTTGACCCAGGAGAAATACATACAATACCTACTGTACTTTACACATGATCAACAAGGATACTCTTCCTAAGGTTTTGTGAAGTCATTTCTAAACAGTATGTTTCTGAGTTACACTTGGCATAATGGTTTTACATGGGATGACTATGTACACTATGTTGTTTGGCTAGTTTCTAACAGCTATACAAATTGAGAATGATAATTGGTGAATGAACACAGACTCATCCTTTAGGAACCACAAAGGACATTTTGTCAGTTTTCCACAACAGTCCAGATAACAAACGGCAATAATTGAGCTGCACTTAATGGATAACATTAAGTACATTATAAATGTAGAGTTTATTTTCAACATCCAGCTTCATGTTTCTCTGCCATGTCGCTAATAACTGTTACCGTCAACCTCACATGAAAGCACTGCGGTTATATTATCTTTCAAGATGAAAATGGCGTCATGTTTACATGCACAAAAATTCTTTGCATACCATTCTGAAGGTAGAAGACTTAAAAACTTCTCAAAAACCTGAATGTCTTAAGTTTTTTTGACAAGAAAGTTTGACGGTTTGAAAGTTTCTGGTTTGATTTTGGATTTGGATTCACATACACTCATTTCAATAAAATGTTCTTACAGACAAATAGGAATTCTAAAGTATTCCAGGAATACTTAAAGATCAACCGTATGATTTTTTTTTTTTATACACAGCATAGGCTCTTAGTTTGAGTATTCTGACATTTACATCAGAAGTCCATGTTGTCACCACCATCGCAATTTCTAAAGGGTGAGAATATATTGATAAATTATTGATCTACAGAAATATAATTTGTAAAAAAGAAAACAATACGTTTGAAAAGTTACATGGCAAAAGGGGTAAAATTCAAACTTCCTTTGTAGTAAAAAAAACTGTACCAGGCAATCCATAATAATGTGCATGTAAACATAGTCACCACCATGTTGACTATATATAGTATTTGTTAGTATTGTACAGGAGGTATCACCAACAAGGACATGTTTAATTGAGGGGTAATTTGAAGAGTGCATTGCTGGCTGAAAAGTGACCCTATGTCCAACGTTTGCTACTGCTACCATACAGGAAGTTTCTGAACAATATACAACTACAAAATCTTGCTACAAAGAAAGCACTAGATTTGAATGATCCTGGTCTGGCACTGTGTAAACATTGCCTTCAGCTCGCTCTCTTGGGCTTCATTGATAGAATCTGGTTCTGGGCTCTTCTGTACCTTTGCCACAGCAAAATTGATACCTTGTGTAAGTCCAGCCTGGGTAAGACTTGCCACCTGAACCATTGAGCTCTTGATCTTGGCAAATGGGGACACTACTCTGCTGCCATTGCTGTCAGCAGGCGAAGGGCCTTGGCTGCCCTCCATCTGTGAACTCAGACTCTTCTGAGAACTTCCCGAGGCTACAGAGCTGGGTTTTTGGACTGTAAGGAGGTTGGAGCTGGAAGTAGTGAACTCAACGTCGAGCTGAGATGGCCTGGGGAGCTGAGGATCGTCTTGCTGCAACTCGGAGCTCGACTGCTTGTCTGAGTCTGCAGGGGTCTTATTCTGCACTGGCACGGCAGGGTTGAGAGGAGGAAGAGCAGATGTTGGTTGCTCTCCAAACACCTCAACAGGTTTGGTCTGTGCATCCTGGACAAACTGGTGACAGTAGGCATCAATGGGAGTACCAAAGTCAATCAGAATGGCTTCTTCAGCCACTGAGGCAGCTCCTGGTGACTTGTCATTACTGGCTTCAAAGGGGCTTTCCTGCTTCCCATCACACCCAGTGACTCGTATCACGGTAGGGAGATTTAGTTCTACGCTAGATATAGACTGAGAGCGACTCCCCAGGCGTGGGTTTGAAGCTACGATACCGCAACTTGGTAGCACATAGTCCATGTTTTCCAAAGAACCTGGTTGCTCCGCATCAGAAGTATAGGAGTCGGAGTCGTCTGAGATTTCAGAGTTCTCATCCCCAACATCTTTGATGCAGCCTGTGCCAGGGTTGTTTTCCGATGTCTCCAAGCTGCTGTCAGATTTCCAAAGGTTGCCATGCATAGTCGGCTTAAGGAAACTGACTTCAACATCTGGCTTCGAGAGCCCCAACCTCCCGAGGGGCTTAAAAGGGCCAATATTTACATTCGTCTTAGTCTGTTTCACTTTCTGATTGAGAGAAGAGAATTTGTTGAGGAGGAAACTTTTGCCCTGTGCCAGCCCAGAGCTACCCTGGTCAGCAGGTTTGTTCTGGATGGCCATTATATCCTCATGAGGTTTACACTGCCGCCTGGAACACAAATACTAACGTTAGTATATAAGTTTATACCTCACACAAAAAGCTTTAACCGTCACTAAAAAGTGCAAAAGCTGAAAAGTCATTATGGTTTAATATACAAAAAAAGAAAAGATTATTTATAACAGACAAATACTCAATATCTTAAAGACGACAGTGGTACTCACCTCTCAAGCTTCTTCTCGACTACAAGCAAGTCCAAACCCATGGCTTGTTTAGTTATGCGAAGCATCTCAGCTATGCATTGTAATGTGTCTAAAAGTGACCACAATATACGCTTAGTCTCAACTTTCATCAATTCATAGTTCACGTTCCGTAGAATTCACTTGACTTCTTTCATCAAAAGAGTTTCATAATACCTTTTCCATCGTCCTCGGGATTTCGTGTCGCTGCTCTCAGCGTGTGAAAGACTCCGCTTGTATCTTCACTTCGGTAATGCAAACGCATACAGCAGAACTTTGGTTTCCCAAAGAGCGTAGGCTCTGGACCTGCCCAAGGAAACACAACTTAGTCACTTCATTGTCAGGGATCAACATGAGCATGAGTCTTATTCAACAGATATTGCTAACAGGTGACTGAGCAACTGTAAAGCACACTTTTGAAAGTGTCGTGTCACCCAGTAAGTGTACAAAGACAAGACTTCATTTAAATGTGAATTTGTTTTTACCTATTTCGATCTTTTCCAAACCATCCAAATTCAGGCGCTGGTACTGGTTGACTTTATCTGCTTCTTCGTCGTAGCTACAAGGATGTGCATACATGAGTGAACTTATAAATACAGTTTCTAAAGAAAAACATTTGTAAATCTGAAGTCTTACTCACAAAGCAATGTAATAGGCTTTTTCAGACAGAAGGAGCAACACATCTACGTCTTTGTTTGAAGCATCAACGAGGCTAGTGGGATAGAAAGGAGATATGGTAAATGAACTTTTATCGTCGTCTGATTACTTTCACACGGCAGGTCACAGTTACCCACTCATCACCACAATCACACACTGGGATTTATTCATATGAACGTACACATTTCTTAACAGCCTCTGCCATCATTCATACACATCCAGCGGCGGGAGCAATTTGGGGTTCTTGCTCAAGAACACTTCGACATGTGGCTTCAGCAGATGGGGATCGAACCCCTACCTTCCAGTTGAGGGTTAACAGACTTTACCACTAGGCCACAGCGACCCCAATATGAATAAGATATGAAAAGAGGATTTTCAATACTTCTGCAAATATTGTATAAATAGAATAGCAGTCTTGAGTTTGGATAAGCATATTGATGCACATTAGATACTATTGCACGTCAATAATTGCCAATAAAAAGAAAATATGGTCACGAGCCACCAACCTCATGTCACAATTGATGAGGGCCCAACCTCCATGAAACTTCTCATCATCAGGCAGCAAAAGCTGCATGTAGGTCTGCAGCAGCAGGCTGACCTGTTCCTGTGCTCCCCTCTGGCTTTCCTTCTCTTTCTCCTCATGTTCCTTCTCCTTACTAAAGATAGAGTAGAGGTCTTCTGTCACTGGGATGCCCATCATTAGGTCTACAAGGCAAGAAAGAGGAGATAATGTTAGTCCAACTCATTTAGAGTTAAAGGTGTGCTTCTATAATTATCTCTGTTTTCCTTACCAATAACTGCTTGTCTGTAAGCGTCTCTAAAGCGGTTCAAATAGTAGCGGTTGGCCGAGTTCACACCATCCTTCATTACACCAGCCAATTTCCTCTCTCCTGTCCTGGTGAAATCTCCCTAAAACAGATGTTTGTTGAATATACCTTTAGATTGACCTTTGAAGGGTTACCTTCTGTGGATGTTATCAATGTTGATGTTAAAAACACTGTTATTAATATACTTAAACTTTAAATAAATTCTCAAGTCTTGCAGTTAAACCTAAGTCCAATTAACTTTAAAATATCCTCAAACAACATCTTTGACCTGTTTCTTTCAGCAAAGACATTGATGGTACCTTAAGTGCTGCTGTGCCTGCATACTGCCTGCTGATGATGTCTCCATTGTTGGCCCACATGATCTGATAAATTCTGTAGCATTTGGGGGGCAGAGGCTGCTCTGGAGGCATCACACCAAGTTTCTTTAACTGCATGAAGAAAGAAGACCATTTGTTCACAGAAAGATTACAACTACTACATTTATGATACACCACTTTTGGTTTCCCTTCCACGAGTGGTTAAGACACAAAGATAAGTTACATTGAAATCATAATTTTGCAAAGCGAGCATGAGTTAACAACCTTTCATTGGAAAACAACGCGTACTTTACAATCATTTATCAAAAATGCTACCTTACTTTTAGTCAAATAGTTTGAGTTTCTTTGTGAAAATAAAGAATTTTTTCTACTTGAAATCAAGTGATGATAAATTACTATAGTTTAAAAATGATCTAGAGTAAAGTGGAACTTAGCAGCAACCTTTGGCAATTGGTTTAAAAAGCCACGGTTTGACTGTACAGTCTTTTACCATATGTACCATCCGCTCTATTGTTTTGGCATCCACATGATAAACTATCAATTACACTCATTCAACCGTTTAACATATATGTTAAAACTTAGCATGTATGTTAACTGTCTTGTCTACAACTAAAAGAGTTTTGGACTGCAATACTTGAAACAATTGATAAAGTAAGAGGCCAAAATACCGACCCAGAACGCCTTTTTTTGCGATGTGGGAAATACATGATGAACCCACCTGCTGTTCCATCACCACCCGACCAATAGCAGCCTGGACCACATTGGTCCTGTCAAGACAGTCCATGCAGTTAACTCTGAAGATACCCTCCTGCTTGCAAATGACTCCAGCTTGATCCACCCTGACAAAGGAAGATAGATTCAACACACGATTCATTCACAGAATTACAGTCTGAAACCAAACACCAAAAAGGATTTTAAAAGTAGCCAACAAATGGGCCCTTAATTTCAATCAAAAATCTCAAACAAATGGACAATAGCAAGAGTTAATGCTGATCTGAAAATGAGAAAATACTGAAAAAGTTACTTACCAGGCCCACTTCATGTCAGTTATGATATCAGAGATGGCATCTGTCAGTATTTGCACGTTTTCAAACTTCATACCTCGGCTGAGAAACAGGATATACAGAGTAAATGGGAAGTCACTGCATTGTAACAAAAGCTTTTTTAAATACTTTAATAAACAAGTTACTCTGCTGAGCCGTGTTTCTTACCAGTGCTCGTGGAAGTCAAACGAAACGTATGTGAGGTTAGGGTTGTTGTAGAGCAGGACTTGCTTCAGATATGCGTCACCAATTAGCTTCTCCCGTCCACTTTGGTCCACTAAGTTAATAATGACCTGAAGTAAACCATAAAGAGAGTTTTTCCTGCATTCCAAAATTGGAGGCAGCTGCCTCCACCAAATGTGTACTGCCGCGGGTCAAAGTCTCAGAATTTTCTTCAGGAAAAGCAAAGTTTTCTACCCAACCAGTGATTTTTTTTTTAAATTTCTAACAGCAGTTATGTGACCAGTTTGTAATTATGCCGCTATAGGCTTAGACTACCAGGGGAACTGGCACCTCGAGCTGTGTAAATCTCAGTTGCTAATCACATCTTTTCCTGGGAGCTCTTGAGCTCTCATAGGTCAGGTTAGGATCCTGGGAACGTTGGCGGAATGCCTGCCTGAACAACACCAATCAATAAAAGCAGACCTACCTGTGTCTTGTAGAGTTTAAGTTGTTCTTCAAAGTGAGCAGCAAAGTACTCAATGGTCTCCTTCTCTCCTTTA
The DNA here is from genome assembly GCF_947650265.1 of Symphodus melops. NCBI lineage: Eukaryota > Metazoa > Chordata > Actinopteri > Labriformes > Labridae > Symphodus > Symphodus melops. The sequence continues at coordinate 5,544,142 of NC_136705.1, forward strand.
AAGTTAAAAAATAAGCAAAAAAAAGTTTTGCTATCATACAGTAAAGGACAAATAAATTACTAAGTTACTTTATTTGGATATTTGTGTAAAATAAACCTCAAATACACTGGGGAGATGTGTAAAATCCAGTGATGGGTTTTTATGGAACTAAAACCAAAAAAAATTTACATTTTGAAAACCACAAAATACAAAGCCTCTTCGCACCACTGTGAGAGATAAACAACATAGAGCAGTTGTACTGACCTTTCTCTAAGCGTGGCCTGGGATTGTAGCGGTACCCTGCCTGGCTCCAGAAGACAGGCACAGAGCCGCGTGTCTGCACAAAGGATAGGGTGTGGCTGTGCACGTGGATCAGCTGCTCTGTCTCCACATAGTTGGCCACATGGCCATCAGTATCCACTCCTCTTCGTTTGTACCGCATCCCTATGGACGGGAAAAGGAGAACACAGGATCAATATTACAATTCGATATATCTTGATCATAGTTCATTTAGCAAGAACAAATATAGGTTGTCTTCCCAGGTGCTCAAAGCTAATTTAGGAAAAGTCCTACGCTGCTCAGATGCAGCGTAAATATCAATCACAATATTAAGAAACATGTCCTCAGTACTTCGGCTTCACTAGTCTTGAGGTATGACCTCAGACTAACTGTAGCTTTACCTGCGCGGTGGCGGCTCCGTCTGGAGATAAGTGCCACAGTAAAGCGGGGATGCATGTCGTCAACACAGGTGACCTCCTCCAGCGGTGTTTCAGGGCTGCTCCTCTCCTCATCTGATGTCTCGTTGTAGTTCACCACCAGTTCTTCTACCTGTACAAAACCCTGGATGATCGGCGTCACCCAGAAATCTACCTCCGGTGTCTGGAGAGTAACGTTAAAAAAAAACGTGACATTTTAATGCACTTCCAAAATTAAATAAATATAATAGTATAAAAACATTTTCTAACAAAGGTCCGCCATATATTTCATATTATTCATCGTCAGCATTCTCTTCATTTTTTTAGACAAGACAGTGTACTAACTCAATTGTTTTATGTTGAAATCCAAAGTCACACTTACTGTATATCATCAAGTGTGATTTTAAGACTCAATAAATATTACTCTTCTGTAAGGCACTGGTTCCCACAAACTCAATCATATGCATTCACAAGCCTCTGACACAGCAGCGTGAGCAGTGGGGTTCAGTGTATTGCCCGAGGACACTTCGACATGTTGTCCAGTTGAACTCTACACCCCAAACGCAGCTGACTCTACCACTGAGTCAGAGCAACACAGGATCAACATTATGAAGTTATTCTGCTGTGCCTCATGATTAAAAATGCTAAAAAGCTTTTATCTGGATTTATCTTTTATTTTTTAGTGGGATCACTGCAGCAAATGCAACTTCAATCTGCACAGTGCATCTTTTTGCATTTTTATACAGTGTGTGTTCAAAGGCAATAATATACAAAGCTCCTGCAGCTTAGAGATGTTTAAGTGCCCTTTGGCAATACACTTACAAACCCCAAATTGTGTAACGGACGTGTGAATGTGTATGAATGGGATTATTTGGTGCTCATGGACACTTTACATAGCAGCCTCTGCCATCAGTATGTGAATGTGGTGTCAATGTGTAAGTGTGACTTGTGCTGTAAATAGCTGGTGGAGAAGTCAGATGACTTGAAAAGCTCTATATAATCTCAAGCCTATGTATTGTTCACCAAAACTTAAATGGGTCGGTTTTCTGTCCAGTCAAATTGGATAACAGTCAAAGTTATTCATTCATAAATGAGGAAAAATAAATCAATCAGTTAGGCTGTGTCGGAAATTTTTTTTTACCTGAAGGTCGATGAGGTCTTGGATCATGTGCTTATTCCAGAAGAAACGGTCATCAACCTTTCATAAAGAATACATTTAAATTAATATGATTTTAAGAGCTATGGCTGGTTGAATATGAGAAAAAAAACAATGCAACATGGTAAATGAGCAGCATGCTAATGTTTAGCTCACACAGCAAACCAGTGAATAACTTCTGCCTCCTAGAGCGGATTCATTATTAAGTTGTCACTGACATCAGATTCAGGCAGTTTTTGGGCAATCCATGTATGATTCTTAATATTCCTGATTCTCAGTCTTTACATCTTTAGCCCCTGCAGCAGCTCCATTCATGTCTGTGCCATGTTGCTGATACAGGCTGTGTGGCTGCTCTAATCGGTTAACACGGCTGCTGAGTTGAAACACTAGAGGTTATTGACTCGACACTCAGCCATATAGGGCTTTCACATTTGCCGAAAGCTCCAGGAAAAAGTCCAGATATTCTCAGGAGGAGATGTATATGTGAATGCGAGGAGCCAAATATTTCCTGTGAATCCGTACCGTGCCTAAGTACCGTGCTCCACACCTCAGGTCCAATTTGTTTGACTAGTGCGAGTGCTCCAGTTTGTGCTCATCCACGGTGTGCTTTTACACAGGACAGTTCAGAAAGCCATTCCATTGTTGTTGTATTACGACGTTATGTACAAGAGATAACCATGGTCAGGCCCGGTTAGTTCTGGAGCAGTGTGAGTGCAGAATACGCAGGCGGGGACAATCGTGCGTAAGCATGGAGCAGGTTGACTTTGTCTAATGTGAGTGCGCCCTTTGTATTTTTTCTGCAGAAAATCCAAGTGAGCTGATCTGAGAATGCAGCAGGATATGAGAAGGAGATGGACACATTATATCCTGTGATCTGTGCGTAGACGATGCACACAACCATTGCTTTCTGAATGATGTTTTTGTACTTCAGTGTGTTCTTCACTGCTCTTTTATTAATATGTTGATTCTGCTGAACTATTGACACGAAGACCAGTATTTTAATTCTATTTTCATATAGCAACTCTGATGCTTCGTTAGCCACATTGTAAGGATAGTATCCCTCTTGTGAGTTGCATTATGTGAAAAGCCAGGGAAGGGCAATTTCAGGAGCAGTCTTCCTGAAACGTTCCAGATATTTTCAGGAGGGTCTAAGTGAAAACAGCGATATAAAGTGTGAACAAGCGAAAAGATGAGTTCTTCCACAAACCTGCTTCCATAGAGGTAAGCTGGAATTGCCCGAGTCCCCTTGACGCTGGACACTGTTTGTCAGGTCATAGGTCGTACTGTAATAGAAGGAGTCTGAATCCATGAATATCTTGCAGAGCTCATCCAGCAACCTTCTTTCCATGCGTTCTTTCTCTTTGTTTTCCTTGACCTGGATTGCAGGGGAATACTGGATTAGGTGGGTACACAGAAAAGAAAGATAAGGTGAAAAAACACAGAGCAAAATCCTGACAACTTCAAAGCTGTTAAAGGTCAAAGACAGAAAAAGAATTCAGGTCAAGAGTGAAAAAAAAAAAAAAAAAACCTTTTTCTTGATGGGAACTGCCACATTCGACTTGATCTGGCTTAAAGTTTTCATCAGGAACTTTGACTCGTCTGGAGACTGAGCCAGTTTCTCCGGTTTGTCGATTCCAAAGTGATGTTTCTTGCAAAGCTGAAAAAGAGGATTCTAATTAAATGTCCTTTATTTCATGAAGTGACATTTGCAGAATTCACACAAGACACAAAAGCAAGGATTATTACTACCCACACACAACCTACAAGTGAAAAAAAAAATAACAAGACAATATATAGTTCTAAACTTACAGTGCATTGGTCTTAAAGAATTCTAGGCACAAGAGGGATGGTATGATTATCCTACAGGCTAAGAACTACGTACAACAGGGAGGGCTCTAAAATCTTATTTAGGAACCTCCATACTGTATTTACTCACTTGAAAATATTCTGTCTCACCATCCATGAAGCTCTCCTGAAAGACTGAAATCTTAGCAATACTTACTTTTCCTTTGCGATACACTATTTTTTATGTCTGCATGTTATAATGGGTCTTATTGTGCGGGTGAAAATAAAGCCGATCTTTGAAAAGAATCAAAAACACTTCACAGTATGTACACTAATGACAACCAATCAGGGGTGAATGTAAGCTTATACATACAGTATTCACTATTCATGGCTACTCAGTTCAGAATGTAATAAGCAATATTAATCGTTGCCAGCAGGACCTCATGCACACACGCACATTAAACCAATAAGCATCAAAGTTCATGAGGAGTGATTCTCATGTATCACTACAGTGGTACAACACACACCTCCAGTTCAAGCTCCTGAGGCTCTTCATCAGACAGAGGAATGACTGTAATTTTGGTGATCTTGAAGACTTTGTGGTTGCCTGGTAGATGGCCCACCAGTGCTTTCTGGCGAATCAATACGAGGCCAAGAGGAAGATCTGCCAAGAGTTGAAAGAAAATAGCCGATTTGTTACAAGGGAGCTGAAATCCTCACAACAGGACACACGCGTGAGGAAAGCAGCTGCACTGCTGCAATTTACACATTTACGTCCATTAGAGGGGAAAAAAGTCATCTGGTAAATAAATCGTTCATGATCATGAACCATTACTATCAGCACACTCGCCTTTATAACTACACACATCCCAAAGCACTTTAAAACGATGACACCTCTTTTTTTTCTTTTTTTTCCTCGAAGGAAGATGCCAAATATAGGTTTCTCACAGGCAAACAAAAAGCTGAGGCTAAAATATTCAAATGTTTTTCATTCTCAACTTACCTGTGTGAAGCTGGATCTTTCCAATGATACCTTCTACCAAACCCAGGCACACTGGATTCCAGGCTAGCAGTAGGTCTGTTGCTGAAATGTTTAAAGAGAAGTACATGAGGACAGTGGAACATCAGCAAGATGTTTAAAAAAAAACATAATAAACAACAAGATAATTATTATTTCATTGAAAAATGTGTATTTTTTTTAATGTAATTGATTAGCAATAACAAACAACCGGCAAAGTGTGAAATCAATTTTGGCTCAAACTCAATGACTGAAAGGTAAACTGCAATGTTAGGGCAGCAGCAGTGTGTTTACTTATATGTGTTTTGAGCATACTGTTGTAAAAAACTTTATATGGGATTTGAAATGAAGGGCGACTGTACATCCAACAGGCTGATCGTTTTGTGTACAGAGGAACTGGCTGTGATGTACCATATGAATGTGTTATACCATATGAATGTTCCACTGGGTGCTTGAGAGTGTCGTGGAAAACCAGTCGGGGTTTGAAACCCTTTTTCCAATTAAATAATGAAACAGTGGTGCAACTAAAAACCTGTCTTGGATGGCTGCACAGCCATGCAACTTCAACAGACACAGAGACGAACATCCGCAGACGACTGGTCACACTGATGCAACGTTTCATTTCGTTTAGACGTGTTTTCACAGCTCGTACTTTCTTTTTTAATGTGAAACAAAAGCTTTTATTGTCACAGCTAGTTTGAGTAGCAGTCAGACTCACTTCTGTTATATATGACCAAAGTGTAATCTCAGGAGCAGCTGTAAGAGATTCAAAAACACCTCATAAGAAATTGCAGCATATATTAGCCTAAGCCTTATTGAACATATTTTAGGAAGAAATGACTGATAGGTACTACAGTTTTTTTAATCGACCCAAAAGATTGCTCAACAAAAGGCTTGGAATTTTCCATTAAGTGTTCGTGCCATTCATGGGACTGACTTTTATTTAAGTGTTCATCCTTAGAGATATATTGATTGGGTTAAGGAGTTAGTTATTTTCTTAATTAAGAAACAGATGTTAAATAACTTTCATAAAAGCCACAAAGACAGAAATTCTACTTTGGAGATCTTAAAGGTTGCTTGTCTTTTGCTGCCGTGTCCAGTAGTATTCATGTTTTTGTTCATTGTGTGTTTTGTGCTAAAACAAACACACACAAACACAAGACTTCAGTAACACAGCAACTGACAGGTTGTGCAAGCAAATATTACCGTGTTTGTCAAGAACTGTTGTGGCTTTAAGAAGTGCAATGTGTCTGACCCTCCGTGCAGCTAAAACAAGCACAACACTGCCTGGTGCTGTGAACTCAACAGAAGTGACTGGTTTAAAAAAAATAGATGCCTGATCGCGCTTTTCAGTGGTCTGCTTCACAAATATGGAACAGATTTGGTTCACACATCATTTTTTTTTACCACAGGTGGCTGCGTTGTACTGCTTACTTGCACACTGTATTTTTAAGAACTGAATGCAAGTGTTTTGAAATGATTGTGGATGTTAAGACAAACTTTGAAAAAACAATTTGGGATCTCTACAACCTGAGGAATCAACTTTAGTGAAAGGAGTTACTGTAAGACTGACTCCAACATACATTTAGGCTTATGCTGTATCATTTCCTCAACATTACAATGGCAGTTTTCTTAACATTTCTTTTAAAATGAAGGCTGCCAGATAGGAGTATTTTTTTTAAACTGTAATAAATAATGCAAATAATTTGAGAAGTTAAATTGTGTCACTCTGTCAAAGCTTCTTATAAGCATTTAACTTTGCTTTGTTTGACATATATACGCCTATATATGTTCATCCATTGGTGTGTCATTGTAATTTAAGGAATAAACCAGGAGCTCTGGAGTCTGTTTGGGGTGTTGGCAGTTCCGGAATGAAAGCAGAGACGGTGATTAAGAGGCTGGGAATGCGGCATCCAATCATTTATAATATGTTAAACAACTTATTTTTGTGTGAGTGTGTTTGTGAAAGGGAGCTTGAACACACACTCACACACACACACACACACACAGCTGTTCACGGATAGGTTAACTCCGAGATGAGCAAATGGTTGTTATGAAGTGAAGACCAAGCTGCAGAAATCCTTCAGGACGATGACTAAACAGCATTATTAAAAAAGTAATCCAAACGGGGCTTGGGATATAAATAGCCTGCATTTTGATCGAGTGGGTTATTACAATGTCAAGGGCTTGAGGTAAATGGCAGTTTGCATGACACAAAGCCTTCACCCAGTGTGTTACGTACCAGGTCTGACGGCCATGGTCCCGTCTCTCCGGCTGCACCACAGAGCTCGGTCCCCGCTCTGGAGTATGTAGTCGTCTTTCGCCTGGAACAGCTCCATATTGAGACTTTAGTTTACACAAAAATAGATATCCTGGTGGCCAAGCAGCCTACAGGCAATGTGCAAATGGCTGTAAAGAAGGTCAACAACAACTAGCTGGCTGTTAGTCTGCTCGCTTCTTGCAGGCTGGTGAGCTACGGGAGCTAACTAGCTGCCACAATCGGATTTGATTATTCCATCTTGACGCATATTGAAAGTCAAATTTTCTTTCCACCCGAAGAGACGCCCCTTCCGACTGTCATGGAGAATAGAGATATGACAAATAATTTTAAATGAATGGGAGTGTGTCCCAACAACTGCTGACTGGCATTCAAGACGGAAACAGGCAGTTTCCTGCTCCAAACAATGTCACGTGATCTGCGACGTCATCACTGGTGCACAGAGTGCACATTGGTGCACAAGTAGAACCACACGTTTACAACAAGTTTTCTACATAATACAGTATCCTTGACATAAAATGTTAAATGATTTAAATAAACTTCCGCATCCCCAAGTCTGATTGAAGTGAGAAACTTCCAGAATGAATAATAAGCTATTTTGTGACTTCATTTATAAGTTTTGGTCAGTGATGGCATTATCTTATTTTTCAGGGTTGGTGAATAATTACATATTTAAAGCAATTCATCGCATCATATGTGAGGTACCTTTTCTTCAGACATGATTGGATGTTGATTTTGAGGGGAGAAATGCTTTAAAAATCAGGGGAAATATTTAAAACAATTATATATAAAAAAAAGACGAAAAGGCCAAATGTTTCTATATGTATTTCTATTTAGAAAGCACATAACACACCACTTTAGTTATGAATGAATGAATGAATGAATGAATTTTAACCATTGATACCACAATAGAGAAAAACTAGGTCAGCTTGAGATAGTTAAAGGCAAGGTAAGGGATACATATTTAATCCAATGTAACAAATACTCACACATAATGATAAATTATATAATGGATTACCTAGATTAAATGGATTTAATCTAGGTAATATCTTGTGTTGTATAAAGACTTTGGAAAATCTATGGCGATCCAAATATAACTCAAAGTCCAGGTATAATATATTTTATTTTGAAGCATACCAACATGATGACATAAACTGTGATCAACAGTAAGCCACAATTAAGGGTGTGTAAGGCAGTGGGTGACCCTGCTTCACAGATGGTTTATCATTTAACCATAGTGACACATTTCAACACAAACAATTAGGGTCATGTAAAGTTCTTTTGATTCATTTATTTTTTAAATTCCTATGTTAATCAGGCATTTTCTTGTTGTTGGCATTGTAAGCCTTTAAGGCCATTTAACTTAACTGTATTTATTATTGTGGCTTTGGTATTTACACACAAAAAAAACAAAAACATTCGTACAATCTTAGACTGTCCTTATTGGCACGTGTTGATTGTTTAACTTCTCAAGCAGGACAATGTCCTTCTGCATTTGTCATTACACATTCATAAATGTACCAAAATACTATAGAATTATATAAATACTGATATAATCATTTGAAATAACATGTAAAGCATTGCACATACACTCAAACACATCAATCAAAACTTGTGTGAATTATATATTTTAGAAGTTCTGCTGAACTCTCAGCATGATATATTTCAATGATGGCAAAGTGCAAAAACAGCAAATCAGCTATGCATCACTAAGCACCATCTAATAAACATATTTACTCAGTTCCGGTTTAAAGTAGCTTTGGAGGACCGTGTGAATATAAAGGAGACAATGTTCCGCTTTAAAGCCCCAATGCTTTCACTCATTACTTAATGATGCATCAATTGGATCAAGACTAGCTTCACACAGTAACAAATAAGGACACAAAAACATGAATATATCCATTTTTTTAAGAAAATACTTCTTCTTTTCCATTGATTAACAAAGGCCTCGAATTCCAACTTTGATTTTGACAGGAAATTGTGAACACTTTGATTGTTAAAGCTGTCTCATTATGACGTTGGCATAACACAGAAGGCAACAACATTGGCTTGAAGAACATGATTGCACTTATCTTCCATCAATTATGAGCAGAATGTCAGGAAATATCAACATTGTTAATCAATGCATGCACCTTCTACAAAATGCTTGTAAAGGAGGAGGATATCTATCAAATATACAGTAGGTTATCCTTCTCTTCTTGATTATGAAGTGTGCAGTCATTATGATATCTCCTTTGTAAGCTCATTATTCTCTTTTGTAATCATGCTGGGTTCTCCTTTAAGGTTGTCTCCCTCAATTGTAGGCTGGCTGGCAGGCCTGACAGGCTGCGCCTCCAGTTGCTCCAGTTCTTCCAATATGTTCTGGACGCGACGAACTCCATCCCGTCTTGCCTGCCGTACATCTACACGACCCTCTGGGTCAACAGAGTCTAAGGCTAAGAGCTCTTTAGTCAGCAGCTCCTCCAGTAACAAGTATTTCTTATCATTCTTCTTTCCAGCAAAACTTTTCACCTCTTGCTCCAGTTTAGCAACTCGCTCAACTATCTGCTGTACCTTTGCCAAACCTGGATGGATTAGGCACTTAGCCTGTTCAGCCTCTACCTTAACCTCTGGGGGTGATGCTGTTATGTCCAGGTCCTCTGGTCTTAGAGGTATTTGAACTGTAATATCTGCATGTTGTTGCGGTTGCTCTTCTTTGTGGGGCTGCTGGATCTGCTGCTGTGACTGCATTAACTGTTCAGGATGCTGAGGCTGTGGAGATGTCTGAGGTGGCTCCTGCTGGATCTGATGCTGCTGCTGCTGGAACTGTTGAGGTTGGTGGAACTGTTGAGGTTGGTGGAACTGTTGAGGTTGGTGGAACTGTTGAGGTTGGTGGAACTGTTGAGGTTGGTGGAACTGTTGAGGTTGCTCAGGCGGAAGCTTTTGGAACTGTTGAGGTTGAGGTTTGACGACATCAGCTCCAGGGTGCAATGGCAGGGGCTGCGTGTTATCAGGTTTTTGCTGAGTGCTTTGTTGTTCCTGCTCTATTTTTGGTAGCTGGTCTCTTGTGAGGATATGCTGCTGAGCCTTAGAAGTTAAAAATAATATGTCAAACACGAGGGCAACAGAGACTGAGGTTAAAAATCAACATTTTTTAAACATGAAGAAAAATCCAACTGAAAAAGTACAGAATCAAATTACCTGTGGTATGTCTCCCAGCACCTGTGTTACAATAGGTGACTGGCTTCTGATGTGAGGTGGAAGGTTAATTGAATGAACATCACGATGCTGGGGGGGAAGTACTGGAGAAGCCCTTTCCCGAGGTGGCTGCATTGCTGCAGAGTAGCTCGGCCATTCTTCTTTCTGCAAGTGATGGAAGGGCTGCTGGTGCTCAGAGAAGGGGACGCGTTGGGAGTAGTTTGACGGATTAGACTGTGCCAGTGGTTGTGTTTGGCTCCCTCCACCCTCATGGATCACTGGGATTGGGATGTAACCTGCTTGAAGACCAATGCTGTTGGGCCGTGGGGGGTGGTGATGCAAGGGTGTTAAAACCTATTGAGTATATAAAATTGAAACGGTTAAATAATCAGTAGTTGATCGTTTATTTTTGTTGAAAAAAATACATGTTTACTTCGTAGCAACATTTGTGGAACAGTAATACAGCATGCAGATTTTTTTTTTTTTTCTGGAGACAAACCTCAGCTGTTTGTGGACCAGGTGAGCCAGTCTTTCCAGGCTCCGTAGAACAACTGTCTGAAGCTCCATGTAACGGCGATCTAGGCCTACAGTGGAGCCCTGGTGTTGTGGTAGGCGTTCGGCTCTCTGTCCAGATATTCTGTGGAGCACTTGGATGGATATAAGAATAACACGGATCTTGTTGCTGCCTTAGTTCTGTGCCCTCGTGGAAGACTGGTATAGGAACATATCCTGGGCGAAGAATGGGGTGCTTCATCTCCCTCAAAACAGTCTTCTGTGGGGCTTGGTCCTGGGGGCTCGGTTCTGGTGGTATGTTGGGTCCATTTGCTGACACTTCTTTGACCTACAAAAAAATTAATAGTATATGATTTAATGGCACATCATCTCTTTATTTTATCTTTACAATTAAGATGTCAATATTCTTCTCAATGATAGATTTGACCAAATCCAGAAATTACGTGAAACAACATGAAATAGATCATTTAAAGTCACAGTTATGAGGTGAGGTCCCATGTATGAGGGCAACCAGGGTTCAGAGTCCAAACCTACGGCTCCAAGAATTTAAAGACTTACATATTAGCGAGTTTGCTGTTATTTTAAAAAAAAAGTCTTCGTTTTTATTTAAATCCCTGATGGTAAATTCACTATGGTATTTTACACTATGAGAGACATGCTACTCAAACACAGAGGGCTGTAATACACATGACAGGAATCATCAACATGCATTCCTCCAACAAGATTTGATTTTCAATGAACCGCAACCAAACTGCACTACAATTTCACTTTTATAAATCAAACATTCTAATTTCAATAAGCATATCTGTTTCACTAAAACACTTATTAACAAGTGTCACTAAAACACTTATTAACAAGTGTCACTAAAACACTTATTAATAAGTGTTTTGTACATCTGAATGCCCCCAAAGCATCACTTTGATCATTTAACATGTAATAATAGTACTTTTTATTGCATTCTTTCTAATCATAAACTTATTTTCACAATCTCAGTGATGTTCTCTACCTGGCAGAATTTCTGGACTTATTTCACAAATATTACCACCAGTTGATCTTTCATAAAGATCCGCAGAGAACAAGAACATTTTGACATACACTTAAAATTCATCAAAGTGAATAAATGAATTTATTTTCTCTTTATGCAAGCCTTTTTTCACAACTATATTCTGGTCCGATGACAGAACACGCATAATCAAGAATAGCCTACAATTGTATTCATAAAATGCTAATTATCACATTATTAAAGGAAAGTACCAAAGTACCATACCATTGGGAAAGTACCATAAGTAAAATATAATGTTAAAAAAATGTTGAAATATAAACAACATAATAAAGGATAATGATCAATTACAACATTTTAGAAGGCCTTAACAGCTCAAAAAAAAAAATTTGTAATTGTTCTCAAACTGTTCAGAGTGACAAGACATGTGCAACTGCAAGCTGTGTTGGAGTACAAGCAACTGGTCTACTGATCAATCCGCACCCGGTCAATGATACATCTGTAAACTATTTAAGCTCTACCCTACACTTGTTGTAGCCTCTAAATCCCTTTTGCCCAACAAACACAAACTTTATTTTAAGGAAAGCCAGTCCCAGTATTACTCAGACGCAAAACTTGTTAAGCTTTGGATGACCCATCGACTTCCACCATTTCAGTAGGCTACGGGACACTGCGCTTGCCCCAGTGCACCCATTTAAGCCATGGCAGCTGTCTTCCTGGCAAGATTCATCGGGACTCTAACTTTGGACAACACAACAGTCTATCTCCGAGGAGGAATATACCCTATTTGCAGACTACCTCTAACTTCAAACCACTGGTTCTCCTCGCTGACCTGCAGCCTATCGCAACAACACTCTACTTTCTTAACACAGTTGAATTAGTTTAGAGGACACCTGGCGCGTCTGTCTTACCCAACAGGCCAAAGTGAACGTAACCACACTCAATCCTTGTAAGGGAAAAAAGTTTTTACATGAGGTGGACGTCGCAGTATTTTTCTATCATGCAACAAATATTTTTTTACAGACACCGAAGCTCATAAGCTGATCATTCAGCCCCTCACACAGGCTACTGAAGGGGTGAGTCATCGAATAATTATAGTGCAAGATCATGACATAGGAACATAACGGTGTTGATCACCCCTTATAATAATAGGTCTATGATCTGTTTATGAGGGGGAGGTGGCGGTGGCGAGCAGACAGGGCCTGTAGTCAATAACATTAACATCACAACGATCCTGCAGCTTCAACATAAACCCAAAACACGCAGCCGATAACAACCCACGCATCTCCACAACAACAAAAAACAGCCCGTGTTCAGTGTACAGTCGTGAGCTGTCAACACTGACAAACCTAAGTTTTTCTGCTTACCTTTTTTGTGTCGTGTCTCGGGTCGTTCCAGGTTGTCGTGCGATTATTGTGATCGACGAAGAAGGGCCATCCAGTCTGAGGGTCAATTTTGACCTCCCATCCGAGAGGAAGAGGGTCGTTGTCATTGTTTGTCATTGTCAGTGTCGTGGACGGTGTCTTCATGCCGCTCATGTTGCAGCAGGGTGTCGGAGCCTGGAGCATTTTATACGGGCGACGGACTCTTTAAAGATTCCTTGAAGTGACGTGGGAAAAGGGGGCTGGAAGTTTCTCGAAATAGCGGGGTTAGTGTTGGGGGCGGACAGTGCTGGATGCGCTGGCACCAGACCGGCACGGATTAACAAACCCGGGGAATAAATACTATCTATCTAATGCAGAGTAGGTTAATACAATACAACCAGTCCAAAAAGAAAGAGAGAGAGAGGAAACCCCACCATGTTCTAGCTCCACCATGAGGTAGAACTATAAATATAGCCAAGTGAGAAGATTGAGACAAACATGTGTTGCACATTGGCGACATGATTGTGTTTGTGGTTTAAACAGTTAAAACGCTCTTCTTCTTCTTCTTCTTTTTTTTTTAACTCAAACTTCGCATTAACAGGAGATTTGAGGCAACACTGTAGCCTAGTACCTGTACAGCACTTTGACTGAAAGTGCTTTAAAAACAAAGTTATTATTATCTTTATTATGTTATTATTACTATATCATGTAAAGATATGACTAAGAATATAGCCTATAGGGCTAATATATAATTAATTTGAATCCCAGTGTGCAAAACCCCGTCGTGTCTATACCGGGTAGGTATATTTGACTCTTAAATGAATGAAAGTCAAATGAAATTCTGTACAACTGTACAGAACTCAAATATACCATCCATAGCCAGGAATTAATGACCAAAGTGTTTACAGTAGCTCAGAAACAGTAAAATATGCATTTAGGCATTTCTGCACACTTGTGCAGTAAAGACTCTTGATATTAAGGGTTTTTTATTCATCACAGGCGTATGAAACACTTCAATCTAATATATTTTATTTTAACTGTAGTTTACAGTTCTTAATACCTTTATTTTGAAAACCGGAAAAAAAGACGATGTTTCTCCGCATTTACCGTAATGCTACGAATACTTGTACACTCGAAATTTAAGTGCGGCTGATTTAACCACTGAGAGCGGAGTGACGGCTCTCAGTGGAGTTATGGGTGATGTGATCGTTCTCGGCTCCGACACCGAAGAAGAGGACTCTGATGTGGACATAGTGGGCTTTTACAGTCGCTTCAGGACTAAAGTCCTTCACAACGGAGCGAGTAGACGTCCCAACGGTAAATCTGGACCCTAATATGTACAGTCTATGATCTAAAATAAAACTTGCCAGGTTTGAAAAGTTAGAGCAAGAAACCCACATAATAAAAGAGTTTTGGTGTCAGCTGCTCCTAAATGATGCTCTCTGTCTGGTAAAACTCAAAAACTCAAAAGAGCCAAAGTGACAGAAGTTGTCACGTTGAATAGCAGAGGCCACTGTGTGCTTCATCCATTAAAATACAAATAGATCAATGAAAAAAAATAAAAAATAAAAGAACAAAATATAATATTTGAACTTGTTTTGGTGGCCACGGACAGGTTTTGTTGAAATGTGTTTAAATGTTCATTATGAGATGGTTTAAGTCATTTATCGTTGCCCTTAAATGATAACCATGGACCAAAACATGCACCATGCATATTTATAAGGCCGATTGTTTATGCCGCTCATTTTTCTTTTTCTTGTTATGGATAGTTAGTCATTTCCATACTTCCTTTCCAATTTTTTTTAAATATGTACATGTTTAAATGCAAAACTGGTTAAAAATATGAACATTTCAATTCTATGTTGTGATCATTTGTTTACAGTCGTTTTGTTCCATATCGACACTGTTATTACAATCTGATTCTGTGAAGCAGTTTTCTACCCATTGATTTGCAGACAACTTCTGCATCAAACAGTCTTCACACAGAACCCCTACTGGACAATTCACTTTCTCAGACTATTAATTTTCCTGTCAGAAAAATAAACAAAGAAAAAAGAGTTCCTGAGGAATTTACTGGCAAGCTGTTAAATGCTGAAGTGTGAATACACGTCTCTTATATCATTTGTAAAATTCAATATTTGGAAGCCTAGATCACTATTAAACGTGAAAGTGTGTTAGGCTGAATGTGTTGCATGTTTTTTCTTTTCTTTAGACGGCAGAGGAAGAAGCAGGAGTTCGATCTCCAAAGTTGCTCTGTCGTCAGAGTCTGACCCAGGTGTACTGTACCATTGATGAGAACTACCCAGAGGGCACTTTGCAGCTCCTTTCTGACATGCTGCAGCCTGGCTGCTGCCCTCCTAAGGATATCACAGTCCACCTGATGAACGGCATTCTACTCGACCCAGAGTGTCCTTACCATCTGTGTGTGCAGGCCTTTAGTCTATTGATGAGGACACGGACAAGAGTGTATTTTCTAACCTTTAACCCCCTTTTTGTCTGCTTTCTGTTTGCAGACACCACATGGCTGATAAATCCTCTGCTCCATGGGATTGGGAGTTGTTGACCACATGCATGGTTAATCAGGTAAAACAATCTATGAATGTACAACAAAGCTATGCGATATAACATTGAACCCTTATTTTGTAGGTACATCACAAATTGGCCTTCTAGTCTTTTTATTCACAGTGGGATTTTTTTGCAGAACTTTTCTTCTGTGTCACTTTAAGTCTTAAAATATTGTTGCATTGCTGATGCAGTCAATTTAAAACAAACAATTGGATCTTTGTTTTGGTCAGTCTCTTCTTGCTCCTTCTGTAGGACAACATGCAGAGACATAAGATTGAGGTTGTGCGCATGCTCCTGGAGTATGTTGTGCAGACTTTGGAGGATGAGTTCAAGGCCAAATATTCTCCCTCTACCCTTCAACACTCCCTCGCAAAGGCAACACTGTCATATGATAAACAGTTCCCTCATGTCAAGTGAGTTTGTAAAGCAAGAGGCACTCTTTATTTATTTATTTACGTTAGGAAAGAAACAATTTTCTTGGGTTTTGCTTTAAACTGGTATGTGTTTGTATTTTCTGTTATTTTTTTAAACCAAAAAGTAAACGCTATTCAGAGCGTGTTTATCAGAGCAAAATGTCGGAGTTGCTCACACCCCTGCGATGACATAATTCCTCTGTGTCTTAAGAGTGACATCCATGTTCATGTTACATGCCATAAATAATGTTTGCTGGAAACACCATCCCCTTTCATGTAAATAAAAAGTGTATCAGTATCATATAATCAAATATAAACAAGACCAGATGGCAGCAAGATTAAAGTGGCACATACTGTGCTAAACCAGTATCAGTTGATTGGAAGCTGCACAATTTAAGCTAACCCACAGAAGTGTAAGCTCTCTACATCATCGCATATACAATAAAATATAACCTATTGTAAGACAGGCATAACAACGTATACATGTTTTACCTTTAAAATCACCTTTTACGACCGTGAAATTGTTGACATTTGTACGCTTTATAGGGATGTCATCAAGTGGTTCTGAATGAAGAGAGTAGAGAAGCAGCCAGAGAAAAAGATGAACACATCAGGTACAACACTCCAAATGTCTTCTTTTTTAAAAGTACTTTTTATCTTTTCTACATGTGTTGTGAATGAAGGTCATATCATTGTGAGGGTTTCAATGGTCTTCTCCATTTCTTTCTCCTTTACTGCCCTGCAGAATCGTCTACATCCTCCAGAGGATGTTGTCCTTGGCTTTGGAGGTGGACCGCTCCCCAACTCTCACCTCTGCCGAACTGTCGCTGGAGCTATTCTATATGCTCATTTGCAACGGGCCCATTCGAGCACACAGGTGAGGGGGGAGAGATGTGTCACGAGTGAACACAGAACACCCAAATGCAAAACTCGTGAGACAAAAGGCAGTTTCGAAGCCTGTTTAATCAGGCAAAAGGTCGGTACACAACAATCCAAAAACTCCAGGCAAAGGTATCCAAATCGACAATGTCACAAACTAAACAGATCAGATCAGATCAGCTAGACAACGAATGCTGGAACAGTGACACTGGGGCACAAGACGAACTGGCACAGAGTGAGGGAAACATAGAGACTATACACTGAAAGGGAGTGGAGTTAACAAGACACAGGTGAGACACATCAGGTAATCAGCAGAGCGGGAAACACTGGGGGAAGGGCATGCAGCCAACAGACCTGAAACGAGACACAGGGTAAGTATCAAAGTAAAACACAAGACATGAAACATGAGGGAAACAGAAAGAAACACTTAATCGGATGTGACAAGATGAGGTTTAATATTTGCAATTTAAGTTCCCATCAAAACAAATCAGACTTGATGGCATTGCCAATACATATGGCCTCATTTATTAACCATATATTGTCTTTAGATGACAAAAGGAAATCAAAAACCTATTAAAGCAATCTAGAAATAACCTTCGTAATGATTGAATGTACCAATTCAGAATAAACCATTGAAAGAAAATTGTCACGGTCAAAATCAGCTGCATTCCCAGAAGGTGAATATCACTCTTGTATCATGTTTTCATTGTTATCTTATTTGCTTCCTTTTTTTCTCAGTCAAGAAATTGTTAAGATGATTTACCTAAAAGCTTAATTGAAAAGTTTTTAACAACATGCGACTGTTCAATACACTTGATCCTTGATTGAATTTACTAGGACGGCACTGAAAGGTGGAAGAGGTGGAAAGAGTTGGTCCACGTTCTGTTGCTTCTCAGCTACAACAACGCAATGAAAGGTGAGATGTGGTAAAGAGAAGACGAAACAGGTGCATTGAGAATGGAGTTGCTGTAGTCGCATTTGAAGTATTTTATATAACGGTCTTTGGCATTTAAAGATGGTTTCAATAAATAATTTTGCATGAAGTAAAGTAAGTACGTAAAATGACTTCACTGTCACAAGCCTAGTTTTTATTTACTCACAACTTTTTCATTTGTTATACGTAAGATATCTTTGCAGCTCAGTTGTGGAACAAAGCGGCAGAGTTGGCACTCTGGTCTACAAGCAGGACGATGTGGTATCCAGATCTGCAGTTAATGAAGCTGTAGAGGCCTGTCTATCAAGATCCCAGGCAGACCTCGGGCAGGCCTCACCCCCCCATGTTGAGGAGTCCCTCTCTTATCTACAAGATTACCTACTAAATGTATGTCAATGTTGATTAAAAACACTTTTTAGTTTTCATTTTAATATTCATTTATTTTACTATAGCATAAAATGAGGATGCAAAACTCCAGGCTATTTCATCCAAATAAGAACTATGTTGTTCTTAATTCAGTTCTGCCTTCATTTGTTCTTTTCTGAGATGACTTTTAAGATAATTTTTTGAGAAAATGCACAGATGTTACAGATACAAAACACCATCACACTTAGAACAACTGTCAAAATGTTTTGCACTACATGAGTGTTCTCCAGTGGTGACTAGAGGGAGTACAGAAAGTCTCTGTCAATAGAAATATGTTGTGTGTGCATTTTCAGCCTGAGCAAATATTAAACACATCTGTCTTTTACTTGTTTAATCTGCTTTTCTTGACTTGAGAGAGAGAGAGACACTTCACTTCTCCAATAACTGCCAGGACGTACATGAGGCCAGTCACTGCTGTTGTTTCAATGTGCTCAAGCAGGAAAAAAATGCAGTGTTTCCACTCTTTCTGTAACAAACTTGATTCTCGCCTGAGCCGAGTTTTCATACATTAAAAAGGTAGATTTGAAAGTAAATCATTTTGTGCTTGCATGTTTACAGGGCGCACTGGAGACCCATCCAAGATGATCAGTTGTTACCGTAAAGACGCTATAACATGCGCAGCAAAAAGGGCAGAAAGAAACGTATTCGGAATAAGAGAAGTGCACACTAACAAAGTTAGTTAACTGTCCGTATCACATAGCCATAATGTACATATGTCCATAACATGCCACATAGCCATAGCCATTTCCACGATAACATTGTGAATTTGTTATTGTTACAGTAACCTTAACCACCTCAGGGCTGTGTGGTTGTTTTCCTCGAACACTCTGCTCCTTTCTACAGTGACGTATAAATCCTGCGCCTCAGTCAGGTAGCTTCTCTGCCAGTTAGTCGTCGTTCACCGGTGTCCGGTAACTAGCTCGTTATTAGCGCTTATTGCCGTTTATTGCTGTCTATTGGCATCAACATGGATGACGAAAACAACCCCAAAACCTTGTAAGTATGATCTCACAGCAGCGTCAGATGATAATGTTGTCGTTGGCTTAGCCTAGCTTTGTCAGCTAGGCTAACATAACCCCACTGTCTGCACAACAACTCTCATCATAACATGGTGAATACGTAACTGCTCGGCAATATGTACACACCTTCACTGTAACATGATATACACATGTCCGACCAGATAACACCTGTTTAAAACAGAAGTCGATGCATGCATTGTAAACCTACGTTAACCTTTTCTATTACCAGAGTCAGAAAAGTTATCAAACAACACATGGAAATTAAACGTAATTAGATAGTGTGTTTTTTCCCTGTCCGTATGACATAGTCACCTAGATTAAGCTGTAACTCTGTCCTCAAGGAAACTTCCTGTTTTCATTACAGATATGTGGGAAACCTCTCCAGGGACGTCACAGAAATACTGATATTGCAACTCTTCACTCAGATAGGGCCGTGCAAAAGCTGCAAAATGATCACAGAGGTAACTTCAACATTTAAACAAAAAATGCATCTACTTCTACTGGTTTCATCAGGGTTGTTTGCAAAGAGTAGAACCATCCTTTTGGACTTCTGTGTTTTTGCATTTGTCTCTTTCAGCACACAAGCAATGACCCCTACTGTTTTGTGGAGTTCTTTGAACACAGAGATGCTGCTGCAGCCCTTGCAGCCATGAATGGAAGGAAGATTTTAGGAAAGGTAGATCCCCCTTCTGCAGGAAATGTTTGTTTCTGGTGTTTTCATTCATGCATCATTTTCAACTCCCTCTGCGAACATTGTGCTTTCAGGGGGTCAAAGTAAACTGGGCCACCACTCCAAGTAGTCAGAAGAAAGACACATCCAGTAAGTGTTAACTTATTGATTTTATTATCCGGAGAAATTAATGTAACATGGGAATGGTTCTTTTATTTTGTTTGTTTGTCCTTTATTTTGTTTTAGGTCACTTCCATGTTTTTGTGGGTGATTTGAGCCCAGAGATTACCACTGAGGATGTCAAGGCTGCATTTGCACCTTTTGGGAAAATCTCGTAAGTTTTCACTTTAAGAGCAATTTTTTTACATATGCTGTGCAATGTTTGGGATGCTACTATAATAGAAAAGTGATTTTTACTATGGACAATTTTTAGGAAGACAATTCGGGGGGGCCTTTAAAGAGACATACGCACCAAAACGGAGCGTTCTGAAAAAGCTGGTTTCTACAGGGTCACAAACCTCCTCTGGTGCTTGATTCATGTTATATTTAGGCCAAAGCACAGCACAGTTTCATTTAGCCCACAGGGGACTGTTTGAAAACAGGGATACTATGTCCTCTTCAAGCTTCTTTTAAGATGTTAATATCTATGACCATGTCACTAAATTGCATACTCCATTATCCTCAGAGTTAGGGGGCAGTCCATGAACTCTTAAGTTATCTTATTATTGTCTTTATTGAGGGTCAGCTCCTTTTCTCCCCTCTCTTTTTCCTGATGTTTCTGATGAATGTCAAATAAAAGAGAAAAAAAGCAAGAAAACAAATCTAAAGGTTGTAATTTCAACTGATAACTATACTACTGGGAGAGTGACTGTACAGAAGGATGGTACTGTACTTATTATAAAGTGTTGAGGGTGTATATGCATTATTTTTTTATTGAGAGAACCAATTGTCTTAACATGCTGATACTTGAATAACTCCCAGGAGTGAATGCCTTTACAGTAAATACATACCTGGATAAAGAAGTAACTCAGTAGAGATGGTTGATGTTCAGCAACTTAAACTTTTTTCTCTTTTTTTTTTCACCTTCATTTTGATGTTTTCTATGTTGTAGATACCATGTGTGTGATTACAAACACAACTGATGTTAGACCACGAGAACTTTATGTCGAGCATGACTATAAATGGATTGGAATGGATTGAACCTCTTACCATCATATCTGTGGCTTTGTTTTTAAAATAACTCGGATTAGCCTCATAAATGATAAGTACAATGTCAAGACAATTCTGACTTCATCGTCTTTAGCCCTTTATTTTAAAGTAAAGTGTGTGTCACCTGTGTGCTTGTACCTACAG
The DNA here is from genome assembly GCF_947650265.1 of Symphodus melops. Taxonomy (NCBI): domain Eukaryota; kingdom Metazoa; phylum Chordata; class Actinopteri; order Labriformes; family Labridae; genus Symphodus; species Symphodus melops. The sequence goes on from NC_136705.1 coordinate 5,565,366, forward strand.
GGCTCGTAGTTGTTGGTCTCAGTGAAATAATAGCACTCTGGTTATTTTACAGAAATGCTCATAGGATTGGACAGGAGCTTGAAGGCTTACAGCAAGGAACTGTGCACTCTGGACACTCAGATGTAGTTTTTTTTCCTCTATTTATTCCCTTCTTTCTATATGTTTGTATTTGTAGATGTGTTAACATGATCTAGCTTAGATTAACAAAATCCAATACTCTATGTATTCCCCTGAGCCGATGTTTTTATTGTCTCACTTTAATTTGCACAGTGTTGTTTATAGTGTAATGATCCTCTTCCAAAATTTCTTAAAATTTGCAGCTACCCAAACTTCGAACTCCGTATTGGTGGTAAAGAATTGACCAGGAAAAAAGAAATCTGTTAACAGGCCATGTATGCCTTTTAATTCCTTTTTTGTCTCTTTTCATTTATTCTATATATTCATATTTGTAGGCAGAGCACAAACTGCAGATTTTAAGCATGCGCGGTAATCCATTAAATCTGTTCATCTGTGCATTTGAATATGTAGCCTACTGTTCAGAAGACTGAACATAAGTGGTGTTCTTGTGAAAAGGATCCTTTTATACTCTAAAGTCATTGAACAACACCGTAGGCTGCATGTCTGTGTACCTTTTCCGTTTGTTTGTTTTGAAGTTGTTATACATTTGAAGCTACATTTACAGTCAGCACTCAGGACAAGTTCATGATAGCTAATATAATGTAGAATCAAGCAGAGGATTCACTTTGCATTATATTTCTATTGGTTCCTTTTAGTTTCAAGTATTTAAACTGAAAAGTACTCTGAAGTTGCTTCCACATTTCCTTTCAGTGATTCCCGTGTTGTGAAAGACCTGACCACAGGAAAATCAAAGGGGTATGGATTTGTATCCTTCCACAACAAACTGGTAAGGCTCCAGTGCAAGACCACAGACTGAATGTTATTTCTATTTCCTGTTTACTGACTTAAAAAAACAAAAAAAACACATTGATTAATCACAGATGAAAATATCACTTAATACTACTTAAAATGTAAAATAACACAGTTTTGTTTATTTTCCACCAATACAGTTTTAATATTGCTAACACTAAAATAGGCAATGTATATTTAAATCTACACCTTCATCAGATGCAGCAGAATTGACCGTCTTTGATTGTGATTGATAGGATGCAGAGAATGCTATCATCAACATGGGGGGACAGTGGCTTGGAGGACGCCAAATCAGGACCAACTGGGCAACACGTAAACCACCGGCTCCTAAGGGTGCCCAGGATGGTGAGTGTTCAAGGCTTTGCAGGCCCACAACACAACCAGAAAGGGAAATTGACTTATTCAAGGTAATTAGAGCTTTCCACATGTTGGTGTAACTCTGAGCATCATTCATTTCTCACTGGAAAATAAAAAGAACACAAAAGGCAACTGCTCAGAAACCAATCTCTTATGTGACCTGACCACCGACTTGTAATACCAATAATTATCAGGTGTTGGCCAGCAGGTGGCGATGTCAGTGTTCATTTTCCCCTCGAAAGTTCTACTTTTAGTTGCTGCCACAAATTTCAAGTCTTTCTCTCTTTTGTTAAATTTTCAATTCGTTTCGACTTCCGAATGATCAGGCCTTAATCAGCTTGAAGTCATACGGTGCACACTGGGCTGCTTTGCAAAGTGCATTGCATCAGTATTCTTTAACATATAACACACTTTACAGTATATTCACAAATGACACCAAAGCATTTTATTTTTATTTTTTTTATTACAGATGGCCCAAAGCAGCTGCGGTTTGATGACGTTGTAAATCAGTCTTGTCCACAGAACTGTACGGTTTACTGTGGAGGCATCCAGTCAGGACTGTCAGGCATGTGTCATCTTTGCAATCATACTTTTATTTCTTACCATACACTTTTCTAAAACAGCCGAAGATTTTACCCGATTCCCTTTTTTTTTTCCTTCTCGACACTTTCAGAACACCTCATGCGACAGACGTTCTCACTGTTTGGCCAAATAATGGAAATAAGAGTTTTCCCCGAGAAAGGATACTCCTTCATTAGGTAAGTGCCCTTGCACTATTGGGCCTAAATGTCAACACAAGTACATTGCATGTCATTGTACTGTTAAAACTTGAGTTAGTGTTTTTATTTGTTTTATTTGTCTTCACCACACTGCTGTATCATTAAAGGGATATTTCACCAGATGAAACATGAATCTTTGGGTCATGTATGTGGTAGAAATGTGAAATACATGTTAAAGTTGTTTCCTTGTTGACAGAGAAAAGGCAGACAGTGTCTTCTTGGCTCATTTGGATGAAAGACAAAAACCGCCTGAAGGCACAGCACCACAGGCAACTCCCACTAAATCAACAGTGTATTTACAGTCTACATCACATACGGCCGTTTTCTCAAATGATTACAATATTTCTTCCCGAAGGAATTCGCATCTTAGAAATTCCTGGCGGACTCTATGTCTGTGTCCATAAAACAGTGACAGCACCAACATCACAGCACCATGAAATACAGATGTTTGCCGTCTCAGGGGGAAATGAGGTGCACAACCATTCAATAACATTACCAGGTTTCTAATGACGCTAAGCTTCATGCGAATGAGTGAAGTATCCCTTCAAGCTCATGGTTTGAATAATGTGTATTTCCTGTTTCCCTTCATTGAGATCAGGCTTCATGTCTTTTAATTATTTTTGTTTCCTTTAAAGATTTTCCTCCCATGACAGTGCTGCCCATGCCATTGTTACAGTCAATGGCACAGCCGTCGAAGGCCACATAGTGAAGTGTTTCTGGGGAAAAGAGTCTCCGGACATGGCAAAAAATCCACAGCAGGTAAGAAAATGGACCTGATCATCCAAATCCTCCTTTTTCTATCTAAATTGAAGACAACCGTAGAAAGGCATCCTTAACCTCATTGGGTCATTCCAATAAAAGTTGTGATTTTGATGGTTATGCTGATCATAAATGATTGCAATTTTAGAAGTCTATTTATGAATTGGTCATAGAAATATTAATATAAATCCCAAGAGTGGACAATTAGATGGAAGTTTCCCTTTGAAAATGGTAACACTTTAAACAATTGTCTCACAGGTTAAGTAGGAAGTAAAGACAGTGAATAACCTCCTGGTCTGTGTGTCATTTAGGCTGAGTACAGTCAGTGGGGGCAGTGGAACCCTCCCTATGGAAATCCACAGCAGCAGCAGTTTGGACAATATTTGACCAACGGGTGGCAAGTTCCCTCCTACAGCATGTACAACCAGACGTGGAACCAGCAAGGATTTGGAGTAGAGTGAGTTTAAATAACACAGTGTACTCAGTGAATTCCTTTAGTGTTATATAAATACATTTTAATGGACTAACCAAAGTAATATTACATGGTTATGAAAGGTAATTTCTTCAACTTTAAATCAATTTCTCTTAGAAAAAGGAGACTTTTTCTTTACTTTATAACATGTCAGATTTTTTTTTTTTTTTTTGAAACATTGACCACAGTCATGTTTAGAATGTGTGTTTGGGTCTTCACAGGCAATCGGATTCATCAGCCTGGACAGGAGGCATTGGATCACAATCAGGCCAGGCTGAAACCCCGCCCACTTCTGTCATGTCAAACCCGACCAACTTCAGCATGGCTGGCTACCAAATGCAGTAAACCTGCCCTTACCTGGAGTGGATTGCCAAAGGGATAAAAAAAACAAAAACATTTTAGACCACATAACTCCCTTTCATCTTCGAAGCTGATTTGTTAAAGGAAAGGGCAAAGAGAATGTACATGAAGCCCTTTTAGTTAATGTGCCCCTCAGCAACTAGTTTAACACATCTTCAACTTTTTAAAATGTTTTTGATGACAATGTATTGTTTCTAATTAAAAATGTGCTTGAGCCACTGAAGTAAAGGTAAACCAACCAATTTTGACAAGGTAGATGATAAATGAAATGACAGACATTTTTAATGCTAGGTCCATAAAAATCATATCCAGTCTGTGACATTTGTAGCTTTAGCATCCCTACTGTAGAGCCATCTGAACGTGTTAAAGAGGAACCCCTGATGTCTTTCTCCTGAGCACAATGACTAAGCTTACAATTTGGCCAAACAATGTGTGAGCAGTGTCGGTCTTCAGAAGCAACTGTCAAAAACATTGAAGGAAATATTTACACGACAGTGGTTTTCAAATAATATGTGTAAGTCAACTCACAGGAGCTGTAAGCACACTAAACACAAGTAACCAGCTTGCTGCAGAGCTGGATTAAAATCCGTGACTTTGAGAGATTTAAACATATTTATAGCAATAAGTGCTTTGAGTTACCAGTGTTCTTTGACATTTTGAAAATATTTGTTCTACTTTATGACATATTATTCCACAGAAATCCGTACACTGCTTAAGTGACATGTATTGATAAGTCATTTTTGTTCATGGTTTTATAGTAGTAGTTGCACAATACAATAGAGTGGTGACAGCCACTGTGAACGTGTGTTACAGACTGCAGTGAGCCACACGAATGAACCAACCAGCTTGAGCTAAATCAATTCCTGTATTGATAAAGAATAAAGGCCCTTGAATTGCAGTTTAACCTTTCGAGTCAATTTGTAGAAACTATTTGTAGAACAACTGTGATTTAAAGAAGACTTGAGGATCTGTTTGGTAAGTTTTATTTAGCTTAAAGTAACAATTATCTACTAACTAGCGTTTAAACAAAAAAAACAAAAAAAAAGAATTTGGTTCGTGTGCTCTGATGAGTGACCACCTTTTTTTTTTTTCCAGTGTTGGGATGGATTTCAGTTTACACCCAAGTTAAGTCTCCACCACACTTTTCTTCTTTTTCCCCAATGTGAGTTTTTACCTGCTTTTAAGTTGTTGTGCCATTTTCTGGAATAACCAGGAAGCTTGAACCAACATGTTCTTTATGTTGCATAAAATAACGTGCAAGTTGACCAACACAAGTGATGTAATGTAACGGGGAAGATGGAATGAATTTCCTGTGTAAGGGGAAGTAAGTTACAAATTCAAACCACATGTAGATGGAGGAGGTCTGTGTATTTATTGGACACTTTTAAGTTGTTATACATAAGCATACATGCTGTGAAATTCTAACAGACGCAAGTAATGCTTTTCACAATTCTTAAAATGAGGTTTTATATAATATGCAATTTTAAATTGAAACATCAATGTATTTCTATACATTTGCTCAAACTACCCTTGTTGTAACAGTGATTTGCTAGTATGACCTCTTAATTAAAATGACCCAATAAAAAAAAAAAAAGACATTGCGATAATACCGCACATTGAATAGACTTTTCATTGCTATCTAACATCATGCAGTTTAGGCAGCTGAAGAGGTGGACAAAGTTGATTGTTGTCAAATTACAACTACCAATAATCTAAACATTTTATGACATACTTGTGCAAATGAGCTGGGAGCTTTGAGCAACTTAGAATTTAAACACTTATAAACATTTGACTAACGTTCGCAAACATTCAGATATGAGGTGAGATATACATTTCTTTATGGTCTCTTATAGAGAACTTCTTATATTGCACAACTTTTTTTCTAACCTAAAGTTACATTTATATTACACAACACCAATAGTATGTTTATTGTATGTATCTGAGAGAATACTATAATAAGTCTACATAGAGTTTTTCTAGGCAAACACTTCCAATAACAAATGATACAGTGTGTTCATAAATGTTCTTGAAATGATTGGCTGTTACTCGAGATGGACAGGGTTGAATATCTTAAAACTTTCTGCAGGTTGACAATTGCTCAATGGAAAACATTTCTTTTCACTTGCAGAGTCCTCCACTGAACAAACTGAAACATGAAATAGTGTTGCTTTGTGACTTGTTTATCCTCCTATGTTTCCATAGAGGTCAGTTCCTTATGACAGGCGTATGTGGTGTTGCTGCAAACTCTCCTTGATGAGTCCCTATCCAAAACAAATGAGGACATTTTGATCTAAGGTGACGTCATCCTCCTAGATAGGGTAGATCAAAAAAACAATTAACATTTGCAATTCACAGGAATTTATGCACGAAAATTTCTATTTCAATTTGCTGAAATCTTATGTGCAAAATAAAAAAATGTCTTCATATTTTACAACAGCCATCTCATCACTTCTTAGTGTTCTCAATGAGTCTGTAATGCTTGATATTTGTATGAACCAGCTTTCTAGCCTTAAAGGAATACAGCACTTGATACTCACAACAAGACTTGAAATATATAAATCTCGCTCACGTCGTTGTTAGTAATGAGCAGTTTTTCCTGCTCTTCCGTTTCCATCAGTTTTCTCTTGTAATCCCAGTTTTTCCACAATTAACTCAACTCTGGATATGATCCCTGCCATGGAGCTTTCAAGGTGAAGAACCTGTTGGACCAGTCTACCATGGTGAGAGGAGAGTAATTCAGTGTTAGCATTTATTCTAATAACTTATTTCTTAAGACATTTTACAGTTTCAAATATATTTTTCTCCAACCCCAGATATGTCTCCTTCTTCACAAAGTCATGAGCCCGCTGGTTTTTCTGCTCATTGGATGCAATAGAAGGCTTGTCAATTAATTCTTTCCTGTAAATAATTCCAAGATTGTTGAGTTCAGCGCTAAGAGCGTCCTGAAAACAGATGAGAAAAAAAATCACAAGTGCTTTGTCAGCATTGTCTTCAAGTCAAGCATTTTATAATAACATGTTTTTTTTAAGTTATGAGAATGACATGAAAGCAAGTTGACTTTCTACAGTATTGTGATGACACAAACCCTCTTTTCCTCCAGCTCGATTTTCATTCTCTCTTGTTCAACCTCGTCTAGAATTTGGTTGCTATCATGGTCAAACCGTGAGAAGGCTGCTGAAATTTCATGATCAGCATGTCCCATCCTGCAAAATGATCTGAATGGTTAGGATTCTGTTATTATAGTCTTTGCAATTTGATATATTTTACTTACTCTTTAAGAGTTTCTCTGAAATCCTTGAATTCAATTTCTCCAGATCCAGATTGTAATGCTTTCTGAACATCGGATATTTTCTCCTTTTTAATTTTCAACTTTGAAAACGTCTTCATGTAACGCTGAATTACAAGAGAAAATAATGGATATTCATTTGAAATGTTTGACAATGCTCTCTTTTATTATTAATTAATTACATTATTCGTTTAATACATTAATCAGTGCGTTTACCTGCTTGATGATGTCAGTTATTTGTAGCTCATCTTTTTGAGATGAAAGCTCCTCCTTCACCTCAGAGTAAGTGTCATTTATAATGGCCAGAAACATGTTCTGAAAAATAGAAATAAAACAGTTCAAGTAAAAACAAGATACATGTACCCTTAAGCGATTTCACAAGAAATACCCAGAACAAATTACCACTCAATTTGACTGTTTTATGTCGAATTCACACCACACAATCAGACAACTCACACAAAGGAGTTTCTGAGGCTTCAAATCTTTGAATAAACAGCTTGTTGTGAAATTGTTGACTAAGGAAAAATGGGGGCAATAACTTTAACAGTTGCACACTGCTTGCCCGAACACTTTTTACTTTAAAACCAATTAGCAGGCACTCACTTGTAGATTTTTTATATTTCATAATAAAGAAACAAGCAATGCCATATTTAAGACTGTTGAACTGCACAAACTAAAATTGTCTTAAAAGACACGTTAAAGTCTTGTGAAAACGATGCAGGACTTTCTTAAATCCAGTTTCAAGTGTTTTCTGTCAAATCTTATATGAAAACTTATTCTGAAGCGTATAGAAAGACAGACTTCTTATTGAACTCTAGATTACCTAATGCAAGAAGTATAAGGAATGAGGACACTCATCTTTTAAAATAAATCGTCTTGTTTAGAAGAATGACTTACCAGTAGAACAAAGAAAACAAAAAATACATAGGTGACAAAGTAGATTGGTCCAAGGACTCTGTTAGCACGGTCGATAGCGTCATAATCAAAGTCTCCAAGAATGATCCTGAACTGTGTAAAGCTGCACCAAAAAAAGGATTCGTTAATTTCTGCTCAATCCTCTTTTCTAAGTACTGAATTCACTCTGAAGCCACTGTGTTTGACACCTCTTACATGCACTTGATGAACGTGCTGAAAGAATCGACCTCTGTCCCAAAGAGCAGATATCCAAGTTGCGCATAGGCGAAGAATACAATGAAGAACATGATGGCAAAGCCTAAGATATCTTTGGCACATCGACCCAGTGTGGAGGACAGCTGAGTCATGGTCTTGTTGAAACTGATGTATTTGAACACCTAAAGAGAAAAGTGCACAATTATGTGGAAGTTGACAGAAATATTGGTGTGTTTGTATAAAGGATCAGTCCTTTACCTTGATCCATGCAAAGAACAAGTTTACTGCGTTCATGTTGTTGTACTGTGTCTGCCAGAAGGCAAGAAATTCAAAATCGGCATAGATGTCAGGCTGCTCCAGCAGTTTGCCAAGCAATTTGTCCACTTTGATGGTTCGGAATATATTGAACACAATGGCAATGATGGCAAGCTGAAAAGGGGAATTATTTGTCTTATTTAATACCAATGTCAGATAAAAGGACACATTTTAATCAAATCAAAATAACGTTTTCTTACCATGATAACCACAATATCGAGTATGTTCCAGATGCTTTTGAAATAAAAAAACTTGTGTATTTGTAGCTCAAGAATCTCTTCAACAACATAGTAGAGAATGAATAAACAGAAGACTATCTCGCAGCCAAGGATAAAGTAATCCCAGTTGGTGATGTACCGAATCAGTTTGACTGTTCTGATCTGGTAGGAAGGGATTGCTCCACCAGTTGCTGGGTACTCAATCAACAACCTGAAAGAAGCAGATAAAATGTTGTTCACCTTTTAGAGGAGAGCAAACTAATGGGGTAAAAATCATTGTTTCCTTTTACCTGATGACACAGAACATGTTGATGTTTGCATTGTAAGTTGAAAAGTCGACAAAGACTGCCCTGGTTCCTCTGTCAAGCCACAGGTTGTCTTCCAGTTCCCTCAGAACGATTGCGCTCTCCTCTTTCGTCCGACCCAGGTCTTGATAGTATCCTGCTCCACTGTATGTGGTCAGTAATCCCCAGTGAGAGGAACCTTTTATTTCTTTTTCTGTATGATAGGTCCAGCTGCAGAGGAGGACAAGTATTTTTTTTCAGTTTGTCTCTGTTCCAACATATCAAATTAACCAAGTAAGAAGAAATTAGCATGCTTACGCTGTGCCATTGACGAGACCAAAGCTGAGGTCATCCTCCTTCTTTTCATTGTACACATCAAAACACCCAATTATCTCGTCCTGGAAGTTGCTGTGGACTTTGCAGGAGTTGTTCATGATCTTGACTTGTCTCAGTCTGGGGACTCCCAGCAACATATTCTCATAGTAGATAAAGGACTTGTTTCCACTGTCCAATGACTGATTGTTGTACCATTTATTCCAGTAGAGGCCATCAAGTAACGGGCCTTGGGTATACTGTTTATAAAAAAGAGGGAGGATGCAGTTAAATGTGCTTAAAGAAAAAAAAGAAAGATTTACAATTATTTCTGTAGAGGAATACTTACGGTCCAGAGGTCGGCCATCGTGCTAATGGACTGAAACCTAACTCCACTTTCACTGGCTGTATTCACAAACAGGTCAGTCATGGCTTTGGTGTAGTAGTAGGTGCTAGAGCTGGTCATACCGTATGTCACTGAAATCCAACGTCATTACATTGTTAATTGATCCCTATATGGCTCAGCTCTAATGTTCCATTCAACAGTCTAGATAAGACTATGGGTTGAAATATCGGTACCATATAAATAAAGCCTCAGTGAGTTTATGTCACAGCGGTCAAATAGATCCAGATTAGAGGCCAGGATTTGTTTGTTGAGCAAGGACACTAGCCTGACGCAAATAGCCTAATCAAACAAAGTAAATCTAAACCAGACAAAGAGACAATGGTTAGAGACCAAATGCTCTTATCACTAAAAGGCAAGAGAGCAGCCGTCATGTCCCTTTCACTCGCACTGCTCAGTTGGACAATGGCTTTCAGGTACAGGAATAAAGGGCAATTGTGACAAGCTTTAAAGAAAGGGGGATTGCACAGTAAATCAACAGTCCAAAGTGCTCTATACACAGAGCTAAATGTTGAGCTCTTTGACAAATAATCGGCATTACCAAAATCAAAACATGGTTGAAATATAGTTGAATACAATAAAGAAAGAAACTCAAAAATATGTAAGTATTACCTTTATTGAAAACACTATAGATTAAACCCCAAATCACATTTTAATTTCTCTTTACCTCCCAGGAAGTGATGTCAGTTGATTTTGTAACAACCACAAGTGCCATAAGTACACATCATGAATATATATATGATATACTTACAGTGCCTCATACATCAATAAAAATACTTACGGAGACATATATCCACCAGAAACAAGAGATAGATGAGTAACTCCCGTAATGTGGTTCGGACAAACAGTTCCCTGTTGTTTGAGGTGTTTTCAGTCAATGTTGTGCCCCACAAGCCTTAAACATATTAAAACAAAGATATCATTTTCTCATTTAAATACTAAATTACTTGTAGTTTAGAATACCTTTTAATGAACTTTTAGAGAATATGTAACATTGACTATGGCATGAAATATACTTGACAACATTCCATTTAAGTCTTTAGTTGATTAGCCAGCATCATCCACAGAAAAAGACGTGCCAGTTTATTTTATAGTACCAAACTGTACCAGTGATAAAACTGTACCAGTGATTAAAAAAAAAGACTTAAGTAAGAAGGGTGTCAGAAATATGTCTTTCACAGTCAGTAAACAAGTTTTCAAATGACATGCAGAAATTCTGCTATCTGCCTACCTTTGACAAAAAAGCAGCAGCCTTTTTGTTTCTTCGCCAGGCTTTGGTCAGTAGATGGGGACTCTTCTGGGAATGGGCTGGGGTTGTCCAGTCGGTACATGCTGTCCATAGAGTCCTGGAAAAGGGGCTGAGGGTTGTAGATTGTGCCTACAGCTTGGGCCAGGGGTGGAGTGGTGCTGCAAAAGCCCTGGTTTACCCAGGCCCCCATGCTCTGACTGTCCAACTCACACTCAACTTGTCCAGTCAGATGGCTTTCAGCTCGGTTGTTGAGGCACTTCATGCTGTTAGATGCCAATGTTTTTTTCTGCAAAAAACAGCTTGTTTAAGATCAGAGAGGAAAGTAAAGCAGATCAGCGCATGCAGTGCTGGAGAGTTGATTATAAAGAGTGGCTGACATCAGCTTGGTTGAGGGCGGAGTTTCTGGTCCTTTGGTAAAAGCCTTTGCTGTTTTTAGAATGACACTAATTGAAACACATTAAAAATGTATTACGTGGCAGGTGTTGTCCTAATAAAGCATTGACATACATGTTATGATTGTGTTTCTAAAGAGTAATGATTTTCATTGTTGCATTTGCTAAAATGCAAGTTAACTACTCTACACCAAAAATATACTAAACAAGTGTACAATCCTAAACCAACCTGAAATTACAAAAAACCTGCAATATTTCAAGTTTATATATATATTCATACAAAATTATAGAATCAAATATATATATATATATATATATATATATATATATATATATATATATATATATATATATATATTCATACAATACATACAGTCCCCATCAAAATAAATAAATATATATATATATATATATATATATATATGATTCTATAATCTAATATAATCTAATCTAATCTAATCTGTAATGGATCATTGAAAATGTATCTTTTTTAAATAATTGTAAATAGAGGCATAGTAGTAAACAATTTTAAAACAGATGTTTTTAAAAACATGTAATAACACAAATTACATATGAATAGAGTTTTTGCAGTTGGGCACACATTATGTGTTGCTTTATGTGTCTTTTGCCTAATGCAGATAGAGGTGCAGCTATGGGTCTTCATGCTTCAGCGGCTCAAAACAGAGTGATTACGTGCAGCCATTACCACACAATAGAGCTTGAGTTTGCTCGCTTTCTGAAGCCGTGGCAGGATCTTGCAAACAGCCTCCTTTAATTTGTGATGCCTTGTGCCACCATTCAAACTTTTTCAAATTTGAAATAAAAACCCCTTTAAGTGATGGGTGTTTACTATTTACATATGTAGCAATGGGTTCATAAATTTGTTTTATTTCAAATGCCTAGATTTTGTTCTCTCATTAACATAAAAGTGCCTTAACTCGGAGAAGAAGGGCAGTTGATTGTCAGGGGTGCATAGCGGGGTAATGCTAAGTCATGACCTGCCAATTGATCCCCTTGAAAACTTAACAAACACAAAATGGAGAATGTGCAATATATAATTTTTCCTTAATACACATAAAGTCTTAAATTATACTTTTTCAATTGTACTTTTAATTAAATGCACTCTTGCAGTTTTTTAGTCTAGGTTGTATTTTCTTTCAAATGGATATTTTTCTTGATAAGCCATAAAGTTTAAATAACCTGATTATTTTGCATGAACAATAATGAGCTATGGTAGCTCTAATTTGAAAGACATTTTATAGTTTAAATTTTCCATTAAAATGTCATATTTTATCATCACAATTAACTGACAAATGACGACTAATGAAGAATTGAAAGACCTTTTTATATAAAATAGTTTTTATTTATGATGCAAAACTTAAATTAATCACAATAGAGGTATTTCTTTAACTCTACACATGGGTACTTAAACTCAGCGAAACAGGTTTAATTCATTATAACTATGCAATTTAGACCACAACATTTTCTCAAAATGAACTGAACATCTCAAATCAACAAACAGCTGATAAAAAGATACGAATTGCCTATTCTTTAGGTAATTTAGGGTAATGCAATGACTGGTAAAAGACACCATTGGCTATGTTTTGATACAATCTAGTGGTCTGTAATGACAATATATTTCATTTCTTGTCATACATTAAAGAAAACAATGCTTCATATTGCTAACCCTGTATGAACATCACACAAAAATGGCATACAACACAAAAAGGAAATAAAGCAATACTGTATTTTCTCTCTATTCACATAGTCACTCTGATCCAACAAAGTGATTGATTATCTATCAAATGGAAGCTGTTCATGTGTGGACCATGTGGTTCTTGAACTGATACAAGATTGAAGAGTGGATACATTCCTCTCCAGTTGGAGAGTCATATCTCATAAGGCAGGGGTAGTTTTCAGGCTGATCACAGTCAAACTGCAGGTCCAGCCACTGCCTGTAAGGAGCATCGTGCCTCTTTGGGTCTGTCAGGATCCGATTGAGGGCCATGATGTAGCTGAGGGCCATCTGCAGAGTTTCGTACTTTGACAGTTTTTTGTCCTGGCCCCACTGGGGGACCACTTTGCGTAAGCAATCAAAGGCTGTGTTCAAACCCTGCATCCTCTTTCTCTCCCTGGCATTGGCAGCCATCCGTCGCCTTGTTGCAGTCTCTGGATTCTTAGAGTCTGGTTCCGAAGATTCTGATCCAGAATCATTGCAGCTTGGTCGACGAGACTTCATGATTTTGGATTGAAGAATCAAACCAAAGTAAGTCCTCTGATCAGAAAAAAACTCAGCTGGCAACCAACAGATCTATAATAGAAGTTTCCAGTTTTGGTTTTAGGGCTCCTCACCTTTCTTGATCTCACAGCGAGCTCCGAGCTGTATGTCCTGGGTGCAAGACTTGTAACTCCTGACAGTGTAGAGTGTAAGGAGTCCAAGATGTCAGTGATACAGTATACTGAGAAGAAGTAGCTTTTATAAGATAGGACTAATGAACAGGTGGCAGCAGGTGGACACCCCCCCACCCCCCCAACCACAATCACACACCACATATCCTCTGTATTACTAAGACACGAACACACTCAGACAGACCCACGCCCACAATACCCACACCCACTCTCAGCCCTCACACTCAGGCATACACACACACACACACACACACACACACACACACACACACACACACACACACACACACACAAGCACACAAAAACACACACACAAGACCTTAATGAAATTCCAATTATCTTTGGCTGGGTTATCTAGTCGTGGCTTCAATTATGTGACATGTGTCACAAACACAGAAAGTCTACCATCTGGTAGCCAAACTCACCACAGCTGACCATGCAAACCAACCTTTAAAAGGCAAAGATTAACATGAAGCTAACATTTGTTGCCGTAATCTCTATCTCTAGAAAATAGAAAAGAAAACCGTTTATAAACCTTTGAGGACTGAACTCCATATAACAGAATGTAGAGATAATATGGAGCATCGTTTTCATCAGTGGTTGGCGAATAAAAGAACATGGATTTGTAATGTTGAAATTATAACTACACACACACACACACACACACACACACACACACACACAAATAAATACAGTATCTAACTTTATAGTTTAGTAAACACGTTCCTTTTTTATGAACTAATACTTTCCAGAATTGTCTTTTTATTTATCTGTGATATTCCCCACGTTATTATTTTTTTTTCCTTCCTTTGTTTTTATTTAGCTACATAAACCACCAAAAAAGTCGCTTTCACTTCTTATTTAACTAATCCCTATGTTATTATGAGTATAATCTGAGATTAGCCTGAGGTACGGTAGTGGAGGTGTGGTTTGTAATTTGAGGGATTTTAAACACAAATCAAGGGATTATAGTTCTCAAACAATAGGGGCCAGGATGGCATACGGATTACTGCACTTATGAAGGCTCATTTTTGCATCTGTGAAATATGATATTACCCTGAAAAAAAAGTGATTTTAGTCTGATAAACTATCCAGCTAAGGATAAAACAAACTATGTCTGTGTGATGCATTGAAGTTCCTTGTGTACCTTAGACCACGAGGAATAAATAATTGATCTGAGTAGTGGGCCGAGAGAATGGGGCAGACAGAATCATTTGCTTATCCGCCCATCTGTTAACATTCAATTTCTAAATTCTGCAGGATAGTTTTATATGAAAAATACTGATGTTGATCTAAAAGCAAGCATTAACATCACTGCTGTTCTTTTAAACCACTTACCTTACTTTAAAAAAGTACCTCTGTTGCACCTTGTCAAATTGTCTACATTTAAGAAAAATAAGGGATAGAATTTGATGAGCCACTGAAGTACTAATAAATATTTTAAGTAATATTTTGACTCTAATTCATTAAGCTATCAGCTGTAGTTACTGTTTAATTTCTGTTTAATATTAATAAGCTTTTAAGAAAATTAATGAAATACCCAGCATTATTAAGTGTGTAAGAGGAAGTCCAAGCTTTACCAGCTACATAATTAATATACAGTTCTAACTGCAGCAATGATGTAGAAATCCTATAAAATTAAAAGACAGATTTTACATGAAGCACTTTTGATATTACATGACTTACACTTATATTTTATAGAAGGTATATTTTAACTTGAGTAGTAAAATGTGTGCAGCTGACTTGTAATGGAGCCCTTTATCACTATGGTATTATTTAATTAAAGGATCAAAACCTCTACTTCTTTATCTCCGACCAACTTCCTTTGTCAGGGATGTAGCATGACATGTAGCATGTTTAACTTTGTATTGACAAACTCAAAGCTTGGTCGAAGAGGCAGCCTATGAATCATTAATAACTGTCAGAGCCTGGAATAATGCCTCACTGATATTGGGTCATGGACACAAGCTGAGGCTGTCTGGTCATTTTTGGATGGACTGGTTTGCTGTGCAATTAGGCATATAATCCCATCTACCAGTTGGTTCATTGATCACAGATTGATGTAGTATGCCAGCTGCTGCTTGTCTTGTCTGATGGCCTTGTCTCAGCCGTCAATGTTGTCCACTCTGATTTTTTTTTTTTTTTACACCCCAACAAGACTTGCTAGTTTGAGCACCAATGACTAAGCCATGCCCTCAGTCAAAAGCCATATGTTACACCTAAATAGTGACCTGCCTGCTCAAACAGAAACATATAACCTTGAAAATTAAGATGGAGATTAGACCAGAAAGCATATGTTTTGGAACAGGAGAAAGTGCAAAAATGGATTCCATTTGTAGTGTCATTTGATAAATCTCATCAGAATAATCTAACAAGGCAATGTAAATAACCTTATACTTTATTGAATGAGCATAAAACATAGCATTAGTGAGCATAAAAACACATCACAAGCATGCTAATACTTTTGGTCTCTAATGTGTGGACTTTGATTGCTGTGTTGAAATAAACCTGGAGCATTGGTTCTTTAAACAAATGTAATTATTGTTGGACTTCTTTTTCAATTGAAGGTTGCTTCTTTTTTAACACAACTTCAACGATAATTGAATTCAGATTACTTTTGAGAAGAAAGTCAGATAAACACCACATTCTAGACCCACACATATTTATGACTACAGCACAGGACTGAGTAAACAAGTAGGCCTAGCGGCAGCTGGTCTAATGAGGCTTTGAGTATAATTAGGTCAGTAAGGTGAATGTAATTTTATGCCTAATTGAACTCTTTTCCTCTCTAATTTGACTCGTTAGCAATGCTTAATTGGTTTATGACTGAGCTGTTCAATTTGTTTCAAACATTAGTTAAGGCTGATATGGCTTTGATTAAAGTTGAGTTAAAATAGGCTCTAAATCCTGACAGCAAAAACTTTTTTTTTTTAACCAACATACCATAAATAGAAGAGGTAGCAATCGATGCTATCACACAACCAATTTTAAACGTTTAAAATATAATGTATCATCATATAAGGCTTTGAACTTAGTCAGTTGCAACCAAGACCACAAAACTAAATTTAACATGTTTTCCTAACCGCCAAGGAAACATAACATCATCTTATTATTACTACCCCCCCAAAAAAAGGTTTGTTAAACATTATAGAGTCACTTTACGCATTTTGCATGCACGCACATAAAATAACATTATGCAAAAATGTAGTTAAATCTCATTTTGCTGTAGCCCTTTAAATAAAGTGATCTAAATAGCACATTCAGTTGTCTATTTAACACTAAATCTCGACACAGACAATCACAACTACTCAGATTGTTTACTTTGTACGAAAGCTATTGCTACAAGTACATGCATTCATGATTTGTTATAAAATAATTGATGCTAGTATCCATGTAAAAAGGACTTACAATTAAGAACACATGTTGATCACAGACATTCAGCATCAACCTTACTATTTAACAAATAATGTAAAAAACAAACGTGAATCATTCAAATCTGTCAAAGAACATATTTTAACTCCAATGATGGCTCAAGAGCTAAGACGTTTCAGTCAGTCTTTTTCTGTACAACCTCAATTCCTAAAAAGGTAGTACATTGTGTAACACATAAATGACGACAGAATGTGATGGTTAACATAACATTAAACCCCCTTTTTAACTGGAAATAGACACAAACGCAACATGTCCAATTTTGAAAATGAGAAAACGGCATTGTTTTTGTGGACGTTTTGTGCCCAGTGTGAATTTGATGCAAATATGTTTCAAAAGAGTTGGGACAGTGACATCTGAGTGACAAACACGCCTTATAATTCGCACAAGAATGTAGAATGTTTGGCGAATTATGAAGCCTCAATTAAGACAAAAGGAGACCCTTAACTGCTAAAATCCTACACTAAGCAAGAAATGTAAACATAACACTTTGAAAGTTAGAGAAATAGGTCTCCTCAGTTAAAAAAAACACTTACAGAGTTATGTTAAAAAGAAAAGGTGATGCAATTGAGTGGTAAGCATGACCCTGTCCTGACTTTCTTTTAAAAAGGTTTTGCTAGTATCTAATTACAATTGGGTATTTACTTTTCGAAAAGTAGCCAAATAACAGTTTTAACATTTAATACATCATCTGTGTAACATTTACAATCAAAGGTGGGGTTTCAATGTTTTACAAATCATCATGTTCTGTTTTAAATTTAAATTTCACGCAAGATCCCAACTTTTTAGGAAATAAACTTTTTATATAACTTTTGGATAGGAATGCTGGCAAACCCACTTTCAGTGTTGATAGTTATAACACAAACACTTTGCCTCTCTATCCTGAATGTATCAATTCAAATGAGTCTCACAAATAACACAACAGTCTGCTTGGATCATCATACTTCTTCTACCTCCTACAGTTAGACAACAGACAGAATGGGCTGGGAACCCTCTAAAGGTCGCCAATGTGTTGTGGTTGTTGAGCTCAAAGCTCCTCGCTCTCTAGATTCGCCTCAGGAGGGCAGCTGGAGAACAGGATCGGGCTGGTCTCTGATGTTTGGAAGGCTGACTTGATGTCAATTCCCAGCCCTGTCAAAGCAGCATAGCGGCTGCCAGTGCGTGGAGACTTCTTAATGGGTGCCGTGATGCTCTGATGCCACTGTGCTAAAGATGCAGCAGGTCGCCAGTGTTATCATTTGAGTAAAACAAATTTGCACATTTTATAATAAAGCTGATAGTTACAGAGCTACACGGCACATTTACCATAGATATCAAGTCTGCAGGTGCAGGAAACAATTCCAGCCTCATTTTTTGCAGACACTGTATACCAGCCAGCATCATCTTTTGTTGTTGGCTGTATAAGGAGACATACATATCCTGTTGCATCCTGGGTCATACTGAAATAGAAAATAATCAATAATTCAGTTCAATTCAAAAATCCTTTTTGAAACTATTAAACTGTGGTAAATAACAAAGACAGGCTGAAAACTCCTACCTACCTTATTCTTTCCTTAGTTTTAGAAATGCTGTCATTGTCTTTCTTCCAAAAGATAATTGGAGGTGGCATACCCATCACCCGACACTCAAGCCTTACCGGGGTTCCTTCTGGAATACCCATGTTCTGCAATTTCTCCACAAATTTGGGAGGGTGCTTCATCTCTTTCTCTGAAGTGGACATGACATTAATGGGCCAAACAGGGCATGGAACTTAATTACTGTTCATCATCTAAAAGCAAAGTCATTGATGGTATTCAGTCCTTACCTACTACTTTCAGTTCGAGAGTAAAAGAGCTCTGCCCTGCTCTGTTGCTTGCAATGCAGGTGTATGTCCCGCTGTCATTCTGGATTAGAGGATCAAAGACAAGAGAATGGATGCCATTCTCCCGCACCAACATCTTGTGGTTAAGGTCTGGATAGATTGGTCTCCCATTGACCAACCACATGAGCTCTGGGTTGGGTAGGCCATTCACCTAAAACATTTTTTAAAATGATGAGTTCAAACTCTTTTCTGGTTGTATCAGTGCCAAAACATAGTGCATACTGACCTTACAGTCTAGTCTACACAGTCCTCCCTCGTGAGCTAGCATGTCACCGGGTGCCTGGAGGAAGTGAGGCTGAAAAAAGCGCTCCTGGGTTTGCTCACTTTCAACTTCCTGTATACGGACCCGTACCCTTAAAAACACGAGTTGAACAGAGCATGTTATGGAGCAAAACTGCATTTATAATCATCAATGTTTGTCTATGTAATGGCACATTGTGTGTGCCCTTCCGCCACATTGCCATTTTTGTATAGATAATCCCCTAGTACTATTTTTGTCAAGACAAATGATCAATAACTGTCTGTGTCCCCAGGATGCAGAGGGCTTCTTTGTATACATGGGAGTAACACTGCAAACTCCTTGTTCACACAGCTGGCCTGAACAGTGCTTGTCCGTTGCAGACTTTCATTTTAGCATGCTTGTTGAAAGGTGAAAGCAGCGATAGTTGTTGCAGGCGTTTAAGGATTGGAACTCACCTCTGAGGGTGGACAGGTGTCAGTCGGTTTCTGAGAGATCCTGTTTGGACAATCAAATGACCTGAGCAGCTGATTCGTCCCTGATGATCATTTAATGTCAAAAAGTAAGTCAGGTTTGTAGCTGGAGAGAATCTAAACAAAATGAACATGGAGACTGAGTGTGAATAATCACCTGCGGATTAGCTGCCATGACAGTGTAGTTGCCGTCATCATCATTAGTAGTGGACTCTATATGCAAAGAACAGGTCCCATCCCCCTCTCTAATTTTTTTGTAGTGGACGTTCTTCCTCAATATCTGTATGCCATCCTTAAACCAGTAAACCTGAGAAGAGACAAAGATGTGAAAGGTTAATAGGCAGGATTTAGAGGAAAGGTCTCAATGTTATTTGGCACAGTTTTTAACTCTTACCTTTGGAACAGGGATTCCCAACACTTTACATGAGAAAGTGACAGGAACACCTTCCATGGCTCTAAAGTTCTTAAGTTTCTTTTCAAATATGGGTGCAATGCATTTTCCACTAGGGACGTCATCATGCTGCACTTCATCGTCTGACTCTTGTACAGGTGTTCGTTCCAAACGAAACTCAATCTCACTCATAAGTCTCTGCTCAAAACTCGACACTCTGTACTCCTGGAAAAGGAAACAACAATAAAGCAATAGGAAAAGTAAATTATTAGTTATTGCATTCTGCTTTTTTGTCTACAGCACATTTCTCTGAAATCCTATAATTAAAGTAACATGCATATAATATACTTCTCTTGGATCCTTTGACTTTAAGATAAGCAACACATGTTCTTAGAGAGAAATGCAGTAACTAGGAGTGGGAGCATGCATCTAAACAGCAACAGAGGCATTAAAGTAACAATCTGTAATTCAGATATCAGAAGAAAAAGATACAGATTGTGACTTTAAACTTCTTGATGATGAAGAGCATGCAGATGCTTCTGTCTGATAGTATCACACATAGTTGTCAACACACTTTCTTCATCCAATCAAACAATATTAAGCTGGAGGTAAACCAGAGAACAGACGAAGATGAGCTGTTAAGAGAAACTGTAGAGCTGATTAACAACATTTGTAAACATTTAAGCAGTATATGTTTTATTAGGACTCTCTCCACACCTTTTAAATTTATTGGATGTGAGTAAAGACAAAACTAAAAGGAATTTGTTAAAAGGTGTAACATGTAAGGACAATTAGCAGATTTCTGGGCAAATTTCTTTCTTTTTTTTTTTTTTAGAAAAGGGTTGCACATTGACTCTCCTACTGGGAAACTGTAAAATGCAAACAACATTTGAATACAGTTTTACACAATAGTGGACTTTTTTAAATGTAACCTTTCCTTTTCCATTCGTTTGAAAATTAGTACATAACATACAGTGCATAAGCTAACAGATGCTCATGTTCAAGGTATTTATTCATCTTAGTATTTTGATAAGTGTAAGAGAGGTTTTATAATCTCTCTTAAACATTTGAACAGCCCATACAGCCTTGAGCAAAGCAAAACTTGGGAAGGAACGATCTTTGTACCTCATCAATGTTAATGACAGTAGCAGGTATGTTTGGTCCGAGGGGTCTGCTCCCTGTTTTCCCCTCATTACTCAGCTTCTATGAGAGGATAATGATGGATGATGACATCACCCAAGACCACATACTATACAAACCAACATACTCATAGATAAACACACATGCTACAGTTATAACCAAGCACATGTTGTTGTGACAGTCATGAACAAGCAATGATAGATAACCATGCATATGGAAATGATGTCTGATTTTTGAGGAATTGAAGACTGTGTTTTCAAAGAATTGTTCAGTGTATCTATAATATTTTGCATTGTAAAATATCTGATGGACACTAACAATGAATACCTAAGTTCAAATTTAAAAAGGAAGGTAAATGTTCTTGAAAGTAATCTTGATTTAATGGCTGAAATCAATGTATATTATAAGAATTAAGTGGACTATCGTATTAAAATTAGCCTACAGGCTAGACAACCCAGTGTTAGACTACACCTGTTCAGATTAAATTCACATTATAGAAGTCGATCAAATATCTAATTTAGGAACATGCATGATAAAGGGGCCAAATTATAACAGAAAGGTTCATATTTGATGATTTTGTGCTGTTCATACTATGCCAAAAAAAAAACCCAAGACATGTAATTTGTAATTTGTTGAAAAAATAAAAGCTTATGTCGTACATGTGTGCAGCCTGAATAAAGCCTTAGTACCTGCTGTTGAGATAAATTTAGAGTATCGTCTTTAAAGCTTTGAAAGCTTTGAAGCTTTTTCTCAATATTGTGTAGGATCCTTTCTTTGTTTTCACGCACGTCTTCAGTCGATGGGATGCGCATCTTGGGAGCCTTTTTTCGAAACCTGAAAAAGAGAGAGAGGATATCTGTTTCAAATAATAACCGAAGTTATCAATCACGAAAGCATGTTGGTTCATCAGATAGGGCATACCCTAAAGGAGCTCCCTTTGGCAAACCCATTGAGTTGGTGGCCTGACTTGGGGTAAGGGAAGGAAGGACAGAGCTCAAGAACGCTACAGGGTTTTGAGTGGGGCTGGGAGTTGAGCTGCTGGAGGTGGGAGAGGATGCGTTGGGTGGCAACTGGGCTGGTACAGTGAATAACGTTGACCCTGGTGGAGGTGAGGACATGAGGCAGGTAGGGCTGGTGGGAGACCTGAGCACTCGCATGGGATATGTTCCTGGTGGTGGAGAGGTTGGTGGCAGAGTAGGGGAGCTGGCAGCAGAGGAGTTAAGCTCTGCAGCTAGTTCTTGGAGCAGCGGGACGGGTGATTCATTTGGGGAAGGACTCCTGACTGGTGAGAAAGTCTGAGCGGCTATGAACTCTTTCGGCCTGGCATAGTTGAATGTGTGGGAGGTGGCTGCTAAGTTAGTGAGGGAGGTGTATGTGCTTCTCAGTAGGGGTGTAGGAGATGTGATTTGCAGTAAGCTTGACGTTGAATCTGTAGAGACTGTACTAAGCTTCTGGCCAGGAGGAGAGAAACAGTGGGGTGTTGTTGAGGTACTTGCAAGAGCTGCAGGGGAGAGGTTGAGGATGGAGGCATGGATGGTATTCATTTGGTTTCTGATGAGAGGAACTTCGCTCAGCTGTGGGGAAGGTAGAGGGGAGTTTACTATTGAGGAAGACTTTGGCTGAGAAATCAAAGGTGGGAAGCTAATGGGAGATGATGGAGATATGCTAAAAAGATTTGAATTTGGGTTCTTTAGTTCAGCGCCAGAACTCAGAGATGGAGCAGGAGGAGTGTTGGCCATTTGAGATGCACAGTTGGACGTCTGCTTCAGAGGTGTAGCAGAATGCAGATATGGCTGAAAAGGTTGCAGATGGGGCTCATGTTGTATTCCAGGTGACCACTGCAGACTTCCACTGGAGTTCGGAACATCAGATTGGATCTGGACCTGGACTGGAGGTTGGGTTTTAGGCCGGATATGAGTTTGGGTCAGTTTCGGTTCAGTCTCTTGCTGCTCCATCAGGACTTGGTTGTGCAGAAGCTGGAGCTGGGCCTGGTCCCTGTTGATAAAGCAAAAATGTAAACACATCCAATGACATTAGACTCAAACTGTGAAATGAAAGGGGGCTCAGTTCACTGTTGTAATTGTGTCAACTTAGTAAACCCCAGAGGAATGAGCCGCCAAGCAAAATACTATGGCCTTTTATGGGCTTCCAACAAGTTAGTAACAAAACACTGTTCCGGTTCTGGACACTCTCAGCTCACGTTCTTACAATGTCCCTACTATTAATCATACAATTACTGCAATTTAGTCCAGGCTAAACTGTACTGGAAAAATGATAATGTAAATATTTATGTTTCAAGCCTATGATTCAAAGTATAAGTACAAGCATGGAGGATTTCATTTACAGCATGAATATTGAAGATTTAAGATGACTATAAACGATTGAGATTACATAACAAATAACCACGAATGCAAAGAAGTACACTTACAGGTAGAAAATGCCATCCTTTGTTCTTGAAAGTTTGAAGGTCCACATTTGAAGTCTGCATGCATTTATGGATTGCAACTGACTACAGTGGCTACTGGAGCCAGCCCGTGAAGAACCTCCCACCTCACAGCCCACAGCTTTGAGCAGTACAAACTAAGGACATGTTTTTGGAACTCATCTACAAAATATTACATTACAGCATTGAAGACTTCTTTGACAGACTTTAGTGAAGAGTTTCAGCACAGCTGTGACATTTCTAAAACTCATACTTTTTATTAGTTTTTTTTTTTCTCTACTCACAGTTTAGGTTTAGTCAGCACTGGTGGTGGTTCTCTATTGAATGACATTTTCTGGGTTTCTTCATCAGACTCACTGGAAACATCACAATGTTCTTCCTCAGGCAGCTTAAAGTGCACACGCAGACCAACTCTGGAGCCAGAGCGTGAGACTTTCTGATTGGTCAGAGTGCCTGTCTTCAAGCAAGAGTTTGGAGGGGGATCAGGGAGTGACACCACATTAGGGCCAGTGTTCTGGTGGTTTGTGGTTTCCTTTAATTTGATGCTTGTGTCAGGTGATATTACTGAAGATGGGGAAGCATCCTGCTCAGCAGAAGTACCAACTACACATGGAGAAATGAAAGGTTTCTGGTGCGAGGGAACCTGGCTCCTGCTCTCTGGTTCGAGACACGCTCTACTGCATTCAGGAGGTTCCTGATGAAAGTACATAGGATTAAAATTCTTGGGACTGGTGTTGCACGAGTTTAGGAAGGAGCTGCTGCTTAGGCCAGTTGGTTCCATACTGGGTATACTGGTGCGGAGAGTGTCTGGACACAACATGCTGGAACAGTTGGAGTCCAGACTGAAGGCTCTGTTGTTGAAGGGTTCTGGGCCTAGAGTGCTAGAATTGACAGGGTCTAGGATGATGTTCCTGGAGAGTGGCTTGATGCTGCTGGAATTGTTGATATCTGTTTGAAGGTTTGAAGTGGGAGCTGAGGGGGAAGGGCCTTGGATTTGACTAGACTCCATTGTTAAACCGCTGAAAGGCCTTTCATGGTTGCTATTGCTGCCACCAGCTGATGAGAACCAGAGAGATATCAGTCATGTCAATGCACTTTTGTAAAGCTGTATGATAAGTGTGTTTTTCTAAACCAAAGAATGTTACCTGTGACTCTGAGTGTAGCAGTGCTTTTAACGGTTCCATACTTGTTGCTTGCTGTACAGGTAAAAACTCCTGAATCTTCAGGGACAACTTCAGAAATGACTAGAGTGCATATTTCCTCTAGAAGTAATGGTGTAAAAAAAGAAGATGGTCAGATAATGAAGTTGGTTCACTTTCACCATATTACATTAATTACTCAACTAGACTAATGTAGATGTAGGGACATGGCTTCTTTTTTTTCTAAATGCCCACCAGTAAGGTTTGTTTGAGCCACTGGGGCTCAAAGTCTATCTGCAGTGAAAGCAGATTGAAGTGATCTACCGAGGTGGTTTACCACAGGATGAGAGACTACCTTATATGGTTCTGAGCCAGGAAAAAGCAACACGGGCTCACACTTGTACACAGAAGAGCATAAGCCTTAGCCAAGGACTACAACACTAAGCTGAGTAATATGAACATGTACAGACAGGCAGCTGCTGGTTTCAGTCAACACGTGTGTTTCACGGAGGAGAAAATGCAAAATATATATACCTGTGTCAACTGGAGATCTGGGCTCTGAAACAAACGACAAATAGTATGATTACATTGATTAATTTATTAAAAGAAGCTGTCCTTTAAGAATAACTACCACTGTTATACTTTTTGTTTATTACTAATCATATATCACTCATACTTTTTTTTAAATTTTCTTTAAGTATAAGATTTTTTAAGATTAATAATTCATGACACAAAAGCAAACATTTTAGTGGGCTGTCAAAAAGTCCACCTCCAGTTAAATAAGATGATAGCCGAAACAGTATGTTAAAACTTTTAAGATGTATTGGTTAAAAACGCGTCCGTAATCTTAACATCTCTGAAGTTATAACCCCTGCATTTCAAAATACTCCTTTATCAAACTAGAGAAGGCATGACAATGTACTTGCAGTAGGTACTTTGAAGATTTAACTCCTTCAAGGTAATCTACATTTTCAATAGTTAAGATAATGAAGTTTACTTTTTTGCAGGATTCGAAAATCATGAGAGTCCTCCAGGATTTTTCCATCTCTGTACCAGTCCACTTGAGGCGATGGTAGCCCTTTCACACGGCACTCTAGCACCACCAGCTGGCCTTCTGATGCAAGGAGATCCTTCAGAATCTGGTTTGAAAAGACATTCTATAAGTCACATTAATATACAAAACAGTTAGTAGCACTGTCCATCCTTTGAGAATTACTCTACCTTTGAGAATACAGGAGCAGCCATGACTGGTTGCCCATTCATCCTTTGAATATAGTTGTTGTTTGAGGTTTGACCCTAAAGATACGAATCCACAGGTAATATGTTGATTAACATACAAAAAATAACACTAAATAAACATTTACATGAAATGTCTCTTCTACCTCAGATTGGGGTGTTTGCATTTGAGTTGAAAAAATTGGCAGGGCAGACAAATCCAATGAGTTGGCAGACTGTAATGTAGCTTTCGTTGTAGTTGTCAGCTGTTGAGGGGTTGTGAATATGTCTGAGATGGATGTTGAAACTTCCTGGACTCCAGAAAGTTCTTTATCCCCAGCTGACAGGATAGGAAATACCGGCAAGGGTAACACAGTTGTCTCCTCCAAATGTAGGTGTGCTTTGGAAGCCAAAGGTGTTTTAAAGACCTCTGGAGCTTGAATTATGGTTGCTGTTGTCTGGACTGGCAGAGGAGGTTCTGTGATTATTTGGTTAACTGTTGAAGAGAAGTGCTCTTCAGGTGATTTCTCAGTGGTCGATGCTGGATGGGATGATGCAGAGTGTTCATCTTCGGTGGAAACAGTTTGGCTTGATGATGGAGGTAAGGATTTCTTCTGCAGCCTTTGGGAAATTATGGGGAAAAAAACAGTACCGGTCATGTTCAGAGTTCCATTAAGGTGGCCAAAGATCCACATAATTTATTTTTGAAACATCATTTGACTCAAACGTACTGGGCTTCACGTCCAAAGCGCTGTTCCCCCTCAGAATCGGAAGATGAGGCACCTGTTGGTTTAAACAACAAGCACACATGCTGAATCACTCAGGATTTAACTTCTTTATTACATTTTAAACATGAAACAGCAACAAACATCTGTTTACTAAGTGGAGAAAAGGATTAAGAGGACCCTATACTCCCAAGGTATATCTCTTATTTGTTGTTGCTTTTAGCAGCAAGTTCATTCATTCCCAAAAAGTAAAACAAAATAGAAAATATTGTATGCACAAGATATTAACTTGTCCCTGTGTTATACTTTATTACATGTCTCCATGTAACAACATGTCCAATCCGAGACATAGAAGCAATTTCCGTTGTTTGGACACATTTTGTCTTACATATAATTGTGGATAAAAAAAAAAGAAGAAGAAATACCTTCAACATAGATCTCAGCTGATGTAGAGTCAGTGCCATAGAAATTAGATGCGAAGCAAGAGTAGCGTCCAGTATCTTCCTCAAATGCCTCTGCGATGATCATAGAGTGCAGATTCCCATTGGTAATGATCTGAATGTCAGGGCTGTTCTCCAGCTCCTTGCCCTCACAAAACCACCTGTAAAAAACATGGAGAGAAAACGGGTTATTACGACATAGCACAGGGATGTTATTACCACAGCCATTAGCTGTATGGGCTAATTCCTGTATTGTTTGTGCATGTGTTTGCACATTGTCGCAGACATGGACACACACACACGTATTCATGTGAATACTAAAGGCTGGTGAACATTTTACTGTGAACAAACAAAAATGAAACATTTAAAAAAGTTTTCTCTGCATGTTTTTTTTTTTTAAAGATCTGGGGTTATACACAGCGTATCTTGGGTGCATCAAATAGATAACAGATTTTAGCACTTTGCATAAACTATTTGGATCAGTAATGCAGTCAGTAAAACAGTAATTTGTTTCTGTAACTGGGCAGATAATAGATATCTTTCCTCTCCTTCCCTAGAACTTCAAGAATAAGAATACTTAGTGATTATAGAACAACCCATTGCAAGTTTTAGTGCAACATACTATATACAGCCAATAAATCAGGACCAGCCTGATAAATGCTGGTAAAATATCATTGCTCACCAAATTGATCATACTAGCAATTTGGTGATAAATCAAAGAAAAAGCTTTTCAATGTTTTGTTAAGACCACAACACCCCAATTGAACATCATGAAAACTCCAACAGAATGATGAACAACTTTCGTAAAACATTCCCTCCATTAATTGCATTTTGGGTCAAGATCTGTGTATCTCCTACATCGTTTACACCCATTTACCCTGAAGCAAACATTTCTGCCCTGAATCTGATATATTTCAGCACATTGGGCTACTATCTGTTCATTTTTTGTCACTTTTCTGTAACTGAAGGAGTTGTGTTTTGCAATCCACTCTCTACAGTACTCGGTTTGGGTTCTTGCTATGTTCTGAAAGTGTTTCAATGTGGCTGGTACCATGGTGGTATCATTGCTTATAGTGCCTTTGGAATGGTGCCATTCAGTGGAGTTATGTAGGCCAAGTAGAAAATGTTTTGATGAGCAAACCTGATCCCTTTCCCTGTAAAACAAGAAGTAACAGCAGCATGCCAGCCAGGATTAAAAGTGTTTTCAATGAACGGTTGATGTGATTAAGATGACCAACACAAAACAGTTTTATAAGCAGCTATATTTCATTATTTACCCCAGTTGATGATGGGGTTTTTTTTCAAACTTAATTAATGAGCTTGAACCAAGCTACATCAAGTCAGCATCCTTAAGCCAATGATGAGAAGTTGAATTATATAATGTTCTGTTTTACAATGTTGAATTTTCAAGATAGGACAATTATCATATTAAAAAGTCATTATTAATAATGACAGACAGACAGACAGACAGACAGACAGACAGACAGACAGACAGACAGACAGACAGACAGACAGACCCAAGATTAAAAAGCAGTTTATAGAAACAGTATTCCTCTGGAAAAGTTAGTATTTGTGAAGTTATTACACTGAAGCCTTAGAACCAAATATTAAATACAACATAAGCAAAAAATAGACTGGTATATAAGTGTTCTGCATGAGGCAGTCTAAATTGTAGGAGTCTAAATTGAAAGCATGAGTCGTAGAGGAATCGGCTGGTCTGTGAGTCAGAGACTTTGCTGGCTGCACCTGTCAGGCCTGTTTACCCTCTGGACCTAAGAGGAGATTCCCTGGGAGCTCTTACTGGCTGATCCTGATACATTTACACAGAAAGCTAAATAAAGACTAAGAATACACACAATGCTAAATCCGGAGGCAGTACACTACAGACATTGATAGGAAATATGAACCTTTCAACACTTCTTTGACACATTTGTCATATCCACAAATACAATAACTATGGAGTGGAGAAATAACACTTAAACTACTGAAAAGAGATTTTTGTCCATCTATCTATATCAGCACATCAAAATTTAGACTCCTTATGAAGACCATGGAAGCTGTGGAAGAACACAGTCCCTCTCTTTCTATTTAGGCCAAAGAAATTAACTTGTATGCGTTATTCATACTTCTTGTTATTACATCTTTACCCAAGACAACCAAGTGGACTTCAGAATCTTTAAAGTTACATCACTATCTTTTTTTAGAGCCATGATTGTGATGAAGAAATATAACTCCAGTGAGAACAAAAAATAAATCAGTCAAAACTTGTTAGCCTTACCGGACTTCAGGAACAGGTAATCCTTTAACAATACAGTCTAACTGGACCTTGCTGCCCTCTGGAACCTCCCTGCTTTTCAGTTTCTGGACGAACTGAGGAGGCTCACACACAGGCTCCGCTGGATTTGGAGTTTCTGTCAAGGCAAAGCTGTCAGCCTCCACCTCATGGGAAAAAGAGTCACACTCTTCCATAATCCTGCAGTCTTTGAATTCTTTGTGCCCAATTTCATATTCCAACGGGACCTTTGGTATATGGCTTACACCATGACTGGTTTTCTCTTTCTGTACCTCAATGGGCATGACAGTGCGCTCCCTGTCATCATGGCTGAGGGGGAAAACTGTCTCGTCATTCGGGCTCTTGCTCTGGTTTTTACTTCTGTATGTTTTGCATGCCTTCGGTCGCATCCGTTTGGAGCTGTTGGCCTTAAAGAGAGAGGAGAGTTCCTCTATGAAGTCTGCTGCCTTATTGAGGAACTCCTTCTTGGACTGCGTCTCAAGACCGTACGGGGCATTCCTCACTGGCCTGTCGAAGTCGTTGAATTCTTCTCTAGAGTCTCTGCTGTTCCTGATTACGTTCTCCTGCCTTGTGGACGCTCTGAGCACCTTTCTGTCAGGTGTACATTTTTCATGTGTTGGTGGCAGATCTCTATATTCCTGGACTGGATTGGTGACAGGTAGAGTGGCGGGAGCAACAGAAGAAGCATTAGAATGGCTAGCCAATGGAACAGACGGGGATTCACAGTTAGAATCCGACGCTGAGGAGATGTTGGAAGGGGTTAATGGAGTGATAGAGGCTTTGAAATCCACCCTCTCCTCTTGATGCCCGTGTCCAATGGCCTGGCAGGCAAGGTTCACACTTTTATCCAGCTCCTCCTGGCTGAGGAAGGCTGAGAGGTCTGGTAATTGGGGATCATTGTGGCCCACAGAATCCTCCACCTTACCTTTGAGTGACCCATAGATTTGAAGGCGTGAGGAAGAAGCATCTGAGTGGTTCATTTCATTGTGTTGTTTGGCTCTATCTTCTGCCAGATAGCTCTCTTTTAAGTGCTGAGACAGTGGTGGTGGATCTTGCATGCTGTGGAAAAATAACCACAAAGAATTCAGCAACAATACACCCTACATATCCACTGTTCGTGTTAGAAAAATTCACTGTAGTAATAGGTGGATTGATTTTGTTATGTTTCAAACTGCAAACTTAAGAAATCTAAACAACATGAAACCATATAGCAAGCAGTGGAACTAATACCCAATAAATTGATTAACAAAAACATGATTTAGTTTAGTTTAGTTTTACCATTTCATTTGTAAACTACAACTGTGTTTAGATTCCCTTTAAATGTCAAGGCAAAAGCAAGATGTCCGTTTTCACCGTTTTCTTATAAAATGAAATCATAGACAAAACAGCCATTGATTGCCCTATAATATTTATATGAAATAAACAACTTGACAACATGGTCAAAAATAAAATGTGAGTTTTTTTTTATTTATTTAAGTCCTTACATGTTAATCCAGGTAGGCTAAAAAAGTCCGAAAAAAATTATCAGTATAGAATGGATTAAAAGAGAATTTTGGAAACCACTGGTCTTTATTTCAGACTAATTTGAATCTTCCTAGTCTATCGGGTTCTGACAGGAGCAAGACTTGCTTGGATCGGCCGACTGAGTCAAACCTCTATATTAATACATGAAATCTTTTCACAACATTGACACTAATTATGAGTAAGTTATTGTATCCAGACATGAGATAGGGTACACATATGCTACTGACACTCAAATCGGCGCAATTTAGAAACGCGGTAATGCCCTTCCAACAGACCTGAAGCTGCAGCTGTTGTGTACATTAATCCTTTTCAAACAGGCTACGAGCCCACCAAGTCATATCTAATAATAGCGTGGGGTCACTTTACATGAAAAATCTACAAAAAAGAAGCCCCCTTCATCCTGTGCCCTTGTTATTGTAAACAAGCATTAATCTTATTAAACAAAATTAGACATACAAACAAGTAGACCTGATGTGCGTTGCAGATAAAAAAGGTTAGGATAATTAAATACCATACAAGAAGTAGACTAATGCCGTCAACTGCTTCATGCTTAAGATATTTCCTGGTGATATTTACAGCAGTTAAGACTTGTGTAAAAGACAATCTCAGCCACTACAAACAATTAAAATAGGTCGTGATGTATTTTACCTTCGAATTAAACATAGGTTAAGTAGACCCTTGAATGGACTGGGAATAAGAATGCACCTGTGTTTGGAGAGGACGCGTCTTGAGTCTTGGAGTTGCTGCCACCTGGAGAAATCTTTGTCGCAGGCAGCAGCCCGGGACAGTTTTGTCGAGTTAACCTTGGAGTGAACGGGAAATGTGGAGCCGAGCTAGACTAAACTGTCACCAGAACAAAGTGACAACATTGGTCAGCGCAGAAGTTTCAGGTTATTTTGGGAAGGCCAGGCCCCATGTCGCTGAGGGGCGTCCCTGCTTATTGGCCAGCAGGGTGTCAAGGAATTCCTCGTCCGGTGGTTCATCAAAAAGGTCCATCCTACAGTTGGAATCCCCTTGTTTCACTCTTACACACATATTAACTCAACACAAATATTAAAATCTATTACACTAATATGTGATGCAAATATGTGATTGGCCTAGGGTGGCCTATTATGAGAAAAGAACATATTTAGCTTATCAGATTTCTTTAATATCTATCAAACAGGAGAGACGAGGAAATAAGTATTAATTTTACACAAGATGATGTATAAATTACTGTCATAAAGTATTTGATGCTTGAACTGGAGACTTCATTTAAGGATGTCTGCACTGAGAGCAGCAAACTACCTAATGTCCCCCCTAGAGTGCAGACAATGGTGATGGGAGATCTTGGATGATAATGATGATGATGATGGATCAGGGGATGATGAATCTATGAAGACTGCGGCGATGACGATGCACATAACGAGGATATGAATGAACTGAAGGCAGGCGGAAGTCATAGTTAAAGACAGCATAGGCTAACAATAATGTGACAGTAACAGTGCAGTCTATGGATGGATGTAAGAAGCTGAAAACAGCTGATGACAACAGGAAAATATGTATGGGCTGACTAAATGCAAAATAGTAGGCTATACGGTAAATTGGTCTACCAACTTATTGTCTTATACATTCTATACCTGCCTACTTTATGAAGACTATTTCAAAACCTGGATTTAAAATTAAAACAAATAATCGATCGTCTCAGTTCATTCGAAGGATAAAGGAACACATTCCTTGATAAGACAGAAACAAAAAGAAATCATGCACCTCATATAAAATACTTTTTA
Organism: Symphodus melops; assembly: GCF_947650265.1. NCBI lineage: Eukaryota > Metazoa > Chordata > Actinopteri > Labriformes > Labridae > Symphodus > Symphodus melops. Next base: position 5,598,078 of record NC_136705.1, read on the forward strand.
AGTGAGTCATTTAACTTCTAAATAGTCTACACCATGACAAAAGATAGTGTACACTGACCATATTCAAATATATTTAAAAACATGTATTTAAATCTTTAGGCTACTTGAAGAAACATTTAATGCAAGACAAGTGTTCGTTTGTAGCTCATGTCCTATTGCCTAATAAAATGAGCATGTTTTGAATTGATTTGATCAATCAGGCTATTGCCTAATTTCATTGTCCGACTTGGCCAATGCAAATGCATTATAAAGGGGACATACCATGAAAAATCACATTTTAGTGTTTTAACATTTATTTGGATAACCCGAGTGTCTTCAGACCCACAAAATATGAAATAAATCCATCCTGTCATTCGTTTGTGGTCTGCATAAATCTTACAGCACAGAGAAAAATGCTCTGTTTGAAATGTTCTCAGTTTGTAAGATCACAAGTTGAATTCTGGGAATAAAAAACCCCTCCTCTTCCCTGGTATCTCCTTCCATGCACTTCACCTCCCACCTAACTCAGAAGGGTCATTGCATTTAAAGAGACACACACCAAAACTGAGCTTTCTGAGAGAGCTGGGGTCACAAACCTCCTCTGGTGCTTGAATCATGTTATATTTGGGGCAAAGCACAGCACAGCTGTTTCATTGAGAACACAGGGGACTGTCTGAAAAGGTGAAAATAGGGTATAATATGTCCCCTTTAACTCCTTCTCCCACAGTCGACTCAGTCTAATGTTGTTCACGCTTTTACAGTGTTATTGACTCATTGAGCGAAGACGTGCAAAGCTATTCAGCGCAGCTTGTTGCATTATCCAACTTCTACAATGAAGATTGAACCAAGGAAATGCAAAATTGCACGTCCTCACTCTATGAAATAAGAATACAGTGAAAATGTTAACACCGTTAGGCTGAGGCGGAAATGTGGGAATGAGTTAACGTGTGTCGACATATATTTGCATTCGCCAAGTCAGACCATGACATAATTCAAAACCCCTTAAACATGCATGTTTCATTATACGACATGAACTACTACAAATAAATTATAATTCGTACACAGACCAGAATTTTAATTGTTTAAGTTTAAATACAATGAAAATGGCTCAGTGAGATAAATGTATATAAAAGAAACATGTATTACAAATCCTCTTTTGAAAAATAACAGGAAAAACTGGCAAAGTGAAGGCATTATGAAGAAGAAAATCATAATTGATGTCAGCAGTTTACATCACATATCGTATTTCTTTCCAGACTTGTTTAAGTGTTGTCACTGTGCTACAGACACAATGTGCGAAACTGAGGCATTTGCATTTTTCACATTGACAGTAGAATGAGCAGCAATAGAAAGCCTTGATTTGACCAGTCGATAAAAAAATAAATTCCATTTTAAAGGTTAGGGGTGATTTACTGATCATTCACAAGGATCTCTGATCTGGATAGAGACCAAAGGCACTCTTCAGATGAGAAAGTGAAGAAAACAATCCCAGCAGCATCCCACAAATACGGAAGCTGGATTTCTGATGAGCTGCTTAAAACTGTCACCATAATCTCTTGTTGTTTATAGAGTATCATCACCTGTCAAGGGATGTTAAACTGATACATTGTCAATGATTATATTCCATTGAGTCACCTTGCATGTGATAAATATGTATGAGGCACAGTAGTAGATCTTCAACAACTCTACTGACGGTGGTTCTGCTATCAGGAGTCATCACTGGCCCGTTTCAGAGACTGGTCCCCTCTGGAAAAGATAACCCACAGTACATCAGTGAAGTTCTGTTATGTGTGTGCTGAAAAGTGTTATTTAGGTTTCTTTGCAGTTCATTTTTGTTCTGTGGTGTGTAACGAGCCAAGACAGAACTGACCGGGGAAATCCATTCATTGACAGCTCCATCTGCAACTTCTTGTCATAAGCAGCATAGTCAGACAGCAGAGACTCCTCAGCTGGTGGGTTGATTTGGGGAATAAAACCAGAGAAAAGAGCTGGAGCTAACTTTGCCCACTCTGAAAGGGAACACCAAAATGTGCAATAAGACAGTAAGAAAGCACCAAAGGCCACAAAACAAACCTTCAAATAATCAAAAAATGCAAATACCCAAGGTTTGTGAAAGCTATCTATTATTTACAAGCTGTAATATCTTGCATGACCGAGTGATAACAAACCTCTCTGAGACCAACCTTCAAGGGTCCATTTATCGGGACCAGAAGTAAGTTGCAGTATTTAACACATTAGCATGACGATATATGAGGTACAGCTTGTTTTAATAATGTTTCACAAAGTTTTAATCCAACAAACACATTGGCCATCCTGGCAGTCTGCACAAACCAGCCACTGTTCTGAAATACTGGCTTGTTTATATTATTTCATAAAAGAGAAGCTTATTATTGACATTTATTTTTGCTTTACAAAATGTTGTGCAACCACTGACTTTGGACACTTCTCTGCATGTTTTATTCAGAAAAGGTGTGATGCTTGTCATGGCAAGGACATTGCTCCTTCAACTCCAGTCACCACTGCCAAAAGCTCCAGAGTTAACTTTCACATTTGTTGCAGTAAATAACGTAGATCCTGTTTGTGCATGTGTGTATTTCAGTCTATGTGTGTATTTCAGTCTATGTGTGCATAACATGTTCAACATAAGAGTGTAAAAGCAAATTTCCACTTGTGGGACTAATCAAGTATATTGTCTTATTACTATTATTAATTATGATTAATATAGTTATTCTCTTTAGAATGTTGTTTATTTACATGATATTAAGACATTTGTATTCAATAAGCTTAAAGACAAGGTTTACATAGGTCAGGATCGAGCTCACCTGGTTGAAGGCTGTAGAGGCCTTTAACCACACTGGCCATTGTAGATGGCTGTACTTGAAAAGGCATCGAATGAGCTTTGATGAGGAGAGCTAAACAAGAAAAAAAAAAATCAGTTAACCACATGTTTCAGAAACCATTTACCGTACATTTGAACTAAGTCTTAAATCGGTGCATAATCCCTTAATAACCAAAATTCCTGGATTGGAAACGGGAGCAAATTGAACCAACGCAAAAATCCATGCTGGATATGGAAGAAGTAAGATCGTATTTAAAAGAATAGGTACTTCAAATGAAGCAATACACTCACACATCAGTGTGTTCACATGCTTTTCTGCAACTTGATCAGCGAACAACTTCATCAGATCCTTTCTTAGGTCGCTGTTAAGCTTTGACTCAATGTAGAACTTGTTCTGAAAAGATTCAAATTAAAGAAAATGATAAGTCTGCACAAAACTGTACATATTTATTCATTCACATAACTGTTTAATTATTCTTTCACTGAACAACAATTGTAATGTATGCCTCCTGTATTATAGCAATCTATCAAAGCTGTATTCAAGCAACACTTGGCTTGGTAGCATAAATCATTCCAGAAATTTAATTTAATAGTCTACATTGCTTTAACAAAAGATGTTTGCTGAAAAAACAATCAAATGAAACACATGCGTACCAAGTACATGAATACAGGAACTATACATTGTAGAGAGGCTGTGTATTGGGTAAGCGCGTCGTTGAAGTTCTCGATGACATTCCCAGGTGGGCTAGCCTAGAAAACAATAGTTAGTCTCGGTCAATTTGACATTTTTCTAATTTCTTTATTATACAGTGATAACAGATACAGATTACAGGTGTTTAGATGTACTTACTTCAAGTTGGATGGACACCTGTTGCAGATGGGTGGTTATTTTCATTATCAAATCATTGTAGAGCAGCTCTGAGTGCTGCTGACAAACACACCTGTAGACGTAACTAGGAAAACAAGGCAAAGGAGAAACTCAGATTTTTATTAATTTTTTTTTAGACTGACAAATAATATGCCACAATATGCCATGTAAAGGGGTCTCCTCAAAACAAGTCACACCTCCCCCAGCTGAGCTAAGCGTCTCATCTTCATCTGTATCGTCTTACCTATATATCTGAGCATAAGACACTGAGATGTGGTCTGTCGGATTGTAAAGCAACAGACGATCAATTGCCTTTTCGAGGTTTGGCCAGTGGTTTTTCCGGTAGTCTTCTACAGCCATTGCATTCAGAACTGGGCGGAGAGAGGAGAGCCGGTGATGGGTTACAATGATGCATTTCTGCAGATTAGAAATAGAATATACAATACACCTTTCGTGGCCCAACATTTCTATAGTATATCTGCTACTTGTAGGTGTAATGTTGTGGCAGGTCGGAAATGACTACAAGACTACAGTCAGGCCTTGTTATCACCTTGCTTGCTTTACGTGAACTTACGGAATTTGGATGGAGAGTCGATGGTGTTTTTTCCATGGACAGTAGAAGAAGGCGGAGTCATGTTATCAGTCTCTCTGACTTTGTGAATTGCACACTCTAAATCCGAGTCTGTGCTTTGTGTCAGTCTCTCACTGACAGACCCCGGTGCTTGTTCTCCTGGCACCGACAGACTGACAGTCGGTGCGCCCGTCCCCTCGCTGCTTGTCGTGCAGGATCTGATGCTTGCACAGTAGTTGTGGTTCTGGTCGTCTTTCAAGTCTAAAATGTCATCTTCCATGGCATCCATTATCATAATTCTTATTGTATGCGGACGACGGGCAAAACTAAATAACGTAAAGGAAAACAAGTACAAGATTAAGCTACATGACTTGGAGCGTCTGTTGTGGAGTACGTTTCAGTTTGCGTCTGTTGTTGAGTGAAATTTTACGACATGTCGTAACAGGGAACGGCTGAACCCTAGACAGTGCTTTATAATAGAGAAATAAAATCGCCTTCAAGGCTTACATTATCTACAAAGCCTCAGTTTAAAATCACTTTAGTTGAAGCGTATGTTTCCTTTTGTTAACGTGTGTTTCATTCATCCATGGATGATTGTTGAATAGAGAAAAAAACGGCTGTGGATCAGTGGTAGAGTTGTCATCTTTCAATCAGAAGATTGAGGGTTCAATTCCCAGCTACAAGGTGTCCTTGGGCAAAACACTTATCACTGAATTGTTCCTGCTGCTTTGTCGGTGGCGTATGAATGGGATTAGTTTCGTCTGATGGTCTCACAACATAGCAACCAGTGTCATCAGTGTGTGAATGGTTGTGAACGTGTAGGTGTGACATGCAGTGTAAAAGCGCTTTGAGTGGTCAGAAGACAAGAAAAGAGTTATATATAAGTGAAACTATCCCTAAACCCTTACTGAGTTCAAGTATGCTCCTCTTTCTTTTTGGAACCGGTTGCAAGAACCACGAAATGATCTGGAGGCAATCATATCTGAATGTAGATATTTTAACTGACTTTTATTGCCCTTTTTGACCCCTTGTTATTTTTTATTTAGGACTAATATTGATGTATGTTCCTTATATCCTGCGATTCATTTATTGTTAATGTCTAAAACCCAAATATGCTGATACGTCTTAGGCAGGCATCAGTACTTGCAGCAGCAACAGCACATCACTACAAGAAGTACTGTGAACAAGTTCAATTAAAACCATAAAACATAACCCCATTTAAAAAAAATAAAATAAAAAAAAATCGTTCACTGGTGAATCTGGTCTTTCCCATGGACTGAGAAGATGGACAAAGTTACATTCTGACCTGGTAAATGGATGTGCTTGTGAATGAGGTGGAGGTCCGAAAGCGAATAGTGTTTACAGTTTTTCTGACGTCAACGCATTAAACGTAATGAAAAGGCTTGATTTTAACAGGAAAGAAATACATAAGAAGGTTGACATTTAAATAGCAGCTGCCAAATGTCTGATGGAGCACTTGGTCCATTGTCATTTTTTCAGGATATGAACAACCGAATATCCAGAAGATCTTAATTAAAGGTTCTTTGGTAAGAAATTAAATGTGGAAAAAAAATCCTGTTATACAGCATAAACCCTCTTGAAGGGGTACAGCTTATTTTTTTATATTGTAAATTACAAAATACGTTCATTGTGAAGTTGACAATGTGTCTAAAATTTAATTTAAAGTCTTAAGCTGAAAATGTGTTTGTCAAAGGTAACAATATAAAGCTGATAAACCAAATCTGATATACTATAGACCAGTGGTGTCCAAACTTTTTTTCTTGAGGGCCAAAATTGTCGCGTTAGAATCGCTCACGGGCCACAGGGTTTTTTTTTGTTTTTTTAAATATTGGAGGGAACTTTTTGTATTTTGACCTCTTCAAAAAATAATGTAAATACACAATAACTAATTGCAGTGGGAAACTGTTGTGTTCTAATTTTTTTGGAAAGAATAGTCAGGCTTTTATAGGTCTCCCTCGCTAACATGAAAAAGAAAAAAAAGAACGAAATATGCCATCTGATGAGGCCTGGGGCCAAAATCTTCTGATTCTTCGATTTGAAGTCAAGGGCCACAAAAAATCCACTCAAGGGCCACAAATGGCCCCCGGGCCGCACTTTGGACACCCCTGCTATAGACATACAAGTAAGATGTTTTTTTGCGTGTAATTAAAGAAAAAAAGGCCTGTCTAGTGTTGATTCCTTGTACATCCTAACCATAAGTTTAATACATCGCTGAAAGCGTGAAAGCAAAATAAGATAAAATGAAAAATAAACAAATACTAAGACATCGTAATTAGTGTGTGGAATTAAGGACACAATTTATGAGTCCTCATTGGACATGGGGAAAAAATACACACAAGCAAGAAAAAAGCTTGCTGCATATTCACATTAAGTTAATCAATTGCAACTTTATGAAAAATAATTGTATCGTCAAAAATATACGAAATGCACATATACATATAATTAGTGCCGGGTATGGGGTACTTTACTCTTACAGGTGTGGAGAGCTATGAGTCTTTTAAGATGCATGGTCTTTATGCATACATGTTGTGGGTTCATTAGCTTTACTGTGCTGTATTGCGTCTTTCAGGCATGTCTCTTCATCCACTGCAAGTGCGACGTCCTCTGTCTCGCTGTCTTCCTCCATCTCCACTGCGCTGCATTCAGATTCGTCACTGTCACTCCCACAGGAGCTCGATGTCTCGTCTTCAGAATCAGTGTAAACTTCAGCCCCGTGGAAGATGTAGTGGTTTGGTGCCTGGAAAAGGTACTGTCCTGCTGTAAGAAAGAATGAATAATTAATTAATATCATTAAAAATAAACTTGTCTACTTTATGACATTTTGAATAATTTGATTTAGCATGTACTTGGCTGTCTATGAGGTAACACTGTTTCAGAGTAAAGCCTTATTTAATTCATCCATCTCACATTTAACCATAGCAAGTATTTCTGCAGTAAACAAAGTTCTCTCATTGGCTAAAGCTTACTCTCGAGACGTTTGCTGATTGGACTTTTGTTGATATTAGTCATCCAGCATCGTCTTCGACTTTCAATGTTGGATTCTTGGCTCTTAACTGAAGTCGCCGTCTCTTTAAGATCATCCTCTGTTGATGACTCTGAAGGCTCAGCCGTCTCTTCTTGAGCGTTTGAACAAGCTTTTGAAGGTGAACCATCGCCAGCAGCCTCTGTGACATTTGGACACTGTGCCTCCGCTGAAGGTGGGGTTACTGAGTCCATACTGTGTTTCTTCTGCTGCTCCTCCTCCTGTGCTGCATTGCTGTTACCGGGCAAGGCCTCACTTGGAAGCTTATTTGATAACCGAGGGGGTTTCTCTATGATTTCAGAGAGTCTTGCAGTATTATAGCAGAGCTGCTCAAAGTCTCCACCCAGTCGATGACAGATCTCGTTGACAATTACATCACAGTCCCCAAGTAACTCCACATCAAAGTTGAGGTGAGGGAGCTGCTCCCTATTGATCAGGACCTGAGGCACTTCATGAGGAATGGAGTCTGGACAGGATGAAGCACAGAGTCACATATATTGAATGTATAGACAAACTGAAATATCAATAGGAACATAATGGTTATTGCGTTGGGTTTTAATTTTCACAGACAAAAAAAAGACTGATCCATTCAAACTTGACATACTTGGGATGAGGGCCACTGGTCGGACTTTAAGTGAAGAGCCAATGACTATCAACAGGTCCACCTCGTCCTTGTCCTGCTTCATGGCTCTGTGAAACATTTCTGGAAGATTCTCTCCAAAGAAGACAATGTCCGGTTTCATTATTGCCAGAGGAATGTCTTGACATCGTTGACAATGAGGGACAACCTGCAGAACATTGATTTTATTTAAATGATAAACATTTGAAACATGAAATTGCGACACCATCTTTGTTAAGATTGAGGTCTTGATGTGTGCGATTGGGTCTGAATGTGTGGGATACCTTCAGCCTGTGGTGGAGTGAAGGCAGAGCTCGGAGCAGAGCGTTCACAGACACAAAGCGTCACGTTTAACTCTTTTCTTTATTACGTATTTGTATTAAGAAAATGTGGCATTGTTTTTTTCGACAGCTTGTAAGAGCAGCTTCCTGTTCAATGGTAAGCTAACATGGTCAATTGTTTGTAGACGATTTTGTAAAACTCTTAAAAAAGGTCTTTTCTATACACTAGCCATGTTTTCATATGGATTTGAATAAGGCCCTCCGTGAAATAGCCATAAACCATTTTTGACCCTAAATTTGAAAAAGGGTTTTTTTGGTGGGGTTCAGAAAAAGGGTCAAATAGTTTTTTCCTCCTGTAGGTCTGGAAATGATACTTATGCTTACAAAATGTTATATTTGTTTTTCCATTTTCTTCCTCCAATGTCTTGAAGGCCATGTTTTCATATTTATCTGGCCCGTAGGCTGCGAGGTGAATAGCTAGAGTATGCAACTGTGGGCTACATTTTGTTGAATATTTGCATGGGGGGGAAGAGCAAGGTGTAGGCTTCCAGAGTATTGGAAAATACCTGTAATTAACCTATAATAAATACTTATATAGAAGCAATATCTTACTTTGTAATGTATGTCAAGTTTGATATCTCATCAGTTGCTAATGGATAAATACCTGGTTAAAGATGTCTTCCCGTATAGCCTCACAATCCACTTGATGTTTACACACAAGGCAAGACGCAGTGGCAAACGAGCCTGAAATGAAAACTTATTAATGACTTTTCAACGGACAAAATAAAAAAGGTTACCAAGTTGAGTAAGTTCAATCGCTCACCATGACACTGGATGATCCGCTGAACTCCGGCTACTTGTTCCAGTGTATCAATGTTTTGTGTGTAATTGCGCAGCAGCTTCCTCTGTTTATCAAGCATGGATATAAATCTGTGGCAGGGTGATGGCTGGAACTGACCAGGGTATATCTCCTGAAAAAAAAAAAAAAAGTTCAACAATGTTACATTATAATAGAGTAATATGCACGTTGTGTCAAACAGAATTCAAATCAATAAAGTCCTTTGAGTTCTAGCTGCATGAAGGTCCAGTTATAGATGATAAATAGGGTGGCAACATACTGCCGAGTGGAAGACTTGGCTTTCAAAAGGCACATCCTCCGGTTGGCATTTTGTGACCAGGTATATGCTTAACTGTCGTGGGTAACACTAGTTTCACTCTTAAAGGCAGGGTTGATCATTTCCCCCAGATACACTTTTTAAGATTTTGGTTGAATTGTTTTTTTTTTTAATGTCCTGTAAGACATAAATTATTTATGTGCTTTGAAAAAATAACGATGAAAATCCATCATCTGTAGCAGTTGTCAGACTACATCATTTGAAAGTGGTGCAGAAAACAGTCAAATTGTGCATAAACAATTGATCCGAATGTAGGGAATGGCTTTTTTTGATCCACACCCTCCTAGTCATTTCTCCAAAAACACAATATGAAATAAGTGTGGTTAAATCAGTCAGCAACTTGCAAATAAGTCTTTATGATCAGTTTGAGTACTAAGTGTTGCATGCATTTCTCCTGGAAGGACACCAGGTGGCAGGCTGCTACTCTAAATAGATTGCAGGAGAAACACTGAGCATTTTTTGTGATTTCAATAAAGTGTGATGATGTATCACACACAGACAATAGAAAGGGTTGATAAATCTGTTTTGTTGGGTTATTTAGGAGTTAGATCAGAGTCGATATTCATGAATGCTCACAGAAGGATTCACAAATGTATTTTGTGATTAATATACAAATTACTATACACCAAATTTTTTTTCGATGATTTCAACCATTTGCAGATTTATTTTTTAACATTTTTGAATGCATTGAAAAAATATATTTGTGAATAGAGTCATTCAATATCAATCACAAAATACATTTGTGAATCGTTCAGCGTGTATTCATTAATATTGAGATTGATCTAACTCATCCGTTTAGAGTTGCATATAAAAAAAGACAATGAACAAACCTTTGCAAACTTGAAAAATGGTCTGGGGTCCCGTCTGAAGTATTCAATGTCAAACATAGCTTGAGGATCTGGAAGATCAGGAAAATCTATGGCAAGGCGTGCATAAATCCCATCCCTGGAGCGAAAGTCCGGTATTCCACAAGAAACAGACACCTACCAAAATAGCACACAGCAAAATATGTTTAATTTGTGTACATTATAATATATGGTAATTCAAAAAGCACAACTACATGATACTAATAAATATGCATACCCCAGCACCAGTCAACACGAGGATCCGTTTACTTTCATGAAGTAGTTTGACCACGTCTTCTAAGGTGTTGACATCCTTTCGCTTCTTTCTTTTTGGAGGATCTGAAATGTTGATGATGATCTGCCACAACGTCATGTCGTCTAAATCTGGTGGGAGTACAGTCTCGGGCAACAAATCCTTTAGTATAGCTCTGGGATCTGCCTCTCTGATGTGCTGCTGGATGAAACTGTAGGAACCTGAAGAAGAACAAAACCATTTCATCCCAGCGTGTCTTTCATAGCTTCTCTTTAATTCGATGTTAAAGAAACGTGTTTTTCTCATAATAACAAAGCTACAAACCTATTTGAGGTTGGGGAGTCCAGTCGCTTGAGCTTGCATGAGATAATCTGTCATCTTCCTCGTTGATTTGCTCCGGGCTGTCAGGCAACCCGTTTGTGATGGGATCCTCATGTCCAACAAAATCTGAGCAGGATGAAAAAAAAATGGTACAAGGATCAAGTTAAACTTAGGAGGACCGGAGTTACAATTCACGTCAATGAGAGCAACCTCGCTGTTACATCAACATCTTCTGTCAATGTGAAAGTGGAAAAGTAAGTGGGCTCACAAGCAGACCAAAGTTTGGTGCAGTTAGAGAATCACTTCAATCACCAAACATTGTAAAGGTGTGTCAACAAAAGGAATCACACACTTTCCTCTTTGAGACGCACACACCTCCACATACAGATTTACTTAGTTAAGCATCCATGGATAATATGTTTAAATTTTTTTGGGGTTCAAATCTACCGGAAGTTAGAAAACCATGAATCGCGTCAACACAAAATAATCAGATGTGAGTCGTCTCTTCTTACCAGCATCCTCCACGTTTGCCTTCAGTGTAGAGCTGCTGTTTATTTTGACCACGGTGCTTTGTGGCTTGGAGTCCGGCAGTCCCGGTTCATTGTTGTCGCCTGCTGGCGCTGTTCCGGCCTGCTGTACCGCCACAGCCGGCTCTGCTTTCTTCTCCGCTGGCAGCGTACAATTTACCGCCGCCTCCAAGCCCTCTGAGACCCCAGAGGCACATGATAAGTGGTCTGCTGTGGCAATTTTAAAACCGCAGTCTGTCGCCAGACTGACTTTCGACCGCTTTTTGGCAGGTTCTTCCATTTCGGATACGCCTGGTGAGGCTGTTCCGAGACTGCTCTTCCCGTCCGCCATCTTCAGTCGCAAACGCAAAGAGCAGTGTTCAGTAGTGCAGGGCCTTCCTCTTCTTCGGCGTCTCCTTTCTTCTTCATGTTTTTTTTAGCCACTAAGCAACATTTGGGTGCATTACCGCCACCAACTGGTAGCCTATGGAGTGTGAATTAAGAATAGACTGTATATTTGCTTAAAATGAATATGATATAATATAAATAACAAAACAACAATGAAGACTGGTAGGACTGGGTCAAAGACCATCTATCAATAAGCTTAACACTGCAGCCATAGGCCTTCAGATAAGCCACACTCCAACTCATGTTTAAATAATGTTTATTCTTTCTTTTTATACACAAATACTGTGAAAATTAAAATGAATAAATAAAGACACAAGCCCAAATAGCTATAGATGCAAAGCTTAACAAAATGTCCTTGACATATTAAAATACAATAACCTACCTTGTGCGTGTCATGATTTGGTCTGTTTTTTGTATTTTGGAGTTTAGATTTCTTGTCTTGTTTGAGTTTGTGCTCTCCACTTGTGTTTTCTTGTGTGTTAATGTTTCTCAGGTCATTGTTCAGTGTTTCCAATTTTATTTTGTCATTTCATGTTCTCGTCTTCTTACATTCTTGAGTTCTGTGTCTTCAGTGTTTCATGATTTACTTTGCAGTTCTCGCCTTGCGTGATTCCCGCCTCTTAATTATTAATTATTAATGATTGTCATTATTATTGATATAGTTATTTTTGGGTGTAGAACTACATTTTATGTTATTTTACTGAATTTATTTTAATTGTAGGTACTCTGGCTCACACTCCATCATGGTAGGTGGCAGTAATGCACTCTAAAAGCTAGTTGCCATCCACCATTATATAAAAAGAAGAAAAAGTACAGTAATAAGCAAAATAAACAAGCATCGCACACCGTTACCAGCTGGCCGACGGTTATCTGAAGAAATACAATGAAGTTTATGAACAGTTATTACAAGTAATCCTGAGAGAGGGAAGAGGCCACCAACGACAACTGTGAAGGCAGCAACATAGGCTGGTGAATCTGCTCCTGTTTATAAACTCAGGTTGTCATTATGGAAGATGTTTTGAACGTCAAAACTGATGACTTGGAGGATTACTACGGGTTATTAGGATGTGATGAACTATCGACGGTAAGTGCTGAACATTTGGTATTAAGATCTGCTCTGGATAACATGCAGCAATGTTTTCCAGAGCAGAAAAATAATGCTTAAAGAAATCAAAAAGAGGCAACGAGACATTTAAGCAAAGTGCCATGAGAGACATATAGCGGCCATATTAATTATTAAATAGTCTAATTAACTAAGAGGGTTAAGCCTATACTGATAGATGGTAACATGCTGAACACATGATGCTCCAGCAGGTTTCATTAAGCCTCATGTAATAAAAACATTAAGGCGTTTGTAAATGCAACTTGGCAATGAAATTAGAAATGGCTTTTTTTGTTGTCTTCCTTGAGCATTGCTATGATCAGTTTATTTGGGAAATCAGCTTTTTTAAAAGGCTCTTTATAAATCATATTCTTGATCTTTTTTTAATGAAAGGCAATGTACATATCAAGAAAGGGAAAAGCCCAATTTTCATAATGGAATGATTAAAATATTATTAAATCTGTCTGTATCAGTGGGTGTGGACTGTAGCTGTTTCCGTTCAACGTTCGTGAAGCTTTTTTACGGCCCTCATGGGCGCTGTCATCTTGGAATTTTGACGTCATTTGCAACCAGAGTCTGTGCAGTAGGGTCCGGCGGGAGGAGCCCTGGCAACACGCCCCGCCCATTTAGCATACCGCGCTGATAGCTTACGCAGCCCAGCTACGCCAAGAACTTAAGAATCTTTACGGAGGGAAATTCATCTACCGACCATAGAGGTGAGTACAAAACCACCATATATTTCAAGTCAAATATCTAAACGTAGTTCATTCAGAAATTAAGAAAATCACACTTTATATTAATTATTGAATTTAAACTTTTTTTTTTTTTTTTCGTGTCCTGTATGTCTTGTTTATTGCTACTGGATGCCTTGAATTTCCCTCAGGATCTATCTATCTATCTATCTATCTATCTATCTATCTATCTATCTATCTATCTATCTATCTATCTATCTATCTTCTTTAACTGTGTGGGTTATTAAACCTTTTATTTTGGGCAAAAAACGAACTAAAACTATTTTTAGCTAAGTTAGCAACATAAGCTGTGTACAGCTATATGCTGGTGAAAATATGTTATATGATAGAAAGCAGTGGTGCACATAGTACTAAAGTTATATCTGCTGTCAGTAGTTACTTCAGTTCTATGTACATTTACACAAATTGAGTATATGTGAGAGTATATGTGTTTCTGTGCATAACTGTGGAGCTGGTAAATGAATCTGTTTCATGAAGGTTTCTGTTTGTATGGACCTTTTCTCTGGTTCTTTTCCTTGTCTAAGATGTTTATCTCATTGTTTTTTATCATCCTCATTTTAGACACAAGGAAGAAGAAAGATGGCTGATACAGATACCCCTGCCAAAAAACTGAACAGAAAAGCTCCGTGGCGTCTCGGCTTCACTTCACGACGTAACTGCTTATTTACCAAGAGCGCTACGCAAGCTCCGCGGCTGTCAATCATCGCCATGTATGACGTAAAATCCCGTTTTTTAACCTCAAATAACTTATTTAAAACAAACTTCACAGAAAAATGAGCACTTGAACACCATGTAGGGTGATAATATCTAATGATCACAGCAGAGTTTAGGTCTGGAAAAAAATTATGTAACGAGTATTTTAACTTAACAGTTTGACCCACGTCCCGTCCGTTATCATTGAGGAGGCGGGGTTTATGACCTATACTGCAGCAAGTCAGTAGGGGGAGGTCTAAAAATAAAAGCTTCACTCCACAGGGGACCTTGTCCCGTCCATTATTTTTACAGTCTATGGTCTGTATATTAAAATATAAAGAGAAGGCCATGTTGATGCTGAAAAGAGCTAGTAGGCTATTTAGGCCTATAAGCCTCTCAGAAGAAAGTTTTTTGGCCTTTCTTTTTGTTCCACCAAATATTGTAGGTTAATGGTTTACAGTAAATGTCCGAATAACACAGAAAAACAGAGGTTGATGATTTTCAAAAAGTAGCTTAATGTAGGTTATGATATTTATCAAAAATAATAAGTTTACATAAGTTTGAAATGTTCATATTTAATTATTTTAAATATAACATTATGGAGTTAGATGACTTTATTACTTTCCAAGAGGTGTAGAAGGAGTTGATGGATCAGGGTTGTAAATTAGCACCCGTCCTCCACTAAATACGGGTAATTACTTTTGCAGTGAGAGAGGAATTTGCAAAACCTAAAATAAAAGATAATCAATCAATCTTTATTTATATAGCGTCAATTCATAACAGGTGTTATCTCGAGACACTTTACAAAAGCAGGTAAACAGTACAGAGTGCTTTGTGACAACAAACATGGTTCATATAATCCCCGGTCTCCTGCTTATTCTGCTCTGATTTGAGTCAGGCATAAGGCACACAAGGCTTCTCCTTCTCCTTGTGCCAGTGTTTACAATGATAGGCGATGAAATGGCTTGACTGAATCTCAATGCCCTCTCTAAACCCTGAGCCTTTATTGACATCACCTGGAAAGTGATTTTTTTTTATTATTATTATTATATTATTTCTTTATTTTTACAGGGACAGTGCTTATTAATAAACATTTCTATAAATATGCCAGAGTTAGCCAAAAGGCTAATTTTCATCTGTTGTCCCTGGCCAGATTTTATAAAGGGCTCCCTAAAAAAAAACACAATAAAATTCAAACATTGAAAAAAGCCACAAATGGAACAACATGAGAGTAACTAGACAATTCCAGCAGAACACCTGCTGCTCACTGACTGGTTGACATTCAGCTTTGATGTGCCAGAACATTCTATCAATGTATTTGAATGGGCTTACCACTGCTCGCAAAACCTCAAATATCTTGAAAACTAAACATGATATCACCGATCCGTTTGGACTGTGAGCGACAGAACAAATAGGCGCACGTTTTGATATATTTTATTTGTATTTAACATTCAGACTGGGACCACAGTCGCAATTTTAAAACATGAGTGGAAACTGTGAAATTCTGGAGGTCAGTTAGAGTGAGAGCCCAATGTGTGTGTATGTGGTGCGTGACTGTCAAACAAATTCCTCTCCTGGGAGACTGAAACATTTTTTTTCTTTATTTTTTTCTTTATGAGTGAGAGGACACTCAGAGCTTTATTGTGATGTGTTTTGTTTATATATGCGAGCAACAATGACTTCAGGATGGCGATTTACAAATATTTTTCCAAAATCCCGTTTTTGGCAGTTACACTCTAGGATTTGAATTTTTGCCATTCATTTTCAATGGGGCAATTTTTTGTCGTTTAAACTCGATTTGTGTCCACACCGTGTGACCGAAGTTTCCACAAAGTAATAGCACCCATGTCATGACCGAGCCGCTCGTTTTGTCTTTCAGGCAACCACCCTAATTAAGTGGACAGACAAGCAGTCACAGGTGAAAATACATAAACCATACAGGACAAACAAGAAGCAGCATTTGGTTAAAAAATGTCTAACATGCAGGACGGACGAGGAGCAGCACTGAGCAGACATAATGTACAAAATTTAACAGGTATTAGTAAAAGCACGATTCCAATAACCTCCCAAAGTCAATGTGACGTGCACACAGGACAACATGAAAAACAATTATACAATAAACACAGATGACACCAGGCCACATATAAAACATTGAGTGAGCTATGCCTGAAGCTCACAACAATACAAACTAAAGGCCACTTTCATTAAAAACACAGGACACGTTCACCAACAAGCAGACACAAGATGGCAGTAACGGGCGGAACTGATTCAGTGCTGACAGATGTGGTTATTAATTAGCCAGTGTTTCAGGTGAGAACTAAATGAGTGTTGCGCTCTCTAATCAGTGTTGGGATGTTGTTCCATTCACGAGAGGCTGTAACAGAAAAGGCTGACTGACTAAAAGCACACTTCCTCAGAGGAATAACACAGTCGCCTCTTGAGACACCCCTCGTGAAGTGATGTGTATTTGTTCGCATGACTACAAAATCTCTGAGTGGGGGAGGAGCCAAACCATGTATGATCTTATAAAGGAGGCATGCATTTTTGTATTTAATCATGTTCTCCCAGCTCAGAAGGTTGTATTTTGTGAGGATTGAACAGTGGTGGAATTGCTTTGTTTTTTTGTCTAAAACTTTTATTGTCTGTTTATACAAAGACTGTAGTGGTTGTAATGGGGTGTGACTCGCCTGAGACCAGCTTGTCAAACAGTAGGTCATGTGTGAGAAAATCATTGAATGCATGCACATTATGGCTGCTTCAGTGGACATGGAGTTTCTGATAAATCTGAAGTTGGCAAGGTTAAATTTAATTTGTTTTACATGTGTTTTACAGTTGAGGTTGGAGTCAAGTATAATGCCAAGGTATTTGAATTCTTTTACAATCTGTAGTTTATCACCAGACACACGTATGTCTGGATCTTTTTCTTTAAAGTTATATGTTTTTGTGAAAAACATACCAACAGTTTTAGACACGTTAAGTTGGAGACAGCACTGATTAAGCCATGCTGTAATTTTGACCATTGCAGTTGTTAGTTTGGAAGCAACTTCTGCTTTTGTTAAACCATGTGTTACCGGCACCAGACCTAGGGGTAATCTGGACCGGCAGCAAGGGTTACACAGGCCAGGAAACACTGTGTAACCTTATGTGTACTATGGCTGTGAATCAACAGAGAGAGGACAAAGTTAGCGTCTTCCTCATGCCTCACGCGTTTATTTCTGCACTGCGCATTATAAACAATAAAAATCATTTGATCGAACATTGCACAGAACAACCCAAATAAAAAGGTGCCTCCTGATCACCTTGTCGTTCCTGAATCCTTAACAAGTGGTTACAGGAAATTCTTTCTTTAGTCCTCGTCAAAGTGCTTTAGGGAGTGGTCCATGCTTCTTCATGGAGCAGGCCCTTTGGTAAGCTTCCCAGGGGTTTCGGCGCATTACGTTTAAGAAGCCTCTGCCTTTATTCTTCAACTACCTGTCTGCGCAGCGCCTCGTTCTCCTGCTCAGCCGCTCTTTCTTTGGCCTTAGGTCCATGTTGGCCTGAATCTGCTGCCTTTTGTCCTCTAAGAGTTTCTCCACTTTGCGTTTGTGCACCAGTCGTTTCATGCGTTGTTTCTGAGCGTTCATCTGCTGGCAATGCGGTCGTCCTCGGCAAACTTTTCTATCATCATTTTCCTGAAGTTCTCATCTTCTGCTTTCTCTGCATCTCTTTGAAAGCCATTTACATGACCTCAGACTCAGTAAAACCTTCCTGCAATCCTTCATCTATTTGTTTACACAGGCTATTATATGACATGTCAGAACCGACATCAGAGATTTGTCTACCATGTAGTTTAAACTCTCTGCGTGGGAGCAGAGCTGCAACATCATTAAACCTCATTACCTGACTTCCCATACTGGCAGAGGGACTCACCCTACCAAGGGGTGCTTCATCAGCACCGGCTGTGTGTGACGTAGCGAATGCTGGAGCAGTGAAGTTCTGTGCTGGTGTGGCATTGTCTCTTCCCACTGAAGATGGAAAGGTGTGAATGTCTCTAGTCTCTGTAGAAGGGACGATGGTTGCACCTCTGTCCTGATTAGAATGGGGTTGGTTGGGGCCTCGATGTCGATGGGCTGCAGCATCCTGTGTCTCCAGGGGCGTGGCCTGGCTAGCCTCAGCTGTCCCGGTGTCTGTAGCCAGCAGGTCACTCAGCATATCGTCGAGGATGAGGAGCTGGGCCATGCCTTCATCTTCCAGGGCACCCAATTCCTTACTTCTGATGTGGTCAACAATAAGGTCATACAGGTCTGGTTCACTCCGTTCATCAATGTCATGAGCCGAGACGCCGTCATCAATCGCCCTCACAACTGTCAGTAGTTGACGTGCACTCAAACTGGAAAGTCTTTTCTGGATCTTGAATATCAGTGTCCACCGCACAGTGACTGTGGCCATGTTGACGCTACACAGGTGACCTCTGCTCTCTGGATGACGCACTGAGTTGCAGTCTTCCCTGAAGCTTTGGGCACTGGTTCACGTCGTCTCAACACCCACTTCAACAGGCAGTGACACCACGAAATCCTGGACGAGCCCCCAGTTGTTACCGGCACCAGACCTAGGGGTAATCTGGACCGGCAGCAAGGGTTACACAGGCCAGGAAACACTGTGTAACCTTATGTGTACTATGGCTGTGAATCAACAGAGAGAGGACAAAGTTAGCGTCTTCCTCATGCCTCACGCGTTTATTTCTGCACTGCGCATTATAAACAATAAAAATCATTTGATCGAACATTGCACAGAACAACCCAAATAAAAAGGTGCCTCCTGATCACCTTGTCGTTCCTGAATCCTTAACAAGTGGTTACAGGAAATTCTTTCTTTAGTCCTCGTCAAAGTGCTTTAGGGAGTGGTCCATGCTTCTTCATGGAGCAGGCCCTTTGGTAAGCTTCCCAGGGGTTTCGGCGCATTACGTTTAAGAAGCCTCTGCCTTTATTCTTCAACTACCTGTCTGCGCAGCGCCTCGTTCTCCTGCTCAGCCGCTCTTTCTTTGGCCTTAGGTCCATGTTGGCCTGAATCTGCTGCCTTTTGTCCTCTAAGAGTTTCTCCACTTTGCGTTTGTGCACCAGTCGTTTCCATTCACGAGAGGCTGTAACAGAAAAGGCTGACTGACTAAAAGCACACTTCCTCAGAGGAATAACACAGTCGCCTCTTGAGACACCCCTCGTGAAGTGATGTGTATTTGTTCGCATGACTACAAAATCTCTGAGTGGGGGAGGAGCCAAACCATGTATGATCTTATAAAGGAGGCATGCATTTTTGTATTTAATCATGTTCTCCCAGCTCAGAAGGTTGTATTTTGTGAGGATTGAACAGTGGTGGAATTGCTTTGTTTTTTTGTCTAAAACTTTTATTGTCTGTTTATACAAAGACTGTAGTGGTTGTAATGGGGTGTGACTCGCCTGAGACCAGCTTGTCAAACAGTAGGTCATGTGTGAGAAAATCATTGAATGCATGCACATTATGGCTGCTTCAGTGGACATGGAGTTTCTGATAAATCTGAAGTTGGCAAGGTTAAATTTAATTTGTTTTACATGTGTTTTACAGTTGAGGTTGGAGTCAAGTATAATGCCAAGGTATTTGAATTCTTTTACAATCTGTAGTTTATCACCAGACACACGTATGTCTGGATCTTTTTCTTTAAAGTTATATGTTTTTGTGAAAAACATACCAACAGTTTTAGACACGTTAAGTTGGAGACAGCACTGATTAAGCCATGCTGTAATTTTGACCATTGCAGTTGTTAGTTTGGAAGCAACTTCTGCTTTTGTTAAACCATGTGTTACCGGCACCAGACCTAGGGGTAATCTGGACCGGCAGCAAGGGTTACACAGGCCAGGAAACACTGTGTAACCTTATGTGTACTATGGCTGTGAATCAACAGAGAGAGGACAAAGTTAGCGTCTTCCTCATGCCTCACGCGTTTATTTCTGCACTGCGCATTATAAACAATAAAAATCATTTGATCGAACATTGCACAGAACAACCCAAATAAAAAGGTGCCTCCTGATCACCTTGTCGTTCCTGAATCCTTAACAAGTGGTTACAGGAAATTCTTTCTTTAGTCCTCGTCAAAGTGCTTTAGGGAGTGGTCCATGCTTCTTCATGGAGCAGGCCCTTTGGTAAGCTTCCCAGGGGTTTCGGCGCATTACGTTTAAGAAGCCTCTGCCTTTATTCTTCAACTACCTGTCTGCGCAGCGCCTCGTTCTCCTGCTCAGCCGCTCTTTCTTTGGCCTTAGGTCCATGTTGGCCTGAATCTGCTGCCTTTTGTCCTCTAAGAGTTTCTCCACTTTGCGTTTGTGCACCAGTCGTTTCATGCGTTGTTTCTGAGCGTTCATCTGCTGGCAATGCGGTCGTCCTCGGCAAACTTTTCTATCATCATTTTCCTGAAGTTCTCATCTTCTGCTTTCTCTGCATCTCTTTGAAAGCCATTTACATGACCTCAGACTCAGTAAAACCTTCCTGCAATCCTTCATCTATTTGTTTACACAGGCTATTATATGACATGTCAGAACCGACATCAGAGATTTGTCTACCATGTAGTTTAAACTCTCTGCGTGGGAGCAGAGCTGCAACATCATTAAACCTCATTACCTGACTTCCCATACTGGCAGAGGGACTCACCCTACCAAGGGGTGCTTCATCAGCACCGGCTGTGTGTGACGTAGCGAATGCTGGAGCAGTGAAGTTCTGTGCTGGTGTGGCATTGTCTCTTCCCACTGAAGATGGAAAGGTGTGAATGTCTCTAGTCTCTGTAGAAGGGACGATGGTTGCACCTCTGTCCTGATTAGAATGGGGTTGGTTGGGGCCTCGATGTCGATGGGCTGCAGCATCCTGTGTCTCCAGGGGCGTGGCCTGGCTAGCCTCAGCTGTCCCGGTGTCTGTAGCCAGCAGGTCACTCAGCATATCGTCGAGGATGAGGAGCTGGGCCATGCCTTCATCTTCCAGGGCACCCAATTCCTTACTTCTGATGTGGTCAACAATAAGGTCATACAGGTCTGGTTCACTCCGTTCATCAATGTCATGAGCCGAGACGCCGTCATCAATCGCCCTCACAACTGTCAGTAGTTGACGTGCACTCAAACTGGAAAGTCTTTTCTGGATCTTGAATATCAGTGTCCACCGCACAGTGACTGTGGCCATGTTGACGCTACACAGGTGACCTCTGCTCTCTGGATGACGCACTGAGTTGCAGTCTTCCCTGAAGCTTTGGGCACTGGTTCACGTCGTCTCAACACCCACTTCAACAGGCAGTGACACCACGAAATCCTGGACGAGCCCCCAGTTGTTACCGGCACCAGACCTAGGGGTAATCTGGACCGGCAGCAAGGGTTACACAGGCCAGGAAACACTGTGTAACCTTATGTGTACTATGGCTGTGAATCAACAGAGAGAGGACAAAGTTAGCGTCTTCCTCATGCCTCACGCGTTTATTTCTGCACTGCGCATTATAAACAATAAAAATCATTTGATCGAACATTGCACAGAACAACCCAAATAAAAAGGTGCCTCCTGATCACCTTGTCGTTCCTGAATCCTTAACAAGTGGTTACAGGAAATTCTTTCTTTAGTCCTCGTCAAAGTGCTTTAGGGAGTGGTCCATGCTTCTTCATGGAGCAGGCCCTTTGGTAAGCTTCCCAGGGGTTTCGGCGCATTACGTTTAAGAAGCCTCTGCCTTTATTCTTCAACTACCTGTCTGCGCAGCGCCTCGTTCTCCTGCTCAGCCGCTCTTTCTTTGGCCTTAGGTCCATGTTGGCCTGAATCTGCTGCCTTTTGTCCTCTAAGAGTTTCTCCACTTTGCGTTTGTGCACCAGTCGTTTCCATTCACGAGAGGCTGTAACAGAAAAGGCTGACTGACTAAAAGCACACTTCCTCAGAGGAATAACACAGTCGCCTCTTGAGACACCCCTCGTGAAGTGATGTGTATTTGTTCGCATGACTACAAAATCTCTGAGTGGGGGAGGAGCCAAACCATGTATGATCTTATAAAGGAGGCATGCATTTTTGTATTTAATCATGTTCTCCCAGCTCAGAAGGTTGTATTTTGTGAGGATTGAACAGTGGTGGAATTGCTTTGTTTTTTTGTCTAAAACTTTTATTGTCTGTTTATACAAAGACTGTAGTGGTTGTAATGGGGTGTGACTCGCCTGAGACCAGCTTGTCAAACAGTAGGTCATGTGTGAGAAAATCATTGAATGCATGCACATTATGGCTGCTTCAGTGGACATGGAGTTTCTGATAAATCTGAAGTTGGCAAGGTTAAATTTAATTTGTTTTACATGTGTTTTACAGTTGAGGTTGGAGTCAAGTATAATGCCAAGGTATTTGAATTCTTTTACAATCTGTAGTTTATCACCAGACACACGTATGTCTGGATCTTTTTCTTTAAAGTTATATGTTTTTGTGAAAAACATACCAACAGTTTTAGACACGTTAAGTTGGAGACAGCACTGATTAAGCCATGCTGTAATTTTGACCATTGCAGTTGTTAGTTTGGAAGCAACTTCTGCTTTTGTTAAACCATGTGTTACCGGCACCAGACCTAGGGGTAATCTGGACCGGCAGCAAGGGTTACACAGGCCAGGAAACACTGTGTAACCTTATGTGTACTATGGCTGTGAATCAACAGAGAGAGGACAAAGTTAGCGTCTTCCTCATGCCTCACGCGTTTATTTCTGCACTGCGCATTATAAACAATAAAAATCATTTGATCGAACATTGCACAGAACAACCCAAATAAAAAGGTGCCTCCTGATCACCTTGTCGTTCCTGAATCCTTAACAAGTGGTTACAGGAAATTCTTTCTTTAGTCCTCGTCAAAGTGCTTTAGGGAGTGGTCCATGCTTCTTCATGGAGCAGGCCCTTTGGTAAGCTTCCCAGGGGTTTCGGCGCATTACGTTTAAGAAGCCTCTGCCTTTATTGTTCAACTACCTGTCTGCGCAGCGCCTCGTTCTCCTGCTCAGCCGCTCTTTCTTTGGCCTTAGGTCCATGTTGGCCTGAATCTGCTGCCTTTTGTCCTCTAAGAGTTTCTCCACTTTGCGTTTGTGCACCAGTCGTTTCATGCGTTGTTTCTGAGCGTTCATCTGCTGGCAATGCGGTCGTCCTCGGCAAACTTTTCTATCATCATTTTCCTGAAGTTCTCATCTTCTGCTTTCTCTGCATCTCTTTGAAAGCCATTTGCATGACCTCAGACTCAGTAAAACCTTCCTGCAATCCTTCATCTATTTGTTTACACAGGCTATTATATGACATGTCAGAACCGACATCAGAGATTTGTCTACCATGTAGTTTAAACTCTCTGCGTGGGAGCAGAGCTGCAACATCATTAAACCTCATTACCTGACTTCCCATACTGGCAGAGGGACTCACCCTACCAAGGGGTGCTTCATCAGCACCGGCTGTGTGTGACGTAGCGAATGCTGGAGCAGTGAAGTTCTGTGCTGGTGTGGCATTGTCTCTTCCCACTGAAGATGGAAAGGTGTGAATGTCTCTAGTCTCTGTAGAAGGGACGATGGTTGCACCTCTGTCCTGATTAGAATGGGGTTGGTTGGGGCCTCGATGTCGATGGGCTGCAGCATCCTGTGTCTCCAGGGGCGTGGCCTGGCTAGCCTCAGCTGTCCCGGTGTCTGTAGCCAGCAGGTCACTCAGCATATCGTCGAGGATGAGGAGCTGGGCCATGCCTTCATCTTCCAGGGCACCCAATTCCTTACTTCTGATGTGGTCAACAATAAGGTCATACAGGTCTGGTTCACTCCGTTCATCAATGTCATGAGCCGAGACGCCGTCATCAATCGCCCTCACAACTGTCAGTAGTTGACGTGCACTCAAACTGGAAAGTCTTTTCTGGATCTTGAATATCAGTGTCCACCGCACAGTGACTGTGGCCATGTTGACGCTACACAGGTGACCTCTGCTCTCTGGATGACGCACTGAGTTGCAGTCTTCCCTGAAGCTTTGGGCACTGGTTCACGTCGTCTCAACACCCACTTCAACAGGCAGTGACACCACGAAATCCTGGACGAGCCCCCAGTTGTTACCGGCACCAGACCTAGGGGTAATCTGGACCGGCAGCAAGGGTTACACAGGCCAGGAAACACTGTGTAACCTTATGTGTACTATGGCTGTGAATCAACAGAGAGAGGACAAAGTTAGCGTCTTCCTCATGCCTCACGCGTTTATTTCTGCACTGCGCATTATAAACAATAAAAATCATTTGATCGAACATTGCACAGAACAACCCAAATAAAAAGGTGCCTCCTGATCACCTTGTCGTTCCTGAATCCTTAACAAGTGGTTACAGGAAATTCTTTCTTTAGTCCTCGTCAAAGTGCTTTAGGGAGTGGTCCATGCTTCTTCATGGAGCAGGCCCTTTGGTAAGCTTCCCAGGGGTTTCGGCGCATTACGTTTAAGAAGCCTCTGCCTTTATTCTTCAACTACCTGTCTGCGCAGCGCCTCGTTCTCCTGCTCAGCCGCTCTTTCTTTGGCCTTAGGTCCATGTTGGCCTGAATCTGCTGCCTTTTGTCCTCTAAGAGTTTCTCCACTTTGCGTTTGTGCACCAGTCGTTTCCATTCACGAGAGGCTGTAACAGAAAAGGCTGACTGACTAAAAGCACACTTCCTCAGAGGAATAACACAGTCGCCTCTTGAGACACCCCTCGTGAAGTGATGTGTATTTGTTCGCATGACTACAAAATCTCTGAGTGGGGGAGGAGCCAAACCATGTATGATCTTATAAAGGAGGCATGCATTTTTGTATTTAATCATGTTCTCCCAGCTCAGAAGGTTGTATTTTGTGAGGATTGAACAGTTTTTTTGTCTAAAACTTTTATTGTCTGTTTATACAAAGACTGTAGTGGTTGTAATGGGGTGTGACTCGCCTGAGACCAGCTTGTCAAACAGTAGGTCATGTGTGAGAAAATCATTGAATGCATGCACATTATGGCTGCTTCAGTGGACATGGAGTTTCTGATAAATCTGAAGTTGGCAAGGTTAAATTTAATTTGTTTTACATGTGTTTTACAGTTGAGGTTGGAGTCAAGTATAATGCCAAGGTATTTGAATTCTTTTACAATCTGTAGTTTATCACCAGACACACGTATGTCTGGATCTTTTTCTTTAAAGTTATATGTTTTTGTGAAAAACATACCAACAGTTTTAGACACGTTAAGTTGGAGACAGCACTGATTAAGCCATGCTGTAATTTTGACCATTGCAGTTGTTAGTTTGGAAGCAACTTCTGCTTTTGTTAAACCATGTGTTACCGGCACCAGACCTAGGGGTAATCTGGACCGGCAGCAAGGGTTACACAGGCCAGGAAACACTGTGTAACCTTATGTGTACTATGGCTGTGAATCAACAGAGAGAGGACAAAGTTAGCGTCTTCCTCATGCCTCACGCGTTTATTTCTGCACTGCGCATTATAAACAATAAACAACAAACTATTAGAATAATAGGCCTCTTTCTACTTATAATCAAAGTATTTACTACATTAATGTATTATTGAATAAAGGTTTGATCACCAAATACAAAGGAATGATTAGATATCCATTGTATGAATGATTGACCTGCGTGAAGTTGGCCCCCCACCCCACGCAAAACTTCGGGATCATAGTCTTGTTTGTTTGTGGTTCGTTTGTGCTGTAAAAAGTTTCGTTTGTGCCATTATGAATTTATAGAAATAGCGCATTTTAATTTCACGCGATGACGTCACTCAGCCCCCCCATCTGCTCCGAATCGACCCAGAATGGTCGCGTTTGTTTGTGCTTCGTTTGTGCTGTAAATATTTTCCTTTGTGCTGTTTTGGTTTTATAGATATTTTAAGTCTTATTGTCGGGTGATGACGTCACCCCTCCCTCCGGGGATTCCCCGGAAATGGTCTCGTATATTTTCAATTGGTTTAAGTGCCGTAAACATATACGCTCAAAAGTGCTTTTATTGATATTCAGAGTTTTATTATCAAGCGACGCTGGTAACTCACTGTCATGTTTCATTTTTGTTTTCTTTTTTTAATCCATTCAGGACTGGATCGTACATTGTTTTTTTACTACATTAATCGAATCGCACTCGTGATGGCTTTACCTGATCATAACTTCTTGATGCATCTTCCTTGTATTGCCTTCCTGTCCAAAACATGTCTGAAATTCCAATAAAAAGATGTTGTTCCATCTAGACGTGTACTTTTTATTTTTTTATTTTTTTTGAAAGGAGCATCATGCTCTACATTTATTTGCCATTATGGGGTGCTCAAACAAGTTAAGCACACCTTTGATTGAAAAAAGGGCGCAAAAATCTACCTTCCCATGCACTTTCAGAGAACAGAATTACAATTCGTCTGCAAAACAAGATTTCTGCCCAATGTAAGTGAAATGTTTAAACAATACCATACAATGTAGAGTGAAAGACATTGCTCACAGAATATTGGTAATGCAGAAATACTGTCCTCAATGACTTGAATCTTTGTTTGCTAAAATTATATATTATTGTGTTAGATGTGGCAGACAAAATTTACAGTACAATAAAGACAAAATTGAAGAGGAAAATCTGCATCATAAACAAAAGAATTAGTAAACTAAATACATTTTCTCTAAAATAACCCATTAGCTAGATCAATTTCCTATGCATTTGACTTATATTAGGCATAGCACACAATGTAAAACAAATAGCAAAGACTTACTTAAGCAATCATTGCTAATTATATTAATTTGTTTTTAAACTAGATGCCCAAAAAACCAGCCGTGGACAGACTCTATTTTTGCTGTTCTCTGTGCATCAAAAGAGGCCATACTCCAAAATGGAAACATTGCCACTCCAAATGCCAGAGTATGGACAGATGTGAGTGACCAACTGGGAAACAAGACCTCTGCAAAGGCCCTGTACACCTTTGTCAAGGCAAACAGACACAACATCTGGACAGCTTTAGGATTCAGTCATCCTGAAACTGATCCTGAAACTAATGATGACACTGACACTGAATCAGGTTCCCTTGTCCACCGAACCTAAAAATGATCAGGATTTTCAGCTTCAAGTTCCTTTTGACAAGTGGAAGGAATTTATTCCTGAAAAAGCAGACTACAAGGACAAGTATTCTCGAAACGAAAACCTGGCACCTGGACTCATGTTATAAATGAGCAGATCTGGAAGACAGTGAAAAGTACTTGCACATTTGTTTTCAAAAGAGCCAAGGTTTATCCATCAGTCACAAGTACTTTTATTTTATTTATTGAAATCAGAGGCCACTGTAAGGAGTGTTCTGGTCTTCTTGACATGAGTTGTGACAGAGAGCCTGCAATTAACAGCCCGATGGTGCTTAACTGTTGCATCACAAACAATGATGACTCCCTGCACACTGGCGGTTCAAAGCGCTTCATGTCTGGACAGTTGCGTGTACAGATAGCCAAAGAACTGTGTGAGGGCAGAATGGAACCCCATGTGTGGCGTGCATCGCAGGCAGAGAAGTTGATGGAGTTTGGAGATCCTGAGCCGAGTCATCTACCAAATGACAGGCCACCCTGCGCAAAGCAAAACAAGAAAAAAATGATGTGGAATTAGGTGACAAAGATCCCATTTTGTCATTGCAGCTACTGAAGTACAGTGCACCTCACGGTAGCAGCATTAAAGACATTGGACTGGACAAGTTTTTCTGTCACTACTGGAGTCAAACACAAATGCATGTGTACAAGACCTTATTAAAGAAATCTCATGCAACAGTGTGCTTTGATGCAACTGGCTCAGTAGTCAAAAAACTGGTGAGACCAAATGGCTCCTCCGGTCATATCCTTTTATATCAGGGTGTTCTCACAGGGCATAACAGCTCTAGTGTCCCAGTGGTGCAAATGTTGTCAGAGAAACATGATGTGAATGCTATCACACAGTGGCTGACAGAATGGATTCGCGCAGGTGCACCTGTTCCAAAAGAAGTTGTGAGTGGGGTTTTTTCTGGCCATTCTTGGAGCTCTGGGCAAGTCTTTTACCCCTCCCCCTGACCTCAAGGCCTACATCAATGAATGCTTTAATGCATTGCTTGGGAACCCATCTGCAAAACTGCCCCCTTGTTTTGTCAGGGTTGATGTGGCACACTGCATTAAGATGATCTGCCAGTGGGACTGCCTGAAAAAGAAAACACATCGTGTTAAAGATTTCTTTGTGAGATCAATAGCAAAGCTTGTCAAGTCACAATCTGTTGAACATGTAAAAAACCTCATACATGCCATCACTACTGTGGCACTCAGCGAAGCAGAGGGCAATGACAGTTCAGGGGCTCCTCTCCCATCAGAAAGGTGCAAGAAATACCTGAAAGCTCAAATTGCAGAGGAGGTTGTCATCATTCCAGATGAAACAGTTGAGGGACAGGAACCAGTGGATGCATTTGGTCATATCCAGACAACCGCCCGACAGCAGGTAACTGAAATATGTGAGGAGAGCAGGTCACTTGCCAAGGCTGATGGAGACAGAGATAACATCCACTTCCTCCCTGAGATTATTCCCCACATAATAAGACTCGGAAGTTACTTACCACTCTGGACGGGAATAATAGTCCCTCTTTTCCGAAGCACCAGCATCACTGCAAGCTCAGCTGCTGTTGAAGCAGCATTCAAAAACATTAAACATGGACTTTTCAAGCATGAAAACCTGCCTATTCGGGTGGATCGATTTGTGGCTCGTCATCTTTCCTTCATCGAAGGAAACATGCGGATTTGTTCTGCAAAAAAAAAAAAAAAAAACAGATGAGGATGCTGTTCAAAACTGGAGAGGCCTAGCAGTTCCACCCAAAAAAAGGAAGATGAGTTCCTACCTTGCTCCTTGTCCTGAATTGCTGCACACAGACCCATCTGTGGACCGGAAAAAAGTCAAAGTGCAGCTGTTAAAAAACGGAAACAAACAACAGCCTGTTAAACTTGGCAAATCAAGAGTGTCAGTGCTTAACACTTGTGCATTTGATGCAGTTCTTCAGAGTTCATGTTGCTCTTTTTGTGACAGCTATTCTTTTGAAAACATTGTAATTCGCCAGGAATATGACAAAAAGTTCCTTGAGCTAGTTAAAACCATTGTCACAAAGGGTGTAACCCAGCAGGTATACTCACAGAGGGCAGAACTGCTGAGGGGAATGTTCAAAGCTGTCCACCTGAAATCTGGTGCCCTCCAAATCGATGCACAATGCCACATCTCTGCTGTAATTGAGAGAACCATGAGGACTCTTTCAAGTGTTTGTTTCACAAAACAATGTTCCTCACAGTACTGTGATCTAAGCAAGCAAGTCACTAGGGAAGTTCCACTTGTGTCTACCCACATTGCTGTTCTGCAGACGTGTGGCATGTCTCATCTTGAGGTGGCTGTGGAACAAGGACTCAACCTTCCTGACTCTCTGTGCCTCAGGCCAATCCAAAGCCCATCTCAGTGTCCTCCTGAATTAAAAAAGCAAGACTGCAAGACAGGAAAGGTTCTGTGTTCAGGGAAGGTAACCCACAGCTACAGTCTAGCAGAACTTGTGTAGATTGACACTGACCTTGGCAGCCATTCTTTCAGAACTCCATCACAGACAAATGCCTTACAGAGCGAAGTTGCATTATCTGAATTTCCCTCCAGGCTGGTGCTCCAAGGGAAGACGCTTATTTTGAGGGCGGTCATTGCTTTCCAGGGAGGCTTGACCCAGGATGCTCTTGGACATTATGTGGCATATTGCAAGAGGGCTGCATCTGTCTGGGAGATGTATGATGACCTGGGAAGTGTAGTGAAAGCAGCATCAGAGAACACCAAGATCTGCTCGCATGCTGTGTTATATACAAAAGAGTGATCACTGGTTGTTGTTGTCGTTTTTTATAGTTAATAACAGATGGATGTTCTGTATTACTCTTCAAATGTTCCATTGTTACCATTACGTCATGCTCTATTTTGCACATAAAGCCATTGTTAGAAACAGGAGTCTTTTTCCAAGTCTCATGCAGTCAACAGCATCAAATGCATGCACATCTATATACAACGCTGAATAACATTGTTAGGCCAAATTATATTTTGACATTTAAATAAAATGTAATTACTACTACTACTACTTAAAATATAATTGCAGTTAAAGAGCTTTGGACTTGTTACCATTGGAGAAACACAAAAAACATGTTGGTCATTACCAATGCTAGTAATTAATGGCAGCTGGTGTGGCATGAACTTTAGGTGTAATAAATGTCTTTTCAGTAATCATTAAGATGATTTGGAGATACTAATTAGGCCGATTTAAATACCCATGCAAAATCAAGTTGTGTGCAGAAGTTTGCAATGTGAACTAGCAAAATTGCTATTAACTGCTGTAAAGCCACAGCAGCAGAAATTAATACGAAAAAATAACACTGAAAACGGCATCGTTACACTTTTTTCTATAGTGAAAAACTGTTGCGTGACATATTTACCTTGAGTTCTCCTTTCATCGGCGGCGCAGGATGTTGAAGTATGGAAAAAAAAAGTTACAAGACCACGTGGAATTAAAAGATAAATACAGCAGCACGAGAAAAGCCTTCGGGCTTTAACCGAACATACAGGTAATATGCGCACAAGACCATTTCCGGGGAATCCCCAGAGGAAGGGGTGACGTCATTGCCCGACAATAAGACTTAAAATATCCATAAAACCAAAACAGCACAAAGGAAAATATTTACAGCACAATCCAGCACAAACGAAGCACAAACAAACGTGACCATTCTGGGTCGATTCGGAGCAGATGGGGGGCTGAGTGACGTCATCACGTGAAATTAAAATGAGCTATTTCTATAAATTCATAATGGCACAAACGAAACTTTTTACAGCACAAACCAGCACAAACGAAGCACAAACAAACAAGACAATTCCGGGTCAATTTGGAGAAGATGGGGGGGGCTTGGTGACCTCAGGATGACCTATATAATAATCTTTAATAACTCAAAAACAGAAACAGCACAAACAAAACTTTTTACAGCACAAACGAAGCACAAACAAACGCGACTATGATCCCGAAGTTTTGCGTGGGGTGGGGGGCCAACTTCACGCAGGTGAATGATTGTCGTTCACATTTATATTATATCAGTTATTATATCATATTTTACTCGAAGTGTTTTAATCTAATTGTTTGAAATTTCAGTTCAAAGGTTAAAGGTATTCTGTGAAGAGGGCTTGCAGAAGTGAGTGCACATTCCAACATGTGTTTGATGTGGCCCTTTAAACTGAATCACTCACCACCAAATCAAACATAGGTTTAGTTTAAGGCCCTGAATAGTTAATCACTCATCCACATTGATAGGTTCAGTGGGCCTTGATAGATAATCACTCAAATGGTTTGTTGCTTAAAAGGAAATAATGACTAGACTAGATGTCTTCCTGTGATAAGAAACAGGCCAGGCAGGATGTGTCTTCCCCTACAGAAGGTGAATGATGCACCAATGAGAGAAGCAGGACCAAACATCAGGAGGCGCATAATCTGGAAAGCTGCCCAATCGGGGGAAGGACGCCGCACATTCTCAAACGCATAATTTTGTTAGATAATCTCTGTCTAGTGTATAAAAGGGTTCAGGGAAAGACAGTCGGGGTTCAGACTTCGCGAACTGACCAGGTATCTGTCTGTTGTCAGGGACACGTAGTGTTGAACCCAGAGACTCTAACTTCTATTCTTGATTCATCAGGTTAATAAAATTGTGTTAACCTGAGACCTGAAACATCCTCCTGTCATCCCTATCTTCTCAACAACGAGTACGTGGAGAAATCAAGGTAACTAAATTAAGGAGTCAGATTTCTTTTATGACATGTTGAGTAGAACAAATAGGTGATATTTTAACAAAACAAACAAATCTCATACTCACATTTCATAAATAAAATAGTAAATTGTATAAACAAAATAACAAGAAATGATACAAAACATTCTTCACCAAGACAAATTTAAACGCATGACTTTAACAGAAATTAAATGAAGTTAAACTCATAAAATACATGACATTCACTTACACACGTGCATTTTGTTAGCGCAGCTGATTTACCTGGGAGCGGGAGAACAAGAAATGTGGACCTAGCATAACACGGAGCCTCTTGTCATGAAAACAAAATGTACTCAACTCTGGCTAGTTAAAACTGGATAATATGTTGAACACATGGCTTTTACTGAACACTTAATGTTGTTGTACAACATATACACATACATAGAAGCTATGTAGTTTTCAATGTAGTTCACAATCTATTAGCAGTAGTTCAATTAAAAACAAAAAAAATAGGGGGAGGGGGGAGGGGTTCTGTTCACATGTGAACTACAGATATGGCATTTTCAACCCATTACACATGCACATACAAAACAGTATCGTCCGCATACATTTGAATGTTAACCTCAGGACATACAGTTGGCAGGTCATTTACATACAGCCAGAATAAAAGTGGGCCCAGTATAGATCCCTGCGGTACGCCAGTGGACAAACAGAGGGCGTCAGATTGATAATTAAGTATTCGCACACTTTGAGAGCGGTTGGAGAGATAGGATTCTACCCATTTCAGGGCATCGGCCGAGAAATTAAAGATAAACTTATAAAAACATTTGTACAAAAATATAATGTACCTGAACGGGAACAGAATAAATGCTGGTCATTCATTTGTTTGGCTCGCACACGGACAGCACACTATAAAACAAATTCAACACGAGGCGAGTTAGTTAGCTCGTTGTCATGGTAACTCGATGTCTCAAAGAAAATACCTTTAACAAACAATAATCTAATCAAAAAAATGTATACATACACATCTTATTACAATTTTATGAAACCACAAGTGCTACTAATGACCTTAATACAAAATATTTTTACATTGTGCTGCACACAGCCACTTACCATGGCACGTCTCTCCAAAATGGTACCCGCTACGGTTACCACTGTGCATTTATACTGCACCAGAGAGAGGGCGCTATTGAGCCAATGATAACAAAAAAATAAACAATCATATAAGCAAGTGGAATAACAATAAAAACTCTGTTACATGTGCAATAGTTGCTACAGAATCAACAAAGTATCGATTAAGAGCTCCATTCAGGCTTAGTTCAATTTGTTTTCCTGCTTTTGTTAGCTTTTTTAACTGACTCCAAATTAATTTTGGATTTCCCCGCGCCTCACTAATTATTGTCATAAAAAAATCAGCTCTAGCTTTCCTCAACCCTGTTATCACCTTATTTCTTAACATGGTAAAATGAAATTTGTCGTGAAACAATCCGGATTTTATGACCATTTTCAGTGCAAGATCTCGTTCTTTCATCAGTTTCAGAATATCAGCATTCATCCAAGGAAGGCTATTCTTTTTGTTCCTATACTTAAACTTACGGGAGAATTCTGCGATGACACTCTGTACTTTACTTGATAATATTTGACTGCCCTCCTGCAAGTCTTTTCCTAAAAGCAAACAATTCTAATTCAAGCTATTTAAGACATTCCTGTTTGTTCTTAGGGATTCTAAGGGATTCATGCTCTTTGGCAATTGAAGAGCTAAATCTCTTTTTTGTTAATTTTCTAATCACAAGAGTGAGGTTGTGGTCAGATAGCCCAGTGATCATATTGAGAGATTTGGTAATTCTCTCAGGTCTGTTACTGAATACCAAGTCAATCTGAGTTCTGGTGGATTGGGTTATTCTAGTTGGACCCTTAATCAGCTGTGAGAGATCTGAATCATCAGTAATTTGTTTGAGGTTCTTTCTAATAGCCTTATCTTCCCAGTTAACATTAAAATCACCCATTATTATCACCTCTTTTTTAAAATTGCATTCTACAAGCAAGTTTCAAAACTTTTCATAAAATGCATTATTTGCAGAGGGTGGGTGGTAAATTACAATCAGGACAAAAGACATTTAAGGTGACAAAGTGATATTCAAACCAATACATTCCAACTCATTAGACCAAGTTAATTCATTACATTGAGTACTATCCTTCACATAAACCATGACCCCGCCTCCCTTTGATGTCACTCTGTCTCTTCTGTAGATTTGATAGCCAGGTACCTCTAATGCTGCAGACGGTGAGTTTTCATGCAACCAAGTCTCAGTCAAGCATAGAAAATCTAGATTTGAGTCCATTAGAAGATGTTGAATTTGGTCACTTTTCGATTTTAAACTTCGTATGTTAAGATGTCCACCAAATAGACCTTTGGGTTTTATTTTGGGGTCCCATATTATTCTCGAGTGATTGACAGCTTGAAAGACTTTCCACTTCCTGTTTTTTTTGATCGCTTGGTTAATGATTCCTTTCCTGTTTGGATCAGCTGTGTGCCTTCTGGCTACACGTGGATTATTGTTTAGGTTAAAGTCACAGTTACATTCACCTATGGTGGGATCGTCACCTTTGATATTTGTTGCCGAAGTACAAACACGGGAAAACGCCGTTCTTGCGACTCTCCCGGGCAGCTCATTGGCATCCAGGCACCCCACCGGCGCCGGCTGTCCCACTGGTGTAGACGCCAGCACATCTGATGCGATCCACGGACGCACGCCACCATCCCCGCTCACCGAAGTCCCTTCAATGCTGGACGCCATGTCCCCGGCAGACTCCAGGCCCCAGGGCAGCGCATCGGCATTCAGGCACCTCACCGGCACCGACTGTCCCGCTGGTGTAGACGCCAGCCCACCTGATGCGATCCACGGACGCACGCTGGACACCATGTCCCCAGTAGACTCCAGGCCCCCCATGACACTCAGGTAGAAGGTGCTGTTCTTCCTCCTTGTTGTGAATGCGGTGCAGGTACCACCTTGTGCAGGTTGGTTTAGCGGGCCGGGACACTGATGAATGTCTCCCGATAGTAAGAGGCAGATGGCAATTATTAACGTGTGGCTTTGTTGTTGTTTGGACACAGTCCTGGCGTGTTTCGTTAACCGGTTGTAGAGAGACGGGTAAACGTGATGGCTATGACGTGTCTCCCGACGCCAAAATGTTTGTTAACTTGATTTGTGTGGAGGCTTTTCGGATCAATGGCATGGATTGACATTTTGGCATCACTTAAGTCATTGTGATCTTTTAGAAACTGCCCGGTGTCTATAGGCTTCAGTATACTTGAAAGCAACACATACAAGAAGAGCTCCAACTACACCTGTCCCGCCCGCTGCGGCCATCTTTTTGATGAGTGTGTAGCGGGTCCCGGCTAGGTCTCCGCTGGCAGATATATAGATAACCCTCGGAAAGGAACCCTGTAAATATTGGGAATATTACAAGGGAATCAGCGACGCAGGACAACTGTTGCTCATTCTCCATTCACCGGATTATCTATATTTTCATACTTGAATTCAACTTGTAACTGCATTTAAAGATCTGTTATTTTTGTCTGCTTTACATTGAAGCACAGAATATATCCACATTTGGATGATCATAAAGCAAAACATGGCTTAAAAGTTCTGTTCAATGTCTCCTGACATGTTTCAAACATCAACTTAACCAAAACAAACATTTTCTCTTTAAATCACATCTAACTCTCATCAATCATGTCTGCACTTTTCCCTTAAAGCAGTTCCTAACATCTTTGTCCTCTCATCAAAAGAGTATTTTTGTAATAACTGTACATCTTACAAGTTAAAGTTTCACTCCATAAAATAGAATAAATCTTATTTGCAGTCACAAATTATTGTATTAAATTCACACGATATGAACATAACTATAAATCATAAACTTGACCGCCTCGTAACTTGGCGCCAAATCTCGTGACCTGAATCTGCGTCATAGTCTCATATCAACCCGTGAGTCGTTACACGGAGCTGCAGCCGTAGCTGTTCTTGAACAGTACATTAACATTACATTTTACTACACACACGTCACTTTAAACCCACATAGAAATAACCCGCAAATGCCCAGGAGCCGTACAAAACACACAAAAGAAAACTGACGATGAGGACGGCAGCCGCCATTTTCTCACAACGTGTCGTCAAATTTAACTTCTACACATTTACCTTTCAGCTTACAGAGCACACATCACCGGGGATTCATATTATCTTACAAACATCTGTAATCACAAAAAAGCGTGTAACCAACCTGTAAATATTGGGAATATTACAAGGGAATCAGCGACGCAGGACAACCGTTGCTCATTCTCCATTCACCGGATTATGAGCTCTCCTCGCTCTGCGCCTTGCTAAATGTCCCCGAGCGACGCTGCTGGAGGGTGCTGCCACCCTGTGTCCATTTTGTGAAACAGCATGTCATTGACTATAATCTCTCATTTAAGTTCTATCATTCAAAATTGCATAAAATACAATCATAATACAAGGAAATAAGCAAAGTGGTTATCTTTACAAAATACTTATTTTGTGAGTATCGCATCTGCGTGCACATGGTTCCAAGGACTTGAAATGGTTAAATAAGAAGGGCACATCACTTTCCAACTCCTCTGTAAACATGACAGTATGATATCATGTGGCTTAAGGTATTTTTATTTTTTTCTACTTTACTCACTCTCACCTTTTGCTTCAGGGCGGAGTTAGTTTGTAAAAACAATCAATCCCGGTTATAGGCAACTGTTTTGATATGTTTCCAAACTGACGAGGCGTGAGCAACAGTTAACTTATCTGCAGAGGTTTGCACAGTTAAAGTTTTCATCTCGGATAGCAACAGCAAACTCTAAACAAACCGGTAAGACATTAAAAGTCTGCTGAGAGTCAAACAGAGTTCAGAAGGTCAGTGAAGGTCAATGATGCTGATGCGGTGGTTTCTGCTCTGTCTCGCTTTTTAAAAGTTGCAAACTATAATAGCAATTTTAGATATATATTTTTTTTACATTGTTCC
The DNA here is from genome assembly GCF_947650265.1 of Symphodus melops. Taxonomy (NCBI): domain Eukaryota; kingdom Metazoa; phylum Chordata; class Actinopteri; order Labriformes; family Labridae; genus Symphodus; species Symphodus melops. The sequence goes on from NC_136705.1 coordinate 5,635,101, forward strand.
AATTGCAGCTGGACCTAAAGAGCGCGTATTTGGACTGTTGGAGGAAGCCAGAGTACCCTTTGCGCAGTGTGAGTGCAGGCCAGCTGGGGAATGGGGAGGGGGAACAAGCATGCTTCATCATGCTACAGGAGAACTGTGCCTAGGGTGATGTGTCCTTAGAGGTAAATTGTTTACCCACAATCTAAATTTAGACCCTGGTTCCTGTAGTTAAAATGCACATAGTTCCTCAAAAGCTCCCTATAGTTACAGGGGGAAAGTTCTTTCAGTTGAAAATGGGTGAAGCAGGACTGTGACACCTGAGGCTCTAGGAGAACAAACTTAAGCAGCCAAACTGACTTCCACAACATCAGAAACTGTTATTGAGCACTTCATGTCTGTCTTTACACATACGTCAAAGTTTGCACAGAAGGGATTTTTCAGCCATGTCACACCCAGCCCACATAAAAACTCATAGAGACACAGGAAAGCTGAGTGGGCTTTAAAGACTATCAAAACTCTCCACAGAAAAATCCTACAATCTCTACTTGGCCCTCATGGCCTGCTGCTCTGCTCCTCTGGCTAATTGATAAAATCCCCTTTAATTTCTCATGTGAGGAAAATCAGAACTCCCTTCTATTTATTCCTTAACCAAGGATGTGCACACATAGTGGATGTAAACAGAACAGAACAAAAATACACACAAAAGTATCAGAGCTTTATCCTCTCGTTTGGTTTGTTGTGAGAACACATTCCGGTGCAATCAAGGGGAGTGAAAATACAGTGCAACGAGTAGCCTTCATATAACTTAACACCATTAAATGAAAAAAGGCTACTGTCAAACTGTGCAGCACTACGGGATGCCATTCTGCCACTGTCCTATCGTTGACTTTTCGGTCGTTGTGCAGACTGGATGACAGCAGCTACTGACCAGAGCTACATTCAGGTGCTCCTCAGATGGCCAGTTTCTGAGATGGGAAGTCAATCATCCGCCTTCAGTGTGTTCATGTGTTTTTCGTTTAAAAAGTCGTAATGTCATCACAATAAAAACAAACAGCGGGGATGCTAAGAAAACAATATCTTTGTAATGTCTCTGTTACAAGTTATATGTGAGCAAGACATTGACATGATTTGAAAAAGTGCAGTCTGATGGTCGGAACACAAAGCAAACCAAATGAAAAATGCAACTTTACCCCTGAATCGCCCAACGACCAAAGTCAACATGTCTACACAATGGAATTCATGACTGGCTACAACAGACAAAGCCTATTTCAAAAAGAGATTGACAGCAGTCACTGTCACAGTTTATGCCTTTAAAACCATAGATTATTCGTGAGCTTGTGGTAAAACAATGTTCTTAAAAAATAATTATTGACTGATACCTTTATTTACATATGTAAGATTGATTTTTTTTTTTTTTACCTTTCAGACTGAACAAATTCTCAATGAATACAAGATCCGAGCCTTGGCATGTCACCCAGACAAAAACCTGCAAAACCCAGGAGCAGGTAAATTTACTGTGTCTTTTGTGGATGTTTTTTTTTTTTTTTAATGGTGGGGTTGGAGAGTGTGAGTGCGTGCAGGCATCTGCAAGTGTGTCGCTCATTGAAATGCCCAACCACTCTTCAATAAATAAACAACACTTGTAACAAACATCAAATTTCTAGAGTATGTTTAAGTAATCATATTATCTAGTCTGTCTATTAAACTAGAACACACTAAATGCTATATTACAGTATATGGAGTTTTAATCTGTTTGTAAGAATGATCCAACATGGACCACAATGATTGCTTTTTTCCCCCACAGTGGCAGATTTCCAGAAGTTACAGGAAGCTAAAGAAGTTTTGTGCGATCGAACCAAAAGAAAAAACTACGACCTTTGGAAAAGAAGTGGTATTGCTGTTCCATTTCACAACTGGCTTGCCTTAAAGGACTCTGTAAAAACTGTATGTAATGTATCTCTTTTGTTTAGATTTATTAAAGTAGCCTTTACTCTCTTTCATTTTGAAAAGCTGGTGATCAAACATATCATCATTTGCAGTCAGTACACTGGGCTGTGAGAGATAAGAAGGAACCAATGTTGGACGCCCCAAAACCACAAATCCCAGGCTCTGTCCAATCAGCAAGGACCTCGCCATCTTCAAGTAAGTCAATGTATAACTGTTGTGAAGTATTACTCATGGCATATATTGTTAAAGTAATGTAAGATATAAAGACACAAATTAAATGTGTGTTCAAAGCAACATGATACTATGAAAAATTAAGTAAGACAGTGTTAAAAACATGCAAAACAAAGTACCTTCAATTTCCTGAACTGTGTCAATGTGGCCTAAAATTTAATTGAGGAAAAACAAAACACTACCTAAATGAGACAATAATCCCTTTGCGTGCTCATTATATGTACCGTAAGAACTAGGGCTGGGAATCTTTGGGTGTCTTGACTTTGAGACACGACAGAATCGATTTAAGGATTCATAGTGATTCTGGACTCAATTGATCCATGGATTCAAAGTCTATTAATGAATCTTCAGGATCAACTCCAGTCATCTGTGAGACTGGCTGAATTTGTTGTTTATTTGGAATTCCACAGAGTTACAGAGCTAGCTTTAGCATTGTAGTATCAGTAGTGAGTGATTGATTAGCATAAAAAAGAAATAATTAAAAAATAAAATTAGTTTCGTGGAATTAATCGATTTAAGATTAGAAGAAAGGAATCTTGATTTCTACATAAACCGATTTTCTACATAAACCGATTTTCCCCACCTCTATTAAGAACACTCATTTGATAGCTCTCACACTATTGTTATCTTAGCTCTTATTTTTATTTATATATCATTCTGCCGTGTTTTGGCTTATTTCTTCTCCTACACTGTTCAGAAGATGTGCACCATCACTTTTCTTGTTTGAATATTGTTATGAACAATAAAGCATCACATCTTTACCATAATCATATATTGTATTGTTTTGACTCCCCCCTCCACACACACACAAAATAAACACATTTGCCTTCTAACAACCTCCCAACCCATCAACACATTGTGTGTTAAATCACACAAAGAAAACCCGTCATCCGACATTCAGAATCAGAACCACAATTGGGTTTTATTGCCAAACACATTTACACAAAGGAAATAAATCAGAACTAGCAAAAGCTTAAACAATACAAAAATATTATATATAATGTTCATTGTTTTTTTTATTTTTTTATTTTTTGCCATTTTTACATGCATCCCTTAATTTTTAGAAAGTACTTATGCCATAACATTCACTGTGCCTTATCGTTTACACAACGTATTACGCTACATCAGCAATTTCTCTCCAATCTGTAATACATCTTTAAGACTTTTATCATCTATTTCTAGGTGAAGACTGCCATCAACTCTGGCGTTGTGTTCCTGACTCATCTACAAGTCTGCTGCAGAGATTTAGAAATTATGAAATATAACCAAATGACCTATGAACAAGTAGAAATCTGACAGTTTAAATGTTAATGATGTTGTTATTTGTTACCTATTGGTTATGTTCAAAAGCTCACAATGGAGTGCTGTCATACCTAATACAGAAGTACCTTAAATGGTAAATAGTGCATTTTTGGACAGGTTCATAATATTGTGAACATAAAACATTATCATGTCAAAAGATTATTTTGAACAAATGTATGATTTTATTTCTACTGTGTCTTCTACATGGAAACAAAAAAAATGCCTCTGCAATTATCAGCTGAATGTGAAATGTAACTGTTTTAATGGGCACTGACAAATATCTAAGTGAACATTTTAGTGGACAATTATTTAATAATGTACATTACTTATTACTTTATGATGTGTATGATTAAATTGTTCATTGTGATTCTGCATTATACCTCTCTACTGAAAACATAGTTTCAGTTAATTCACACAGATTCATCCCAGCAAAGTACAAAGTCTGTCTTCTACATGTCAATGTGGACCAACATGTAAACATCATGTGTCACTATGTGTGCATGTGACTGGTATTAAACTTCTGGATAGAGACAGGAAGAAGACTTCTGACAAATATCTAAGTGAACATTTTAGTGGACAATTATTTAATAATGTACATTACTTATTACTTTATGATGTGTATGATTAAATTGTTCATTGTGATTCTGCATTATACCTCTCTACTGAAAACATAGTTTCAGTTAATTCACACAGATTCATCCCAGCAAAGTACAAAGTCTGTCTTCTACATGTCAATGTGGACCAACATGTAAACATCATGTGTCACTATGTGTGCATGTGACTGGTATTAAACTTCTGGATAGAGACAGGAAGAAGACTTCTGAACCTTATTTCAGGGTAAAGAACTCTGCCCCTATTCAGCTGAATAGTTATGTTGTGACATTGTCTGTGTTATTATTGTAGTGTTGCTGTTCTGATTTTAAATTAATTATGTTTGATTAATTTTCATGACAATAAATTACTGAAAACACACTCCTGTTCTCAGGCAGTGCCTGCTGAGACTGTCATTTGTAGGATGGAGAATGAGACACACAGACTCTCACATGTGTATGACCACTTACCTCCTCTGAAAGCATTATGCTGTTAAAAACCCAGACTTGTTCTTCTGGGAAACAAAGATTTACCTGCTTGTAGTGGTTTATTTCTCACGATATGCAGAAGTAGTCTCTCTGTTGCTTCCACTAGCACCGTCATTGCTTCTCTGAAGGACACATTCAGCCACTGTGGAAAACCTGAGACGGTTGTTTCCCATAACGGGCCACAATACAGCAGTGAGCTGACTGTTCTACAGAGTATATATAGATAGATAGATAGATAGATAGATAGATAGATAGATAGATAGATAGATAGATAGATAGATACTTTAAATTCAAGGCATCCAGTAGCAGTATACAGACAGGCAGGACACAAGACATTAGTTACAATACACAACCGCTGTCCCCCCCCCCCCCCCCCCCCCCCCCCCCCCCCCCCCTGTATACAATAATCCCCCAAACAAGATTTAGCAGCCCCTATGTGACTAAGAATAAACATAATTATATGTTAAACCTGTGCAGTTAGCATTAGCAATTAGACTTAAAACTTATATAGCATAATGTACATAACCTGTGAGGAGAGAGAAGCATGTGTTGGTTAAAAGAGACCTGTAAACAGTTAAAGAGCCTTAGAAACAAAGTGCTGACCTTCTAGAAACTAGTTACATGTGCATGTACAGAGGTGTTTGAGGTAGTGCCAGAGGTGTGAGTACAGTCATTAAACAGTCAATGCAGGAATGTAAATTGGCCCACCAACTTAAAGGAGCAGTGATTTGCATTAAGTGTCCTAGACAATAACCTGAAACCAGGAGTGATTAGGGTGATTATCATTGAGTACCCAACTATTGGGGAGCAGATTAGCATTAAGTGTTGAAGACAATAGAGTGAAACTTGACCTAATTAGGGTGATCATGTCAACCATTACAGATGTAGCATAACACAACAGTAGGATGAAACCAGACATGATTAGGGTGATTATCTTTAAAGTGACCCGTGCTCAGTAAGGTGACTATCAATATGCATTACAGTGTCCAAATTGGGGGCTGACTCTGAGGTCAGCAGTGCAGATGAGGAATGAGAAAAAAGTGAAAAAAGAGTATGGATTAAACCACGTGACCAGCACCCCAAGATACCCACAGGTGAACAGGGAAGCGGAGTGTGCAGTGGCTACTGTGAAAGGGGTCATTCCATGCCAAGTGGTCCGATGCTCCCCGCCTGACCATCTCAGATTTTGATGAAATCCGGAATACAAGTTGGTACTTGAAATGAACGTGGGCAAAATGTTAGCTCTGTAGGTGGTTACACGAAGGCGTTTTTAGGTGGTCTTTACTCAATGACTGTGCTTTGTAGTGCTGAAAATGACAATAATCATCTAAATTGGTTTTGGCCTAGGTGGTTTAGTTTTTGCACAAACTGAGATTGAAAACAGAAAAAAAAGATTATGATGGCATTGACCTGTGTCACACTCATAAGCCTATATTTCCTGAACATGGTGGTTGTGTAAACCAGATTTTTTTCCCTGGAATGGCATATAACTTTAAAATAGCTTGGGCCAAATAAGAAGTTGTTCTGCCAAAACACAAGTTCACACACAAGGAAAGATCTCCATAAGAGCTGCTCCTACACAACTTATCACCCAGAAACACTTCATCTCAGATTGCTATAGATGATCTGCACATATACAGGCTTGGAATCCTTTCTTTGGCTGGATACAGCCAATAGGAATTGTTATTAGCAATGTTAATTGGACCATAACATACTATCTAAACTATAAGATCTTAAAATTATTCTTTGACACATGTCATCATGCTTCAAAGAAGTGTTCAAGTATTTAGTGCAAAAGAAATTACCACCTCCTCCTGTACACCACAGGATGGCGCCATAACACAAAACTCCACTAAGTAAACAGCCATCCTTCATTTAGAGAATACTCTGAATTACACAAATGATCTTCTCAAACTCTGAATCTAGCACACCTTTAGCTTTGTGGCCCATAGCTGTTAAAAAGTGTGCATTTCTATGTTGGAGCAGAGATATGTTTTACAGCCATGAACAATGTTGCCATCTCAATATACTCTCATAAAATGGGAGTGACTTTTTGAGGTATTAGACTACAGGAACTACCTCGTGATAAAGTCTGTTAAAAACTTTATATTTTGACTTTAAAAGGTAGTAATAACTTAATGTTAATTTTAATGTCACCATCATGACCTAGAACTAAAGGAGTAACATACCTGTAATACATTTGTGACGTAAAAAAATAACATCTTAAATATTTGTCATTACAGGTACCATAACATTCCTCGAGTTGTGCTCCTCTTGTTTAAAGTCCCACTGGGGGACAGAGAGGCCTTGTATGTCTGATAAAACAAACAAGGTGAAGCCTCATGCATTAATTTATCTCAGTTTTCTCTCCGCTCCTTTTTTTATTGTTTGCAACAACCTTTTGATCATTTCATTATTTCATGTCATACTTCTGTTCACTCATGCAATATGTTGGTTTTTTTTGGGTGGCAGACCATGTATTAATAAACACACACAACAAAAACTCCTGTTCATTGTTCCACGGTCCTCATTTCCTGGAACACTATGGATAGCAGATCATTACAGCGTTTGCATTTGGTCATCACAATGGCAGATAAACATTCATTTATGAAACAATTTGCAATAATGCTTTAAAAAAAAAAAAATCTGTTTTATAGACATGAACCTTTGAAAGACATCATGGTGACCACAGTGACATGCTCGTACCCTCTGGTAATTTTTTTAAGTTTGGCAAGATTTAAGATCCTAAAAAGTTTATTTTCTATCACATTGTGACAGAAAATAAGATTTGATTAGAGACTCAAACGAACATTCACGCTCTTCAGACTCATAAAATAAAATCATTACCAAAAGTTCCATCCATTGGAAGGTTTTTTTTTCATCCCTGTTTACAGTCATGGGGGGATATGACATGCAAGACAGTGTCACCTGCTTTTAATAATGAGGGGACATAGTCATGCACACATGCAAAGTATATCGGAAAGTCAGATTTAATCAGAAGGACTGAGAAATACTCTTTCAATGAACTTTCCATACTTGAAATCTATTTTTTCATTTGAGTCTCTTCTTAAAACACACTTAACTGTGTTATACTAGTTACAGTGGAGGAACCTCCTCAGGGTCAAACAAGGCCTGTTTACACTTTTGCTCGCTCAAACATATTAACTGGGAAGGAAGCACAAATAGACTGTAATGTACATCATGAATAATCAGCTCATCACAACACAGTCACACAGCACTCCTTTATGTTTCAGCTGTCGTCACTTCACGTTATCATTGTGGGTATTTATACTCAAATATTTGTTTGTTGCACAATCAGATCCCTTTTTCTCGCCACAAATACAAATGAAGAGGTCGAGAGGGGGTGTAACTTGTGAGGCTGCGCAATGCACTTATAGTGCTCTATTGTCCTCCTTTTAACTTTGCATATTCGTCATCAACTTTTAAAGCTGTAGGACTACAGCTTCAACTTCAACATCAGGCAGCCCATAATACCATGGCAACCAATGGCACAAAGACGATGCCTGATATTCTTTGTTTCTCGGGTAAAAAAGTAATGCTTTTGAGTTTGGATCCCTCTAGAAACCATTGGGCTACATACCTTCGTTCTTTCATCTGCACTGTTTTGGCAAGGGTTGTGCATTGTAAGAAAAAGTTCATTCATCTTTTGATTTCTCTCTGCAATATACAGTAAATTGCAATTTATAGCATTTGATCATAAGTATGAAGTAATAAAGTAGGTCTAATAAATGTAATGTGTTTTTCAAGTACAAATATATCATTGATAATAACTTGTTTTATTTGGGGACATTGTCTATTTCTGTGATAGCACAAAAAATAAAGACATACTAGTTGCAGCTAAATTTCCTAACAGCTTTACCAGTAAGCTTGTCCATCAAAGCTGTATGACACACGTCTACAAGATGTTTTAATAATTGATGTTTCCTAACTCAGTACTGTAAATGCTTTTACTCAAAGGGAACTCTCTGCAGCACATCCACACTGTATACATTCTGTTACCTGGAGACAATACCTGGGCCATATCTTTAACAACCATCTTCACACATCTCTTTTTTTATCTGCCTGATCACCATACACAGTCAATAAACTAGTAGGCCTATATGTTCTTCCCATAGAATGTAAATATAAATGGAGGATGTTTATTTTTATTTATTTTTTTCCAGTCATGTGTGTGACTTCCGGTGTTCTTGAAGCCAGCGTCAAGCGGAAATTTGACGAATAGCATGATTTTGGACTTCTGCATTGGCTAAATTTTTTCAGACCGGAGGTTGCCGCTTGGTTCTGTCCACAAAAACGCCTTAAAGACTCAGCAGTCACACAGAAATCTTCACATAAATAGTCAAGGAGCAGGTACTATGAGAATGAAAGCCCAACACACGTCCTGAACCCAACCTGTGGCACCTTTCCTGCATGTCAGTCCCACATTTCCATCTCTATCCACTGTCCTATTGATCCAATAAAGATACATAAAAAGAAGCCAAAAAGAAGCTAAAAAAACTAACAAAATATGAATACATAAAGTAGTACAAATAAAGGGTGATGTAATCTAATATATATCGCTCTTCAACTGACAAATCTAACACCTTCTTCAAAAAAGATTTACCACTAAAAATTACTAAAGTGAGAGATTTGTGCTCAATTAGCTTCATCAGAGTACCTATGTATGTGTTGAGATAGTCACTGGAATTTCCCTGCATGGAATTTGTACAGAATAACAGACATGCACAATTTGCACAGATAAAAATAAATTAAAAAAATAAACTGACTTGCTTTATGTTTTCTCTATTATCAAATATCCACAGGTTGTACTGTACGATTCTGTACGATGTACATGCTTTATCGCTTGATGTAAACTTCAGACAAATTCATTCAGTAGTATTGTACATGATACATGCCCTGTGTAAATATATAAAAGCTAATTTACCAAAGACATTATAAATCTACACACACTGCAGCATGCTGCGAATAAGGGATTTCTGTCCCAATGTGACATCAGCTGGTGGCAGCTGGGTTAAAGGTCATGGATACTTTAAACACTTGCTGCCTGCTTGTCTTGTCTGCACCAATATGTTCCGACTAGATAAAATTCAGAAAAAAATATTTCATACCAAATGTAATGTGATGCAAGATCATATTCCTATTGCCATACATTATGCAAAATACCCATTGAAATAGAGGAGTTTAAAGGCACGATAACATAAAGGTTTAGAGGAGATTTATAACAAGACATTTCACAGACATGTTTTGGGGACCTCTAAGTCTTATTTTAACTTATAGACAAGTATAGAGTGTGGCATGTGACTTTTAATGAGAAAACAGTGACCCAAGTTTCTAATATTTGTCAACCAATCAGATTGAATTTAAGACAAACACTTCATAGATTTATTTTTACACCACACATTTGCGACCCATTTCAAACAGCTTCGTGACCCACTTTTGGGTCCTGACCTACCAGTTTAGAAGCCACTTACACACCAAAGACATTATGTATGTTCATTAAAAATACATTGTTTGTGCATTACATAAAACAACACAATCGATAAACGAACCCAGCTTGGAATAGATGTACAGTATATTGGTGATCACCATAGTAAATGACTAAAAATGGAATTCATGACACTAAAAAAGAAAGACGCCCAAAGACTTCCCTCCCTGGCCCTAAACAGACATGCAGATGTAATGAGCTCACTTCATCAAAAAATGGATACAGACATGCTTTTATGTTTAAATGTTAATAATGATAGAGACTTAAACCTGAAAAGAAAACACATTTTATATTTGAGTTAAAGCCAGGACAAAACATTCCCAGCCAGTATTCCCACAGCAAAGTCAAAGCAATGTGACATTTACAAAAATATTAATAATAATAATGAAACTGTGTATGCCTGCCAGCCAACCTAATGATCTTCCTTTAAACGTAACAAAGTATAAACATGTAGGGCTTTATTTGTTCTAAAACAAATGGTCTGTGGACATAATTCATATGTTGTCAACATGGATTAGGACAGCAGTTAAAAAAATACAAACTTATTTTCTGAGAGAAGTTGTTTACATTAAGATTTCTTATTGATAATCATACAAACTGATATAAGTGGGTCTTTATTTCGTCATGCCACATTCTGTGTTCTCAGATATCTCTTGCTTTCTCTACATCTATGACATTGACTGTTTGCGTACTGTCCTCATTTACACTCTTATGTTGATATCATTGTCCACCATTTTGCAGCAACCCAAGGAGGTCAAGAGTTTGTCTACAGCCCCTTTACTCATGAAAACACACAGGAGTAAGTGTGCAAGTGGGCTGAACCGAATAAACAAAATGGACAGATCTCTGACGCGTGAAGATGTTACAAAGACAAAGGCTTTGTAGCTTAAAATTCTTCCATCTCTGTTATTGTCTGCCATGAACCAAATGAGTCTGGGCAGGAACAGCAACATGTAAATAAGCAGCAGCAGGACCAACATTCCCACCGTTTGTCGCTTTTCAGTTGAAGGGACTGAGATGGATGAGGAGAGGGCTTTGAGGGTCCCGCCCAGGAAGAATATGAGCAGCGGGAAGGGAAGGAAAAAGAAGAGGTCAAAGATGGATATGGTCACATGAAAATCAACCCTGGAAGCAAAGGGGAGCAGAAAGACCAGGGGAAGGGCCCAGACCACAACACAGACTACCCCACACATCTTGAGGGAATGCATGAGGCAGTGCTTCATTGGGCAGACGATGATCATAAACCTGTAATATTACATAAAATATAGTCTTTGTTGAGCTTTAAAATAATAAGGTAATGTACTTTTCAGAGACAGAAGTAGCTGAATAGATCTTGTAAAGACAGCTATACATACCTTTCCAAGGAGAGACACACCATGAAGCCAACACTGGCCATCAGAGAGTAGATGTAAGCATAGACCAAACAGCTTGATTTATGAAACAAACAATTCCACCCTGTTTCAGCGATCAGGCAGCCAAGCTGTAAGGTGTCAGCAATGAGAAGGTTGATGACGTAGATTGGAGCAACATGATTATTTTGCACCTGCAAATGACACAAAGGACACAGGGTCCAATCAAAAGAGGAACATTTCTCTCAACTTTTGCATCTGAAAGAGAACGGATTCTTGCCCTCTTGTTGCTATGTGCATATTGACAAACGCACGCTAGTTAGCAGCTGCACTTATTACATGGTGCCAATGAAGTGGTAAAAAAAAATAATAGCATTGTAGAAAATAATACTGTGCACAAATAATTGTTTTTAATATAAGAGCAAACTGCAAATATCTGTAGAAACTGTGACTTACAGTACACCCAAGTAAAAAAAGTATTTTTTTTAAAAAGCTCAAGAGAGAGGAAATGTTGGGAGGAGAAAATGGGGCATCACACGCAGCAAAGGGCCAAGGTTGGATTCACACCCACAGCCGCTGCCGCAAGGACTATAGCCTCTGTACATGAGGAGCTCTATAACCACTAGGACATCCAATGTCCCTGTGGTCTTTCATTTATTGCGTCTGTATTAGTATTGTGGTGTCCATCAACTTAAAGAGATAATATCAGTTAAAAACGTTGTTTAAACACTCTGACATGTCATGATGTACTTACCAGAGTGACAAGGGCATAGATGGCTATGAGGGTCAGAGGAAGGTCGATACAAATGATTGTACTTGTTGTCCATTCTATGGTCATATATACGATTCTTTTGATAACATCTTCATTATAATCACAGTTAACGTAGCTTCCATCCAGCGTATAGTTGCTTATGATATCTACCATTCTTCTGAGTGAAACCTGTAGTTTGAGGGATCAGGATAGAAAGAGTTTAACCAGGTTTATTAATATCAACTCTGGAATAACTGGATTATTGTTGGATGAAAGAAATAAAGACAAATAACTTTAATTAAGATAACGTTCAAACGTGAAAAAAACGTATGTGCATACATTTCCGATATTTAGTCTTCAATATATAAATGTCCCAACAATAGCTGTCCATGCATGCTGTATCTAATACCTTTTTAGTTTTATTTTCAGGACTGTTCTCAGTTTAGTTTTCCCTATTTTAGTAATTTCTGCAAAAAAGAAAAAGAGTAAAGTTAAACTACGTACCTTTTGAAGTAGTGAGACATCGCCTGACTCCGTACGCTACACCATTGTCCGATGTTTCTGTCCTCTGCATCCAAACAGTCCACTGTATATAAGTCGAGTGATAGCATCATCTACCCCTCCTCTTCCAAAGAGGAGGGAAAATGGCCTTCAGGCACAAATCCTTGAAGTGCGACAAACAAACAATAGATCTGTGCCAAGAAAAAATGTAATGAATGAAATTTAAATTCGGACTTTTAATCTGAGGCAAAGCATTTTATGATTCTTACACATCCAGTATATGGAGTAGGTTGGTAACAGAGAAACAATAAGCGTTAAATGCCTTGACTCCTCAAGAAATAAGATAAACGTATATAATATAATATAAAATATGTTATATATTATATTATGTTATATATATATACACACACACACACACACACACACACACACACAAACACAATGTAAAGGGATACTTCACCCATTTGCACTAAGCTTTGTGTTATTTTAAACTTGGTAGTATTTTTGAATGGTCGTACATTCCACCTTTAACTTCCCTTGAGACAGACAAAGCTACATATTTCTTTTCTGAATAGGAACCTCAGATGATACAAAAATCGTCACTTTGTGTCATCAAGGAGTTGCATTCTGGGAGTTGTTGTCTTTCATCCTCATGAGCCAAAAAGAGACTTTCTGCCTTTTCTCTGTCAAGAAGGTACCAACTTCAATATTATACCACATATAGGACCCACTGTCAATACAGATTCATGTTTCAACTGGTGAAGTATCCCTTTAAGCCTCCCATGGCATCCAGCTGCAGCTCCCCCACCTGTTAGTTAAATCAACCATGCCCTAATTGAGCGAATAAATGAACGGCTTTTGAAATGTTAATTATCAATACACAAGCTATGAAAATGTCAATCCCTCTACACATTTGACTAACAATTATTTAAGCCATTGTGGTAAACCAAATCATTTTGATCAACCAGTTATCTATCAGCAGAGGGAAAGCAGTACCTCTCACCTTTAGTGAAATATCTATTTTGTCTCTGTTATTTTTTGTCGTCATTTCTCCTCTCCTCTACCCTTTCTCATTCTTCCTCTGCCTACATGCAGTTAACTTTTTGAATGCTGTCCTTTTTCATTTGTGTCAATGAGATTAGATGAGATTATAAAACTTTACTTTACATTTGCCACCTGGTCAATCTACACACACACCAAACATTATTTGACAGAGCAGTCATAGTACACAAGTAAATTAATAGCAAACACCATTAAAACCATTTGGGACATAAAGGAACACGCTTTTTGATCAGCTTGTTAAATCTGTTTTTATCATACAGATGCTGCCTCCCAGAAAACACTAATGTCTTCTCCTTGGTGAAGCAGATCCACAAGTGCATTATTATCCGAAAACTTTTCGACATTACAGGACGCCTGACTATCAACTGTGTGAAGTGTGAATAAAATCTGAGATTACACTGGGCCCTGTGGAGCTCCTGCATTAGTTAAGATCATGTCAGAAGGTGAAGAGTAAGGACTGATAAGTAATGTACTTCAGCATATCTATGATATAATCGATGAGCCTTAAGGGCTTGCTGTTGGCCCACCATAATTACTGGGAAAAGTTTCCTTGCTTTTAATTTTATAGATTCATATCTAATATCTGACGGTAATTAAAACCTAAATCAGACACTCAGTCAAAAAATGATTGGAGAGATTTTATGAAATTTATAAAAATCTTAACATTGGTATTGTCTGAGGGTTTATCAGGATAATTGACAGGTGATCGGAGATGAAGAGAGGAGGAGGGGAGGAAACTGAAAGAGCACAGAGGGCACATGTTAATTGCTAGCTTTGTGCATGTTTTCTTTTTATTTCAAGTGAGCAAAATCTGTAATTATTAGCACAACAACACGTTTAGTAATTCAGATGATCTCATTGCAAAATAAACAGTATAAACAAACTCATTGTCATTAGAAGCCTTTATGACTTTAACACAGAAGATTTTTCTTACATGACATAATGACAATAATTACTCACAGCTAAGATAACTTGTACATCACACATTGCATTACATTTATAGAAGCAATTGCAGTTAACAAGTAAAAGATGACCTAAATATACCAGTTCAGTCATTAGCAGAGTCAAACTCCCTTCTATAGTGACAGTAAGTATATATAATATTTCTAGAAGAGTTGTATGTAGTTGCCTGCATCTTGTTGTTTTCTAACCTTTCTCTGCCAACATGAGGCTGGTTTTGTGCATTTTGTCATTAAAATGATGTCAGTAATGAAGAGTGCAAACCAGTGATGTGCTTAAGTGCTTTTTTAAAGACACTTTAATCAAATTTAAATATTTCCGTTTTCTGTTATTTTAGCAGTGCACTCCTCCATGTGTCAGTTAAAATGAGTTACTCCATGAAGAATAAACTTAAGTATCTCTTCTCAGTACAATTCCTTTTATTCAGGAACATATAACTCTCTACTGTTGTTAAATAACATTTTTGTACTTGATTTATTGATATTTGATATTGATATTGATATTTGAGTCAGGTACTGAGTTGATGTCTGGCAAAACCATGCTCAGTCTGCAGACAGTAAGACAGTTGATTATATTTTCTGTGGTAACGTCTCACACCAGTTGTCTTGAATAGTTTGACATCTTAAAATAAATGTTCCTCAAAGTCGCTCTAAGTAAATGATCTACTTATATCCACACTGACTGTTGTTTCAGGATTATTGCTCTCCATTCTGCAACAACACACAGCAGCCAGAAGCTTGTCTATGGTCCCTTTCCTGATGAAAACATACAGAATTAAGTCTGCAAGAGGACTGAAAATTAGAGCCAACTCAGAGAAAATGATCAGAGACAAGGGAAGGACACTGTGTAGCATGTAGACAAGGATTATGGGCATGAACAGCAGTGTGTAAATCAGCAGCACAAGAACTAAAATTCCAACAATTCTTCGTTTTTCATCCGATGGTACCGAGACGGAAGTGGAGAGGGATCTGATGGTCCCAAGCAGGAAGAATATTAGCATCGGAAAGGGAAGGAGAAAAGCAATGACGGAGGTTTTATAAGAGCACAAGCCAATGGAACTGACCCAGACCACGGCACAGGACACCCCAGAGATCTTCCTGGATCGATTGAAGCGGTACCACAGGGGCTTGGCAATAACTAAATACCTGTAAATAATAAGTACATCCAGAAACAATTAAAGCCATGTCTTCATCCATAGAAGGCACATTTTTACAAAATGATGCAAATTACAACATTAATAATATAGGGCAGAATAATGAAAACATTACAAAAATAGACCTTTACCAAAGAAATGAATGCAGGGGGGGTTTAAAATGTAAAACTTTATCATTATTACAAAGATTTAACACAATAACGAGGCTGATACCCTGAAGCAAGGCATTTTAAAGTCTTCGGCTGTCAAATTATAAGATGGACTTATTGTCTTTGAGTAGCATCAGAATGATAACTATGAGTCACAGAAGTAGCTGCACACGTAGGTTGACAAATAGCTACCTTTCGAGGGCGAGACAAACCATGAAGCCAACACTGGCCAGCAAAGCAATTTCGTAAATGATGAAGCAGATGTAATCATGATAGCCTTCCTCCCAAACAGCCAAAGAGCAGAGCTGAATAACGTCAGAAATGAGAATGTTGATGATGTAGAAGGGAACCACACGATCATTTCTCACCTGGAGGAAAGCATTGGCTCAAGTCAATAGACAGTTGTAAACCTGTTCTGATGTCCTCCTTATCCTATACATACAGTATGTCAATTTAAACAAATCATATGTCACACTGGTCATTTACTGATGTCACAAGGCTTGCTGTAGCTATTGCACGTACACACACACACGTACACACACGTACACACGCACACACACACACACACACACACACACACACACACACACACACACACACACACACACACAATATTCCGGCACATAAACATACACGTACAAGATCCAACTCTCAATGCCTTATCAGTATTTCAAGATTACAAAAATTACAAATGAAGACATGTTAATACTAGACATTACACTGGATTTACTGATATGTGATTATACTAATTGATTTTGCCAGAGGCCCAAAAAAACTTATGGTGGAATGAACATCAATGCTTCAACTAATGGCCTATGTTATGATATCACTGAAAACTATAAATAACATCTATGAAAAGATACATCGTGTTGTTACTGAGAAAAACAACGTCCATATCAAAACCCTATACAGCTCCACAAGTCTGCTCTTTGTGTCTCTGTCTATCAACCACTCTTGGTTGTTTGTCATTTCTGTCTGAGTTAATCAATACATCTCATAATCTACTTACCATGGAAAACACAGAATAGATGGCAGCCAGTGTCAAAGGAAGGCAGATAGCAATGATTACGAATGTCATCACACGTATGATAAAAAAAAGTTTATTTACATAATTTATATAAGTGTAATAGTCTTGGTCGGTGTTGCTTTCACCATAGCTTTCATTCTGTGAGGTGGAGTTCAAAAAATCTTCCATTCTTCTCTCAGAAAGCTGTGGTTGGAGAAATCATTGAAAAGGACAATTAGTTCTATATGTTTCATGTAAAGTTATTCAGTTAACTCTATTTGTTTACTACTTTCATGTAACCTCAGGTGTTACATGAAGCCGATGCAGAAGTGCATAAAGCGTTATTTCGTCCCCTAGTGTCGGCTCCAACATGCTAGGTATCCCCATTAGAGTCCATATTATAACTCATTTGGATTTCTGGACTCTAAAGCTCATTTGTTTATTCTAAATAAGTCTAAAGGGAAGAAAATGTTTTGTAACTCATCCATTTGGATTATATCAGGGTCAGAGTTGTGACTTGACAATGAGGTGACCTGACTGTCAGGTGAACGTGTTTAGCTGTTGGCCAGGAGGCTAAGTTTCCCTTTAGCTGAATGTTGTTGCTGACATTTAAGTCTCACTTTTCTTCATGGGCTTTTCATCATTTGGTGCATGCAAGACAGACGACGCATGTTTCAGCAGTAGAGTAGAGTTAGAGCTTTAGAGCCTCAATGATGGCCTGTTCTGTTTTGTATCTCTGGGACTAAACGAACAATCACTGCACTGCAAATTTGAAAACCTATTTAAAAGTTTGGACTTTTTTTTAAATTCACTTCTACGTTATTAACACTATAGCATTTTAAAAAATTCCTTAGTTGATGTGTTTGTACTTGAATATGACTCTCATATAACCCATCAATTCTGCTTGGTTTGATTTCCTTTTAATGTTGCTCCATTTGGATTTCATTGCTTGTACATCATTCATTGAGAAAATGTTTTAAGATAAATAATGATAATATTAATACAAATTATAAGACAAAGATCAATGAACTGAGTGAACAATGTTACACATTTCATTCCTTAATTCCTATTGAAACCCTCTTTAAAATTAATTATCCTTAAGTATATTGTTATTCCCTTCAAGTTAGTTATGACTTTATTTGCTGTTGTACTTTTTGTTTTATATCAGTCTCAAGTATTTCTAGCAATTAGAGAGAAGAGTTTTCTTGTTATATGTTGAAAAGTACATATGCAGTTATTTTAACCTTGTAAAAATGTTCAGATCCAAAATAGTGAAGTCGGGATATTTACCTGTGTAAGCAGTGGGAGCTCTCCTGAATGCGTCTCCTACATCAATGTGGGATGTTTTCCTCCTCATCCAAACAGTCCTATATATGCTGAGTGATAACATCTAGAAGGTGGATAAGAATCTCTACCTGCGCCTCTGAAGAAGACAGAAAATAACATTCAGGCATGGATATGTAAAGTACCATAGTATAATCATTTGTGTGTAAAAATTAAAAGCATTACAGTATAAGCTAATTTAGTGTTCAATCCAGTTTAAAGGTTTGTTTTTGATGTTTTAATGTAGCACTGGATCTCTTCTTTCTGTTTCGTAATTTGTTTTATCGTCTTATGGTAACTGGTAAATTACTGAGTAATAACAGTTACAAACAATGAGGTACTTTATAAGAAAACTACAGCTGAATTACTTAAAAACAGTCCCTTATGTAATGGGTAAATACTTGGGAAATAGTTACTAATTAAAGTACTATTACTATTGTGAATCTGCAACAACTACACAAACTACACTTAAATTACTTAAATTAAGGTTTTTTTTTACCAGAGATGTTTCATTTAAATTCAGTTGTAATTTCTAAGTAATCACCTCCCTGTTTGTGACTTTAGTTACCCAGTAATTTATCGGTCTTACCCTATATTTACCAGGGATTTACCCAGTACCTAAGGGACTGTGAAAAGAAGCATTGTCCATCTGTCGTTTTTTTTTTTTTTTTTTTTTTTTGTGCCAGTAAATGTGTAAACTCATCCTACATTAAACTACACAAATAATGCTTTTTATTGAGTAACAAAGTGGTATTTGTTTCTGGCTTTCAATCAGGTTTAATCAAGTTTCTATTCATACAGTGCCAAATGATAACAGCAGGTCATCATGGCACATGTGTAGATCAGGGCTATTCAATTACACATTCAAAGGACTGGACATTTTCAACAGCTATCAAAGTCATTTTTTCCCCCCTGTGTTTGCTAGAGACACATTTTTAACAAAAGCCAATGAATGTAGTACAATACAAACATTGTATAATGTACATTGTACACATGTATAAATGGAGTTCTACATTATAAAGTGTAGTCAAATACTGTACGTTTCACTGACACATCAGAGGGCATGCATAGAAAGAACTCAAAGTCACCATCAATGCACAGAACCATAAACAGTAGCTACAACTATTAACACGATCATATTTCTCTCTGTTTGTCCTTCATCACCATCCACACATAGAAAGGTCGCATATCTGGCAGAGGCACATTCAAGTACATGGACATTATTGAACCATTCAATCAGTGCTAACATTGCATAGAACCAAAACAAAAAGATGACAGCATTTACTATTTGATGACACAATCTCCCTCGCTCTACCATTATCTCCCTCCAATATGTCAGCCAAAACAATGTTTCACTTTTTGAAGTGCAAAAATGGAACAAAGAGATCCAAAATGCAATGTCAGATCAATCTGTGAATTCCTCCACAGCTATGACACATTTTTTCAGTTCATCCAAAATTGCTTCAGAAACATCTGTAGTCAGTCTGTCAACCCTGTAAATAGTAATGTCTGATTAATATATGGTTATATGGTTTGTTGTCCGTCTTAATTTTTCTTCTATTGACTCGATATATTTGGGGTTGCCCCTAAATCCTTTTTTGAGGAGTCTATAGATAAACGTTGATTGATTGATGATGTAGTCATATAGAGTAGCTATACTAATACTGAAATGACTGATGGGTCGCAAACGTTGGCCTACACATCAAAGCTGTAAACATTAGAACCAATGTCTCTGACCGAGCCCTCGTGTGCTGCCTTCAAATGATCAAGCAGCGAAGTCGAACGAAGTAAAGGACAAAGTTAATGAATTTGAGATTGGAGCAATGTGATCATAGAAAGCAAAAGAAAACAGACAGTTGTAAACATTCATTTAAATCTGTGTCAGCAGAAACATCAGGTATGACACACAGACAAATTAGTGCGGTAACAAGACTCACATTTTTCACTTGTTTCTCCAACACACACTAACCTATTGTTTCTTGCCTCATTTAATCAAATATATTGATGTGACAGTTAGTGTGTCACATTTTTGCAGGGTGTAGCTCTGATCATTTATTCAAAAAGTGAAAGGATGAAGTTTTTTCTTCATCCATTCACTCACTGGTATTTATTACAATCAAAGGGAAGGCAGTGAAATGAGAAGTTTGATTTAATCTGTGAATTGTCCACTGATTTTCCAAAGCAGTTTTTGTTATTCTGCACAATATTTTGCAGTTTCTTTGTCTTCACTGTATATAACTCTGTAATACAATGGAACAAGCAAAGGCAGAATATTTGCCTTGGAAAGCAGTGGGATCACCTCTTTGAGTAATGCATTGTCTTCTTTATGCAAACAGTGTACTGTAAATAGGCAGAGTGATAATATCTAGACGGTTGATAATGATCTTCAACAGCTCATCTGAATACAACAGCACAGAGACACGAATATGCATGAATAGGATTGCAAATGGAAACTTTACATATCGCAGCCTCTGCCATCAGTGTGTAAATGTGGTGTTTACCATTTACAATACACTGGTTCAGTATTTATACATTTATATAGCATATCCTGTTTTGCTTCCTTTGTCACTGAACACGATTGAATGAAGCCCCCTGGATATGTGAAATGTCAACAGTTGGCCCCTATCCCCGGTTATATGGCAAAAAAGTGCTCTGCTCCTTTTACAACTTGTGCTTCAAGGATTTAATAGATATCTGCATATTTCAACTGTGACCCCAAAATCTGTGTAGCCATACATTATGTATTTTTTTTTTTTTGTAATGATATACCTGTTCAGTTTGAAGACAGACAACATTTCAAGCTATGGTAAAAGAAAGTAATCCGGAAAGAGAAGTCCACTTAGTTAGACTAAATCTGAATGGGCAGACCTGGAGTTTTGTTAGACAAGTATAACTTTGGAAGTTGGTGACAGCTAAGCTTGAGAATGTCAGTTTTGTTGCTATGAAAAGAAACTAGCAGATTATTGTAGAATATGTGCCAAATACACAGTTAATTAAAGAGCTGGATATGTACTGGGTGTCACAGATTTTGTGTGTGTGTGTGGAAGAGATGGAGAGATGTTACACGTGTTACACAAAATATTGGAATTCACCTTGAATTCCAATATTTTCAGAATATCATAGCTTATCCAGTAAGTGCAGTGGAAGCGCTGGAAAAATGAGCACAGTTCCCTTGTGTGCAGGCATAATTACAGCAGGTATTTGTGGGAAATGGAGAAGAGAAAGACTGAAAAAGAACCATAATGCAATCTGTGCAGAGGAAAACATGATGGCCTGAACTTTCATACTTTCCTTAAAAGTAAGAAAGAGATAGAAAGCATCGGAATAAAATGTAAAAAAAGTCAACAAAGTGAGAAAGTTACTAAAAGAAAAAAAGAGGGAAACGATTCAGATTTGAAGCACAGTTACTGTTTATGCAAGGAAAGTCTTTCTTGCAATGGTTACAGACCGCTGCAGAGACAGACAGGAAATCGGAAAGGATTGAAATTCTTGTGGATGCTACTAAAACAGTAGTCAAATATTGTGTGTATTAATGCGGAGAGATCCTAGTTTGATGAGGGGCAGGGAAGTCATGTTATTTATTTTATTTCTACTTTGTTTTCCTTTACAGTTAGAATAATGTACTCAAAATCCAGAGGTATACAGTACTTGCAACT
This sequence comes from Symphodus melops, assembly GCF_947650265.1. Classification (NCBI taxonomy): domain Eukaryota; kingdom Metazoa; phylum Chordata; class Actinopteri; order Labriformes; family Labridae; genus Symphodus; species Symphodus melops. Next base: position 5,657,055 of record NC_136705.1, read on the forward strand.
GTTAGGAAGCTAACTTCCTTTAAAAACCAACAAAGAAGAATGGGCTATCTGTACACCTCAGTGTTGCCAGCAGGAGGCAGTGTGGCGCTGTTCTTCTCCCATGCACAGGCTATGGGGGACTCTCTTGCTAATTTCTCATTCTGCTGAGCCAAGCTCAACTGAAGGACTGTTGCTTGTCTCATTCTTTCTCTTTTTTAGACCGGTTGGAAAACATGCATAAATGCATAGAAATGTTGTTTTAAATGGTCACAGCAAAGCGTCAAACTATGCAGCACAGAACCTAGCCTTTCCAGCAGGAAGGAAGAAACTCTTGCGAGCCGCTGTTGAAGGTGCAGATCCTGCAGCTTGAGCAAAAAAAACTAGGTCACACCTCCACCCAATCACACACTGATGGCAGAGGCTATGCAAAGTGCCCCTCAGAAGTAACTAATACCAATAAGATGCATTCAGATGCAGCCAACAAAGCAGCTGGAGCAATTCAGGGTTAAGTGTTTCGCCCAAGGACTGGGGAACAAACCCTCGACCTTCCAATTGTCCAGCAATACACCACTAACTCCCTCTCCTCGTGTTCACACGAAGGAGTTATGAATTGGAATGCACCATAATCGATCACCCTTAAAAGCACAAGTAGCGAACTTGACCTTGACCTTGAGCTGCATTAGCCGTGGCAAGAATGATGACAGAATGTGATCTAAACACTTAGGCTGATGTCAGTCTTCTTTTATAAGGAAGGGGATGCACAGTCAAGATAGTTGTGACAGAAAGACATGACAACAGGATATAGTTAATTTCAGCTATATTTATTTGTAAAAGGTCCCACATTTTCCCCTTCAAGCATGAGATGGAATGCTCTAGTGATTTCTTCTGGGAAGATCGATCTCTCTAAATTTTCTGATCGAGTTTGAGTTAGTTTGGCGAGAGGGAGAAAAGTTTCTGCCTTCTGCCTGAGAGGTTTTCTCATGTAGAGTAAAAAGATCTGCATAACATAATCTGAAACAGTTGTTAGTTAAGAAGGGATTTTGGGTTATATTTCAGAATGAGTGTATTATTAAATGCAATACATTAATACAAGAGTGTACGGACAGAGGACCTTATCGCTCTCCCTCCCTCTCTCTCTCTCTCTTTTTCTCTAAAGCTGATGTGATAATGTTTTGTGTTTTTGTTTAGAGGGAGGGATTTTTTTTTAAAAGGGAATTTTGCTATGTTTGAAAACAGAGCCTTATAGACTAGTTTATACTTAAAGCATGAGCTGAGGGCCCCTTCTGGACCAATGGCGCTTGTGCATGTAAGTGAGGGGCGTAGCTTTTAAAGTGCCACAGTGCAGACGGAGCATTGAGAGAATGCTTTCAAAATCATGCTTGTTTTCAAAAACTAATAGCCCTGCCTTGAGGGGAAGTTGTTTTTTTTTAAGACTGACTAGTTAATTACATGGCCATATGTCAGCCAGGGCAGAAGTATACTTCTCCACATCCACCCACTGTGGCCAGTTTGAAATGCAGCGCAAAACCATAACCTTTGTAAAGGATATTCTCCAACTAAATTGCTAAGGCTACCTTCACTTTTCATTTCACAGTGTATGGACACAACCAAAAGGAAATTCTTCAATGATATTTTTCTCAGCGAAATGTGGGACATGTGAAAAAAGTAAAGTACGACGACAGAGAACTGGAAAAAAAAACAAAACTAAACTAAATTTTCCACTTTATTGTCAGCCATTGTATCCTAAGGTCAAACAATGTGACAAAAAAAAATTGTGTACTGTGAACGTAGCACAGCGAAAAAAAGTATTACAAAATAAAGATCTGTTTCCACTAATGAGTGTAAAGCACGACTGGGAAAGAGGAGCTCTATAAACATGCTATAGCTGTGTTCCAGATTTCAATCCAGATGTAGATAATTTACAGGGCGTGAACTCTACAAGCAAGTATGTCTTTCCCAGAACTGCTGGTGGAGTGAAAGACACATTTCAGTCAATTGTGCAACCTCTGTCATGTGATGATGACTGTTTCTTTATCAATCTAGAGACGATAAAGGATACACACCACAGGATGGTACAGGGGGCAGCAGAGTACAGGCAGGTTCTTGTAACTTAAATATCAAAGGTCTTTTTCTATAAAAACATCATTGTGAGCATAAGGAAACAAAAGAAGAAAAGATAATTCTGTATCAGTGTCAAGGGCATTCAGCAGCTTGAAAGTTGTCTCTTAAAAGGAGAATCACTGTGGATAATATTTGGTTTAAAGACTTTTTTAACCCTTGCAACCAACCACACTCCAGAATCCATGTCGATTTTCAGAGAGCAGATAATGCAGCAAGATGTAATTGTGTGGTAGTGACATCATCTGAACAGTTTTTTTTGTCCTTTGCCATCTTTGAAGCTTTTTCAAGATCAAGCACATCATCCAGTCTTTTCTCAAAATAAGTCATTCATTTTTTTTTTGTTGCTTTGATTCAGCCATGGCTTTCTCCCTCCATCAATGCATCCATCTTATCCTTCAGCCTTGTCCGATCCTCTTCATCGCTCCTGCCTGTATCTGGTCCAGGACTTGGTGGCAGTAGCTCCAGGTCCTTGGAGCTGGATGTGCTGGCTGCTCTTGCGATCCTGGTGAGCGTCTGTTCGTAGGGCGAGGGCAGGTAGACCATGAGGAACACTCCGTCTGCCATGTCCTGATCAGAGCTGGAGCTGGGCAGCTGGTGCTCTCTTCTGCTGCGTCTGATGGAGGACAACAGCTCGCAGTTCCTCTCTGGGTCCTGCAGGTCCTCCAGGGCGATAACGTTGGCCAATCCTAGTTTGCCATTGAGGCTGAAGCCACGCCTGCGGCGCCACATCAGGAAGCCAAGGGCGCTGAGGAAGAGGAAGAGGACAGAGACGATGGCTAGAGAGATGAAGGTGACAGCTCCTGCACTGATACTGGCCTCGCCTGTGCTCTGTCCCTGTAAATCAGACAAAGAAGATTAGAATGTATGTTTCTGATAAAGATTCATATGAAATAATCACACCGCAATATGCATATTCTTCCTTCTTTTTGCATAATAAATGCACAATTTGCATTTCACATAGGAAGTGAAAAACTTCTTTAATTAGGTTGATGTCAAAGGTTGAAGTTGGAAAAATGCATCCTGCATAGTCTTTATCATTAACATCTGGCCAGTAGAGGGAGCAGTCACTCACAAAAAAACCCCCATCTGTTTGGCCACTTTACAGTACTTGTATCCCTCTGTGGCAGTTTAAAGCACACGACTAGGAAACAGCCTGCATTCATCAAAATGTATTATTTATTTCAACATGGTGAAGATCTAACAGCGAGGTATGTTAAAAATGACATGAAGCTGAGCGGCGTTTAATTTTTTTGGTTAATGTTTTTGCAAGAGAATCACTGAGTCTCTCCCCCTGAGATAAGTAAAGTAACTCTTGAGAGGAATATTTGAAATATAAACTCCCTACAAATCTGTGCAGGGAAACTAAAAGACTTGACCAGATTAAACTTGTTTTCTTGTGTGAACGGCTTGAATTGTTTTTAACCACTAACAATCCTCATTTTGAGTTTTAACTGGATCTCTTCTCATTTAAAGCCATGCAAAGATGTTTCATATTAGAATCAGTGATGTGTGTGTTTATATTACAGATTCCTCATGGTAAAACTTATCAAGACCACTAACAACACAGTCTGGAAAACTTCCTTCATGAATCCACATTTCAACTTTTGACATTTAAGGATTATGCTGCATTCAATCAGATCAGGACTTCAAATGGCATTTGACAGAACTCCAGTTATATCATCACACTGGGAAATGCCAAAGTGTTGCATTGAACAGCTGTGCATGTTCAAGTCCATATTCTGACCCAGCAGATTTCTCTCCTCAATGAACCCCCCCCCCCCCCAAAAAAAAGCTCTACAATCTATATAAAGCAAAATGACAATTAAAGTTGTGCTATTCAGGCTCATGTTGTAAATCTAAATGCTGCTTTTGAAACCGTTCTTTTTAACATTTTGTTGGCATAACAATAAAACATGGACTGACTAAAAAAATAAATAAAATAAAAAAAAAGTTCCTGCTCACCGATGCCTGTCTGTCAGTGGAGGGCAGAGCTGACGGTCCAGGTGACCAGTCCAGAGAATCCCGACCGACTGGTCCAAACTTCATCCAGCTGATGTCTAGCAGAGACCTCATGGTGGATGAGTTTGGGGGGAGGGGGGCTAAAGCCCAGCCAGAGCCAAGATCTGCAGGTTCTGAGAGTTCTCCGAAGACAAAGAGTGGATGGCAAGACGAGGACAAGTCCACTGTAAGCCCAGAGGGACACTGACTGCAAAGCTGAACTGATCAGCCTGAAATAATAAGTGTGAGGGGGCGGAGGGAGGAAGAAATGAGGGCAGCAGACAGGGTGTTTGTCCAGCTGAGAGGAGGAGGCACGTCACTGGTCATGGAAGGATTTACAGCTGCTGGGAAAGGTCAACAGTGGCAGAACAAAAGCTTTACCTACGTTTGAGTGAGAGAGAGAGAGCGAGATGGCGATTGAGAGAAGCAACACACAAGTAATAAAAAATAAAAGATGATCTTAAAACATCATCAAGTGTTCTAGTTATTCTTTCACTGCTATTACAAGAGATGTTTAAAACCTTGACTTTCGTAGGTGTGTGAAAATATCAACGGCAACAAAAAAATCAATTTGAATAATATGAGTATTTATTCATCAGCTGGTGTCAAAACTATCGCCTGCTTCTCCAATCTGGGATGTTACTGACTGTTATCTACTGTGTAATTACTATTGATTTAGAACCTCTCACATTCCCACACCAAAAAGACAAACTATCCCTTTATGCGAGGTACTGTAAGAATTTTAAAGATTTAGTCTTTGGCTCTGTGGGCCTTTATTGGGGAGATAGGACATTGGATAAAGTTGGGAATTAGGGATAGAGAGCAGGGAATGACATTCAGAAAAGGAGCCATGAGTCGGATTTGAGCTTGGGCCGCCCACTTGGAGGACTAGAGCCTCCATACATGGGGCATGCACACTAACCATTGGGCCACCAGTGCCAGTGCTACTATAAGGATTTTCAATTTAATTGGCTCCCAACCAATCTGAAATCTCATGAGGATATAGCCTGTTTGATCAATGGATATTGTTCAAGGCTTCTAGTGCTGCCTACCAGTTGTAATTCAGGAGGAATGATTGAGAGTTTGTCTGGTTTAGATTCTAAACAACAATAATAAGGGTGCCAAAACATGGGAGGAGAAAATCAACATAAATTTGAGACACTGTTTACAAAACGAATATCAGCTGCTCCTATCTTCAGATATCTAAAGGGATACATAAAGCATCTTAGCATTGAACCAAAACTGTTGAAAAACGCTGTGGACAAAATAATAATTTGTCAATCTACAGATTGTATCTATGATGTATGAAACGAGAAAATGGACATCCAAACGATAAATGGAAATAAATGCTGGAAGAAACTTCTGCATTACAGAATAACGTCCAATCAAACTCATTTATCTGCACTGTTACTTTCTGTGAGCTTTACATCGGAGGGAACAAATATTTTCTCATGCGTGATCTCGCAAAAACCCCCCCAAAAAACCAAATTGGAAACTGTTAAATTGGAAACAAGCAACTGCCTTTTCAGGCTATAAATAACTGAAAAACAAAAATCCTGATTAGTATCTCTGACTCTTTGAGGTGAGCAACGATCAGATAATCCAAAGTACGCAGATTGTTAACTTGGAGTTGAGGATGTGACACAAAAAGACATGATAACAGAGGGCATATACATGAGATCCGCTGTTTGGTTTTATTTTTATTGTACAACACACAGAGCAGAGAAGCCTCCAGGAGGAGCGCTTTGAAACATACAGCAGATACACAACTGTATGACTGAAAAAGCCGCAGCAGCCTAGAAACACTGAGAGGAGCGATTACAGATGCTTTTTTTTAAATATCAAAAGCAGAGGAAAAATACTTTAAGAAATCACAGTCTCAACATAAGCTGATCTGCTCATGTCAGTCTGGCAGCGGATCGGTCAAGGTCAGCGAAGGACGCATACAGTCCATTCAACAAGATGAATATATGTGCAGAAAGCCTGCAACCTTATCAACAACATTGTGCACATTCATCCACAGGGATGCTTCAGAAATGTTGATGGAGCTCCATTCAAAGAAGGAATCTTTAAAGTACAACAAATCATTTGCTGTCTTGTACTCCGCTGTGTTTTTTTAAATATGTTTTCAAGAGGCAGAAGCAATAATGTTTTTCATTCGCTTATCATCCGAGGAATCGAAGCACAACCTTGTTCTTCGGCTCCATAAAAAAGACACCACACCTTACAGAACACCTTAAATATCCCTGTCTTGTTACACCTGCTGAAATAGACGAAGGTAAACAATTTAGGTCATAGAAGCACAATAGGTTAGAGTTACTTTGGCATCTGACTGCTATGAAACTGGGGCAATGGCTGAGAGACAAAAACAAAAAGAGCATAGTTAAGTCCCCAGAGGCCCAGATTCCTCACTACCTTTCCTAAAATGACAGCTGGCTCATTGTTGTATAGGCATATTATATGGGAAATGATGTACGAGGGACAATAAAAATGATACATGCTGTCAGTGCAGTGCTGTTAAGAACTTGGGACCAGATGAATGAAGTTACCAGTCTGCTGTTATTTGTACACTGCAAAATCCACAAATGTCCAAACAGTGCATCCTGCGTTCTTTGAATATTTCTGCATTTTTGTGTCTGCCTTTGTGTCTTGGTATGGCAATGGATAATGACAATAATAATATAATAATTGTAAAATTTGACCCTTCATGAAACCTTTTCTTTTACTAGATTGACTGATTTGACACAACTCCTTTAGACTTTATGTCCACAACTTTTAATACTTGACTGTGTTGGAAATCCTATTCTTATTAGTCGTGAGTTACAGAAACATTTTTGTGCCAAAGCAAGCTTAAAGTCTGACTTTCTATCCTCAGAATGTCAGAGAATCTAAAAAAAAAGACACTAATTGCAGAGGGTCAATATTTAAAAAAATAGCAACATCTCCTTTTGTCTGTCTGTCTGTACCTTCCATTTCTTAGCTTTGATACGCTCTTACGACGCTGCCTATCATGTGATGGTCCACTTTATAAACTGTGTCAGATGTCTGGGTCATATATAGTCTTCCTGCATCAGCGTCTGCTCTGCTTTCAATCCTACGGCCTTTGACACGTCATTTCCTCCCTGTAATCTAGACCACGATGAATTGATTCACGCCCACGTCACAAGTCCCGAACAGCCACATCACCCATTCGCCTTACTTATTTCTGCAAGAAGTACTTCATCATTTCAAACCTAACATTTTCAAAGACAGATGTTTTATAACTTCGGTTTATTTTTTCAAAACTTGGTGTAACTTGTGAGGAAAGCAAATGTACTAGGTCACAGTCTGTTCAATCTGTTTAGAGTATAGTCCCAATAATCCCTCAAAGTGCAACAGCAACCAAACATGATTTTACGGTAAGTTCTTGGTAGGAATTCGATTTGATTCTCCAGTCTAGGGACAGAAAGAAAGAGCTGCTTTAAATCAGGAAACGCTTAAATTTTGCAAAGATTTTCATATAAGATCAGTCTGTGGTTGAAAATGCATGACAATGGATGGATTTGGAGCTGCTCTTCAGTATTTAGCTTTAGCCAAGTGCATCAAATCTGCTTAGACTGCAGATGAATTCTTTTTGCATGTGAAATGAGTGCGGTTGAGAGAATTGTTGCATGACACATTAGACTGCTTTTTTTTTTTCTCCCCCCTTCCAAATGGAAACGCTGTCATGGATTTAACACCAACTAAATCCTTCCCTTCACTGCAGCTGATCACACTGATGGCTGACAACATCTGTCCATCAAATATCAGGGAATAATGACAAACAGTAACAGGTCAGGGACACAGGGCGGGGTAAGGAGACAGGACAGGAAGGAGTGGCGAGACATGCTGTTTGTTCATTACAGGAATGACCCTACAAGACAAATATCCAAGTAGGAATGGGGACAAGGCTCGGAAAACCCACATTTTCTAACCATCCCACGTCCAGTTTTGGCTTTTAGGTCAAGTGAGGTAAAACCAGAAAGGTAGAATTCTCAAAAAGGTTTTGTTGTTACACTTCCATTAAACCAACTCTATTTATAGCTCAACACTAGTTCTACTTTAGCTTTATAAGAAAAAAGTAAAAACACATTTCAATTAATTGAGAGCGGGGCGGCAGTAGCTCAGTCTGTCAGGACTTGAGTTGGGAACCGGAGGGTCACCGGCTCAAGTCCCGGCACGGACCAAGTCCGGTAAAATTGGTTTGCTGGAGAGGTGCTAGTCCACCTCCTGCCCTTGCGCAAGGCACCGAACCCCAAAACTGCTCTGGAGCGCTCGCTGTGGGCAGCCCCCTCATTCTGAGACTTCTCCTTTAATGCATGTCACTAGGATCCTGTTTGTGCATAAGTGTGTATTTCGGCCTATGTGTGTGTTCATGTCCATTAAACAGAGGGTAAACTGAATTTAACCTCGTGGGATTAATAAAGTATAATTATTATTATTTTGATAGAAAGCAGTTGTATGCAGTGTTGGCCTTGATTAAATATAATACTTGAATCCGATTGGTCAGTAAATTCTTTGAAGAACAGACCATTGTGAAGGAACATCTTAAATCAAAGACTCTGGAATCCAACTGAAATCAAATTAATCTGCATAATAAATCACAGAAATCTACAACAGTTCATCTTCTGTTGGAGAAAAACAGCAAAACCACTGGACTTAACTGGACTTCTAGGTGGGAAAGAAAATGTCAAAGACTGTTTTTGGATCTGAGGCCTAAATCAGGTGCTGAGGACGAGGTTACCCTTCAAACTGAGAGAGGTCGTTAAAAGCTGCCTTTTTTAAAAAGTGTCATGGTTGTTATGAGGCTTTTAGTTTCGGAGCTCAGTGCTTGTCACAGTAGTAACCACAAGGATACACACATGGAGAAGTCTGAATAAATATTAGCCAATGACTGTGGGAATGAGAGCTAAAACAAGATTTTACTAACGATACGGTAAATATGCTGTTATTAACAGTCTTATTAGCGCTTCAATTGATGCATTTTTTTTTACTAGCTCTTGATTATTGTTTTTGATGCATATTTTTTCTACACTTATATTTTTATATATTTGCACTGTGTGATTTTCTTCTGCTATCCTGCTTTGCTGCTGTAACACTGTAAATTTCTCAGCTCACGAGATGAAGAAAGGTTTATCTTATCTTATTATTTTAAACTTTGCTATCAATGCTCGCTCTCTCCTTATAAACAGCCTGTGCAGTCTTCATCATCATGTAGATGCTTCACCTGTTGGAACATCCTTCTGTCTAAACGTGTCCTGCAAAGAAAATGTAGTGACCATTAAATTGGGAATAACCAATAAGGCACTGAATGCAAAAATATACAAATAGAAAACAGGCGGTGTAGTTTGAGAAAACGACAGATAAGTCACTGCAACACAAGCAACAGAACCAGATTATGTCTTTATTTTTTAGTCATTGCATTTGATTTATTGATTGCTGTTGGGATTAGGATTTCAACAATATTACCAAAGCGATTCAAAAATGAACTGCCTAACCTAGTTTGAAGGAAAAAAAAAAAATCTTAGAAGTCTGTCTTGCCGGAGCATTTGCTTGATTGATGGCCTATAAAGCTCATGACGTTGTTTGAGGGAGACATTTGTGTTTGATTCTCTTCCCTTAATCCTCCAGGGTCTCATGAGGTTTGCTGGAAAATACGCTGTGTTGATATTTTCAGCATTATCATTGCAACGTGGAGATTCACGTTAATCGTTTTAGGATCACCTGAAGACAAAGTGATGAAGCTGCTGACGAGAGAGCGAAATGAAGCTTTGAGAAGCTGACAGATCTACTGTGTTCAATGTATGCTCAGGTTAGAATCATTTCAATACAATGGATGTGTTATAGAATGGATAGAGCATCTGAGGTTCATTCCAATGAAAGCTGCTCAGTGGTGCATTAAGCAAACATGGTCAGACTGTCTGCGTGTAAAGGTACCTGGATCTTCTGTATTACTTAGTCCACAGATCCTGCCGTCCTGTGTCTTTGATTTGCTTACATTAGCTCCACATTAATTAAATTTATGAATTCAACAGAAATATTTCTGAATTCGGCTTTAATAGCATTTTACAACTCTGGATGTAATGGTTTCAAAAAGGTTAAGTGTCATCTTTGGTTTCAAAATTAGTCAAAATTGGCTTAAATTCTCATCACTCTTCCTGGGTGCTTGGTCAGTACTTACTTGTGATATACTATGTCACATACAACTTTATCTTCTCCAGCTAATTACCCATCTTTGTCTTCAGCCTTTAACTTGTCACCATGACAACACGTTCTAGGACTATTTTTGAGCTCCTCATTAATTTACACTCAATCATTTCTGTGTTTCTGTTTGATTAAACTCGACATATAAATACATAAATACATTCACTTGACTTCATTAACATGGCTGGAAAAAAAACCAGACTATATCTTATGAGAAGCGTCAGCAGCCCCGCCCTCCCTCCCTCCCTCCCTCCCCGCCTGCCTGCCCTAGATTTTGTCCAAGCTAATGAAGTTCGCATCCGTTCAGAATTCTCTCTTTTTTTCACTCATCCATCCAGTCGCTCATAATCTGTCTTGATCCAGCATATTCATTTTTTTTGTTATAAACATTACAAATCCAGCATAAAGATAAGGGCTTCATTTTCCCCCCATATATTTTCGGATCATAGGCTGTAAAAACTCTGCAGTTTGTTTTCTGAGCATACCTCACCTCGCTGGGGTTTCAGCATCTTGTTAGCGAATGCTGTGGCGTTATTCTCACTATTTATGCCACACAGGACACGTTTCTGCCAACAGAAGGAATTCCTTTCAAACTGCTGAAGTCGATTAAGTCAGACGATGAACAAAAACTTTTGGATGGACAGATTGCAGTCCCATGGTGATGTGCCAAGTGAAAAATAAAGAGCTCATCCTCACTGGTGTTAAAATGTGACCGGTAGCTTTGTCAATCTGCATGCTTTATTTAAAAAAAATCCTGTGTACAGGCAGGACATTATGTTTTCATATGTTGAGTGGAAAAACTACAGGTCAGCAAATTCAGAGTTTTTATGGATGTAAACTGCAGCTTGGTGATATTGACTACTGATTGTTATTATTATTATTACTCCCACAAATAAGAACAAAAAACCAAAAACAATAAAGAATTTTCTTTGCTTGAATCTATCAATTTGTTGCTTTTCTATTAATTGAAAAATGATCAATAATCTTGTGGCTGTTTGGGCGAAGGATACTTTATTTTAGAAACACTGCCTTGGGCTAACTTTTCTCTTCCTCCTTTACAGACTAAGAAACAAAATAGTAAATTGAGAGAAAATGAATGATGGATAATCTATAATTTAAGAGCAAATGGATAGTTTGGTATTTTTAAAGTGAGGATGTATACGTAACTTGTCAGTAAGTGTATTCACCTTGGGAGAGGCCAGTCAGCGTGGCCCCTTTAAGGAGAGACCGGCCCGAGTGCAGGCTGCAGCTGCAGGAGGCTGTAAGGCTTTGCAGACGGGGTTAAAAAAAAAAAAAACACTAAAGCTGAATCAGGCGGAGGAACATGTTATTGGTGTGCTGATGTAGTCCAACAAGAAAAGTAAAGGGCTATGAATGCTTTCAATATGGCGTACATTTATCCCGACGTCGCATATTTGGTCGTGAATTACACAAGAACATTTTAAGTCATTGTTTGAGGAAGGCAAACTTAGTTGTTTAAACTACAGTAGATGCTCATTTAGCACCACAAGCAGCCTGACTGGAAATCAAACCTCTATCCTGACAGTGTGACGAGACAACGATGTGCCTCACGCGTGGCAGAAACAAGAATAAACCAGAGTCCGTTAAAAACATGGAATAATATCACACAGTTTAAGCACATGATGCATCAAGTAATACATAATGGAAAGCAACTCTGCAATGAACTCTGAATAAATAAAATCATCTGCTTCTATATATTTACACACACGACAAATGAAGTACGGTGTATTATCTCATGGAACATTTTAAATGCACAAATGGATGTCACATTTGTCTGAAATAAATACTTGAACACTCTGTTCAGAGGACACACGGTAAACACATTCACTTAAAGGTGAATACATGTCGGAGACTGCACTGGATTTAAAGCAGCATGTAGAGCGAGCAACTCAAAAAACAAGGACAAAGAAAATACATAAAAATTGCAAAACAACTTCCCACGTGATGCAACTTGGCTTCACTGTCTGAAGACGAGGAAAAACGAGAAATAAATATAACAGCATTTCATTTTAAAGTGATCTGTCGCTGCGGTGTCCATGCGTCGTATTTCTTAGAATTCAACTGTCAGTCAAAGATTGTGGGGCAGGATTTCCCCCCCCCCTCTTTGGATTAGTTGTAAAAGGAAGAGAGAAAGAAGTTGAAGTCGTAACGTATCCTAATCAAATCAAAAGAAATGCCCACAATGGACATGAAAATACAAGATCAAATAAATAAACTCATCTCATCTGCCTTGAAGGTATTACATCGAGCATCTTACAGAGACATGTTTTCAAAGAGCACGTTTCTGTGTTGTCGCTTGTTTTCGGGTGTAAACGGGAGCACATTCAGTCTGTAATAGGTTTTCAAAGAGGAAGAAGCAAATCATGTAAAATAAAGCTTTGAAGCAGCAGCTTCTTCTCATTTCTCAATGTTTACATCCTCATTTCCTTTCCTTACCTGTCCTGCTCTCCTCCACCTAAGATGCAAAGTGTAGAAGATATATAAGGAGTGAGGGGGGGGGGGGGGGGGGGGGGGGGGCATCAGTGCGTCAGATTGTCATCTTAAGGCGGTGTTCATGAAGTCTGCTTTATGGCACATCTATGTCTTTGGCCCCATGTGTCGTTTCAGCCTGTTCTTTGTTCTGCTGTCATTCATCATCGATGTAAGCAATATTGATAACTTATCCTGTAAATCTGTGTATGCATATTAAGCCTCCTGTACGCATGACGTAAAGACTTTCTCTAATAACACACCTGTGCGTCTCTGCTCACAGCTACTGAAGCAAGCGTCTTCTCTCCTCAAGATACAACTTACAGGAATCAGGTCATCCTTTGAGGCGAAGCGAAATCAGTTAGCAGGATGATAGAAGAGAGAGGAGACAAGGAGGCAGAAAAAAGAGAAACGAGAAGAGCCTCTTCTGTGTGTCCGTTTGTGTGTGTGTCCGTGTGTGTGTGTGTGTGTGTGTGTGTGTGTGTGTGTGTGTGTGTGTGTGTGTGTGTGTTCAGTCTTTGGTTGTTTGTTGTTGGGAAATGAGCAACTTCAACTGAAGAAACACAGGCAGAAATAGCACATTCACTCTCCACTGCCAATCAAATGATGATGTCACATTCTTCAATGTCATCCCTTTTGAAACCTCCTCAATGTGCCACAAGTCCGTTAAACTCCAGCAATCACACACGAAATCGATCTACTGCATAGCGACCTGTAGCCAATGACATCGTCAAAGTTTTTCATTCTTCACCGAATAACTGGCTTCTTGCGTTTGCATTTCTTTGCTGCAACGTCACAGAATGATGTCATAGAGTCTGCCAACGCGGCCCAGCCACTCACGCAGCGCCTGGCGGACTCGGGCATCGCTCACGTGGCAGCTGAGCTGGCTGAGGCAGGGGTACAGCGCCGGCTGGAGAGCCAAAAAGGAGGCGTCTGACAGGAGGAGGACCTGATTCAGGAGGGTCAGGACCATGTTGGTCCACGCCTGAGAGGAAAGAGAAGCCTTTAGGAATTTGTCTGAGGGTCTCATTCATTTCATTTAAATATCATTTTCTATTAGAGTCCTGAAAAGCAAGTGGAAAAAGAAAAACTGGTGACCTGATTTCTTTCATGTGTTTTTGACCTAAAAACAGATTCTAAAAAAGGATTGGCCAGTCTTTTATAGATGCTTATTACAATTAAGTTGGCAACAAACAAAGCTGTATTTGGTGGGAAAAAAAAGGCCAACATATGTTTTGTTAGTAACTGTCTACAGACATGAAGAAATCAGATACCTTATATTAACTAAACAAATGTATTTCATGTGAACTCCAGGATTTGAGAGTCTGTTTTCGTAAAAAAATGGTTGTTAGTTAAGACACTTTAATTCATATATACACCAGCCTGCTATCATAGACATCTGCTTTTCAATATGAGAACCATAGCAAGTGATTGGTTGGTAACTTTTTCTCTTGTTCGGGAAGTTAATTTCCCCATTAAAAGCCTCGATAGACATTTCACTAAATCTTTATATAAGAGTTTGACGCCTGGACCCAAAACAACACGTCTGATTCGGTACAAAAATAATGTTGAAAAACTGAGAAAAAGATTTTATAATCATTGGTAGGACAGTTCTTTTCCCCGACATCACGAAAGATCAACTGTGCTTGCTATTATACAATCTTTTACAGGAGCATATACTGTGCCATTGTTCAAATAGAAAAACATTTTAATTTGACTTTGCACGCACTATACCTGAATCTGAGCCTCGGAGTCTCTCAGCGAGATGCTGTGGGAGCTGATAGTGGATCCTGATCGGGGTCTCTTCTCCTGCCTCAGGACTTCCGGTCCTGCGCTAACCGAGTGCCTCAAAGGGGGACACTGCTGGTCCACCAGATGCTGAGGCCTCTGTGGGGGCCTTTGCGGCTCCACCGGGCCCCTCCTCTCCCCGACTCCTCCTCCTGCGGCGGCAGCTCCTCGGCCTTGCTCCTTCATAAACAGGTTAACGTGACTCTGCTGTGGCTGTTGCTGCTGCTGTTTCCTGCGCTTGTACTCCATCATCAGCTTGCTGATAGTTTTGTCTGTGGCGATGGAGTACAGTTTGTTCCCCGCGCTCTCCCACCATTCCTTTCTCCTGCCTGGTCCAGAGCTGCCGAGAGCGCCTCCTACAGAGCATCCTGTGACGCCTGAATCTCTCCTCTCACCTCCAGTCCTGAAGTGGTGGGGAAGACTGCCCGTGCAACTGTGAGGAGAGAGAATGGCAGCTTTAAATGGATGACTTACTCATTGGCTGAGGTGTCAACAACTGCAGTTCATCGAATGACCACTGGTTCCATAAGCTAGCTCACCCTCTTTAACCCAATAGTGAAACACTTATAAGGACAATACCTATAACAGAAAACACTTTAGGACCAGCTGTCAGCTGTCCTTCTTTGTTGTCATAATTCCTTTTGGAGAAACTGTCACCAGATTTCTCATCTCAATTATTAATATAGTATCTCTCATCCATACAAGCATGCAACCCACAGATGGAAAATAAGGATAGAAAAATAAAAAATAAACGACAATAAAAGACTAAAACAAGAAGGCAAAAAATGAAAACCAATAAATTAAAAGAGCATCAAATATATATATATAAATCACTACAATATCTTAAAACCTCAGTGGATGTGTGTTTACAGCATATGATCCTGAGTTTAGCTGGGGTCTGGGCGCTCACATGATCTCAGTGTTTTTGTGTAAGATAGGAATTCAACGAGCTGTTTATTTGTAGTCTTGGGGCGATAGGATAAAATCAAATATGTTACATATCATAGCCATCTTAGTCTTTTGTCTCCAAAAGCTGCAAACTAGAAAACATGATCGGAGTCAAAGGGACGTGCAGTTCTCCTGGACTGTGGAAAAGGAGGACAAACTGGAGGAGTTGTGTCTTCCCTTTTTGTACCAAGATAGAGTGGAAAAGGGAAAAATAAGGTTGACACAAATTGCTGCCGTTTCATAGCTAGCAGTGCTGTTAATTGTATTTAAATACCATCCATAAGGTCTCCTCTACTGATGTATTTTTCATGATGGCACCAATTGTTAAGTAAAGCTCTCTGTCATTTGCTGCTGTGCTCACAACGCTCTCATTTGAAAATAGTTTGTGTTTTGGAAACAACTTTCATGTCTGTCAATTTCAGCTCTTTATATGAACTAACCAAAACAAAGAAAGGACGGGACCACTAGTAACAGCGTTGTCAACAGCAACGGTGGAGGACAAACTAGACTGACTCTTCTCTTCTTGGTACTTTTGTTTGGTCTTAATTTGCGGCTCAAGCCAAATCAGGATTCCTTTAGATCGTTAATGTTTTGCTCTGAACACAATATCCATACAGACCGAATATGTTAAGGCCATCTAAATCCCAAGCTATCACTTTCACTGGAAGACTCAAGAGGTCTCAAATCACACCTGAATCCAGGGCTGGGTGTGGGCGTGTCTCCTGGTGATGCTGAACTCATGTCTGCTGTCTGACATCGGTTCCCGCCTTCCTCTGACGGCGTCCCCCTGGCTGAAAGCCCGCTCACGGACGTTGGGGTTGAAGTCTCAGACTGAAAGAGAGGCAAGAAGAAGACATGATCGCCTCCTCCTGCTCCGACTCCTCCCCTCTGCAGCATCGTCTCCTCCAGCGTGCTCTCCAGGTCCCGGTGCATTTGGATGTAGCTGTTACACAGATCCATGCACAGCTTGTAGAGGCGTTTGACCAGCCAGGCCCAGTCGACGCTTCCCAAAGGCTGCACGCTGAGAGACGGAATAGGAGCTCGCCAGTGATGACGTTTATCACGACCACGAGGGGGGCTGACCTAAAACGAAAGGACCCAGATCAAAGGAAATGATTTGATATCTCGTATTACAACGTATCGTTCTTCTTCATTGTAAACCTTCTCAAACATACCATAAAGAGAGAGAGAGAGAGTGAGTGAGTGTGTGTGTCCTTGTGCATCACCTGTGCTGTTTCTTCAAAGATGTCTTCATCCTCTGAAGAGGCAGAGCCAGGGTGAGAGGAGTCAGAACTCCCCTCTTCTTCCTCATACAAGATCCTCTTCACCTGCACACAAATTCAATTGTAAATCTAAATCCTACTAATTTTTTTTGATGTGGTTGCATCTTTTTCATGTGGACTATGTGTTTCTACATGGTTATCATGGTCATAGGTGAGTCCAGTGAAAACTCTTAAATGCTACTACTATAGGTGACTCTCGCTGCACAGATCCATAAACAAAAATATTCATGGAGCAAAACAGTGAGGAGCAAAAAAAAGCTGCAGAGTTCTGATGATGCGTTTCTACCTGCTGAGCGCTCATGCCGTCGGCTTGGCTCAGCGTTGCGCACAGTAACGCCTGGAAGTACAGGTTAAAGCTCATGGCAGACTGACGGTACAGGTTAGCCGCTCCACAAACACCCGACACCTTCATCAGCAGGTACTTCAGACCCGGCCGAGTGTCAAAATCCCGAGCTGTCCTGCACGAGATGAGATCACAAGATAGTCAGTCAAATGCAACCTGTAGTATTAGTAATGTTGAGGTTATAACCATGAGACGATGCCTTTAGTTAATGTTGTATAAAAATAGCTGCATGACACATCTTTACAAAACAATCACATGCATGTATGCCTAACTTCCTTGCGGTAGTTATTACCTGTAAGAGTCGAGCAGCAGATCCAGGATTATGGCTAAATTAGTCATGGAGATGTAGCGTAGGAACCCAGCAGAGCTTCTGCTGGGCTCGGAGCTCACGGGTGTGACCTTTTCTTGACCCTCAGGTTGCTTGACAAACTCCTCCAGCAGGATGTCGTAGAGGTTCTGGAGCAGGACCTGGTGGGACAGCAGGCTCACCACAATGGTCCTGAATGGGATGCTGCAGGAAATCAGACACCGATATAAAGTACTAGTCTGTGATGATTCACTCTTACAGCTTCTGTTTTCTGGCTTCTGAACAAAATGTGTGCAACAATGAGAAGGGCTTTAATATCTAAAATATGAAATGATTGATAAATTCAAATGTCTTAACAATAGTTTACTATCATTTTTTTGGAAAACAGATAAAAGTTTGATGACATAAACTGACAAAAACATCTCAGATGTACTGACTAAAGCACTGATTGATCATAAAAATGTCTACAGGTATATAAGGATGGTACAGTTGGACTTGGAAGTTAGAAAAACTCAAGTTCAGAATCTGTTGGTTTGTCTTGCAAACCAAGGGGCATCCAAAACCGCCATTTGAAACAGACCATTCTTCACCGTGATGTTTTTCTTTAACGTCTGATGACATAGTAAGTCATCGTATGATTTAATTCTGTAAATATCTCACATATTTGTCCTTTAAAGTAAACACTAACTTAAGTACAAAAACAGGCTTACATACATTTAATTAGGGCAAACTGTACATGCAAAGCAAAGTACAGAAAAAAACCACAATGGCACAGAGAATAGTCTTACCCAATTTTCCTTTTAAATGAAGCAGAAGGAAAAGCATAAAACGTTGATCAGAGTTAGATTCAGTGAGGTCATTTTGCTTAACTTGCTTTTTATTAATTCATTTGTTTTTTGTCAAAACAAGAGACATAGCTTGCCCCTCCCTCCCCCATCCCCCAGAAGTCTGACTTATCAATAATGTTGAAACGTATAAAGTATTCTGCAGAGTGACGGAAAGAGGGAATAAAAAAAACACCTTAAACTTACTTATTAGCTTTATATGAATAAACCAAAGACACATCTATTCATATATATTTTAAAGACTATATATTAAACACAAAGTTGCTTCCATAGAATTGGTGTGAGGTTAGAAAATAGTGTACGTCAACATGCCACTGTGTGTCCATTCATGTGAAAGTGTTGTCCACCTTTTCTGAGCGTGTCCGTTGGACTGTGCGTCAGGAGGCAGCTCGATAATGAGAACGCAGGACTGAGCATGCTCGAAGCCTTCCTTGTTGTTGGGTGTCTTTGGGGAGCACTGAGTGTCCAACATAAAGACCTGTGACAAAGAAAAAAAAACCAACCATAGACATGGAGAAACTGGACTAATTCTTTTTTTCCGGTCAGTAATGATGGTGAAGACTGAGAATAACAGAGGACAAAACAAGATCATTTTTACATTCCACAAACGTTTGCCCCAAAGACAGACCTGTTGAGCCATTGCCTTGATCCTCCAGTACTCGGCCTCAGCAGAAGGAGAGTGGGAAGGAGCTGCTACTTTGACCTCACAGGCATCTCCAGAAAAACTGTCTGATCCACTATGAAAGCACGCTAGAAGGTTCTACAGAGAGAGAGAGCGAGACAGCAACATGATACAAATGATGGTCACTGAAACAAAAGCTCACAGTTATTCAAAAACAATGAACATCAATGGTATAAATGATATAAAACCCATAACAATAGTAATAAAATGTGTTTTCTAGTACACAGTCTACAGTAAAACAGTAAAGACTATGGAACCATAAATAAAGTGCTTTTAAAGCCGTAAGCTAAAACATTGCACTTTTCTATCCTGATAAACTGCAAGTATGGCACAGTAAATAAAGTGTGTACATCTTATCCCGTGTGACCTGTATGCACGCTCATATATTATTCAGCTTTTCTATAAACCCGGACGAAGGTCACGTGTTAATATGTTGAATGCATGAGCTACAGTTTAAGGATTGACTGCCACATGCCATAAGCGGTTTTGTTGAGGCGTGCCAGTGTCCCACCAGTACTCTTTATGTATGCTCTATGATGGGTTTTTTTTCTTTCACATATAAAGACATCTCAGGATTTGTCTGCTGGTAATATTTGCAAAATTCAGGTCATGCGTGCAAATTCAAGAGCATGCATACGAGTGCAAATAAAACAAGAAAAGATAGAAATCAAATAAAGATAGATTTTTTTGTTTTTTACAACTAATAACGAGTAAGTATGAAGTAAACTATACACCCATTAACATGTGCATTAAGTGGAAAGTAACAGTTTAAGTTTAATAAACTCACATTTATCAGATAAAGTGACACGTTTGAGACAAAAAGAGCATCCAGCTCGAAGTAAGACGTGAATAACAGATTTTGACTTTGTGTATGAAACAGTTTAGGGAGTCAATGACGAGTGAAAGTGCGAGGAGTCCTGGTTATGGCAGTGTGAAAGACACTGTGGGGAATGTCAGTGTTCATAATTTAGACAGACTGTAGGTCCAACAAACAGAAACTATATATCAAGGTGTTTTGTATAACGTTAATCTATACTCAACAAAAATATAAACGCAACACTTTTGTTTTTGCTCCCATTTGTCATGAGATGGACTCAAAGATCTAAAATTCATTCCAGATACACAATATTACCATTTCTCTCAAACATTGTTCACAAATCTGTCTAAATGTGTGATAGTGAGCACTTTTGCTTTGCTGAGACAATCCATCCCACCTCACAGGTGTGCCACATCAAGATGCTCATCAGACACCATGATTAGTGCATAGGTGTACCTTAGACTGTCCACAATAAAAGGCCACCCTGAAATGTGCAGTTTTTGCTTTATTGAGGGTCTGGGGACTCAGAACCAGTCAGTATCTGGTGTGACCACCATTTGCCTCATGCAGTGCAACACATCTTCTTCGCATAGAGTTTATCAGATTGTCAATTGTGGCCTGTGGAATGTTGGTCCACTCCTCTTCAATGGCTGTGCGAAGTTGCTGGATATTAGTGGGAACTGGTACGCGCTGTCGTATACGCCGGTCAAGCACATCCCAAACATGCTCAATGGGTGACATGTCCGGTGAGTATGCTGGCCATGCAAGAACTGGGACATTTTCAGCTTCCAAGAATTGTGTACAGATCCTTGCAACATGGGGCCGTGCATTATCTTGCTGAAACATGAGGTGATGTTCATGGATGTATGGCACAACAATGGGCCTCAGGATCTCATCACGGTATCTCTGTGCATTCAAAATGCCATCAATAAAATGCACCTGTGTTCTTCGTCCATAACAGATGCCTGCCCATACCATAACCCCACCACCACCATGGGCCACTCGATCCACAACATTGACATCAGCAAAGCGCTCACCCACACGACGCCACACACGCTGTCTGCCATCTGCCCTGAACAATGTAAACCGAGATTCATCCGTGAAGAGAACACCTCTCCAACGTGCCAGACGCCATCGAATGTGAGCATTTGCCCACTCAAGTCTGTTACGGCGACGATCTGGAGTCAGGTTAAGACCCCGATGAGGACGACGAGCATGCAGTTGAGCTTCCCTGAGACGGTTTCTGACAGTTTGTGCAGAAATTCTTTGGTTATGCAAACCAATTGTTTCAGCAGCTGTCTGAGTAGCTGGTCTCAGACGATCTTGGAGGTGAACCTGCTGGATGTGGAGGTCCTGGGCTGGTGTGGTTACACGTGGTCTGCGGTTGTGAGGCCGGTTGGATGTACTGCCATATTCTCTGAAACGCCTTTGGAGACGGCTTATGGTGGAGAAATGAACATTCAATGCCCGAGCAACAGATCTGGTTGACATTCCTGCTGTCAGCATGCCAATTGCACGCTCCCTCAATGCTTGCGCCATCTGTGGCATTTTGCTGTGAGACAAAACTGCACATTTCAGAGTGGCCTTTTATTGTGGGCAGTATAAGGTACACCTGTGCACTAATCATGGTGTCTGATGAGCATCTTGATGTGGCACACCTGTGAGGTGGGATGGATTGTCTCAGCAAAGCAAAAGTGCTCACTATCACACATTTAGACAGATTTATGAACAATGTTTGAGAGAAATGGTAATATTGTGTATCTGGAATGAATTTTAGATCTTTGAGTCCATCTCATGACAAATGGGAGCAAAAACAAAAGTGTTGCGTTTATATTTTTGTTGAGTGTAATTGTGAAAAAATATACCCAACATGGTATCAAAAACAATTCATGCCGTTGTCGTGGAGCAAACTCATAGTCTGACCGAGAGTTAAAAGACTGTTTCTAGTTTTCTGGGCTACGACTCCATTCTTAAAACCTAAACTTGTCCAAGCCTTGACTGTAAGGGACGAACTCTTATTGAAGGCAAGGACATAAAAACAAAAATAAACAAATGTACGCATCTTCATACTAAATATTGGACACTTTAAAGCTGCATTATTATCACAGGAGCTGTCCACAGGGAACTACGAGAACTTTAGGTTCAGGTCAAGTACTCAAAACATTTAATTCTATCCACTATTTATTTTATATGTGGAACAATGAACCAGTATGTTGTTTTTGTTTATGGATAATGTGCTTTGATACATTAATAAAGTTACGGAATAAAGCACAAAACAGGTGGACCAGGACAAAGACCAGAGCCCTTTAGCCTTTATTTTGATGACAAAGTAAGACATGGAAATTGAGACTTGCATTGTAGCATGAAAGCATCACACAGTCTTATTGTTCACCGTTTTGAGCTGTTTTGACTGATATGTAACCTACATGACCCCACATCACATCCGACCCTAACATTTAAAATTCCATCAAAAAAGTAGAACAAACAACTCTCAGAAAAATAGTTTTTACTTCATATGTAATAAAATATTCAGGTAAATATTTACAAAAAAACCAGACGGGCCGAGGACAAAATGTTCTAAATGTTCTAGCAGCAGCCTGTGACATGCCACTGGATAACAGGAGCTTTGCCATAATCGGTCATAAGACCTAAATGAATATGATGTGCCACATTAACAATAACGTCACTCCTTACATGCACCACTGTCGCAGACTGTTATATAAACAAAACAGTGTGGCTGTGAGCATTTTAAGCTAACTGTTGAGATTTTTTCATATTAAACTTGACGCACAATTGTAAGCCCTTAAAACTCCTGAGACAAACTAGAGATAAACACTGGAGTTTAAATCAAGCTGCTGTGATAATCGTGTTCGGTACTCGTGTGTAAGATCAGTCCCTTGCATTGCTCCGACAAGAACTGACAACAAAATAAAAGTTGGGGTTGCTCTCATACAGACTGCAGTTTAATAATAACACCTTTAATGTTGTATTTGTGAGTTAGCTGCTTAATTTAATCGATATATCCATCCATCCATCCATTTTCTACCGCTTATCCGGGGCCAGAGACACCCAGACTTCCCTCACCCCAGACACCTCCTCCAGCTCGTCCGGTGGGACCCCGAGGCGTTCCCAAGCCAGCCGAGAGACATAGTCTCTCCAGCGTGTCCTGGGTCTACCCCGAGGCCTCCTCCCGGAGGGACATGCCCGGAACACCTCCCTAGGGAGGCGTCCAATCGATATATTCTTCTCAAAAACAGAAGCCTATATAGATAGATGTGATAGATGTAATTTATTGATCCCAAGTTGGGAAATTGAGGAAAACAACATTTTATAATGGGATTTTTACTTGCAAACAAACAGCTTAAATTTCACATACACTGCCGGTTCGAACATTTTACTGTGACATTGGTTACCTCTGTTTTGCTTCTATTACTACTTTTCAAAGGGGACAGAATGACTTTGCCCAGGCACTGAACCTTGGAGACCTTTTCAGAAACAGGTTTACTCTCTTAAAACTGTCGATGTAAAACAGGGCTTCTGAAGAGCGCACACATGAACAGCACACTAGTACAAAGCTAGCAAAGTGTCACCTATCCGTGTCTCTCAACTTCAACAGTCAAATGTTCTATATTTATATACAATAAGGATCAAAGAGGAACGTAAAAACAACACAACAATGAAACATCATGTTTAATCATCATTGTGTTCTTGCTCCCTCCAATGCTTTTTGACAAACATAGGCTATCAGGATCTGCTGCTAGCTAAACTGCTGCTTTAAGGTTTGGATTCATTCAGAGTACTGGGCCAGTCTTTACATTTTTGTGTGAACAGTAAATATCAACACACAATAAAATGATAGAAAAATCTAAAAAAAAAAACAAAAAAACAGAGCAAATCACAATCTTTTTGCTCCAATCAAAATTAAAATTTTAGCTTGTTCAGAGTCCTAAAATAGAACTTTCTGGAAACAAGTGAAGAAAATTTATCAATGCTGACCAGCACATCTTGATCATTTTATCTCCCAAGAACACACAAACACACGCGCTAACCCACACACACACACACGCTAACACACAGATGTGGCTCTAAGCTGTAAAGCTGCTTAGCTGCAGTCAGTCAGGCAGCTGCTAAACAACTGCAGGAACACACCAAACCTTCAATAAAAGAAGCCGAACCATGTCACCTCTACTCAAACCAAACAAACGCGCACACACACACACACACACACACACACACACACACACACACACACACACACACACACACACAAACAAACAAACACACAAGCATGAAAAAGCAGGAGGTAGATTTCAGCCTTCGACTCCAGCTGAGGCTGTACTGTCAAATCTGTGTTCTCCTACCGCACACGTAACACCATATCCACACAGAAGTTAGACACTATCATCATCTTTATTATCATCATCGTCCTCACTGTCAGTTATCGTGGGATCAAGATTATGCAAAGTTTAAAGCCAAAGAAATGTTCCCCTTTGAAACTTGCAGGGTCCCTGTTTAAAGTCTACCAACTTTTCATACTTCATTAAAAAAACAACTTCGCAAGTCGGACCTCTGAAGGCACAACGGGTGATATGTAATAATGTGAAAAGTGATTTACCTTTATTTTATATCACTGATGAATCATTAGCCAATTTGGACTCATCAGTTGTGATTATTAAAAGTTCAGCTGCTTCCAAACATTGCATGACAGTAATGACCTTGTGATCTATTTTGGCTCAAATAGTAATGTAGGGTTTTCACATGCTCGTGGATGTCCCAAGATGCCAACAACAGGACTGCTCAATCATTCAAATGTTTTAAATCACTGCTCATGACAAACCTATTTATGTTGGCTTGAATACAAGTTGAACTTGACATTTTGAAATGTTGTTATACCTTGTGGGCTTGTAAGAGGTTTAAAGTGTTTGTGTGACAAAGCAGTAGAAAGCTGCAGGAAAACCCTACGCTACAACCTACACAATGTATTCAGTCTCATAAAGTATGACAAAAATGGATGGCTGTCATTAAACATGTCTAATTCTTTTTATGATAACCAACAGAAACGACTGTAGCACAAATTGTAATGAATCAAAAATATACAGCAGCATAAAATGAGTGTTCAGATTCAAACCTGCCTTTGGTCTTTTATCAGAAATATATTCACCAATTAAAGCTGCATGTTAAATTGACCAGTTTTGCATTTGCAATGTACAGTTTTGCAGTAGGTTTTTGAATAATAAAGGACAGTGTTAAAAAAGTATTGGTATTGTTTTTTGTATTTGGGTGCAAAAGAGAGATAAAAAGCTTTAAAGCAGCATTTTGTAGTTTAAAGTGACAAAAAAAAGAAATGCAACAGATGTTTAAGAGTGACACAGTTTAGGAGACAGTTGTTATTCACAGCTGCAGGAGGTTAACTGGGGTTATCAAGCTTAACACGGAGTGTCAGCATGTTGACAGTATTAGCAGCAAATGCTTTTAGATTACTTCTGTCCCAACCCGCAGCTTCAGATTGGGGATGGATTATGAGGTTTACTATAGCTGACTGGCCTGTTGAGTGTGAGAGTGTGTGTAAGAGAGGGAGTGAGAGAGAGAGATGATTCTGTTGGTTCATGCTCGACCTGCTCTTTGTCAATTCCTCCTTACATTTGAGACTACATTTATGTTTTACAGCTAAGCATACAAGACATTTCATGTCCATAATACCGCATGAATCTGCAAGCAACTGTGTATCTGTGAGGCTTGCGTGTGTGTATTTTTGTGTGTGTACCTTGACAGGCTCTAACGTAGCAGAGAAAGCGTCCTGCAGAGCACAGCAGGCTAACCTCCACATCTCCTCTGTGAACACCGGACCCACTGTGACCAAGACATATCTGCAGAGAAACAAGCTGGAGTTAGACCAGTTAGAGAATAAAGAACTGAGCCCTGACCTGTCAGCTTCAGTCCAAGACTTGTTTTTAAAACTTTACATGGGTTGGTATCATTGCATTTATTTAAGCAGTTGCACCAACATGCTCCAGTCAGAGCACTGCGGTCAACACCAGATGCTCATGGATGTCCCAAGAGGCCAATAACATAACGGCTCAATCGGTTTAATATTTCAAATCACTGATTAAGAAAAAGCCTATTTATGTTAGCTTGAATACAAGACATTTTGAAATGTTGTTATGCCCCTATTTTCATGTTAGTTATTGTCCTTTATTTCTTAATCTGTATTCCTCTTTTTATTCATGTTCATCCTTTTATATTGTTTTATAATCTGCACAGCAATTGAAGAAGTATTTATTTACATTCCTGAAGATAGTTTCCATTTCAGACTATTTGCAAAAAGTGCCGACTCCAACAAGGAGAAAGCACAACAACCAAAAGAGGCACTCATTCTGCAAGGGTCACATTTTGCAAAATACACTTTTACACATGTTTTCTGACACTAATACGCGTCTCTAGCCTGTCTGAAAATCCACCAATTATGACAAAAGTCGATCCTCTCCATCTTTTGCCTGCTCCACTATTTTAGAAAAATATTTGTTTAAAAAACGCAGTTTGGACATTTTCCCTTTGTGACATCAGAAAGGGCATAACCCCTCCTCCGTGTGGATAACACTAACACAGGTAGGTGTTTGTTCTGCCCTCTGAGTCTGCGTTCTCACCGTATACAATTGGGCATGGAGTGAGAAAGCCAGAGCCAGCCAAGCCCTTCCAGAGAGCGGCGTGATCTGGCACAGCTCATTTACATTTAAAGCCACAGGCACAGAAACAGCCTGTTCTGAGCAGGGCTGAAATAGAGGGGTTTAAAAGCATGAATAAATACATGATAGGAGCGGATTTTTTTGCAAGAAACTTTACTGACTTGTTTTTTGGGAACTCTAGGACATGTATAAACTTGTTGAAAATGAATGGTGTGACCTTTAATAAACGTATATTAACCAATTATGTGAGCAAGCATCATTCGTTACTTTAGTTAACATAACTGGCAGTTGTTGCTCTTACTTCTAGGTTAAAGCAAGATAGATAGATAGATAGATAGATAGATACTTTATTGATCCCGAGGGAAATTCAAGTGCACACATTAAAAATAAAAAAGGCAAAGATAAAATGATGGCTACAGCATTTGATAACATGAACTGATAAATCGGGATGGTGCTAAAGAAAGAACAGACAACAAACAGAGGGAGGAAGGGAGGGAGACAGACAGTCTAAACATGAACCTCACTGCGTTGCTTTACTGACACAAGGTCAGTTTTGTGTGGTCACCTGATGCAGGAGCAGCCCACTCTGGAGATGGTTTCTGCGGGCTCAGACACGCACGCCACCAGCAGCTTAAACAGATCCTTCAGCATCAGGTTGATCAAAGACTCGTAACCAATATCTGCATAACACAGACACACACAAACACACGTCACAAGGACACAGGATGTCCCATCAGCACGTGGGATAGAGGTGCAGCGGCAACACTTTCATTTGACTAAAGAGGAGGAACAAGTGGAACAACAAGTCATCAATCACGCTCTATTTCATGTGGGTGCACACACAACGGATTGAACACGAGACAAGCGATAACAGTTCTTATGTGACAGCACAGTTTGAGATTAGAACATCCTATCAGAGATGTATGTTCCTCAGATTAAAAATGAATCTCCTTGTTTCAGATTCCTCACACGTTTTTGTTCTTTTTAATTTCTTCTCTATTTTTCTCTGTTCGTCTTCTCTTTTTTGGATCGTGAAGATTATATACAAGATTCTCCTCTGCATGTGTTTGGAAGCACTTCCCTTGACTCTGCATATTCCAAATCATACTTCATCTTTAGCATCTTTGAAATCCTCTGAAAATAGTGAAAGCAGTGTTAGGTATGTAAAAAGGTGCTTCCTCAAATTGTTTTTTTTTTACATTATTACAATGACATAAAAAAGTTTTATTTTTTTAAATAAAAGAGGAACAGTGGCTGCAGGAAGTGAAGGTTTAAATAAACAATTCAAAATAATCGTCGATCAAAACACTCTGAATCTAGGTCAATATATTTAGAAGTACTAAACGGAAGGCTTAGAACTGCACAAAGCACTCCGCCGCCAGTCGACCCTGATCTTTTTTTTTTAATATCTTAAAAATATGGGGTTGCACTGAGTCGAGGTCTCACAAGCTCTGAATCTTCAGGTCACAGAGGGACACGAGAGGGATTTAAGTTTCTGTAGTCTCTTCAGGCTGTTTGCTCTCATCGTACAAAAAAACGCTGCAAACTCATCTCCAGCTCCAGACGTGTGAATGAACAACCTGGCATTTGGATGCGATGTGAAGAACTATGTGGCACAATCCCTTTTCACACTCAAAGCTTGGTCTCACCTGAGTGGATGAAACTGTTGATGTGCTCCACCACCAGCTCGCAGCACAGGCCAATGGCGTGCTTGAAGTTTGCTGCCGCCACATCCCAGTAGGAGTGGTCGCCATGGCTACGCTGCAGCCACAGGGCCATCACAGGAAGCAGCAGCTGAATGACGGAGAAGATGCCAAACCCCGGACCTGGAGGGAGGAGGTTGCAGAAGTCCGTATATTCGCTTAACAAGAAAGATATGTTTGACAACTTCACAGATGAGATGAAGCGGGCTCCAATCTCAGCTTATTGAGGACTTTTTTTCCTTCAGTCTGATCATGATCATGTGTTGACACAGGTCATGTGACTAATTCGGTCGTCCAAAGACATCAAAATGTGCAGGTGTAAACAGGTTTACTCAGCGATTTATTGAAATATTTCATGTTCTTTCTGTCAATAACTGACTGAACACGTCACAAACTCCTTCTCCACACTTTTCTGAGCAGGTGAGGTGTGTTTTCTAGTCGCTACCTGGTACAGTGGTGACCTCTCTGAGCAGAGTAAACAGCAGCTCCAGAGTTGGCGGTTGGTGTTGGCGTGGACAGTTTGACACGGCTGCTGTAAGCTGCTCCAATAACAAAATCCACACCTGGATCAGACCTGTGGGGCAGAGAACAGCGCTGGTCAGACAGAGTGGAAATACAAACAGGAACTAACTGATGTGGACCGCAGACACATTACCTGTGTCATCATCAAACTCCTGCAGGACACAGTCCATCCCGTCCTCAGTACTGATGGAGCGTTCCTGGGCTCTCATTGGCAGACTGGCAAGCCGCGCCCCCAAGAACACCGGCTTGGATGGCATCTTGTAAATCTTTGCTAGCAGCTGTCAAATAAAAAATAAATCCTTTATGTCAAAGAAATAAACGATGCCGGCAAATATCTGCTAACTCAACAAAACTTCACTTCATGAAAACTAGGCCCAACTGACTCTACAGGGTTTAATATTCCTGTGGGATTTCTACTTTATTCATCAGGCCGTCATGAAAAAAACTGAATTTTTAGAGGAACATTAAAAATTAAAAATTATAAATGCAACACTGACGAGCTCGTAACACCAATAAGAGCGTATTTAAGTGGCATAACGATGGCCCAGTTGTATTAAATAACTATTAGCAGAGTTTGACTGCTCAAAAGAAGAAGAGGACTCACTCTGTCATCTATGTTTTTTAGTTACATTAGTATATAGTGCTGTAAGTAAGGTCTTTCTACCTTCTCTTTAGTAATGTTAACAGACAAAGAGTAAGGTCCTTTACCTGCTTTTTGTAAAGTATCTTGAGATCAATTATGAAATGACACTATACAAATAAAGATTGATTGATTATTTGAGATTGATCTGGTGCTGAAGAAAAAAGTAGGATTTTAAGTTTGCAGGTGATTTTCAGGGAACAGGAGTAAAAAAAAACCCTAAAAAAAATACATTTGTATCATGCTGCATACCGTGTTCATACAGTATAGTCAGACATCTAGCATACTGTAGCTGTTAAGTGTTGGGATCGAGGTCATAGAAAAGGTATTATCCTGCCTGTTAAACCTTTTAGTTCAGTAAGTAAATCTTGTCCCCACCAAATAACTCACAAAAGAACATCTTAAGAGTGATTCATAATCTTCTTCATGTGCATTCCTCATATGGTCCTCATGGGTCTTCCCTTGTGTCAGGAGATGTGTGTATATTTAATTAGTGCTGTTTTGTGTCACTTAAAATGACCACTCCCCCCTTCACTATAATACGTGCTGCTCTTTATGGAGCTAGTAGCCTTCATTGTACAATATCATCTCCTTAAAAGCTCTCGTGACCCGGATTTGGTAAGCTTGAAATGTTGTCTTCCAATCCACTATCACTTAAAACATAAAAAACAAAAAAATAAGAAAAATCTGATTTCCATATCCAAATCGTTCTGATCCAAATTAAACAACCAGGCAGCGGATTGGATGCCACGGCTCGTACCTGGGAACATTTCCGAAGATAGTCGAGAGCGGGTAAGCAGAGATCAGTGGAGCTGTAACCCGACACGTGGACACAGTCTCCAATCTCTTTATAGTCCACCTCTCCTGTGAACACACATAGACCCAAACACAATCAAAAACTATGAAAAAAAAAATTCTGGCTTATTCTTCTATGTAAAGTTTAAATGAAGCCAGGTGACACAGCAAGTCTTTGAAGTGTGAACATAAAACTGTTGACTTCACATTTAACTGCTAAAGACTCAGAATGTTGATTGAAACAAACTTTTTATTGGTGCTCATTCAGCACATTGTTGTGATCAAATGATGAATACGAACAACTTTTAAAAATAACGAGATAAAAAATAAATAAATAAATAAAAAACTGAATGTAAAAGTTTGACAAACCTAAGCCCTTGACGAACTTCATGAGACACATGATGTAGTCAGTTGCAGCATTGGCAAAAACCTGGATGTTATCAGTGTTGATGAAAGCCTCGAAGACGTCGAACACTGGAGCCTGGGACTTCCCTGGAGGTGAAGGTGTGACAGGAGGAATTTGGAGGCAGAGGAAAGGAAGGAATTAAGGAGAGAAACAAAGAAGGATTCATTTGTATTGCTTTTTAAAAAGGGAATGTGAAAGTACCCATAGAGTAATCCCCCAGAAGGTATTCTTTGGTGTCGGTCTTGCTGCTGTGGACGGTCCTCAGAGCGCTGAACAGAGGCCTCCATCCTGACAGAATCTGAGGGGAACACATCTCCACCAGCTCGCCTATCGACGTTATTACCTGAAGAGAAACGCTTCGAATGTCAAACCTCAGCTGTGGTGACTAACTGATCGATGCCATGGAATAATATTGGACAAACCTGGTCCTGCACGTCTTCGTCACAGAGCTCCAGCTGCATGATGTGCTCAAATGGCCTGAACAGCGCTTCGTTAAAGTGGAAATGAGAAAGCTCGGCCCAGCTCGTCAGCACCTCGGTCAGAACATCATGGATGAAGGAAACGGCCTTCTGGGAAACATGGCGCTCTTTGTGACATGCCGCCTGGGAGACAGAGACACTTTTACTGTGCGTGCACTGAGCAGGACGTCACAATGGCTGTCTAAGAGTTTATTCACGGCGAAGTGGCCGTGCCTGGCATCCATGTTTGACCTCATAATGTAGCTTTGACATGTATTTGACTTTACTTTCTTTCAGTGATCACTTAAATTTAATGGAGAAAAAAAAAACGAGTGTCCACAGAGTGAAGTTACCAGTGACAATGAGGCTAAATAAATATAAATAAGATACTGAGAACACGTTATTTAAATTTTAAAGATGTGTTTTGGTTTTTCGTGCCTTTACTCGAGACATAGGACAGTGGATTGAGTCAGACACATGAGGGGAGAGAGAGAGTGAGGAAAGACATCGGTATTATTTGTAGGAACTGGATCTTTAAAAAATAATTCTGATTCTAAGGGATCCTGATTCTTCTGCGTCAACGATTGTCAAAATGTCCGCCATTAGAAAAATCTTCACTTGGTTTAAAAAAAGCAAACTGTGTTGAAGTTTCTTACCTCCACCAGATGTGGGGCCACCACGCTCCAGGCCCTCATCATGTGCAGCAGGGGCCGGTTCTTGTTCCTGTTCCTGACGATCCGCAGCATGGCCTCTCCCAGGCGGAAGAGATGGAGAGCGCTGCGGCGGTCCAGCGTCGACTTAGCTTCTCCTGAGGACAGAAGAAAAAAATACAATTGTATTTGAATAGTCACAAGAATAAATATTTATAGCCTCGGTGTAATCGGATGCCTCAAGGTATATGTGTAGATTGAAGAGAGTCTGTGTTGATAAGTCTCACACACACAAGAGAGATGTCACCTTAGAGTCTGACTTTAAAATGTTCCAGTTCGAGGATATCCTACATGTTGATACCAAGAATAGAAAAATAGCTTATTGTCCTTCCAGGATTCATTTTAAAGCCCCG
The DNA here is from genome assembly GCF_947650265.1 of Symphodus melops. Lineage (NCBI taxonomy): Eukaryota > Metazoa > Chordata > Actinopteri > Labriformes > Labridae > Symphodus > Symphodus melops. The sequence continues at coordinate 5,689,148 of NC_136705.1, forward strand.
TACAAGATGCTTTATACGTTACTGTAGCTAAAGCTCAGGGAGAATCATAAGATCACTTATACCAGGAGGAATCTGATCATGTGGTTTTCAAAACTGAACCAGAGATGAGCAAGTTTTCTAAAACAGACGCTGTCAACGTAACCGCTGTAAAATCATTAGAACAAAGCACTAACGGGATGTTTAAAGTGTTCAATGTAATGCTGAACATCAACAAACCAATTCGGAGATATAAGCTTATTTACTGCAGTGTGTGTGTGTAGTTGTACCATATGCATGTGTGTGTGTTTGTACCTGGCATTGCCAGCGAGTAGTCTCCAGTGTCAGTGACGGAGTCGAACAGCTGGCACTGAGACGCTTTCCTGAGCTGCTGCAGGAAACCAACCAGACCCACCAGGTTCAACTTGGTGGCTGCTTCTTCAAACAACCTGGAACACACACACACACACGCACACACACACACACGCGCACACACATTTAGTGTTTTATTAACCTCTTGTGACCTCAGCCTTTGTGTTTTATGCTCATGTAAACGGGAAGTGTTTAAAAAAAAATCCTGAAAAGGGGCCAGGATTTTTTTTAAAACAAGATTTGTATGTAAAACAATAAGAAAATAAAAATGTCCTTATTTGGGACTTTGTAGCTTGTGGCTGCTCCTAAAATATGTCAGATTTAAATTCCATATCTTACGTTAAAGAAATGATGATTTGTCCCCTTTTGTCTTAGGTCAAGATTTAAATGAGTTAAGAAATGAAATATGACTGCTTTCCTGTCATTACACTGATTTTTCTTTTGGGGGGGGATTTGGCTGGAGAAGACGGGGAGAAATGTGTATGGGAAAACATTGGGGCTCGGTATGAGGTGCAGCCTCGACAAAAAACATCCCAAAAATGAAATCAGCGACCACAGGAAGGCTCCCCTGTGAAGTCAATCTACACCGTGGTCAGATGAAAGGAGGTGAAGTCACTCCCAGGTGGTTCTAAGAAAAACAATGAATCACATTCAGATAAGGCACAACCAGCCGCCCAGAGAGTGCAGACCTGCGTAGATGAGTATTTACTATGTTCGGTTCCAATTTCAGCTTGTAAATGTGTTTGCTCCATCTGTTCTAAAGGATCAGTGGGAACATT